>NC_080593.1:39486815-40111815 GCF_027887145.1 Ammospiza caudacuta | reverse complement strand
TATGGCATCTATTTACTCAGGCAGTCAGGGGCCAGGCGTGAAATGTGTGTCAGGTCTCCTCAGGTCTATGATTATGTACTGTCCTATTTTTAATTGAGGTAGTTTCCATTAAAGACCTTTTTTCCACACCCTCAGGACAGCTTGGAAATTCAGAGCTCGTTCCTCCCAAAACAATCACCTCCACAGTGGTGCTCACAGAGGGAACACAATACTGCAGAAACAAAAATAATTGTGGAAAAATACTGGAACACAAGCATTTAAGCAATAGTGGTGGGTATTTTCCAGAAGCCTGCTGAATCCAGCGATTTTGCTATACAGTGACTTTGTGGGTGATGGCTGCCTGAAATGTGATCCATTACTGGAAGCTAATTACATGCAGTCAACCGTCTTAAATCCCTTTTTCTTCACTCTAAAAGCCTGTCCTCATACACACATACTTAGGAGATTCCAAGGGTCTATGTGGAGCCAAATACAAGAAAGCCACTACATGCCTTTTGTCATTTAAACAATAACAAATTAAGGAAATTGTCATGACTATCTGCCACCAGGGTAAGGAAAGGATGGTTCCTCATTGCCATGCTAGAAGTCTGAGGGTGCACCACTGCAGAGCTGTGTGCTGTCATTATTTAGATGTTAAACCCAAATCAACCCTTTCAAAAGTACAAAAGCAATTGCCAGTATGGTGGCTCAGTTCACCCTGAATAATAACACATTTATTAAGGAAATGCTGACCTCACTGAAGGCAACTTCAAAACTTCTGACTCACATACAGTCCAAAGTACATTCCTGAACTTGGGAAGAAAGCTTGCTAACTAAGAAAGCACAATTTCAAGTTCAGTCAGGAATTTTGGTACATTAAACAGGGTGAGAACCAAATGGAGAGATGGTTTTTCTTTAATTATCAATTAAAAATAAATTAATTATTATTATTTTCAGCATTGCAATTTACATATACTATCCTGCAACTATAGTTTCAGGGTTGCCACAGCTTTTGAAAACAAAAAGATGTTTCCATGTACTTCAGAGCTTGTTGTTTGAAGGAATACCTTTTCACCTCACCCAGCTCTCCTAAACAGATCATCCTTTTTTACTTCAGAACTTTAGAATAGAATCAGCAAATTTCACTTTGTTAATTTCTTGATTAGCACTGTTTTTAAAAAAAGCTTGTGCATACATACATCATTTACTCTGTAAAAATCCCTAATATATTAATCAGTTAAAAAAAAACATGAGAAAAAAACAAATCTCTGCTGACCCATGAATGTATTCACATTTCCCAGTGAGGTTTACCATTAACAGCAATTGGAAATCTTTTCTGATTAGTGAAAACAAGCTTGCTTGAAGATTCAATCTGAAGAGCCATGAAGTTTATTCAACCACAAATGTAACACTAAACAACAAAAGACTAAATACAAGGGAAAATATTCTAGTTTGAGTACAGCTGCAATGTGGTTAGACACCCTCGTCTTGAAAACCAAACAGGCTGTGCTGGTCTTTTTCAGTTTATAGTACTGGAAAGTTTGATGTACCAAAAATAACTTGAATCATTCTGAAGGAAAGCAAGATACCTATGGTTTTAAATGATGAAGTCTCTGGAATCCTGGCCTGTGATGCATCTGCTACCAGTGGTAAGACAAGTCCCTTCAAGAGTGAGAGGCTTCACAAATCTCATCCAAACAGCAGTTTCCCTCCTTTTACAAATGGTCTAAACCATCACAGCTGGCAGTTCTGAGGTGAGACTCTGAACAGACTGCTCTCAGTGAGGGTGGCATTTCCCAGACATGGCATTCCCCAAAGCCCTTGTCCTTAAGGATTACATGAAGACAGGGACAGTGGGTTTTGTGTCCTGTAACAGCCACCAGACCCAGAGCTTCTGAAATAGAATAGTGAAAAGGTGTGTTGGCTGTCCCATACACAGTCACATTAAAAACACTAAAGCCAGCATCTACTCGAAAACCTGAAATCTCTCTAGTATTACCTTAATTCAACAACTGCTTTCCTTTGCCACTAAATTTAATTAACAGGGTATAGAGATACTGTCTAGAGGGCTTATTTGTTGCAGTCACAGGGGTTTTTTTCAGACATGATATGTTTCAGTATCCTCTGTAGCTAAGAACTCCATTTATAAGAGACTTTGCTGAAAGTGAATGCTAATCTGGCTTAAGGTACCGAAATAAAAAATTGGTAAACCATGAAATGTAGCATTGAGCACAAAGCTAATCCTCAAAGGAAGAAAAAAAGAATAGGTTTTGATAGGGCTTTTTTTTCCTCTCCTTTTTGTCCTGCTTTGATGCCCGAAGGCAACCTGAAAGTTCTGGGGTTGGTTCTTCCTTCCCAACTTTTCCCTTGCTTTTATATATTAAAAACTTCCAAAGCATATTTGAAAGAGCATGATTTTATAACCACATCTATGTACAGAAAATGTGTATTTTTCTAATATATACCTAAAGGTTTTTTTACAGATGTGCAGACAGGCATAGAAACAGACCTCAGTGCAGACAAGTTTTAGCCAATATGTTCAACTTCAATCTCGATTTAAATATGAGTGGTGTCAGCTCATAAGTGTTAGGGCAGATGTATTTAAACAGAGCTATGAAGAATTCAAGAGATCACAAACTCTTTCATTATTAGGCAGTGACTACTAATTGTGAAAGATGAAGATACCTGAACAGACGGTTTAACGTGGACTTTTTGTTTGGTTGGTTTTTCTGCTTATCTAGGTTTTGTTGTTATTGTTAGTGCTTTTGTCACGTTGGTTTGGTTTTGGCATTTTTTCTCCTCAATGTCCTGTTTAATCTGCCCCTAACAGGCTTTGGATATTGCTGCTTTGTTATGAAATCTGCTTGCAGACTGCCCCACCAAAGCAGCAGGATGCTTACAATGTGCTTTTAAAACCTCAATCAGCACTAAGAATAATACAGAAGTTTGATTTCCAAAAACTTAACTGCTTCTCAAGTTTCCTTGCAGTAGGGAAATCTTAAAACCATCTCATTTTTCATTCTGGCATTTCTTTTGGAATTAGCAGCTGTATTCAGACACACAGCCAACTCAAGGAATTTCCTCCAAGGGTTATAACTATCTCCTAGGAGAAAAACAGAGCCAAACACATTTGTAATGCCAAGAACCTACTCATTTACAAATGCAGAAGAGGAGAACTGATCCAGGAACATGAGCTGCAGTTGCACTGTCCAGTTTTCACTAACAGGGCAGTTCCTTATGAGCTTGAAGGCATTACATCATCCACCTAAATATCTTGCTTTCTAGGAAGTTGTATTGCTTTCTGAGCCAGCTGGAAAACAAAAGGTTGCTCACAAAGGTCTGTAACAGCTCGATATGGTAGGCAATGGATGTGACTAAGGATCTCAGAAACAGCATGAGCTGTACCAGTGTCGCCTCATTTTCTTCCACACTCTGTGTAGCTGGTACTGGGATCAGGGAGCATTGCAAAAGGCTGAAGATGGAGGTGTACTTGGCTTAAATGCAGTATGAATCATGGCTTTGAAGCAACAAAGTAACTCTTTTCATGATTAAAAAGGGCAAATGAAAGCATCCAAAGGAGACAGTGTTTTATCTGCATGCGTGTGTATGTACAGCTAACTGAACACGACTAACACAGGGAAATGTGACTGAGCTTGAGAGATGTATACCCATACATCTGCACATGCACCTGTACATACTCATGGATGCACTGGCATGCAAAAAACACCTCCTTCACATATTGCTATGGCATGGCATGTATATGCCTCTATCTGATGCTTTTTGGTGACTTTTGCTCCTCAGACTGACTCCAGAAAAACAAAACCAAAGCTTCCAGGCATTTCCCTGTCATAAGAGGCACTGGTAAAGTACTTGTATTTTCAAGAATTCAACACACCAGTTTTCACTTGAAGAAACAACAATGAAGGGATTTCTTTGTGAAAATCAAGTCCTTAACTTTGTTTTAATGAAGAACCTGCAGAGAAATTTCCATCCTTTCTTAGATGGACCACCAGGTGAGCTGTAAGAATAGTATCAATTTACGTAAATATGTGAAGCAAGGTTTGAATTAATTTTTCCACAGATCCCCAGTGGAAAGCTGTCACTCCTTTCGTTAACACAGTCTTGGCACAACTGGGCACAGAGTGCTTGAACCTTGTCCAGCAGTTAGTGCTGCAATTCACAGTGAGAAGACACCAACACTTACATGGGAATTTTCTTTTCCTGGATTTCATTCCCAGTCCATGCACGGAAACTCTCCTTGTCTGTGCTACAAATACCAGCCTCTCAGGAAGGCAGCTTGATTTTCATCCCTCTGGAAATACGAGAGCATCAGTGCCATACAAATCAAAACCACCTTCCCTTCTCCTCAACAAACACCCACAACAGCATCTCAGAGAGTAAGAGAAGCACAAAACTGTAAGCATTTCCTAGGGAAACCATCCATGCTTCCTAGGATGAGCAGGGACTTTCCTTGTTGAGAACTGTATCTATATAAAGTTAGCATTGTTAACTATTAACAACCTCGACTTCCAGGAATTTGTGGAGTCCTACCTTTGAATATGTTTTCTTCTCTACAATAACCTGTACTTCATTTAAATGCATGCTCTCTACAAAAATGTTTAAAAAACCCTAGCATCCACTGCCTGATATTGTCTAACCAAACTGCTGTTTTCTGTTGCAAGAAACAGAGATCAGAGCTTCTGAATTTCCCTTTTGTTTACTACTCCAATTATTACAGTGAGTTCTAATGTCATCTCACCTCCATGACTGGGGATGTTAGATGTTTTCTCCTATGGAAACAAACTTCATATCCTTGATTATCTTATTATCTTTCTCCACATATTCAGTACTTCAGAAGTAAGTTCATTTTCCTTTAAGACAAGGAAAACTGAAATGCAATGCTCCAGATGTGTGTTCATCACAGATTTTATTCAGTGGTTTATCATGTCAATCCACCACACTGTTTGATTATTTCCCTCCTAATAATTTCTGGTGTTTGTCATTGAAGAGCTTCCCACTGTGCCTCCAAGATGTTTTTTCCATTTGATTACAGCCAATTTAGAGAATATCCTCATGTTCAGATGTGCCATCTGCAGTACTTTGTAATTATTCACACAAAATCCAATCTTCTTTATATCATCATCTGCCAACTTAGAAATGTGAGAACCTTCTGTATTTCTTCACAGTTAGCTGTAGGCTGGACTGCCCTCCATAACAGTTTATAACCAACAAATGTTATCAGCTCATTATCAATTCCCTTCTCCAGGAATACACTGTACAGCACTGCTCCCATTCTGATTTCCATGGGACACCTCAGAAATTTCAGTAACCATTCTCCTTCAAGTCAACAGATTATTTCTTCTTACTTTTGTTTCTTATCTTTTAACCAGTAACTAATTGATAGGTGACTTTTTCCTTCTCAAACGCTAGCCTAGTTTCTTTCAAAACATTTGCCCTACCTATTCACAATGCTTCCTTAATACCTGATGAACTCTTGGCTCTTGCTCTAGCTGGACTCTTTTTTCTCACTTGCTTAGGAAAAAATGTTCCCATTTGTTTTGCCCATACTACAGCTTTACATGTAACCTCGGAATTTATATTCTCCTACATTTTGCTTCTTTAGATTTCCCTCCTAAAATTTGAATATTTACTCTTGTTTAGCTCCTTTTCCACGTGTGGAAGTAGACATCCTTTTTAAAATTGATTTAGATTCACTCCAAGACCTCACTGCACATTTAAACATGTTGCAAGACTCCATGACACCTTCAAGTGTTTAAGCCTACAGCTGCTCCTTTTACTTCCCTTTTTTTGCTTTCTAATGCTTCTGATTTTCACCTTTCAAGCTTAGAAACAAATGTGGTAGATTTTCTGCATGGCATCTATTTGGTAAATAAAAATTCTATTCTCTTCTTTTTTTCCTGGGAAGACCAGAACGTGGATCACCACATTTTCTGTTCATACTCAACCCCTGAAATTCATGGCAATTGCAGTGCAAAATCTTGCTACCAAAGACTTAAAAATATAATGTACATTAACAGGGAAGAGATCTGTATCTAATAGTGTACCAAATTAAGAATAAAATAAACACATAAAGCCTGAGCCTTAATACACACAGACCAAATACACTACCACAGATCTTACCCACAGAGCATAACACTAGAAAACTAGCAGAGAAAAATCACCATTATTTTAAAGAAAAAATAATGTTGACAGTTATCTTTTACCATTTAGAAACAAAAATATGGATGTTTTCTGTAAGAAAATCAGGGTAGAGAAATTAATCACATTTAAGCCATTAAGTCCCAGCTCTACTTTTCCTGAAGCATCTTAATAGAAAAAAAAATCACAGTATTATATATATCCCTTCTTATTTTCCACCATATGCTATCTGCTGTGAGTAAGGAAACATCCATTTCCGCTCATCTGTATTTACATGCTAAGGTATTATAGATAAAAATATATCAAATTACTCATTTCTCAGCAAAATTTGTTTTGTAAATGAAATAACTCCTTGAAGGGTTTAACTTTGATAAAAGTCTAAAAGTTTGTGCCATTTAATTCAAAGGGCAGCACCTAGGCTTTTCTAGAGACAGTAGTTTTGGAAAGAAAAGTGTGAAGTAAACACAGTAAAAAGAAGCACCTTCTTATCTTTTTGGAACCATCCCTCCAAAACATTTCTACAGAGTAATGTTTAATTTTGTTTACATTTCTTTGGGTCAGAATTTAAAGCTGGAAAGCCAGAAGTTCAGCTGGGGTAAGACTGTACCAGATCCTGTCTCATGGATCACGTAATAAAGAAAAAAACCAGAAAACCTAAAGATAACGTATTCATATTTTTCTTAGTCAGCTTTGTGAAGAGGGGCTCTTTTTGAAAATGTTGCTTGCAATTAAATTTTTAAAACCTGCCAATTGTTTTTAAAAGTGTTTTAAGACTGACCAGGACTTCTTAAATGTTGTTTAAATAATTCGGTTCAAATTTTGTGGAGAAATTCCTGCATTCAGCTGTGAATAACAACACCAAGTTCTTGATTTTTAGTACCTCCAGCTCAGAGTCATCTTTTAGCTAGTTTCCCCTGCTTTTTCCCACAGTAGCATATTAGCTGGAATCCTAAATATTGCTTGGGGAACATAGTGACAGAAATGAGACCGATTTTACTCTGAAGGAATTTTTAGAGAAATTGAGGGAATTACATCAGGAAGTAATTTTGCTCAGCCTACACAGAGAGACTACATGTCCTGTTCAGTAGAGTTTGTTATATTGCCACTACAGGGTAACATTTTATCTGCTCTCTTCAGACTCGCATGTGTATTTAACCCTACTGCTTTTGGGTCCTGAAGGAGGCCACACAGAGTTTGGGGGGCTTGGGTAGATAGTCACATAGAGCCTGGAAACAGGAAAGCATAAAATGCTAACTAAGGAGGATGTGTCATCAACAAGAGTCTCACCTTAGACAATAATATTTTTACTTAAGGGATTTAGCAGCAGGAACAGAAATATCAGACAGTGGATGTTTTATGGACAGACAGTCCCCTTTACAAACATTAACATTCTCTTAATTTGCTAAAAACTGGTCATGGAGGTATGCAAACGGCTAAGTCAGTCACAAGGACTCACCCTATGAAGGGTGCAAAAATGACATAAAAAGTTGACTCTATGTCCATTTAATTTTTTTCCTGTTCTGTTACTTGCTTTGAAACAAGTTTTAGCTATTATTTTAACAGTGTTCTGAAAAAAAAAAAAAAAAAGATAAACAAGCTTCTGCCGTTGTAACAGAACTGTTACAGAAATAATAGATAAACTAATCTGAGAGATTGCTCTGGAGGGTTTTTACATATTTTTAAGGCTGACCTTTAACACTTTCTCTTGAAAAGCAGTGTTTTAAATATTTTTCAATCCAACCTTCTGTAATACATATTCCAATGTCAGTTAGACTGAATCTATAGGGATGCAGAGACAAGCATCATTCCATTATAGTCATAAAAGACAGGAGGAATACGTTCTTGTGGATTTGTTCCCTTTGAAAATTTTATCTATGAAAAGAGAGAAACACTGCATTTTTAAAGACAGCAGAGATATAAAATACCCATTTCATATGCAAGGCTGAGTTTAACTTCATGTGGACTTTCTATTGTCCCGAACCTTTAGCCACAAAATCATACAAAAACATACATATATACTAACACACAATAGAATATGCCTAGCCTATATATTAATTTACTTCCTTCAATTTTTTAGAAGGCTACTTCTTAAAAAATAGAAGCCACATTTACTAATGAAGTAATATACAGCTTAAACCCACCAGATTTTTTTTTTTTAATTATCACTGGTGATACTCTAGTTGGACCAGCATATTAAGCTTGCTGTTGCCTTATTGCTGTACTCCCCAGTGCAGAGGTCATGCCTGGAGCTCATGCAAGGCAGTAAGAGAGTGTAAGACAAAAACCATCACATGCCCCTGGCTTACCTCTCTTTGATGTCCTGAGGTGCAGCTCCTCCAGGTTGCCTCCTCCCCAGCACTGCCAAAATGCCCTCTGAGAGGTTAAGCAAGCATCAGACCCTTACACTCAGAGTCTGGGCACTCTGCTCTGCCCACACTGTGCCCCCTTCCCCTTTTTTGTGGGCTGTGGCAGGCAGCCCACAAAATGGGCCACCATTCACCAGCTGCTCACCTTGCACCCATGGGTGGGGTGTGCCCTTTGGCGACTCTCCAATCCTGTACCTCTCACAGACAACTTCATCATCACTCCTCTCCTCTACCTCACGGGCACTGAACAAGCCAAAAGTGCTCTGACACTGGACAGGTTTCTGATCAATAAATTACTCTGCTTTACATGGTTCAAATTTAAGCTTTTATTTGGTTTTTAAATTAAAAAAATAAATTTCATTATTAAATAGTGGAATGGGTCTAAACTAATGTTTACATATTAATTCACTTGCTTTAGGATACTACCAGAGAAATAATTGAAGTTTACCACCTGGACAAAACTTTCTGTTAGAAAGCTCAACAGTGGCGTAATTCAGTTAAACAGGAAAAAAAAAAGCCCCAAAAGTTTTAATGTTTACAATGAACGTTAGAAGTAAACCTCTGGTTTTAGCGTCATCCGACTCTAGTTTCCATCACAAAGGCAGTCATTGTATTCAGAATACTATACCACAGTGCTAATGTCATCGGCTTCATCTGGTTTCTTTTGCCTGCTTGGCAGGGATTTCAAGTACTCCAGGTGCCTCCTTGCATCCTCCTGGTTCTGTCGCACGTAATAAACCACGTAGGAGATCACCATGGTGAACCAGCCAAACATGGTGACCAGCATGGCGTAGTCAGTAGTCTTTTTAGGGATGTTGCAGAGGTCGGCGTCGTTGGCAGCGTTGAGGAAGGGCCTCCCCGCGTGCTCGTCCAGCACAGAAGTCTTGCAGATGACGTTGTTGGCCGTCTCGTAGTTGGAGGCCATGCTCCGCAGCACCTGCTGCAGCGTGCAGTCACAGTGCCAGGGGTTGTTGGCAATTCTGGCCCTGGCCTTCAGGTTGTTGAAAGCGTTTTTGTGCACGCTTTTAATCCGGTTGTCGGACAAATCCAGAGTCTGCAAGGTTTCTGCCACCCCTTTAAAGGCATGTTCATCGATAAACTCAATCCCGTTTTTTGATAAATTGAGTACTCTCAATTGGTGCAAGTCCTTAAAAATTTCGTTGGGGATAGATGTTATCTGATTGGAGTCCAAATAAAGTAAGACTGTTTCTGAAGGAAGATCTCTGGGTATCTCCTTGAGGTTTGCATTGCTACAGCTGACGTTCAGACCTCCGGAGTGGGAACAGAGGCAGCCTTTTGGGCACATACTGGCAGAATGAAAGCACAGTATCATGAGGACAAAACTTTGTAAGAGCAGACACATGGAGAGGGAACGAGTTAACCACAGGTCTACCAAATGCATGCTGGGCTGTCAGCATAATCACACGACCATTTCTCATTCAGCCGACAGGGCGGGAAAAGGATCGGCAAAGCTGAAACGTAGCTTCATTTTCTTCGGCAGGATTAGCAAACACTGGTTACCAGCACATGGGCTTCCTCATGGTCAATACCCTTCTTAGAAGCATGCCTACAGAGAAGAGGGAAAAAAGGTTTTTGATACCACAAACTCAAATTCTAACTTTGTTTTCATTAAAAAAAATAGAAATAAAAAGATGGTAAAGGGAAATGCCACGCTAAAGAAATTATTTATTATCTTAAGTAACTCCTATTAGCATTAATCTGAGTTTAGTGCATAAATCCCCAGGACATTTTTAAGAGGATAGAGTACACTTACTACAAATTGCATGGGTTTGGTCTTTAATACTTATTAGAGAAAGCACTGGTTTGCTTTTATCACAGACTCTTCTAAAACAGCTATAAAACTAAACTGCTTTTTCCCTTGCTGAAGTAGAAGATGCATCGATAGGAGCTAATACTTGTATCTCCAGCAACAGTGACGGGTTAAGTGAGGAATCTGTGGTGGTTAATGTGAACTTATCTCAAAATTATTTATGCTATTTTAAGTCCAAATCCAAGTACTTCAGCAAGGAAATATTTTTACTATATCAAGGAACAAAAATCAGGTACAGCAAATGCTGCTACAAAACACCACAATCACCTGCCACCTCCTTGTTTGTCTCCCCCTCCTTCTCTTTCGCTTTAGAATGCTGGATTCCTTGTATCTCCCAGCATTTGGTGAGAGCCACAAACACAATTTCTACCTCCAGTTTTTTTGAAAATTTTCTTTTCATGTAACAAAAAGAAATGGAACAATTGCAAAAAACTCACATACCCCACCTCCAAAACAAATAAAACTCACAAAACCTATATACGAGCCAAACACTAAAATATCTTATTCATGGCATGTGATTTGCTAATAGGACATATGAAAAATACTGTTTCTGTTTCTCCCCCCTCAAGCTGGATTTAAAATAGTAAACATCCAGAAGCTTTTCCATTTTCTCCTTTAATTGGAATACAAATACAGAAGTCTGAAATGCTGACCTATATGGTTTCAAAGACAACCCTTTCTCCCCACCACCACCCCTATTATGGTAAACTATGAATTTAAAACAACAGGTCCATTTGTTTTCATGTACATGCTCTCTGTCTTTGTAGAAGCTCAGATATGTGTAGCCTTCAGGTTGTATTTACATATAAATGAATTATGTTTTTTTCCAAGTCCACACTGTAGCCCACTGAACAAGAAAACCCCTGCACGGAGGATATGTGTGATTTTACATGAAAAAGGAGAAATTGCATTGCAATCACTTTTTTACTTGCAGAACTGACATACCAACTGCAGTTACTGACACATTGCAGTAATGTGGATCGGATGTGTCAAGCATAATTTCAAACTCATAGCTCAAGTTCTATTTAACCCTTTCTGCTGAGGCTCAGTATGCCAGTAACCCCACAGGAAAAGAAAAATAAAACAACCCAAACCAATCTTAACAGCATGTACATTACTTGTGATTACTCCATGGCTTGGGAATGCTCACACAAGCTCAGCATACTCTCACTGCAACTACTGGAGTGTCACCACTAATCTTCAACTTACCTATTGTTCAAATCAGTGATTGCCCAAGAACCTAAACAGAAAGCTTGCACTTGGATTCCATAAAACTTCTACTCTAAAATTGAAAAGAAATGTAGTTGTTCCAAATGAGAAATTGTGAAGTTAACCCTGGAAATGTGAAACTGCTTAGAAGGGAACTAAGCAGAGCATGAAAAGTTCCCTTTGAGGAAAGAGAGGTGAGGCAGAACCTCCCAAGTCAATGAAATCCTTCATGACCTCTGTGGAAAAAACAGGGTTTACATGAAAGAACCCTGTTGCGGTGGGTGCATCCTTCCCATTTCTCCCTTTGGTTCTTTGGTCACTGCAGTGCCTGCTCTTCAGACCAGACAGAAATCTGCTACAGGAGGGGATAAGCTCCAGAAGTTGTTTTTTCCCAGCCTGCCCAAAAGCGCTAAGTATTTGCTAAAATGTGCAGCCCGTTCGGAGGCCAAGCTGGAGCTGGCAGCTGCTCCCCCTGGCACTCAGAACTGGCAATCTGCTGCTCCCTCCAGCAGCCCTGGGTGCTGTGGCAGGACAGCCTGTCCCCTGCAAAAACAGCACCTATTTTCTTCTCCCTCCATGTTCTTGTGTCTCACTACTGTGCTCCTGCACCAGAAGAGTAGATGAGTGGTCCAGCTCATCACCACAGAAGGAGCATCATCTCATCACCTACTGCTTGTACTCAGTGGCTTCCCATCAGTGGCACTGGAGCTCTACTGCAGGAAGGGACTGGGGGGAAAGAGCAAAGACCTGAAGTAGTCTCGGGTGTTTCATTTTATAGAATTACAAAAATGATACTGTTCTCATCAGAGTGTGACAAATGAATATCAAATTTGCTTCATTACAGGCTAAAAAAACCCAGTCAACCTGGAAATACAGCGTAGACTCTGCTGAGTCCTCCACAGCACTGCTACATCACCAAAGACCATGTATCAGAGACCCCAATCCCCTTTGTAGAACATCCTGATCCCACTGAAGATAAATTAATCTATTTAATGCATTAATGTGTTTAGAGAAAGAAGTAGAGTCATTACAGACTAAACAGGATAGTGTTTAATGAAGCAGTGCCTCTTCCAAAGGCCTAACTAAGTAAATTAATATAGAGAGGGAAGAACTCGCAATGTTTTAAGTTGCTAAATAGAGCAAATACAAGTTTAAACCTGCAATTAACAACCCACTCAACAAAACTTGTCTCAATAAGAACAAAGCTCAGCAAATTCCCAGTAAATTAACCAGAAGAAACACAATGGGACTGAACATCAGTCAGGATAAACAGAGCTTTGTTTGCTTCAGAATATGTGATCGAAGGGATATCTGAGGTTTGTTTTAAACAATAAACTTAGAGCAAGAACCTTCTTTACTTATAGTGACTGCAAGAAAAGAAAAGAAAACTAGAATTCACATATTTCTAATGCCAGTATGAAGATCTGTGGCTTCTTGAGCTGTATCTAATTTCCTCTTGCTTGGAACACAATAAATAAAGAAGGTGTCAAAGTTGGAACAAACACAATAGAGATATACCAGAAGACACAGTAATGACTACAGACAAAGGGATGAAAGACACAGAATTAAAATAAATATGTGAATTAATTATAAATCTGCAAATAAAGCAAAAAGAAAAAAAGAAATTAAAAAGTGAAGGAAGGCACAGGGAAATGACAGCAATACCAGGAGCACTTGCAGCACTATGGTATAAAAAAGCTTTTTGTGCACATTTCTAAAATACAAGTACAAACATAGAATGCCTAACACCAAGTCAAATATTGCAGGGGAATAATACTACAGACAAAAGATTGCACAGAAGAGCTCTTTACAGTCTTGCAATTTAAAGGTTTCCAAGGCTCCCTCTTCTCAAGTTCCCCCAAGACCATTCACTCAATGCCTACATCCAACAATGTAGGAAAATGTACAAATCCTGAAATCCTCAGGGAAAACACACTGCTTTTAATACATAGTGAGATTTCTACTGAGCTTCAGGCGTCAGGTACTTGCAAGTGTTTGTCTTTACTACAAACAAGGTGCAGAGACTGTATCTCAGCTCCTGAATGCAACACTACTAAATTGTCTAATTGAACAATAACTTCTCCCCACAAGAACCACTGATGTGAGGAAGCACTGGTGCCTCCAACTACTGACATGGAAAAGGCTTCACAGACTCAAGAAAGTCACACAGAAAGTCCAGGACAAGACTGCCTGCAATATTAATTTATCCTGGTTTGTCTTCAAAGAAAGACTTAGGAGGATAGGAAATCCTATAACCATCACACAGAACAGCCAAAAAATGACACAGGCTGAGATGTTTTTATGATTAGGGCAATACTAAGACGACAAAAGATGCAGAAAAAGACACCCCATCATATATGTTTAGTTCAATATGTCTGAGTAGGGGAAGGAGTTTCTACTGCAGTGTTGAGACTGATTTCAGAGTCCACATGGCAGCTTTGGTCATCACCCAAGTACTCTCACACCCCCTGCCTCCACAGGAGAGAATGGACCAGAGATACCAAATCCTTGCACTTGAGTGTCAGGCACTGCTCTCAGAGGACTCAAAAGCAGAGACTACAACCAACCTTGAGAGGTATTCTGCCTACAGTATGTTGAACACACACAACTACCCAAGCCCTCAGGTGAAATCAGTGGTGCCATTTGTTGATGACACTCTACCTGCAAATTTCTATCTTTCAGATGCAAGAGAGGGATTTACTCCCATTTGTTCAGCAGATGGCTTCTCCAGGCATTGTGTATCTACATTTTAGTAGGGTCCTTCAAAAATTACTTCCTAGCACTACAAAAATAACCTGTGACAGTAAAATATCTTTGTTTAAGTTGTTCCAGTAGGACAATACTTCAACTTGGAATTTCGCCTGAATTCTCAGACAGCGTCAGGTAAACTCCCAAACATTTTTTTTGAGGAAAAATCAAGACAATTATCCTTCTCCTGACAGCTCTTCATCAAGCAAGACCTCACACATAATGACAAAACCATGACCTAATGTATTTAATATAGATGTTTTATGGGAAGATTCCTGTCGTAAATCACATAATGAGGGCCACAAATTAGGTCTGTAGAACAGGATCACACAGGTATATTCCAACACAAGAGCCCCCAGACTCACACACAGCATCCTCACTTGTTTTGCCCGTTTGTCAGAGCAGCAGCTCTCTGTTCTCTCTTCAAAGCCGGACTCACTGATGAAAAAGATTGCATCTGTAACTCCAGCAATGTCAAAGGGGTCACAGTTAACTACTAATGCTCAGCAACTGCACACACAGCTTGTACTTAAGGTTACTGAAGGCTCCTTTTTTCCTCCAAAAAGGAATTTCTTTTGATTGTAGCTGATGTGCTCAAACGAGCAGGCAGGATCAGAACAGGGAAAAGGAAGAAGCCAACGGATCAACCACAGGGGGTGAGCTGTTGGCTGCATCATGAGTATACTCAATCTGTCTGGTCTGTCACTTTTCAACCACCAGAAAAACTGGAAAAAAATTATGTACAATCCAGCTTCTTAAGAAGGTGGATCACGGGAACTGATGCACAATTCACCTGCCTAGGCTTACCATGCTTCTAAGGATATACAGCTGTAAAGCTTAAGTGACTAACTAACTTGCTGCTAACTTTAGGCATACTACTACCCAGAGAAGCCCTCATTTGAAAATGGATCCCCAATGGCACTGCAGGCTCCACAATCCCTGGGATCACTGTGTTCTCAGTTAATACTGAAGGTATCCCCACAAACAACTGCAGGCCCCCCACATCAGAAATGCACGGCACCTATCAGGGTGCCTCCCATCCTCCTCTCGTACAGCCCATACAACTCACATATGAACCTAGAGACAGCTCCAATTTCTATGGGCAGTTCTACTGTCTTCAAAAGAAGCTCTCAACTCCCAGTAAGCCCTCAGGAGATCCCTCAAAAACAGCTCAATTTTTCAAGCCTGGTCTAAGTAAAGTCCTACC
This sequence comes from Ammospiza caudacuta, assembly GCF_027887145.1. NCBI lineage: Eukaryota > Metazoa > Chordata > Aves > Passeriformes > Passerellidae > Ammospiza > Ammospiza caudacuta. The sequence goes on along the minus strand of NC_080593.1, from coordinate 40,096,316 downwards.
CTTCAGTGTAACAACTTTCTTGCGTGCCAGCATCGGAATTTTGATACAAAATTAGAAAAGTCCAGGAAATGAGACTCCTACAGGGATCTTTTTTTAGATATCTTTAAAGCAAACTTGCACTTTGAATAAATATTAAAATTTTATAACTAAAAATCCATTAAATGGAGCACTGAGAAAGATCATTATTTTAACTTCCAGAAAATCACTGAGATGCTTTATAGTTTTGAAAGACCTGACATTATTATAACTTTTTTCCCTCCTTTAAGACATCAACTATGTTGGTTTATAGAAAAGATGCTCATTGATAAATCTAGTTTTCTATTTAAAAAGTTAAAACAGGTCTTAACTTTACCATATTGAATATTTTTGGGTTACATCGGGTTTAGCAAATTAACCATTGAAATAGAAAATATGTCCCTTTCTAATACATTGCTTCCCATGAGTTCTGCTTCCTGTAATGCCAGTCTGCTTCTTATAAAACACACACTCCCCACCCTGCTATCCCCCATCCACAGAGCTGTGGTTGATGACTTTGTACTCCTCTTTTTTCCCCCACTGTCATAAAAAGCCATATACTACTACATCTGCAAAGTAAAATATTACTTTGCAATTAGTATTGACAAGACAGCCATAAAATGGATATTATAGGCTAAAATTAACAGGTGATTTTCCAGCCTGAAAAGTCCAGTTAGCTAGAGGACTAAGGACAGGACAATTTTATCTGAACCCAAAGAAAGAGATTTGCCACCACTACTCCCAAACAATTGCTAATGGCATATTTAGGAAGAGTTAAAACAGAAAAGATATTTGGAGAAAGAACTATCTATATGCCTCCTATGCTTAACGAATCTTACACTCCTGGTGAACACAGACCTCCCAGTAAGCTGCACACTGGGCTGTCCTGCGCACCAGGTTTGAGGGATCTGTGCCTCTGGAGGCCAGCAGAGTCTGTGCCCATTGGGGAAAAACCTCCATCAAATCCTGCCTGGTTCCACCAACACCTGCAGGCTGAATCAGCCCACAAATTTTCAAAACACAAGATGTAAAAATAAAAAGTTGCAGGAGTTTTTTTACACATCTATGGACATACGATGAAACTACACCATGGCAATGTGAGTGACTGACTGACTGAATGGGCACTGGGCTGAAAAGTGATCACATTTGTGAGCTTGAGCTGGACAGGAGCAGTAGGACCCAAAGGGGAATGCAGCAGCCACTTCTGACTTCTGTGCTGTCTGTGCACTATAAAACATCACATTGCATGGGTACCAAGTGAATTCCTCCAAACAATCCAATCCTTTAAAACAATGCCACCTCTGTGCTGTTAGCACACCAGGACCAAGGGCAATCTCACTAGCTGCACAGAGGGACTGTGAGTCAGGCAACTCAACCCTCTCCATGGCTCCAGGACAACATGGAGAAATTCCATTCAGCAGATCAAACAAGAACCTGGTTTGGACTCCCAGGACAATCTGTGAATCTCTTTCACACATCTCTCCCTGTCACCCCTCAAATGTGGAGGCCTGGCTGCTCCACAACTCAGCCACCTTGAAGGCAGCTAAGATGCTATGAAGCACCAAACCAGAGAGGTGCCATGACCTGCTTGCAAGATGCCAGGTCATTTCAATTCCCAGATGAAAGTCTCCAGCAGTGGAAGAGTTTCAGGATTTCAGAATATGGCAAGATGAAAAATCCTAAAGCAGTAAAAAGAGAAATTAATAGAAGCCAATGTCAAATGAGGTAGGAAAAAAGGGGTGCAAAAGATCACTGGTTCTATGAATAATTGAAATGTCATGATTAATCAGTGTGAGCCTGAACTTAAACTACATAATGGATTCATTATCTAATGAAACACCAGATGTACTCAAACTGAAATATTCTCCCCTAGGACAGGACTCAGAATGCCAATCGACATTTTCCCAAAAACATCCAGTACAGGCATCTATATATAACTGCAAACCTTTTCCAGTTGTAGAAGCAAAGCTTGTAGGTAAAGGTTTATAGATCCTAAGCTGTGAATGCCTTCCCTTACCTGTCACAGAGTAATAAAATGGTTGAGGAGAGCCAAATGAACATTTTAAGCTATAATTACTTTCTGATTGTGAGATCACTGAATGTATCACTCCTTATTACAGATTAACATCTTAATTATACTGTGTGGGCAAATGAATCAGCACTTTAAGACTGATGGGTTGGGTTCATGTTCAAAAATGCATTTGACTTTTTTTCCTTTTCACATCAAGTCAGGAACTATTTTGCAACTCTCAGCTGATAAATAATTGTGTGAAACTTAGCAGATATAATGACAGATTGATGACAGAAAAAATATTACCAATCATGTCCTATGAAGCTTTGCTCTTGGAAGTCTTCTGTGGCAACACATTTCTTGGAATGAAATTTGGTAACTTGCTGGAAATTAAAGAAACAGCTGCTGGGGATGCTGTTAGACCTTGTTCTTTTGAGCCTTAACAAAGATTGAATCACCTGCTTTTTAGAAGGTATTCAGTGCTGCCTATTTCTCTTTGTTATCTCCTGACATAGACTACAGACAGCTTCTGTCCCTTCCCTGAGCTATACCCTGATGGGAAATATAAACAGCATTTTGCGTGCACACCTATGCCATTTGAAAAAAAAAAGTTACATAGACTTACACTGCATATGTAGTTGCAACATAAACCAAGTTAAAAATGAAAGGCACAAGATGTAAGATACATGATAATCTTTAACATCATTTATCACTACATTCAGAAGAAATTGTCTTGACAACCTATAGAAGAAATGAACAAAGATCAAGATATGCCAGTTACTACTCAGCAAACACATCTGCAAAAAGATTTTTACCACTATATAAGAACATGAAAAACCACATTACAGATGCTAAAGGAAAATGCTCCAACACACATAAACGACTACTTGTGAAGAGCTCTCCAAAGCCTCATAACTTTTTTCTAGATTATTAGTGTGCATCAGACTTTGGGATTATATTCTACCAAGTCTCAGTCACATTTTCTGAGAAAACATCAACAACCATTCTATTTGGCAAGAAAATCCTTTCCAGTTGCAGCTGAGTCAATCCTCCACATGATCCATAGTAGGAAAAAATGTACTCTGAAAGCTTAAAATAACATGAAGTGGAAATGCTTCATCTTCCTTGGGTAAAGAGATCCAGACTAAAGTCCTTTCTAAAGTCTGGTTATGAGGAGAATACCTAGGAGCCTTTCATGAATAAGGAATGCTGTAGGTTTTCAAGAAATCTGATACAACCCAATGGAAAATGCTTTCATCATGAGATGTCAATTTCACAATATTTGCCGATTTATTTTTCTCCCATATTATAAAATAACATGATCAAAGTGAAACAGACAAGTGCCCAGTTGGAGCCATACTCTTTCCAGTAGCTAATGATGGATCCTCCTTCATCTTAATTAGGCAGAATCTATCAGATCAGAGAAAATCTTGTCTTGATCTCAAGATAATTACACTGATTACCTCAATGATTACCAGCATAATCAGTGGCAAGTCTTGCAATTTAATCTGGATAACTGCATCTGGTGACTGCAGATGGTGTCCTTGCCTAGTTGAAGACCTCATTCTATTTTTGCAAAGTGCAAATCTAATCCCTGCTAACAAAACTGTGTTATCAGAAACTGACAGGCCTTTAAGGAACTAAGGCTATTGCAAAGACAAGCAAGATTCAGACCACCTAGAGACCCTTCTTCCTCTTTTAAGGGTGTTTATTTGGTTCTGTGTACCATGATCTTTGGGCTCATTTGAGGTTCACCCAAATGCTCCTGCAACTTAGTAGAAGACAGAGGTTTTAATTAGGGTGGGGAGGCGGTGCTGCTAATGAAGTTAGCAAGGCAGAAATGAGCGCGCTGACCTGAGGGGACTGCTCAGCGAGGGACACACTGGTGGCTCTGCAAAGCTGCCATCAGTGCCCAAAGCAGCAGCAGGACAGCAGGACAGCTGCTGGCAGCAAACACCTGGGCACCAGGGAATGCTGCAAGAGGTGCTGCACACTCCAAAGCACAACAGGGAGAAGGAGAACAAAGCAAAGAATGGCTGAAAGCTGCTTTTCCCAGCTGACCCTCTGTCACAGAGCAGCTTCCCAGGACAATGGGTCACCACAGGTGAAACCACTTCTTGGTTGAGACAGCTCAACAGGAAATACAGATGCGAGCAGAGGAAGTGCCACAGTGACACTTCAGCACCCACTTTCACAAACTCTTGCTTTTACTGTGTCTAGATTACCCTGCTGCGTTAAAACCCAGGAAGGCAAGGCTGCTTCTCTTCCTGCACTCTTCTCTTCTTGTCACTCTTTCCAGTGACACAAACACAGAACAATAATTCATGGCACAAAGAATTTGAAAGGAAAGAAGCCAGCAGAAGCTATTACTAAAATGAAGCAACTTGAATAATAGTAATACACAAGATGAGACTAGCAAGAAAAAGAACATACTTCCAGAGCAATTACCCTGAAAAAATTTTAAAGGGGAGAAAAAAAACCCCACAAGATAAATTAGCAAAAGGGGGCAGCAGTTAAAATATAGTACCTCAGCAGTTATTAATTCAGCTCCTTGTGCTTTGAAATATGCTACCTGTATATTAACAGGACCTTAAAGAAGCATGCAGAAGTAGAGTAACTCATTTAGAAAAATGCAAGAAAAATAAAATGTGTACCAGCATATAAAAGAAACCAATCAAGTTTGAAAGTTCCAATTAAAAGCTCTAAACTTAAGAGTGAATACTCAAAACCACAAGCTTCTCCTAATGAAATCAAAATTGTTATTTAACAATATAATTCAGAAAACAGCAAAAGAGACAGCAAGTTTGGAATAATTATGAGATCAATAAGCAATTAAGCAACTTTAAAAGACATTCAAATAACCTACAATCAAGTGACACACTGAGCTGCAAGCCATTTGACCTTGCCAAAGAAAGTGGCTGATAGTGATGCTGGTTTTGCTGTGCCAATGGTTATTACAACTGCACACTGCCAGTTGCATAGCTGGAGAGCCAAGAGCACATCTACAACATCACACTTCCATTTCTGCACCAAAGGTGTCAAGTATAACCTACTGTATCAAACCATCCACCCAAAAACCACATCCCCACTTCTAATATTTTAATCCATGAACAGCTTCCAATAACTGTAATTTCTTTTTCATTAGCTTGCCAGGGAAACTTACCCTTTTTTTTTCCTGTCCTAATAATAGATTTTCCCTCCATATTTAGGTATCATTATAACTCTAAAAGCTCAGCATGTGGTAATTTGGAATAGTCAGACAAAGGGATTTTGTACTTTCATGAAAGCAAGACTACCAGGTTCTCATCAGGACTCGCTTTTAGCTCTGCTGGGTGCTACTACCATTAGAAGCTATGGAAAAAACTAGCCCAAGTACAACTTCTGCAGCCCTGCTATAGGTAAGGATCTCCCAAGAAAGCAAAATCTAACAGTGTAAACCTTCAATGCCATCTTGCGCTGGCAGCACTTCCCTAATTAAGAATTTAAGGCCAGATGGAGCCATTAGATCATCTAATCTGACTCCCTGCCTACCACATGACGTGTCATTTTACCAGTAAACCTCACATTGAGCCCAAAAATTTAGGTCAGACTGAAGCATGTCTGAACTGAGAAGACTTCTGTGTGCTCAGGGCAATACCTTTTGTGCCCACTGATCTTGCAGCACCCTGTATCAACAATCACCATAAGAGTTAAACTACTCCAGCAGACATATCTGCTCCACCAGGATCCAGACACCAAGCAAGAGTGTTTGTTTTCAAAAGAAGGGCTATACTGGAAGATAATGTTCCACTGTTCATCATCAAGAGCTCTATGTTACCACTTTCTTCAAATAAAAGTTAAACAAACTGGCTATTTTTTAATCTGCTGGTGAGTTACATCAGGCCCTCAGCTGCCATTAAGTAATGGTTCAAATTACATGTGTTACATCTAAGCAACAATCAGCATGTTTTCATTTTGAAATAAGTGCTCTTGGGCATCCCCAAGGCTTCTCAGGAAGTCAGGTAATTTTTATTTTTTTTAACCATGTAGTAGGACTTCTCCAAAGTCATAATAAAACTTGCTGTATTAAGTTTCTCTTCTGAGGACATATAATGATAGCAAGTCATTATTACAACTTGAGGTTGCAGGCTGAAATCCTTTAAGGGTTGGTTCTCTGACCCTTACTCAGCAAAAACCTTTAGCCTGTTTGCAGCTCATCAGCTTGGTAAGGGGCAAGAGAGCCTTCAACATTCACCACACTGAAATAAAAGTTATCACCAACTGCTAAATGAAAGGAACAGCTCTAAAAAAAAATAAATCTGCTTTTCTCAGTGGAAATAAGCACCAGCCTTTATTAGACATGGAGCCTAGCTGTGCAAAAAACAAAAGCAAGGCACAGCTGCTTGACACTGAGTGTGCAGAAATCTTCCAGTTAGTCGTTTTTCCCAAGGAGAAAACAAAAGAAAGGAAGAGCCAAAATGAAGTGTTGCAATGGCTACCTCCAAGAAGAGAAAAAACCCTTAAGGTCACATTTTCACTAAAGGAAAAGAGGTCTTTATCAGCAGCACTAGAGCACAACAGAAACTTGGTTCAATAAAACCCTTAATTTAAAGACAAGAATGTATCAGCTCTTTGTGTGTCCCCTCTGAGGTTATACCGCCAAGTTGACTTTGGCAGACCTAGGTGATACAAAAAGCAGGAGTTGTGAAGGAAAAAAAAAATCTTGATTAGCTGGGCAATGATCCAATAACCAAGACACTCGAGGCTGCAAGTTCACAGTTGAAGAAACTCAGGTAGAAATAATTTATAGCAAATTAAGTTAGGTCATGATAATGAAATTTAAAGACATGTGGGGCACAATTTATTTTACTAAGGCTTGTTGAAAAGTGAAACCCAAGCAGAGCAAACAGGAAGGCTAATTTAACTCTGGTTACTGTTGGCACTGGCACTGAGATAAACTTAACTTGACACGCTTGGAATGGGAAAGTGAATATAAGAATAGGATTTTTCAAAAAACTTTTTAACACCATTTCTCCACATTTGATCCCGTGAATCATGGCAGCTCGTTCCCCAATTTTATAACATCCTGGCACACAGCCCTCAGTGGCAAGTGCAGTGAAAACAGCTGATTGCAAGGGTTGGGAAAGGATGGATAGCAACATCTGCACTGCAAAGCCCCTGCCATCAAGGAGCAGGAGGGAGGATGGAAAAACCTAATGGGAAAAGGTCTCCCAAGAAGTGCAGTCCCCTTGCAGGTCACTGGAAACCAGCAGAAATGGCAGGAGGGATGCTGTCATCACTGAGGGCTCTGCAAGGTACCTCAAGAGGTTATCTGGCAGCAGCCTGGGCTTTGGCTGCACTCGGCAACAGACGAGGTCCGTGACGTCCTCAGCTGTCCCTCCTGCCACCCACGTCCCCCACGCTGTGAAAAACGCCAGGTGAGGGGGAAACAAGAGTCACTATAATGGATGAATGCAGCAGTTTGCAGGAGGGGGGAGGGACAGAGTAATGAAAAAGTGTTAATATTGAAGTAATAAAGCTTGTGGCCATTTTTCAGTCTGAAATCCACAATGCCATAAAACAATGCTTAAAGGCACTCACTTCTGTTCTAAACCACCTGCACGTTAAGGCACCCTGCTATTAGCCCATAAGTTGTTTACTACCAGTCTTATTTCAGTCAGACTCCAGGAGAGCCATAAAGCTGAATTTCTTCACTCAGTACAGGAGTCCAAGTGGCCTCAGGTTTTCCTGGGTATGCCAAGCCCCAGCGTGTCACCTGCGATCCCTGCCCAGTCACTGACCCACTCCTTTCTAGTAAGATGTATAAAAATCAAATCAAAGCAGGGGGAATCTGTGCCTGGCACATGGCACACACACACCCTCCTTTTCGCCTGCTTCTCCTCGAGCTCCTGAAGCAACAGCTACTCTCAGTGAGATGTGTTCAGCACAACTATGATGGTGGCTTTATCTGCCAGTAAGCATCCCATGTGTTACACTCTCCCAAAATGGTCTGGGCACTGGTTGGTAAAATGAGACTTCTATTTCCTCTCCTGAAACAATTTCTTAAAAAAAATGTAATGGAGAAACAATGAAATATAATGGCAAAGCAAATAAATAATGGATATTCTTCTGAAATTAACACATTTTCATCTGTTTATTTGTCACTTGTCTCTTTTTTGTTTGTTTCTTTGGTTTGCTCTTTTGTTTGGCCCAAATAAAAGCATGTGTGTTCAAAGCAACTCACCCATTTTTTTTCCTCTGTCAGAAGCAAATATTACAATTCAACGACTCTTACAGAGATGGCCCAGCTACAAAGAGAAGTCTTTGTCTCACTGAGAGGACTACTAATTCAAGGACAAAAAGATAGAGGCTAGAAGAATTGTGGTACCTACAGGAAAGTTTAAGGCTGACAGAAAAGCCTGTGGAATTGCAGGAATAGTGAAGAGTAAAGAGAACCAGAAGTGAATCTCAGGCCTGTGCTAGCACCATGAAGGGAGGAAGCCAGATGTGGGAGTTTCACATGAGAGACCACAATGGCTCACAAGCCCACGGGTGAACTCCTTACAGCCTGGAGCCCAGTGAAACTGCCAAGCCTTAACAAGTTCTATAAATTATACCATCTTTCTGGGAGCTATATGACAAACCATGAAATAGCCCAGCAGCAGCACCATTCTATTGACTAATACAATAAAGAGAGATACACTGGTATGGTGGAAAAAACAGTTTTGCCCATATTTACACACCTTCACAATGAGTCAATAATGAAAAGGACCCTATTAACTGCCCTCCTTTTTTCAAAGGCACCTTTACCTCTTAGGCACTCAACTACCACATCTCAATACAAGTCAGGAGTCCAGGACATACAAAAAGTCCAAATGGCCTAAAAAACACTGTTGAGTCCTGGGTTATGTACTATGAAGAACACCACAACAAAAAGTAAACTAAACTGTATCACTTGAGAGCAGCATTTTCAAATCTTTTTCCTTGTGCTTCCCATCACAAGAAACATTATCTTACTCATTCTTCTTTCCTTAGTTGTCATAGATGCAGTGCCACAGTGCTGAAGCAACATGCAGCCATCTTCATAAGCTGGTTCAGATCTGAGTACAGCTGCACTCCTGATGGCTTCCCATCTTGCTTTCAGTCTGGCAAAGATATCCTCCAGTTCCATCCTGCCCTTCCCCACTGGACAGTGAGGATAACAGACTAGCTCAAGCACAGCAAAACAGATTAAGCTTCTGTAATGAAGAGGCGCCAGTGTCACTCATTCAGGTCCAACAACAGTTTGCATGCACCCCAAAAGGATGCTTTCAGAAAATGACAAATCTTCCATCTCTTCCAGCTGCAAGGAGAGCCCACCCTTGCAATCCTACATTTAAAACCATTGCTAGCCCAAGGAACAGCCCAGTGTTAAACCCCAGCCAATATAGTGCTGCCAACCCATCTTCACACTGATCCATGATATGTGAGCAGCAGCAGGGTGTTCACAGTGCTAACAGCCACACGTTATTGAACCAGGGCTCTCACAGTGCTCTGTGCTCAAAAGTGTCCCCAGAACATGAAAGGGAGACAGCCACAGCTATGCTATCAGTGTGTGCTACCAGCCACCACATGGCTGCACCACGGCAAGCAAGGAGCCTGCAGGCTGGCAGGCCTGTGGCTCCTTGGGGAATGAGCCTCAACAGCCCCAAAAAGCTCCTATGATGGGTCTGCTTTCCTTTTGATTAATATATTCAACCTCTCCTTTCTCTTTCCACCAAAAAACTGTCATTTTGCAAATAACCCCTCCAGAATTCTTTCAAGTTGCACATAAAAATGTACTTGGCAAATACCTCTGCAAACAGGGAAGAGTGGGCAAGTCAACCATCAATCCAGGAGGAGTCTTCCAAGTTCATCTACCATACTAACCAACCATATCATCATTTCTTATTATAAAGTTACTTTCAAGGCTGTACAAAAGCTCCATTAGGAATGAATTATTAGTTCTCCATCAATGACTTTAACATCTGCCTTAGTAAGGCAATAATTTATTAACAACAAAATAAATAGCTAGGCTTCTCTTAGAATAAATTTTAGTCGTAAAATGAGAGAAAAAAAGACTCCATTTATAACTTGTTAGTATACATTTTATTTAAAGTTACCCAAGTATTTCCCAGGCAAAATGCTACACCCTGCCTTTACTCAGTAAAACATGGCCTGAAGTTTAATGAAGGGGAAAAAAAATTTAATATCTTTTCCTACAGAGTGGCATTCTTTCATTAAGTAGTTTTTTATTTTTGCTGCATTTTTCATAGCATCCATATTAATACTGCTACTAAAATTTTAATGGATATGTAGTGCTACTGGAACATACATGTTTTCTTTATTAAATATTAATTTTAAAAACATTTGGAAAAATTAAAAACATTATACAACATGAAAAACTTCAACTAAAATACAAAATTTAAACCACGCTGGCATTTTTCTGTCTTTCTAAAAATATGGTACTTTATCAGTTCCTCCTTCTGGAGCTTTCAGTCAGCTCTTTTCAAAACAAAGAGAAGGTGCTTCTTTGGTACACTAAAGGTTGCAGCTCTTTATGAAAAGGTGAACAAGGTGGCCCCACTGAATGCTGCTTGGCTGGGCTCACACTCATCAGCTGAGCAATGATCTGAAGCAGAAGTTCAGATGGTGGTGGTGAGCTCCTGCAATGTGTTTTCACAGGAGACATCTGATGTGGGCTATGTTATGAACAGTCTACCATGAACAGACACACACATTGCAATTGTGACTTCACAAGATGTGATGACAGCAGCAGATATGCTGAGGAAAATAAACAACCTTTTTTTATGTAGCAGTGCCAGCAGAAAGCAGCCCAGAAGTTGGTACAGCTACTCTTGGGAATAATTACTGCAACACTTCCAGCCTCCCACTAATTTTGAGGCAGTGCCACAGTTCCCATGCACAGCCATTCTTGCTTCCATGCAGGAGGAGGAGCAAGCCTGGCAGATCTCCATGTACTGCTAGGCTGAGTCCTAAGTGCTATGCAACCCTCTGAGAGTCACTGGCTGTTTCTGGAATCTAAGAAAGGGAAAGGCTTTTAAAAAGTTATGATGAACTTAAATCTGGTGGAGTCGTGCTGGAAAGGTAAACGAACACTGCTGAGGACGAGTGGCTACTCAGCTCTCACTCCATTCAGTGTGGATGCCCCATGTCTCTCTGGAGAGCAGGGCTGACCAGCCTCTGCTCCCCATCAGTGACACATGCTCAGCAGCCAAGGAGTGATCTGTGCTTTGCACCCCTTAGCCCAGACTGCTGCCAGGCTTGGAGCTCAGAGGAAGGCAGGAGCCAAAATCCTGCCTCAGGCTGATGGCTTCACCCAAGAAGCAGCATTTTCTGGTCCCACTGAACTCAGGAGCTGTCAGGTTCCTGCTGAGCTGGAAATAAAAGCTTTACTTTTTTTTTACTTTTTTTTTCCCTCTTTCTTTCTCCCCATTTGACAACTGCACATAAACACTTGTAGATTGGGACTGTTACACCCCTGCAAGCTTAAAACAACCTTGCTCAGGCACGGACGACAGCTCTCGATGGCAACATGAATGTAACTGGAGACTAATTCCCCTTGTTGTTCTGACACATGAAAACCACCTCTGAAATGGCTGCACTGTCTGTCGTCACTCCTGTTACACATCTCTGCACAGTCAGCACTCAGCCAAGCCAACACAGGAAAGAAGCACACAGAAAAAACTATCACCTTTTTGGTAGATTCATTCTGCTTTGTGCAGAGTTCTTTCTTAGTGTAATCATGGAAAGACATTATTAGCTTAATTTAAATACAGGTCTATCAACAGACTCTAAATTTTTTTAATACACGCACTCTGCACAGGACTGGTTTGTGTCTAAAGAACATTAAGTGAATCTCTGTCTCTGGAAAGACAGACTACTAGGAAAAAGGCTGTCAATTGAAAAGGTACTTCTTCCTTCAATATTCTATTCTCAGAAAACCCAGGGCCCTGCAACCAGTGAGAAAATCTGGAGCCATAAAGGCTTGTTGTCAGCAGAAGAGGACCCAGTGAAGGGACATTTAACCACATTGGACATACACAAGTCCATGGATCCAGGGAGATGCATGCATGAGTGCTGAGGGAGCTGACTGAAATTTACAGGAGGCTACTTTAAACCATCTTTTGAAGATCATAGGGATCAGATGAATTTCTTGAGGACTGCATGAAAGCCACTCCTATTTTCAAGAAAGAGGATCCCATAAACTACAGGCAGGTCAGTTTCACCTCCAACCCTGGGGAGGTGATCAGCAAATAAATCTGGGAACAATTACCTTAACATATGGAGTAAAATTAAATGACTGGGAATAGTCAGCATAGATTTATGAAGGCAGAAATCACATCTGACCAACCTGATAGTTTTCTGCAATGAGATGCCTGCTGAGATGAGAGAGTAGTGGATGTTAATCTATCTTGACTTCACCAGAGCTTTTGATGCTGTCTCCCGTAACACACTGATACACTGATGAAGTACAGACTAAACACGGCAATGGTGAGGTGGAGAGAACACTGGCTGAACTGCTTGGCTCAAAAAGGCTGTGCACAGCAGCATGAAGTCCAGCAAGAGGCCCATCACAAGTGGAGTACTCCAGGGGTCAGTACTGAGACCAGCATCATTTAACATTTTCACAACCAGCTTGGAGGGTGGGAGAGAATCTCCAGCAAGTCGGCTGATAATAAAACCAGGGAGGAGCAGCTGATGCACCGGGAGGGTGTGCTGCCATCCAGAAGGACCTGGACTGGCTGGAGAACATGCTGGCAGGAACCTCATGCAGCTCAACAAAGGTGAATTCCAAGTTCTGCACCTGGGTCTGGTTAACTCCATGCATCACTACATGCTGGGGCCTGATCAGCTGGAAAGCAGGCTTGCAGAGAGCAGCATCAGGGTCCTGACAGACACAAAGTGTGTGCCCTCACAGAAAGGTGGGTAACAGCATCATGGGCTGCTTTAGAAAGGGCATCGCCAGCAGGTTAAGGATGCTCCTCCCCCTCCACTCAGCCCCGGTGAGACACCTGCACAGAGCTGTGTTAGTCCTGGGCTTCCTGGTATGTGCAAAACATGGACTGGAACAAGTCAGCAAAGGCCACAAAGGTGATAAAAGAACTGGAAGATGTGGTGTATGAGAGGCTGAGATTCCAAGGACTGTTCAGCTTGGAGAAGGCTCAGGGCAGGTCTCATCAGTATGTATAAACAACTGATGGGAGACAATAATGAAGACAGACTCTTCCCAGTTGTGTGCAGCAAAGGGACAGGAGTCAATGGACACAAATTGAAGTACAGGGAGCTCCATCTGAAAGTGAGAAAATAATTTCTTTTTCTTTTTTCCCCTCTTCCTACTGTGAGGGTGGTTACACCTGGAACAGGTTACTGAGAGAGGTTGTGGCATCTCCATCCAAGTCTGGTGGACACAGCACTGAGCAACATGCTTGAGCATGGCAGTGGACCAAACAATCACCACAGATTCTTTCCAGCCTCAGCCATTCCATGATTACTTCCAATCCAGTTAAATAGAACAGCTGAAAGAACTACAGTTCAAGAAGAAAATACTCAAAAGCAGCAGAACTTAAGACAGAGGTAATTCTAGGCTTTGCAGCATAATGCTTAAATCCTATAGATGCACATTTTTATTTCCTCTTTATGTTACACAAGACTGTACAACCTGTGTGGTCTGAAGAGATGCAATTCATGGGGTTCTTCACTTGCAACAGAGAGTTAGTTATAAACACATATTCCAAACAATCACTTGGCTGAAGATGTTTTCTATCACTCAGATTTTATGAAATATCTTACCACTGAGTACAGTTTCCACTATGACTACAGTAAGTAAGCAGATCCAATTACAGATGTTCTCTTTTAAAAACACTTATTTGAAAGGAACATGGTGTAAAGCATTAATTGAAACGAAGTTCCTTTCCACAAGAACAGTGCTTCCTGAGAAATGGTTATATTAGCCAACTAACACTGAAGAGACACAATTACTGTGTTGCTCTGTGACTCTAAATCAAAACAGTATTCTTCTTTTTTAACTCACACCAGCATCCAAAAGCAAAGGACCAAAACTGCAAACGTTTATTCATTTTTGTAACTGAAGTCAACAAACTGAATTATTGAATTGATTAGCATGACAATATCCCCAGTAAATATGCATAAACTTATCTGTAAACTCTTGAAAGGAGAAGTTTTTTAAATGACAACAAGTCACACACAGTCAATTTATTTAGGTAAATAAATTCCTAAGAATCTAATGGACCAATTAAGTGATTAACTGAATTCAATGCATCAAACACCAACTTAGGTGCCTACTCTCATACAAGCTGTTTTAAAAACACTGCTCTTAAAGAAACCAAACAGAGTGAAAAAAGAAGTTTGAGTCTTTTTTTAAAATGCTTTTGAGCACCAAAATGACACTCAAGCTGGCAAGAAAACAAGGGGAAACTTTCATTCTGTTTTCTGTACACAAATTACAGAAGATAATCCTCAAAGTGTAGCTAGAAAGCTTCAAAATGAAACAAGACCACTGAACAAGCTTTCTAAAATTCCAAATTTTGTTATTAATTTTGTCTGTCAAATGGATTGTAATAGAAAATACATTTTTCCATCCTTCATTTACAATACTCTCTTAGAACATCTGAGGCCAATTCACAACCCTCTACAGGGATATGACATTTGCCAAGAGAAAAAAACCCAACTCTGCAGGAACAAGTCACCAAGGTTTTCCCTGAAGCTTCCTGTTGGGATTTGTAGCCTTAAAAGGAAAAAAGGCTTTTTTTGTGTTGGTCCTTAGCTTGCCAAACTAAGAGCCCTCGGGTGTGCTTGGTGTCTGTCACTGCATTCGCTCAGGGATTCTGTGTGGCTTTCTCTTGCTATCTTCCAGCAGATCCAGCACAGCTGTTTTCATGTCCGGGCATGATCCAAACCCTCTATCAGGCTATTTGCTAAATCCAGAAATCCCAGAGCTCCCCAGCAGTCCAAGCTCTGCAGGGGAAGTTCAAGCACCAAAAGACACTGCAGAAGCAAGGCATACCACCTCTGCCCAACACTTCTACAGGTCCAGATAATCTGGAGGTGAGAAGGGGGGCACCTCTGCATGACCAGACTTTTTCCAAAGCCACCAAGGGAGTCATCCATGAGGATAACCTCTGCATGTAAGCAAAGGACCTACAGGATCATGCAGTTCCTTCATTGGGGGGGGGAAAAAAAATCAACTACCACCTGAATTTTCAAGTTCACAGTAACAGAAATACTTTTGAAATTCATGTAGTAATAGCCCTGACAGCAGACAAATTCCTCTTAAATGCCCCGAACTATTTGGTTTTACACTTCAAGACAACAAGTTGAATTTCTACTACTGTTTTACACTGAAGAGAAGCTCCCTTAGGTACTAAGCCTAATAAAAAGGAGCCCACCACATACTTGCCCATAGTCATTAATTTTGAGCACTGAAAACCACTACTCTCTGCTTTTGTCATGGTGGAAAAGGGCCATGCAGAGGAAATTCAAATGCCCAGATAATTCATAAAAATACTATATAATATGGTACATTTAAGCATGGCTACATAAAGTAAGCAAAACTAAACAGTATGGCAAAGAGAAGAAGTAAAGTAGAAACGTATTTTCCGTTATAACACCAAACGGAAGTCACATTCATTTAAGCAAATATTTTTCTATATTGATGGAAGCCAAATACGTGGGGTAAACTGCTGTGCTTTTTTTCTGTTTGCTTCATATAAAATCACACAGAAAATTTGTGTTCACATAACACTAAAAACAAAATGCTCTTTGCTATTTTACAAGCTGTTTGTAATGAACATTTTAGCTCTCTCAAAAGGTGAAGAATAAATCAGCCAAACTCTTTATGCGTGTCCTATGAGGATACCCATCCTCAGTAAAAACAAATTTCACTAGACTTAGTCAGCAAGTTGCAGTGGTTATGTGCCAAAAGCATGACACGCACCAAAAACTTAGAGACTTGTTAACTGGTAGCAAGATACAACAGAATATGCCTACTGAAAACTACCCAAATCTCCCAAATGGCCTTTGAATAGCTTTTCTTTTTGAACAAGAACTTGATGGTTCACATTATATCTGTGCACATTATTTTCTCCTTCTTCCCTGAATTCTAAACATTTTTCTTACATTTACTTTTTCTGATATTCAGTAGTGACAGTTTCTTCTTTACACTCCTACATATATTTTGCACAAGCTGTTAAACAGAATTAGTCCATGCTCCTCTTTCACATTTTTCCTGTGCTCTGAAGGAACCTAATACACAGACTTTTGAGAAATCCCAGCTTTGACCCTTACCACCTAGCTACTAACTTGTGCAAACATGGTTTGCCAGGCTGAAGAAAGATCTTGTGAACTGTAGTTATGCAGACCCTCCAAATGGCCACAAGAAACATTTACCAGGTGAAAAGAGGTCCCAGGTGGCTGGCTACAAAGGGGCATGAATACATCCTTTGGAAGATGAGTTGAACATGCTGAGTGTAAACTCTACACTGCCTTTAGCTACCATGACACACCTTACAAACAGATAATCACAAAAACATTGCCTGGTATCATTTCACAGTTTGCACTCTGCACATACAATAACCCAGGTTAGTTCTACAGAATACCATCAGCAAGAGGGATGGCTGGGACTTGTACCTAAATACAGAAAGAGATTATTCATTTGCCTTGAGCATAAAGGTCCTCACTCCTCAAATTTCATGACAAGTCTTTATTGCAAATTTCCCCTTATCATTCAAAATCAGCATGAACATGTTAGAATCATCTAGAGAAGTGAAGCCTTGTGGTCTTCACAGACCTAGCAAAACAGAAAGATTGATATAAGTGAATTCCGTCTGCCTCTTCAAAAAAGGCAAAATTACACCTTGATAATTCTTTCAGTTGGAGTTCACTAATTGTCTTTTAGTTGGAAATAAGAACAACCAGTTTTGTGGTAACAATCACTAGCCTTAATGCTTGATTTTTAAAAAAATAAAAATAAAAGTACCAGAAGAGATACTAGGAAGAAAGTGAAGCAACAATGTAAAACTCTTGTATTCTAGAAGAATAAATAATTCAAGTGTGGACATCCTTTCTTCACCATGTGGTAGGACCACGTGGCAGCAGGAGCAAAATCATCCTGTGCAGTATCTGAAGCCCATGCCACAGAACAGAAAATAAAGGTGGATAATAAAGAATAAACCTATTATGCAAGTGCTGATATGTTTAAATCTGGAGGCACACCAGCACTTCCTGCAGAGCTTTTTGCCAAGTACAGAATCCTTGGGGAAAAGGCTTAATCCCCAGCAATGACGCAGTGTGAGAAGCCTATCTGGGGCACACTTAATGCCGTCCTCCACACAGAGGGTGCACTTCCAGGAATAAAGAGTTAGTCACCATGTCTACCTCCACCACCCATCCCCTCATCTTTTGCATATCCTGCTCTGCAGAGACAGGCATTCACACCTACAGGATGCTGCAAAGTCATGCAGGGACATGGCATGCAGGGAACTGCTCTTCTAAAGAAAATGCCTGCAAATAAAATGGACATCTCACTAGGATTTCTTCTTTCACATGGATTCCCACAGGTGGTTTTGCTACACTCCGTTCCTGAATGGAAGCACCAATCTGCTTCTGCACACCTTCTCGTGAAGGTTAGAAAGGGGCAGAGAGCAACTTCTTGCATATACCAAGACTCAAGGGAGTCATATGAAACAGATAATTAAAATGGTTTAAAATCACAGAATCACTGAAGTTGGAAAAGACCTCTAAGATTGAGTCCAACCATTAACCTGGCCACATCCATGTCTGTCACTAAAGCATGTCCACAAGTGGCATATCCACATGTCTTCTGAACACTTCCAGAGATGGTGATTCCACCACTTCCCTGGCAGCCTGTTCCAATGCCTAGAACACCACTTCAGTTAAAAACATTTTCCTAATATCCAGTCTAAACCTCCCCTGGTGCAATGAGGCCATCTTCTCTGGTCCTGTCACTTGCTACCTGGGAGAAAACAAGGAGTCCCTTAGGTATAGAATCATCTCCAAGTTATAGGAAACCCATTTTTTTCCCCCTTAAGTTTCTCTGTGGAATTGTGATTTATGCTGAATGCTGTAAACATTTCTTGTTAGCTCATTTCCAAAGCTCATCTCAGAGTGGGATAAGATCACATGCAGCAAAGCCATGAAGCAAAGGAATGAGTCATCGGTCTGAAAGTTAAGGAACAGACAAAATTGTAGATTTGGACCAAGGTAAGCACAGTAATGAATGAAACACCAGTTCTAAATTACATCTCTGGAGAGAGCAGTCTAGAACAGCAACTCATAAATAGACCTACCTAACACAGCATTAAAAAATACATATAGGGTCACCAGTGGGACACTTAAGATAAAGCTCAATGGAATTCAAGGAAGGGGGAAAGTCTCCCTGAAAAATGCTTGAAACAGCTGAAGAAATCCAATAACAGCAGCAAACACTTCTGTAACTAAGTTGGTCAAGTTTGTGTCCTGTGTTTTTACAGGCAGGCATGAAGACTATGGACTATGAAAATGTCATTTTTAAACAAAGTAAATAATTTCATTTCCAGTGAACTGTATTAATTTTAGTTCTACTAAAAGCAATACAATTTTCCACAAAGAAGAAAAAAAAAGGCAATAGTGCAAATGCTCTCATTTTGAGTACAAGTGGTTTCTTCTTTGACTAAACAAAGAGCACTCAAAAAATGAGAGTATGTCCCATGAACCACCCTGACAAAAAAGGCTCAAAATCTGTTTATGTGATTTTGCTAGTCTATATGCAAGTAATCTAGGTAATAAGCTTAGACTTCTACCACAGTAACTGAGAGCAAAGCATGTCCCCAGAGATCTATAGCCTGATTAGTGATGGTAAACTGAGATAGCACAGCCCCAGCTGCTCAATATTACACCAAAAAAAAGAAAAAGAAAGCTGCACATATTGGTTTCACTCCTATTAACAATTTACCCCTACTATCTCACTCACCCACTCCCTCTTCACCAAAGCATGAAATGACAGTTGCTTAGATTTAAGCTGTTCAATATTCAGTTTACTGTCATCACAGATTACAAAACAAATTGACAAAATGGCACCATTCCACACAGCAATTCCCAAATATCACGCTAGCCCTGTGAATCTTCAGATGTTTTGCTCTCCTGAAGTCTTCTGCTCTGTCTCCACTTAACCAGCCACAGCACTGAGCTGCAGCCACAGCTCCTTCTCCTTCTCTGCTCCAAGGCAGCACTGAGGATCACCGAGGGTGCAATACACATCAGGGGGATTTCCCCCGCCCAGTCCTTCACCTGCACCTGAGCATTACATCCCATTAGTTTCCCTTTAGCTCCTGCATGCTCTACAGAGATCATATCTACCATCTCCAGGGAACCTTACCCACATCTAGTGCATGACTGCCTGAGCTAGTTTAGCCCTCACTGAGAGAAGGAAAAGAGAGTGGGAAGAAGGAGAGCCTGGGAGTAAGGCCTTCAGCTCAGCTCTTCAGGAAACTTCCCCACACAGTGACTCTGTTGGCCCAGGTGCACCATTACAAGTTTAAATTGTGGTGGCTCTCTCCCCACTAACAGTTCAGCCCAGCCATGCTGCAACATCCTGAGCACTGACTGCATCATCTAGGCACGGTGAACACGCTCCAAGTGTCTGGCTGAGAAGGGTGAGGACCTCATCAAGGAAAGCAATACCAAAAATGTAGTAAGAGGATAAGTGCTCAAAACAGGGCAGTGCCATTTAAAAACTTCCAACATATGCTAGAATGTCCCAAGGATGGAATACTACCAAATTTTTATATTGATAAATCCAAACACATGATTCAACAACTTAATAGGATGATAAATTGGAATATTATAAACACTACATGCCTTCATCTCCAATCCGGACCTGCTTCTTCACTTACTGATTTTTTCAAGGAAGCTCAGCTTCCATCTCTATTTCATGGCTTCTAATTAGCTTATTTCTCATTTTAAGTATTGACAGCTTGGGAGTTGAAAAAGCAATGGGATAAGTGATGAGCAGAAGGAACAAAAATTGGCTGTACAGGATAACCACTCCAGGAGCTGGACCACCTAACCTGCAGGCAGGATGGAAAGCAGCTTGGGTATGTCTCCTTCCTGTTCATGAAAACACAAGGGGCTGTGACTTCCCACCAGACTGCAGCTGCAGCACACCTACCACACAGTGACTCAGAGCACCCCTGCCACACACACAATTAATTCTGTCAAGCCACCACTGACCACCTCTAGTGCACAGCACATGGCACGCTTTAATTTAGCATTAGCAAAATACCAACAGCCCCTGGAGAGACTTGGATTTAATTCTACTTCAAAAATATGTTCACTGTACTAGAAGCAAAGTAGCACCAATGAATAATAATTACTAACTGTCAGCTCTTTGAACATTTTCATACCTATACTGAAAGTCTTGGAAAGGATGGCTCCTCTCTCCCAACATGAATGCCAGAAACAGTATTTTTTTTCTGAAAAGGAGGACCACATCAGATTGCAGATGTTAACTCTACATTTTCTTTCTAAACAGTCCAGCTCCTGAAAGCAGAAGAAACAAGAATAAAGTATGTAAAACTGCAGCTCAAATGTTTTCAGCAGCCCTGTAAAATCATATTGCACACATTTTTCATGAGTTAAGAAACAGATCTGCTGAGGCACAGCATGTATTTCATGGCAACAGTACAGACTCATGTTTCTGCTTCCTGGGAAGTCACTGCTGTGTAAAAGGATATGACTGGCTTCACAGGGCAAGGTAAAATTTACTGTCCTGAAACAGACTGAAAATGGAAAACAGGTGTAGCAGTCACAGATAGAAACACACAGAGCTATCAGAAGGGGTTGAGGAGCAGGATACATCAACACAAATTTATACAATTTAAATACCACAGGCGATGCTTTTCTTCTCCACCTGACAACTTCACTTTTTGCTTTCCATTTTCCTTGCTTTTCAGCCCTTTGGAAACCTCACTCACAAGGGAGAAGATGTCACATTTCCCCTGGAACAAAATTGGCTTATGACACATTGTACAATTCCAAAAATACATCATGCATTAATTTGACATACTCCTGTCATCAAGACATTAATTTCTAATATCTTCTTTTCCAGATATTATTAGAAAATTCCTCTGCCTCAGTTACCTAACTTGTAATACTTTAGGAAGCAAAGGGTCTCCTTGTTCATCCCAAGTTCCTTCACCTGGAGGAATCACAAATCTTCGGGGAAGATCTGCTTGAATCTCTTCTTGAACATATAATGTTCTCACCTAGCAAGTGACTGCTGGTGAGCTGCTTTTCTCACCCAACACTTTGTATTTTAATTCTTGTATTTCCTTCGCTAATTTCACCCTTCTGCTTCTGTGCTTTAATTTTTCCCCCTACTCTTTGTTCCTATCAACTCTTTCCTTTCACTTTGTTTTGCTGTCCAGACCTGTGTGCCCTCTTTACCACCAGACTACCATGAGTGCTACAGGTTATCTCAAATTCTGCACAGGAGTACAGTCATGATTTCTGTGCCATACCCTACAAGCTTGGGAGTGTGTCTGGCAACTGTTCAAACTGTTCAGGTAGAATCCTAAAATTTAAGTGGGACATTTTCTGTAAAATAGATGTGCTTCTGCTACATAAACTTTATGCCCTCCTACCTTCTCTAGAATTACAGCTGCTTCACTCTTGATTGTAAAAAGGCAGGAACAGAGAGAAATAGGATATATACACATGCTGAAATGCTTTATAATGTCTTCTGATGGACAACTAACTGTAGTCTGTGAGTCAGAAAACTGTAAGAGATCTACCTCTCACAATTTTGTGACCTTTCTGCTGTGTATAAAGAGTTATACACAAGCTCAGGTAAGTTGCCATTCCATCTTCACAACAGACCTCACCTGGTTAAATACTACATATCTCTTGCAGATAGCAGAATAATTACATGCAGAATAATACACTAATCAGATGACGTAGTGCTATGTATTTTTCACAAAATGTCCAAAAGTCCTATTCCCTCTCCATAAACCAGAGATCCACCCCAAACTGTATATTGATGTTGCTAACATCAAACTTGTCTCTCCAAATCAGCCCTAAATTAAAATATAAAAAGGATACTTCACAGAGATAATAAATACTGATAGCTATTTTTCACAGCCTTCAATATACACTCATTTGCACTTGTGAAAGACAATTACAAAACCTTACTCTGACTTTATGCATCACCAAACCAAAACAGTGAATGGATGTACCCACATACTCCCTTTGCACTGCTCTCTGTGACTAGAGAGTCTGGGAGAAATGCAAACCAATACTGATAAATTAAAGAGTTCCTTTCTGTGTCCTATCCCACTGTTTTTGATTAATTGCTTCTTTGTCTCACCATCAAAATCAGAGTACCATTTACTGTCACAAAGCTGTCCTGGACATAAAGGAAAAGCAAAGTTCTTATTTTTGAACCCAATTCCTTAGGTGGGAGCATTGCCCAAGCAAAAGCAGCCTGGCTGGGCTGTGTAAGAGGGTAGGAGGCAGGGGATAACAATCTTAATATTTTTGGATGCAAGTTTAGGAAAGAAAAAGCAAAGACAGATGCTGTTAACTGCAGAGGATAACTGAGAAGTTGCTCCACAGCACTCCACATGAGCCAAGGCTGATCTTACTTTTCCTTCCCACATACCTGGGCAAGCAGCCCAGCTAAAAGCACACAGCACCAGCAAGGAGACTCTGCTCTGAATGTGCTCTTTATATCACATACGTTAGCCAATTTGACCAAAAACACCTGTAAATTCTGTCCAGAATAAAAAAAAAACCCTCACCCAACCAGAGCCAAAGCACCACTGCCAAGCTGGAGAAAATGACCCTGACTTGGGGAGCAGCACTGCCAGAAGTAGAGGGGGAAAGACTGGAAGATGTCTTCTTCTGTTTAAACATACTCTTAGTCATGTCTTTGTCAGTAACTATTGTTTTTCTGCCAAGTTTGCATAATCCTTTGCACAACAAGGTATGTTTAACACATGATTTTATAAAAATATCTTTTTCAAAAAGAAACTATTTCTGCAGCTATGAAATCTAAAATCCTTCAGGTTACAGATTTTACTTTGGTCTACTTCACTACACACCTCGTGTGCAGACTTATAACAGGAAAACGTTACCTAATTAAATTTATTATGCTTTGTGGGGCTGTTTTGTTAACTTAGTTAATTAAAAACTTCTCAATTTATGTAATTTATCATGGCATGACCATTGTTAATGAAGCTGACAAAAGATACTGTTGGATAAATTCATGCAAAGGAGATGAAGCAGAGCAGAATGAAGGATTATGTTCTCAGACTTGCGAAGCAAAGAAGCCTGAAATAAATGGAAGTTGTGAGTGTTTGGAGCAGACAGTGCATTTATTGTAATTATTTCAGGCTGCATGCTGATTGGAAAAGATTAACATAAATAGGAGCTGCTATTGCAGATGTTTCTATTCTTGCTAGGAAATCCCTTGAATATAGGAAGCACAGAATAAAAATGCAAAGATGCTGTACTACAGAAATGTAAGCTTTTTTCTATTATTTTTTCTATTCTGGACATACAAGAAGAAGTATAAACAAAGCTGTTAATCCTTCAGGACTTGAAGGAAAAACATCACTTTTCTCTGCTAACATGATAAAACCTCCAGATGTCATCTGACTACCCAGCAATGAATGCTTTGCACATTCCCTCCTCCCTTCCAGAAGCGTCCTTAAACTGCATGGCACCCAGGTCACTGCCAGGTCACATGGCCTGCAGCTACGACCATAGTCAGTGAAATAAAATCCACAGTAATTAACAGCATTTAAGATCCTTGTTCCACCGTTCACAGCAGCAAATTGGATACATAAATAATTCACATGTAATTCTGGTATTTCTGACTTCCTTTCTATATTAACCAATGGCAAAATTTCCATTCAGTCCAGGAAAAAATACACAGAACTCTTCTTCTGAAAATTTTCCACCATTTAGAAGTAGATAAAAATACCCAATGACAGTCCTCGAGGTGTGTATAATACCTGTCATCCTGTCTTCTGTTTACCTTCCTCACAACTCATAATTTGTTTCCTTGTCTCCCAAGGATCCCAAGAAACAGAAACCAAGAATTAAAGTAAATGACTCAGGGCAGGACTCTTTTGACTGCAACTTCAATCTGCTCAGGTCACTGCAACACTTTCAAAAAGAAGTGTTATACAACTATTCAAACTCTTTGGCTCTTTGTGGACCAGTTGCATGAAGTATCTTCCACACTGGCAAAGATCAGCTTGAGTCAAAGATGCTGTGTCAGTACAGTATCTGCCTGAACATTATTTCCTGTGGTTCTGCACTAAACATGAAGCAAAAGGATCATATGGGCCCATCCATACACCAAGGTACATCTCCTTTACACTATGTTTCACAGTCACAGGGCACTCAGCTACACCACCATGGGCCAGTACCCAGAGCCAGAAGACCGAGGGGGTTCCTCAGACCTGTGCTTCCTCCATACTGGACGATGCTATGAACATGTCAGACCTAAACACTGTTTTCTTGGCTCAGAAGAAACATCTTCTGCTGCCTGGGACTCACTCTTGTGCAAGATCAGGGTCCACCAGGATACCCCAGGGTGCTGGACACCACTGCTGCCAACCCTGCTAGCAGATGGCCCTGGCTCTTTCCCAAAGGAGATCAGGCTGTTGAGGAGGATGGTTGCATGGTGACCAGTGGCTTGAACGCTGCCAGGAACCAGAACCCCACTAAGGACGTTTTTCTCACAGCACAGACACTGCCGTGGCACCCAGCTATGACAGTTTCAGTGACAAACTCCACTGACAGCACGGCACATCGCATACTCCAAATCTGTCCCTCTTTTTCAATGTTATGAAACAGTATCATCGACTGCAGCTCAGGTGCAGCTTTAAAGTAAAATGTACTAGAACAAAAACAACAGCCCTGTCTAACATTTACAGAGCGACTTTCAGCGGAGCAGATCTCATGGGATTTCTTAAGCCTTTCCAAGCCAAGCATATAATGCCACAGGTTTTCACAAGCGTAGCTAAGGGCAGACTTTGGGTGTCCATACATTTGATTTCTTCGATTCACTGCCAGCTGGAAGGGATCAAACACCAACAGAACACAGAAGCAATTCTATGTAACCACAATGCAGAGGAATGAAAGCATGGCCAGCGGCAGAGGGAATCCACCACAATTGCTTTGAAAAAGGGGGGGGGAAATGCTGTTTCCTCAACACAGTAGGGTGGCAACAGGAATTCTACCCCATTTGCAGGGGGGAGCGAGGGATTTATGGGCACAATTATGTATTCTGCAAATCGCTTCCAAAGGACTGCCCTTGAATGACTGAAGTGAGATCCAAATCTGCCCAGACTAACTGCCTAACAGGGCTCAGCAGGAATGAAATGCATTGTACGACTGTCACTTCTATCATTTTGAGCAGAGTCTTGTTTTAGTAGTCTGTCAGATGACAAGGGTAGATATGAATTCAATAGATGGTACTAAAGTCCCAGAAACAGTTATTTCAAGTATTTTTATATTGCAAGTTAGGAACAATACCTCACTTCCCATCTGGAAATATCCTCTGTTCAAATCAGTACAAATAACATCCATCCTCAAGGTGTTTTCATTATTATTTTGCATAAGTCTGTAAAAAATTGAGACATCATGCACATTATGGACATAAATCTATTATGCCTTACACCCACATAAATCAAAGCAATTCCACCAAGCTCAGACACAGGTTTACCTGAAATCTTTAAATATGAGTGATTTTCAAGCAAAAAAAGGAAAAATAAATCCACGATACTGATGTTTCCAAGCTAAATACCAATCTAATCACAACCTCTGTACAACCCCAGTCTCAGGTCTGAACCCAGGCACATTCCCGCAGCCTCTTCTTCTCAAAAAATCCAACTTCTTTCCCACCAGCGCCAGCAAGGGTACAGGAAGGCCAGCTCCAGACACCTGCATTGAAAGACCTTTGCTGCCCTGTTTCATGCAACCTTTAGCACACATAAAGGGTCAAATTGGTGCCTTGGAAGAGTCCTCTGTAGCTAGCTGACACCCTGAAGAGAGGGTAAACAGCTTTTTCTGAGAGCAGCAGCACTGAAAAGGTAAGACAGCAGGATAAAAAGATAGCTCTAGAAAGTTTAGGAACTGTAAAGATTCTCATTAGTATCAAAATACTTTCAAGGAAAACAAAAAATTTACTTTTTATTAACTTACTACAGGTCTATGTTCTAATAAAACATCTTCCCCCCCTTGATTGGGAAACACAGAGATTTTTTACTTGTTTAAGCATTTTGAAGACTCTTCTGTCACCTGAGAACACTTTACCTTCTTATTTAGAAGGACCATTTTCCCCTAAGAAAGGAAAAGAACTATTCACCTCCCATTTCAGACCTCCTAAGCCTCTTCCAGGAATTTTTTTCTTTGTTATTCCAACATATTTCCTGGTCTTGGTTCTTTAAACATCACTTTGGTCCAGAGGAAAACTAGAACAAGGTTTGAAAAGTACTGGGGAAGCAAAACAAAACAGAGGAGAAATGCCTGGCAAGTTAGAAAATATTGCAAACCCATATTGCAAAAGTCACATGGGGACTCTCTTCCACTCAGTGCTGAGAACACAAATCTCATCCACCCATTTCACTCCTACACGATGCCACTCATTTGGGAAAAGGAATTGAGCCCTTTTGCTCAGTAAGGTTTTGGGAAAGCCCTCATGTAATTCTCAATCACAACCTTGAAGGCCTCATGTAAACAACAGCAATTTAAAACACTGCCTACTTGCACTGACAATACTCATGTTAACAGTCAGACTGGTATTTTAGAGTGAAGTAAGTGTAACTGAATCTGGCAGCAGCAGAACTGCTAAAGGTACTAAAAACTTGCCATAATTCCTTTTTCACCCTGGACCAGCCACCCAACCTATAAAGAAACTCTACTTTTGTAGAAAAGCTCAGCTCTCGAACAAACTTTTAAGGGATGCCCACCACTGCTGACAGGTGTGAGCCCAGACACTGAGCTCCTGTCTGAGAAGCCTCTCTGGATGCATTAGGAGCTCCATGACTTTGCCTTTGCACCAGGGCTCATGCCTCAGCCTTGGCAAATCCTCATGACCTTTGCATGTCCAAAAGACTTTTCTCAGGGCCCAGCAAGATGCCTCCATTGGGGCTGCCAAGAAAGCAGCTGTAGGCTTAGCAAGGACATGCTGTAGTATTAGTGATGTGTTTTATCTTTTACCTCTCACCAGAAGTACAAACCTTAAAGGAAACGTTTCTGCAGGTGCTGATTACTCTGCCTTTCATCTCTTCAGATGAGCCTTCTTACAGGGATATTTTATCTGGTACATCCCTGCCAGCTCTTTATAGACATCACCTCCCTCTCATTTAATTTTCCCTAAATCCTGACACGCAAACCCAAGCTGAAGAACACCAACCCCGTCACACCTGATGAATTAGTAATGACAGCAGCCAGTGCTTTTGCTTAGTCTGTTTGGTTTGGGTTTTTTCTGCAGGGTCAAAGAAATCAAGTTCACCCTCCAAATGAACCAAGGGTCAAATCCCTAATGAAAAATTAAAGGCTTTCACCATTATGGGGAGCTACAGCACAGACCAGTGTTTTCTTTGCTTGTCGCCACAGCCATGGAATAGCGATGTTCTCCTTATGGCATCTGAAGAATACAGTGTTTCTTTCTAACCTGAAGGAGTACAGGCAATGGCACAGGAAATAGGTTTCAGATGGTTTACACAGATGGGCTTTTTCTTTTTTCCCATGCTGGTGTGAAAACGTTGAGAAGAATGTAATTATTTATGTTGCATTTGTTTTGTAAGTGAAGATACAGATCACTTGCTTTTAATTTCCCTTTTCCAGGTTCATCCTTTATTTAGTAGGAACTATAAAAATTCATTTGAAAAAGTAATATATTCAAGACTAATAAAGTTCAAGTGCAAAATATTTTTAGAGGCAGCTTAGGTACAACTATTAAGTTGTCAAATTAAGCCATCTAGTCTAAGTTATACCAGAAAAGGGTCAAAGTTTATGGCTAATTTCTCTGATTGAAACTGTTTCCAGGAGCAACACTTCCATGCCAAATGCTGCTAGGTAATTCCAAGAACAGTCAGGTGTATGAGTAAAAACACTGAACCCGAGTTATACGAATGTTAGCAAGAAGCTCACCTCACCAATCTCCAATTTTCACTACCACAAACTTTTCACCACTGCATCAACTGACCACAACAAGCTCAGTATCTGTAATTAAAAACAAACATGGCTGGTTTTTTTCCTAGATGGGAATACTGAAGTGTACTTCCCTGATAGCTGATCCTTAAAAATTCAATCTTTCTCTGTCAGCTGTGGTATTTAAAGTCACTAAAATGTTACCCTGTCAGTGCCCTTTACCTGCAAGTGGCTGGTCCAAAATGCAGAAACAAGGTGGGAAGGGCTGAGACCAAATGCTTTTCAAGTCACATTAACTCCTCATACACACATCACATCTACATTTACAAAAATGTCAATTCTACTTCAATAACAACATTTATTAAATTCGATGGTCAATCCTTACATACTTTTAGAAGAAAGGCAACAAAATACCTTTATAAAATAGTTTGTGGAAACTGTGGATGCATAGGAAACGGAGGAGGCTACTTGGAGGAGCCAAGTGAATGGAGAAACACATGAGGTCACAGAATCAGCCCACCAATGCTTTACATTAATAAAGAACTGCTCTGCAAGCCTGATAATATTTTAATCTCCCTTTGCAAATGCCCAAGCATTTACTCGGTATTCAAAGCTGCACATCACAGCTTCAAGAACCAGAATTTAAAACTAGCAGTTCTGAGCTCACTGATAAAATTCTGCTGCAATGAAACAAGACACACTAGCTCCAGTCAACAAGACTCCTTTTGAGACTCTGCAGAACACCTACTCTGCAAGCCCACAGCAAGGGGAAAATAAAGGACCTGTGTAACCTCACTCACTCTACATTATTCTAATGATTTCCCAGTTAATTCAAATGTCCATAAGCTTTTAAAATTTACTTATTATCAAAGCATTGCCTGCCAAGTCATGCATGCCACAGTGAAAAATACCACTAAGATGACAGTGCATGGAGCTAACACTGCATAGAGATTGTTTCTCTCAGGGAAGTTCTTTGGAATATGGTCAGGGTCTGTAAAAGTATGTTTGTGGAGATAATACAGTCATGGAATGTCCAGATTGGAATGGTACTTTTATACAAACTAATTCTAAAATGATGTAAAACATACTTTAATGTATCTGACCTGTGGTCAGATTTCACCTCAAGAAAGAACCCTAGCATGACAGCTTTTTACATGGAAAAAATAAATACACATCTGTGAAATTAGATGTGTATTTATAGCTGAAATCAGTGACAAAGGTGTAATAGCAAAAATCCCTTATGGCAAGCTTGTGAGAAAGGGCTGTTCTCAGAAAACAAAGCCTGAATACAAGAGGGTACATCAATTACTGCTGCACAAACCAGACTGAAAAAACAGCACACAGCTGATATGTCCATAGTTGTTCAGACAGCATAACAATGGGAAGGGCTGAGATGGCATTAGGCAACACAACAGCATGTATTTCCATTTTTAACAGATTCATGCAATTTTTTTTCTTTTTTTGCCCACAACCAAGGGAAGTTGCAATGCCACTGACACTGCACTGACTGTTGCTTTTCAATGTGTTGAAAAAAAAATACTACAATTAAGTAATTGGTTGGCCTCTATCCATTTCATTCCACACTGCTGCCTTGCCTCACACTTGTTTAAGGAATAGAGAAAAAATTGTTGAAAATATGGCAGATAGTGGGAAAAAACCCCAAACTGTTAAGCTTGACTTGTTCAAATTACGTGGTATTTGTACAGATGGAGCACCTGCCATGACTGGCAAGAAGAACAGTCCTGTCGCTTTGCAAGAAACATTTTTGGATCGAAAGTTATTGAAATACCATTTGTATCCATCAGGATTGTTTCCTGAGCCAAAGATTTAGGTTTCTTGCATGTCTAAATCCTGTCAAGTCCTACTCTAGCAAAATAAGTATTTATAGAATCACAGAATCATTTAGGTTAGAAAAGATCTTTGAGTCCAACTGTTAACTCAGCACTGCCAAGTCCACCACTAAAACATGTCCCTAAGTGCCTTATCTATACATCTTCCAAACACCTACAAGGATGGTGACTCAAACACCTGTTCCAATGCTTGATAACCCTTTCTGTCAAGAAATTATTCCTAACACCCACTATGCATCAGAGATGCCAATAAGTACACCAAGTAACTGATGAAAGTGATGAGCAGAATACAGATTAAATGTTTTCTGTCAAGGGGCAAAACATGTGAAAGACTCTGGAAAGAGAAAATGACCGATTCATTTTCTGAACAGAAAATATTAACCCTTCAATGACAATGGTCTTGCTTATAACCAGGAAAGGATCACAAATCCAGTATATAGGGACATGACATGTCAGCTCTGCAGCCTAAAAACACACAGGAAAAGACAGGATTACCTGGATTGCACGCTGTCATCCATGTGCTGCTTTTCAGTCAAAGCTGAGATGTTCTTATTTTATTTGAATTGTGTGCTTTGGTTATATGCAGTGTGTTAGAAGTGACAACTAAAGGTTTAAGAAATACTGTGATCTGAAGTTTGAGGAGTTATTTCACTCTAACTTAGAAGAGCCTAGAAACCAAAATTTCCCACTTATATCTCATTTTATAACAGGATATAGACCATTCCTTTGAAAAAGGTTTCAGTCTGAAATATCTCAGCTTTGAAAAAGAGGAGATGTCCTTGTAGCAGCAGAGTAAAACTGAAAACTGGTACTCCCACCTGAAGAACAGGACCAGGAACACCCAGAGAACAACAAGTTGAAAATGAGGACTTAGAAGCAGATCTCCTCTGATACAAGCCTTCCCTTTCAGTGCTTGTGCAAACTGGGACTGACACACATTCATAAACAGTAATACTCTATTACAAACTTGGTTAAAAATAGACTGTTTAAAAGTCACCAATTCTCATCTCAATGACTTGGTGTCAACAAAGCGCCGAAAACAAGGGCAAAAAGAACATTTAGAAACACTATCACGCTATTTGAAGGTTGCAATGGCAGAATTAGCCTGTTAACTTCATTTCATGAGAAAAGAAGTAAGGGTCACTCTTTTGACATTTATAACAACAATTACATTTAATAAAATGTAAGAATCAAGATAAATTTTAAAGACCATTTGCAGTACATCTAGGGAAAAAATCCCAACTATACCAAACCCAGCTCTAGCAAGATTTACTATAAAGGCTGACCCCTGGGTTTACCAACTTCCAGCCTTGCAAACAGTCAGTCTCCTGCTGTTGAGGGCCTTCCCTCTTCTGCAACTCCAATTGATTCCAGAATTTTTGCTCCTGGCAAATGTCTAAATCTTCACATGAAAAAAAGCACCACAGAAGTATTCTCACAAGTGTAAGAAAAGGCTTTCCGGGTTTTTTTGTTTTTTTTTGTTTTTTTTTTTTGTTAATAAAAGGGCGTATAGAAAGCAATATACAAACACTGCTATGTGAAGAATTAAAAATAAAAATAATTGAAATGGAAGTCTAAAGAGATTGTGCCTATTTTCATTTACAAACAGACTAGAAACAGGTTCAAAAGTCAAGAATTAAAACACCAGTAATGTAAATTCATTTTGGTTTTAATGCTGATAAGACGACATTTCATCAATAAGATATATAACCACTATTGCTTGCTTAACCATATATGACCTAACAAGCAATTTCATAAAATTTTTTTGTTGCAGATCCTCTTTAAAGAGGAAGAAGCATTTGTCCCTGCTTTTAAAGATGAGGGAATACTAGCAGGAACTTAACACTGTTGACCCAGTGCTTTTCCTTTTCTTTTCACTGCAATGCCTTCACAATGGCAAGCACCATGGATTTATTTTCACATCCAAAGGCTTCACATTTTTGCTGCAAATTATTCACAAGCACACAAAAATGTATACTTTGTAAGCATTACAAAAATATTTTGCATGAAGCAAATTCCACCAGAACAACAGACATTTGTAATCTACATATGGGAAACAGCCTTCACATGCTTTTCATGTATCCCACTAATTCCCAATGCAAACATTTGTAATGAAATGCTGAATACTTATGATCATTATTTACAGCGTATCTTTAGCGAGTACAGTTGCGCAAGTGTGAAACCCAATTTTGGTGAACTGCAAAAAATACTTTGTTTAAAACCAATGCTATTGTTTGGTGGAGGAAGCAACTTTGACAGAAGTGACAGCACCACTACAACTAACAACATCCACGAAGTAAGCTTCTTAAGAGAGCCCGACACCTAAGACATGCCATCTTTAGAAGCACCTGCCCTATTAACTGATGTTGTGCATCCAGAGGATGAAGTGGGAACATCCAGGAGGACACTGTGTACTAAACTTCCACAATTTGAGTGAAATACTGGCTGTTATGCAAGTACCATAATATGGAGGTAATATTTTCCAACTGAAAACTCCATAGAAATCCTAAGTTCATCCCCTGGCCCTTTGCTCCCTTCATGTCCACCTTCTATTTTCTTTATGCATTGTTTTCTGTTCCTAACCTTTTAGAATTCTGTTCATCGCTCCTTTTGCTGTCACTTGAGAACTGGACTTCTCATTTATTGTTCCCTAAATAATTAAATAGTGTCCATTTGCTTTCCTGCTTCCAGGCCAGAGTAGTATCCCATTTATATATTGTCACTCACTTTTATCACTTTTCATTTTTTCTTATTAGCGAATCTTTATAGTACTATTTGGCAAGCAGAGGTTAACTTTTTTCTTCTTCTCAAAGGATAAGTTAGCAGCTTTATGAAACGCCTATTAATGAAGTGGCAAATTAATTTAAAACACACACACTAGCTAGCTGAAAAGCAGAGGTAAACCTTAATCAAGTACATCAAGATCTGTAGTGGTAATTTTCATTTCTGTTTAAGTAAAAAGTCCAATTATCCAGATCAATGTATCTCTGAAAAGGCTTTTTACCTGTCCCATTTCCTCGAGAGGCATTTTTTATCTGCTTTCTGTCAGTGGAGCTGAGATACAAAAAGCCAAATTCAGTTCCTCAGCTAGGTTTCTAGTCCCACTGAGATCAACCAACACATCTTCTCTGAAGGCCCATGGCAGGGCCATGGTAAATCCATGGCACAGCATGGAGCCGAGCCAGAGGGCTATGGTACAGCCCAGATCACCTCAACTTCAAGACTCAAAATACTCAGATCAGCCACTACTTTCTCCCTCTTGTAATCTACTTCTGTTTTGTGGGCATCAGGCCTTCTTCATCTGTTCCCATTCGTCTACCTCTCTTTTTTTCATCACTACGAAAGTTCATACCCTCCAGAGAAAGAAACACCATTTATATTCAGCAACCATTGCCTTTTCCTTGCTGATGGAAAACAGAAATCAGGAGCAGGGATGATCCTTATGAAAAGGACTTTCCCACGTCCACTGCAGAAGTCAGTCAGAAAAATGCCCGTTTTCACAAACATCTGCTTGGTGAAGGAACTCAGCGGAGCCCAGAGAGAGAAATAAAAGATGCTCTGTTGTTTGGTAACAGTAAGCACTGTGTTTGCATTTCCAAGCTCAAAGTAAGCGTGTAAAGCCAAGCCAGCGCTGGATACAGGTGCTGATGGAGATAAGCAGTGCAGGTCATCAGTGGCAAGTACAGACACAGGCAGCAGTCACCCACAGAAATCCCCATGAAGCAGGATCATGCATCTTTAAGCATTGTGAACTAATGACATCCTCCTCCACAGCAAGTTCTACAGCAACTGTTTATCTGATCTCTGATGGTGCAGTGACTAAAGCCAATACCACATCACACTCCTTTTCCCCCTAGGATGCACCCACAAGTCTGCTGTGCATCCAGACTAACAAACCACGCCAGAATGACGGAAGCGTGGAAACTACTTATGAAAAGAACTGGACTGAAACTAGAAGCAGAGATTAAATTCACCAAAACATCTCTAAATTTGATGCTACTTCACCCACAGCATATTGGATTTAAGAGCAAAAGATACACCTTGTTCATCCATGTATTCACAGGCTGTAACCCCTTTAAAAATACTTATTGAAGGTGCTGAGAAATTCCTAAATCCTTTCTGCTTGTACTTTTAGTAGACATACTGGCATTTGATTCATACCAGTATTGAAGTGTCCTATCAAAATTGCACTTTCTAGAGGTTACTTTTAGTAAATAAAATAGCAACTTAAAATGCATGGCCAAACAAGCCAATGTAAATGCTACATATTGTGTGAACTCAAATAATTTATTCTTGGCTCAAAATACCATCATTTTGAAATAAGGTTCTGCTTAAAATTATTATAAGTTTCTAAATTGCTTCACAAGAGTTTTCTCTAAGCTTATGAACAAAGCTTACTGAATGAGGCAAAATTAGGGGCATTATTTTGCTAGCCACAGAACACTAATTTAATTTGCATTCTCTAATGAGCGCTGATCCAAGGACCAGGCATGCAGATGACAACAAGGACAGTAGTTACATGCAAATCCTGTAAGTCATTACAAATGTAGTATTCCACTCTGAGAGGAAGTACCTTCCTTAGTTCATCTTCTGATTAACTGAAGTGGCAACAAGAAATATTTCTACCCATATTCCTTCTTGTTTAAATCATCCACTTCATTAGTTTAAAATCTTCCTGCCAGTGAGCCATGTATCCTTTGCGCTACTCACATAAATATTCCTAGTGAAGTGACAGGAAATATCCTTAAAAACAAAACTCAGAAGCATCTTATTATTTAACTGAACATCTAAAGGTGCTTTTGAAATGAAGCAATACATTTTTTTCTCTGGCTTTAGACACTTGAGTTAGCACTTCTGAATACAGCTGAATTTTATAAATTCCAGTTCTCCTGCTGGGAGGATATTTCTTGAGCTGACATATCATGCACTTGTTCTGTTACTCTAGTTATTCCAATGCTGTTTCAGTGTGAGCAGGAAGAATTTCCTACCTCCCAAAAGACTTGAAATGCAGATCCATAAAGCACATGGAAAAGACAAATCACACCTGTACCCTTAAGTCTTGTTATTCCATTTATATACGGCAAAGCTCTCATGGACTTTATTAGCTCAGGACTGGATCCAGAACACAGACTTATATGCCTATTAAATGATACTTCTCTTTCAATTAATCTCACATTTGAGGCAAAACACATTGATTCTTGATAGCTGCAGGTACAATCCTCATTCACTCAGGCCCTGATCTCCAAGACACTCAGCAGCTTCCACCCGCCCTAAGGCAACTGGAAACTACAATCACACAGGAGCTCATTTTGGCTGGACTGAAGTCAGCGCAAATTTTACAGCAAACCTCAGGGATGGCAAGATCAGGGTTCAGTGATCCAGCCAGCAATAGCTGACTAAATGCAAGACATCCAGACTTAACCTCACATTCTTCTCTTGCCAAAGTCCAAATCATCTCATTAGTGCCAATGGACACAACCCTACACGGTGCTGCATGCTGGAACTCTCTGACCATGGGCCTCATCCTGCCATCTTGAGCCATCAGAATATTACCTGTAGAAGTCATCCCATAGAAATCCAGGCAACTTGCACAAGTAAGGGCTGCCACAATCAGAGTTATAATTAATTCTGAGCAATTTTACTATTTAGAAACTAAACTGGAAAATCAGACTCTGAATGTAGCAAAGGTTTTGCAAATTAAGTTCATTCTACAGCTTATTTCCTTTCTCTTTAAACCAAACTGGGAACTTATACTTTTAAAATAAATTACTAAGAATAATATCAATAGGTAAGCCCTATGAACGCTGTGGTGCTCTCTATCAAAGCCTTCAAGCTACCGCTTTCAGGAGGGCATGACGCACACCTTCCAGTTTAAACCTACAAATTATTAGACAGGTTACCGTAAGAAGAAATTTTGACAGGTCTTTTCAACATTCAGAAAAGGCTACCCCAGTCAGAGTTTTCAGCTTGAGGAAGGGTTGCTTTCCCTTCCTTGCCAAATCTGTAACATTTTCTCATGGCTATTATATTTTAATTAATTCCAATAATCTCAAAAGCTTTAGCTTATTCTGTCATTTTCATAGGTACGTAAATAACTCTAGAATTACTTATTTGAGGAGAGCACTAAACGTTGTTTGCCTGGTTCTCATTCTGACTCTTTAGGTAGTTGGTCTATGTATGCTTTTCAAGTCGTTGGGCTGTTTTCATTCTGTAATTACACGATTTCTGCTGTCTAGGGACAATTAGAAAGATGGGATGTTAACCTGCAGCCTCAATCACCTTCACATTTTCTAACCGATAGTCTAAAATCTCCTAATTTTTGAAGGCAGAAGCAAAGACGGAAAGAAGAATTCTCGCTGGCACATCTGAGGCATTTTCCAAATTTTTGGCGAGGGAAATTCTGGACGTGTAGCTCGCCAGAAAGGCGAGAGAAGAGCCCGCGGTTCCCACAGTACCCAGTGCCCGCTTGCTGCAAGAGATACCCACACTTCTGTGCAGGCTCAGAGGTCGCGACCGTTCCCGTCTCGGAGCGCCGGGTCGCACGGAGCCCCCGTTCGTGTCCCGGGCCGGGGGCACCCGCCCCCCGTCACAGCCCCCCGGGGCAGCTCCAGCGCCACCCGCTCCAGTTCCGCCCGGTGCCTCCCCGGGCAGCGGGGGCGTCGCAGCGCACCTGGGCGCAGCGCCGCTGTCCTGCAGCCCGGCTGCCGCCCCCGCTGCCATTTGTTGCTCGCGTTCGGAGGGAGATGCCCTCTTCCCCCCTCCCCCCGCATCGCGGCCACCGCCGCCCGAACCGTAGCGACTGGTCCTGATAGGTCTCAAAGTGGAAAAATCCTACGGCAACACACACGGCGCCTTCCCTCCCGTCCCCGCCTCCGCCGCCCCCTCTCCCCGGCAGCCCCGCTCGGCGCCCCGGCCGCCGCCCGCACGCTGAGCAGCGCGACCGAGCTCCGGCAGCCCGCCCGCACCCGGCCGGGCAGGGACAGCGCCCGGGAACACATACGGATGGGAGGGGCGCTGGATTTTCCACCCCTTTTTCTGATGTTGCTCCGGTACGGGATCGGGGGCCGCGGGTCTCAAATTCCTCGTTTGCTCCCAAACGAGAGGGTGTTAACCCCCTTCCCAGAGCCTCCGCCTCTGGATTCCCTCCCCATCTCCCGCTGCCTCGGCGGAATCCCGACCCCGTCACCCCCCAGAACTCACGGACACCGAAGGTTCGCCAGCACGGGCTGGGGGAGGGGGCATCGCCGGTGGCCCTCGCCGATCGCTGCCGGGCAAGGTGGCACGGCACGGCCACGGCTGTACCCCTCGGAGGCAGCAGCGCTGATCGCCTTCCCCCGCTCCCTGCCCGTCGAGTTTTCTCCCGGTGCTGCCGCCCCCCACCCGGTGCATCGGCGGGGCGCCGCAACTCACATCGCGGCGCCTTCCCGCAAAACTTCTCGGCGTGTGGCCCCGGCGGCTCCGCTCCGCTCCGCTCGGCGCAACAGGCAGCGCTGCTCACCTGGCGCGGGGCCGCCGCGCCATGGGAGCGCCGGGCGGAGCCGGGGGCGGCGCGGCGGGGCCGGGCGCAGCCAACGCCCGCCCGCCCTGCTGCTCCGCCGGGCGCCCGCCGGGAGGCTGTGCCTGCCGCGCCGCCGCTCCCCTGCCCTGCGCTGCGGCTGCAGGCTCGGAGGCAGGCGGGCACGGAGGGAGGAGAGAGCGGGGCGGGGAGCGAGAGAAGGAGGAGACCTCCCTCTCGCTCCCAGCGCACGGCGGGGAGGTGCTGCCCGCCACGGGGGATGCTTCCCGGCTGCCTCCCGGGGCTGACT
This sequence comes from Ammospiza caudacuta, assembly GCF_027887145.1. Lineage (NCBI taxonomy): Eukaryota > Metazoa > Chordata > Aves > Passeriformes > Passerellidae > Ammospiza > Ammospiza caudacuta. Next base: position 40,058,430 of record NC_080593.1, on the reverse strand, counting down.
GTGCCTCTCGCTCCCCAGCTTTAGGAGCAGGGCCGGGGCCGCCCGAGAGAGATAGCCCGGCCTGTCGGGAGCACCGTGGGGTGCTTCAGAGGGTGCTTCTGCTCCCCCCAGTGCCCGCCAGGTTCCCCAGCAAAATACGAATAAGGTTAATTGTTTTGCTCATCTGAGTGAACAGCTGTCATTGCCAATGTATAATACTTGCTACGATAGGTGAACTTATGCTATGCTCAGCCTCACCAACCTTTTGTGCTGATCCAGTTATTCACATCCTGCTTCGGGTTTACCACAGTTCTTGCAAGGGTGACTTTACTTTCCAAGAGGTGCTTCTGTGAAGTGTGCTGTGTTGCAGCAGTCGCATGGCCTGTCATAACGCAGACTTTAGGAAACATCACCAATTGGTTGCCTCTCTCATTCGAACACACATTCTCTGTTGTGCACTTTTCTACTCTGACTCTGCAAAGTAAACTTTCTATTCATTTTGTGCAGCAAAAATTTTGTTGCTTGTCTCTAGTTGAGAGCACCTGAGCAGATGGGTTTCAGAAAGATCCATCTTAGCTGTTTTGCTTTAAGGTGAAAGCTGCCTAAGATGCTGCATGGAACAGAAAATGAATTGGCATTGATTTCCTCTGGACTGTTTTTTTGCCTCTAACTATACAAAACTGTTTTATCTCCATATCAGCCATTGTCAAAAGGAGACTTATAGATCAGAAGGACCAGTGCTATGGCCACAGAGAGGTGGTCTTTTGAGAGAAGGGGGAACAAAAGAAATGCATTGCCAAATGTCAATTTACATAATTAAATCTCAGTCCTGTAAGTTTTTATCTCAGTAAATATTTACCTACCTGAGTAATTTATCTGAATCATATTAGCAAGGTAATGCAGGACCAGGCCTTGGTACTATAGCAAAACCCACTGGTTTTTCTCCTAGGAATATTTGCAAACTGGTTCATGAACACGTATATGTATGCCTATCATTTAAAATTCTTATTAGTAAAAGAGAAAATAACAAATACAAAAAGCAGCTTGATAAAAATCACTTTCATTAGTCCCTTGCATGACTCTCACACTGACTCAACCCAGCTTTGAAGACACAATCAGTTAAAAAATAAAAACCTAGTACATGAGCATGCATTTCTTTTTGTAGTGTGTTTGTGTCAGAAAGCTGATGAAACTGACTAAAGCCATGACTGCATTAACAGCCCTGTATTATTTGCAATGGGAAACAATTTTCAGGCTTTGTGAGTTTTATTCCTTTAGCTGAAACCAACTCAGATTCATTTTAAGGAAGTAGAAAAATATTAATCATTGTTGATAACCCAAGTCCAAAATCTAATGTGCAGCATCCCTTCCTTCAAATACAGCTTGTGTTCATATTTTTCTGTTTGGTATATACATATATGGCAGCTGGATGTAGTACCCAGAATGGATGCTCTTGGTAGCAATACACCACATTACCAGCATTGCAAACTTACTTGTAGTGATTTGCTGATGATGAATATTTTTTTAATGAAAAAAAAAGAGTTAGCAAATCTTTTCATTTGGCTTGACACCCAACTCCCCCCCCCCCAAAAAAAAAAAAAAAAGATATATAAATGCAGTCATTTCTCTTTAAAATTGAACCTCTAGTGGTACTTTGTGGAATGTTTGCATTGTTAAATATCACAACAGTAGAAGAGAAGGCTGATCTTAGCATGCATAACTTAATTTACTGCATTAGCCATTCATCCTAATGATTGTAGTCCAATTGCCAAGAAAAAGAACTTCACAAAAAGATAGAAACACTTTTTTGTTTTTGTTGAAATTGCACCTAATAATAAGCTTTTTGGCCAGCTGCACATGTGTAGCTGGTTTGCAGGTTTGTATTGAAAGACTCACTGCTGAGAGCAGCTAAGCATCTACAACTTCAGTTGAAAAGTAGATTCTCTGAAAAGAAGAACACAGTACTTTTTCTGGGGAAAATTACTGTGAAGGGATGCACAGCTACTTGCTGGTAAAAATGTCACAATTTTTGAAGACTGAAATACTGCTGATGTCATGGTGGTTGTGTGCAGAAGAAAGACTATATTATCATTCTAGGTGAAGGAAACTTTGCTCCATGAACAAACCCAGCAGCAGATTTGCTGACTGGCTTACAGGCATCGCCTGTCCATTTTACAGAAGTGAAAGAATTAGTCCTCTGTTAGGAAGGAGTGTAAGTTTAAAGGATAAGGAGAAGATAATTTGGCTGCCCTCAGATAAGAAAGAAAATGCTAATATTTGTTGACTTCTACACATAGTTAGGAAAATCAGGGAGCATTAAATAACAGGAGATAGCAGATGGTTCTTCAGTTTCCCTCATAAAATAATTTTGATCAGTGTTTGTAAATATTTAAGGGCCTGGTAGTACTGATCTTTACACAAATTTTTTTCTAACGCAAAAAACCCTACATAATTCAGCAAGGCTGTTTGTGAGTAAGAAGTATTCATATAAACAAGACTTTACAGGATTAGATCCTTAAAAATGTATAAATATTAACAAAATATTTCAATGGCTAAATTAAAGACTCATCTGGTACCATCTATTCCCTTTATTTTCAGAGACATTAATAGCTTTTTACAAAATCAGCAAAGAATACCTCTTCTTCCAGTGCTGAGATAAATTGAGTGACCTTCTCTTTATCCCTTGACTAATATTCCTTTCATTACAAGATCAATTCTTTTCATAGCCAACAGTAGTATGAAATTAATATTCTAGATGTAGGTACATTAAAGAGCTAAGTCTCACAAGGTTTTTAACTCTAGTAGCACATGCTTAGGAGTTTAGAGGGAATATTCTGTTCATGGTCTAGAGTATGTTTTTTTTTTTTTTTTTGTAGAGAGCAGTGCAAAGACATGTCAGGGGCACCTTCTCCCTGGGATTACTCCAAACTCCAAGGGAGGACATGGGCAGGGCCCAGAGCAGTAGTCCATGTTGAGCCACGAGAACAGCAAAAAAGCATGAAATTTTGCAGCCTGGAAACATTAAAAGCAACACAAACCACAATATTTACACTATAGCTGCATTCCTAAATTGTGTATCTGTTTCTGCTCTCTCTCTAGGCTTGGTGGTACCAGCAGTCCTCATTCTCCTCTCAGCCCATGGGTACTGCTGCTGCATGTATGGGTGATGAGCTTTTGCCCTGAGAAGATTAGTAATGAATCAAAGGCCTCTTTACAGAGGGCCCATACAAATCCATTGTGTCTCTTAATCTTTTTAAGCTCCACACTGGCAATGTGCAGACCATCTAAGCACAGCTACTCTCACAAGGCTTTGAGGACTGGGCATTTAACACACCCTTCAAGAAGCACTACTAGTTTCTGTTGTTCCTGTATTTGGCAGATTCCATCATTTGAAAGAACATTTCATGTTCTTTGACTTAGTCTCTTTATAGGAAAGAGATGAAGTAACTTTTAGGAGAGAGTTTCTGTTTTAAATAACAGAAGATCCTGTCAGTAATTCATTAACTCTGAGAGAGAAACAGTGGTTGTAAATAAGTTCAACTAGTTCAGCTCATACTCCACCTAGCTCTGATTTATAGAACAATATAAGTAGGGAAGTATATTTTTCTGCTTTGTGCCTGCCATCCATTAGCTGAAACTGATGCTTTGGTCTTCTCACAAAATAGCATGTGTTTCTGGGATACTTAAATATGAGAAAAAGAATAAATCTATTTAATCCTGGTCAAAACAGGTTAGTGGCAGTTCTCAACACGTACACTTGTGGAATTTTTGGTTATTTTGAAGATTTATATAAAAGATTACAGGTCTGCAGGAGAAAAGCAGTTGTATTGATAGGAGGTACTTGGATTTCTGCAAGGCAGTTAATACCACATGATATTTTGATTTCAAGTCTTGCATTACATGGAATTAACAGGTCACCTATTGTGAGGATTAAGAAATGTCTCACTGACAAATTTCAAAATGTAGCCTTTTAATGGAGAGATTTCACTCAATGTGAGGAGATTTCCAAGCATCAGAAACAGTCTTTGCCTGATACTGTTTTCTTTTGTTTTCAGCGTTTCGGGCCATGAGGTAGAATCTTTGCTTTAAAGGCTTGCATATAGCACAATAAACAAAGAAGATATATTACTTCTGCAGTAATTTGATTGGCTAAATGATCACTGTCCAACAGGCAGCACATTAAATTCATTTCACTACAGTCCAAAAGCTTGTAGGAATGGACACTGTCTCAGAGAGCAGAGACTCAAAAAGTGATTATCCTAATCACCCCTTACAGGAGATCTGAGTACATTGGTGAGGAAAGGATTCAGCACAGTCCTTGCGTGTTTCAATGATATCAAGCACAGTTCTGGTGCCTGCACTTTAAAGAAGATGAGAAAATGTTGGAGAAAATCCAAATATTTTGTATGTCAAGTACAAGTCTTGATATAGGAGGCTTAAAGAGCTGGACATATTCTACTTTAAAAAAGAGTGGGAGAATACAGGGAATAGATAACAAGAGTGAGCTTTTTCACTTTTGCTGACAAAAGCACAACTAAATCCAATGACTGGAAGTTTCAGGTTAGATGTAATCAACCTTGAAATCAGATGCAATTTCCTAGCAGTAAAGATAATTAAACTCTGTAACAGCTTATGAAGGGAGGTGGTGCACTCACCATTGTTTGATCTTGTCCTAAAAAAGGCTGTCTTTCTTAAATACATCTTTACTTCAGCTTCTGGGAGAACTTGTAATGGACAGAGCAGGCTCAGGGAGGGAAGGAGGGTCACATCAGGCTACATCCCCTGGTGATCCCTCTGGCCCCATCCATTAGAACATTGCATCTGTGCAACTTCTTCCATTATGGCTGGAACAAGATGGCTTGAATTGCACCCTGCCCACTCAGACATTTTCAGGCTGGCATTAAGGTAATAAGTATAATCAAATCCCATACTTGAGAGCTCCAGTTGGCTGCCTACAGCAGAGAGGAAGAATCTCTTCTCCACTCCTCTGAGAGACATTTGGTCTCATATATTCTGCAGAAGAACTTTTTGCCTTCCCTTGAACCATGTATTATTTATCTTGCTGTAGCCAGGAAGAGATTAAACCAATGCAGAAAATTATTTTAGACATCTGATGCTTGGGTTTGAATTAAGCCCAGTCCAGAAGCAGTAGAAATTTTAATAGCTCAGATGGGCAAGAATGATGGATATTTTGCATGGATTTTTTTTTCTGTGGTTGTCTGGGCATGCCTAATCAGTTCTCAAGTATCATAGGAAGCTCAGGTACTGTTTTAGGCACTGTTTTAGATTGGTTTCTCAAGGACTAAAATACTACGGGCTAATGAAAGTGGTTCTCTCAGCCTTGGCATACATGTACAACATTTAGTAGGCACCTATATGCAAGACAGATCAGACAGGCTGATGATCTCTCTTGGCCTTAAATTGTAAGAAAATTTAAATCTTGTACATAACAACAGCCTCCAATTTCCAGAGCTCTCAGACCATGGTTATACCATGAGCCACAAGTGTCACTGGCCAGACATAGAAGAACTCAGTGAGAATTCAAAAACCAAGCAATTCCCACCAAAATTTAAAAATATGCAAACACAAAATATTCGAATTGCTTGCAGGTCTTTGCCTTGCAAGCATCAGAAGAAGTTATCAGAGGGATCTGCCTGTAGTAGAGGAGACCTGTCGTCACAGCCTCTGCCATCAGTAGTCCCATCCTGCCTACGCTGACAGATAACTGCAGGACAGAGTGGCAGCTTGGTTGTGGAAAAGCTCTATTGAAAGCAGGTTTCTGAAGACTTCCAGTCTTAAACTAGGTGGTGTTCCATCTTCATGACATGAGGGTGCTCAGCATCCCTGCATGAAAACTTGGATATTTAACACATTCTCCGGCAAAACATTTATAAACATACCATGGTGTTTTGGTGTGGTTGGAAGGTGTGAGTGGCTGCATCCAGGAAAACAATTACTGAATAAATATAAATTAGCTGTTTCTCTGTGTAGACTGACATAATTAGTGAAAACTTGTTTCTAGCATCTTACCCAAAGAGTCACAAAAAGAAGTGAGAGAAGAACAACTCAGACTGGTGAAACAAGGTAGAAACCATATATCTATGACTTACTGCCCCTGAATAATATACTTGTAAAATAAGTGTTCTGTGTGTCACTAGTCAGTACAATGAACAGTGTGACACTGCAAATTATTTAAAAACAAAAATGGTATTCTAGATCCCCAAGATGTTTGCTCCTGGAAGCCTACAAAATCACAGTAGGTATAGCTTCATATAATGCTTATCATTACAGAAAGTGGATATTTTTTGTTGCTGAAGGGTAGGAGAAAAGGACACATTATAGCCTTAGCTCATCAATATATTCTTCTCAGTTTAGATTTATCACAGGTTTCTCTTAAACTACAGTTTTATTTAAGAAATAGGCTTGTGTCATTGAGTGTATGTACAGACTGCAAATTATGTTTTCCAAGCAACTCCTCTGTTGCATAATCTTTGCTGTCATTTTTAGTAGCTGGATGGAAAAGACGTTTCCATAAAGAATTGTTGTTTATGATGGGACATATAAGAAACAACCAGCACTATCCCAGAAGCAGATTGCAGGGTGCCTGGACAGAAAATGAGAAACTTTGGTGGATTTATTGTCTTCCTTAAACAGAAAAAAAAAAAAAAAAACCAACTTTAAAATGTAGTCCAGCAACAACTGACAGTAGCGTAACAGCTATTCATTTCAGCCATCTGAGATGTGGACATTTGAGACACTGTTCAGAGGATATTGAAGATATTTCTTTCTTTATGTACAGTATCATGAGGACTTACAGAATTTGATTACTCTGGTAGAATTCACATTCTACCAGGATGTGCTATATTGAGTCTTTCAGAATATTTGGCTTGACTGTCTGGGTTTAGGTTGAATTTTTTAAATTATGTCTAGTATTGTTATGTACAAAACTCTTAGCCAAATTTGCTGGAATATTGTGCATATTTACAGAAAATGCATATTTTCCCACATTTTTATCTGATATTTTTACCATAGTGGAAGTGTGGTGTGCCCCAAAGAAGCTGCCAACCTAAGATAATGATCCTGCAGGTATTTACACATTTGCTCATAATAATGTGCCAAGAGTACTAAGAGTACTGATATTGTCTTCAATTGAGCCTTTTAAAGGTTTTAAAGTAAACTATGTGCCTAAGTTTTGTGTTGAATGACAACACAACAACAATAACAATAATTGTAACAATACCTAGAAAAACACTGGGAGAACAAAATATGTAGGTTAAATGATACCTCATGCTTAGGCACCTAGATAAAATGGGAAAGTATATGCAGTTTACTTTCAAGGTAGATCTTGCTCACAAAATGAAACATGCTCCATAAAAGCAGTTATTATTATGAGATAGCTACTGTTTTTGAAAAAAGTGCTTTTATCTTCCTTGAAATTGTCTCATGAGAAAATTATGTTTTGGTGTAATAACAGGTGTGTTCTGATATAGACAAATATGTTATGGTGTAATAACAGGTATTACAGGGGAAATGACATGATCTGTAGTAACATGTATATATATATATGTCCTATGTGTAAAGATTTCCTTCTCTTCTCAGATATTAGCCATCCCTTGTTATTACTTTTCTCTTGTGCTGAACAGTAGGGAGGACCAAGATTGAAATCCTAAGAAGACTTCTCCACAGTAATAAATCAAACTCTGAAAAGAAGCTGGTGGTGATAACACGGTTTGTGATTCTTACTATCACCTTTCAACAGTCTCCTATTTGGAGAATTTTGCAGAAAGTCCAGTGTGAGCCCCCCACTGAATTAAGTTTTGCCAGTACAACCAGGATGGAGAAGCACCATAAAAGAACTAGAGGTCCAGAGAAAATAACATGCATGAACATTGTCTTTCTGGTTTATTAGGAAATTGGAGAGGCAGGACTTTCTGCAAAGAAGCCCACTAAGGGATTTTTTTGTTACAAGGCACTGATCTTAGGCAAATTGCCAAAGCTGAAGTTACAGATTCGTGATAGATACACAGTGATCCACAGCAACAATGGTAAAACAAAAGAAAAGATTTTCAAGTAACCAGAAATCTTTGAAGCATAATTGCTTCATTTCTTCTGGATGTCAATAAGATCAGACATTTTCACTCTTGTTTAACTAATCTAGTTAACTAACACAAGTCCTGGCTAGCCTTCTCATTCACTATTGTGTTAAAAGGCACTAAAGATTGCCATTCAGAGTGTTTAACCCAAAAAACCATTAGATCCCACTTTAAATCAGTGGTTTGCCAAGAGCTCTTTCAGATTCAGTGGAGTATCTGAATCTGTTAGCCATACTGATCATTAATCAGAAGGGACAAATTGCCCCAGATTCCCAACAGGCCAGAGAAAATTCTCATGTGTTCAGGGTTTTTCTGATTGCAGGAAATGAGCCTGGTCACAGCATTTGTCTGAGCTGTGTTCCTCTCTGAAAAACAGCTGGAGCTTAGACCCTCTTTATTTTCCTATTATATTTTAAGGGAGTCAATTATTCTGTGGCATATTCATTTAAATTGATTTAAATTGCAAATAAGCAAACAGGATTAGACCAAGGATTTGGCCTGACTCTTGCTAGCTTGGGGGAAACAGTAAGACAAGGTCTCCAAATCATACTGCTGTCAGCTAACAACTTAGTTCACCAAGAGAACAGTCTTATGATGAAAATCATCTTAAAAGTGCCTAAAATCATTAGAATTAATTTTAAAATGGTCTCTGGGAAATAGCTGGGCAGGGACTTAAAGGAAGATAATGAGAGCGAGATAGAAGTGAGGACATTAAAAGAAACTGATTAATAAAATATGAACACAGATAAAGCTGTGCAGCTGGGGTTTTACACTGCCATTTAAAAATAGCCATACATATAATTCTGACACAGAGCTTATATCACTTTAAATCTTTTAAAAACATATTAAAATTACTCAAAGAGGGACCATTTTCAGAAGCTCCCTGGACTTATGCATGATAACTAGAAAGAATTTCATTGTAACTCCCTCTGTCTAGTTCAACAGTATTATCTGCTTACAGACAACCCTCAGAGGACAAAGTCACAGCCTTCATCTGGCAAAATGATTGTCCAGTGATGATACATTGTTTGTGCTTGCAGAAATGCAGCATGAGCACAGTAATATTGGATCTTATATAGGATGCTACATTGGCAGGACAAAAACATCAACTACATTATTGTTTTTACCAATAAGACATTTCTGATATAGCATTGTTTGTCTAAAACCAAAGAGATCCATTTCAAAATTCAAGGAGAACAGGTAAAGAAAGAGTCAGCTGTACATCAGTTTTCCAATTTAGGACAAATATTCTCTAGATCATATGGAAGCATAATACAAATATGTGTAAAAATGAATTTGAGGAAAACCTTGAAAACATTTTGATCATAAGATCTCTGTGTATACATGAGATCAGAAGATTGTGATCTTGGAAATAATATGATTCAGTAAAAAACAGGGTGGAAAGAAATTCTTTAACTCATTTGGAACTGTATACTGGAAAAGAAAAAATTAACTGAATTTGAAGTTCTTATTAGTCATCACTGAGTCAAGACATGTATCTATCTGACCTACAAAGAAGCAGATTTTTCATGCAGCATTCCTCTTTTCCCTGTTGAGCATGCTAAACAGCACCAGGTTTCAGAACAGCATCCACCCCTGATGCAGAAAGAGGCCTGTGCAATTTTCTTCCATTTAAGCCTTCAAGACAGAACTGAAGTGGAATTTTTATCTTTTCTAAGTCAAGCACTGATTTACATCTGGTTCCTTGTTTCCCGTCTTACGTTTATATGCACTGAGGGATCTCCTTGTGGAGAGATTTAGTGCACAATTACTGTGCATGCTTTGGAGGGTGAGTCAAAACATGGCCCCTGTTACCACAGAATGGCAAGGAAGAAACAGATTCATTTTAATGAGGCGTGCATGGGCCTTTCCATACTTCTTATAGGTTGGTTTGAATTGTTTTCATTATGAGCCTATTAGTTCAGGAGTTTAACAGTGCCAAGCCGCTCTGCTCTAGGCTAGTATTCGGCACACTACTCCACCAGCACGAGAGTGGATTATTTGGACAGTTTTCTAAAATTAAATAGCTCAACTCTTACCCAGCTCAAAGACAACCAAAAATGCTAGTGGAAGTTTTCAGATTTTAGAAACTGCATTCAGATTCTACAAGGCATCTTTGTCTTTAAAAGCTAACTGCTCAAGAAGATGGGAGTTCATAATCTGAGGTAATGCCCAGGCCAAATTAGGCAGGAAACATTGCAATGTTGGCATACCCAATACTAGTTGGCAAAAATAATGTTCAGAGATAGTGCAGTAAACAGTTGAAATTCCATGGAATTTGGTTTTAAGTATCTGTTGATAACAACATGCGTCATTTGACATGGTGGGGTATGATGATGAATTGCACTCTGTACTCCTTTGTAAGGTGTTTTGAGTGTCAAAGAACTCATGTTTCTCACCTAACTACATTTAGTTGTTATTATTTAAGAAAGATAAAATTCAGTACAAAACTAAATGGTTTTGGCCATTACAGGTCTTCAAAGAAGAAAATCTTTGTCCCTAAAATTATTTCAAGAAAGATGAATTTGAAAACTGTTGCAGTGTGTGTATATATATATATGAAATGCATCATATACTGCATGCATTTGACTGAGGATGCATTTTCTCTTTTATTTTTTTTTCCCTGTGGCAGTTATTACCTACATTTTCAGAACTAAGAAAGAAGTGTATTTGGAGGTGTACTGCTAAAAGTCTTGCAACTGAAAAGTTTGATTTATAGGCTTTGAATCAAATAATCAGATGACTCATGAAAATGGTAATAGGCCGTTATTTATTACCAATAGGTAATATGCTCCTTAGCCACAATTGTGGTAAAACTCTCGCTCAGAGTTGCTCTAAGTCTCAGGTCACCAAACAGGCCTTGCAGGGCAGTCACTAGTCTGGGGAACAAGTGTAAACTTCCTCACATTGCAGGTGAGTGGTCACATCTGGGGAATATTGCACAATCATTTTCCCAGTCCCATCAAAAGCAGAGCAGTGAAGAGCACCAGGTGACCCTCTCATAAGCCATGCTAACCCATTGCTCCTTTATGCAGCCCTCCAAACTACATCATTTGTGGCTTCTACAAAGTATGCACATGATAACTACCTAAGTATTCCTGTGCAGACTTTGCGCTGGAGCTGCCCTGGCTTCCAATCCATCAGCAGCACCCAAGCTTTCATTAATGTCCAGGGTCCCGCAAACCCTCTCTGCTGCCTCTAAGTCATTGGTGGCTGGTTGTCACCAAGGGCAGCAGGCACAGTGGGACAAGGGAAGCATTTTGTCTTTCTCGAACAAGATGGTGACTTCTCAAGATTGGGATCAAGTTGGAGCAAAAGAAAGTAGCAAGACTGCACATTTTCTTTTACTCCTCTGGAACAAATAGGGAATTTTTGAGCTCTCATTTCTGCCACCTTCAGGAAAACTGACAGTCTATATGAGTATCTGCAACTGGTATCTTTCATAAGCATTGAAACATGGACAAGACCATTGTATTTGTTGTTTTGGAGGAAAATTTTGTATTGAAATAGGTGGCAGATGTTTTATGAAACAGCCCCATTTCTACAATCTGCTGACTTTACTGTCCCTTTTGATGTGGGTTGCTGGCAGAACTGCACTCTGTGGACACACTCTCCTCTCAAATTCATCCAAACAACACGTGGGATGAAGGAGAAGAAAGTACTCCACCTCAATTTTTTCAAAATGTATCTACCTTTAGATGTCTTTGGCATTCACAAACAGGCTCCTTTGCAATTGCTGGCAATTATATCTATTTTTAGAGTTGTCTAACACACTTCAAAAAGCAACAGGGGATGCAATAAAACCAGGGATACTATATATCACTTTCATTAAGAAACAACACTTTAATTGCCATGACTTACTACTTCAATGCTTGCAAGATGGATGGTGTCACCCTCGAGAATTTTCCAGGCATGGTTTCTGCTAAAATTTAGTTTCTCAGACTATATTTATTTCAGTTTCTTTGGAATGGGAGACCAGAGAGTGGTTGGACAAGAAAAATGCAATATTGGAGAGAAGATAGAATGATTGAGAAACATTAGCTCAAGGATACACATGTGTGGAACAAGTGTATTACCTGGGAATACCTTATGCTGTAATATCTTACATGAAATCCAAAAAGGCACCTGGAAGAGTGTGACCCTGCACCAGTTTAACAAGGATTATTGCATTTTGAACATTTCTCCTGTAGATTGGCAACTCCTCATATTTAACAGGTGTTGTGCTGTCTGTGGGCTCCACATAGATACCCCCAAAAGCACTTGTGGCCTTGTAATTAATACTGGCTTTGTATATACCATATTTTTGAAACTTATGTTTCAGTAAAATCAGCATAAATGAAGGAACACTTGGAATTACCCATGGCAACTTCAGGTTTTTTTGGCCCTGTTAAAAGAGGCATTGGGATAGTCACAAATTTTCCCTCTAAGTGAACATAGGATCAGGAATAGCTATTCTGCATCTCTAGAAAGTCATGGGATTTTGATCATATGAGAAAAGAGGACTAACTAGGAAATTAAATTGGGTCTGTAGAGGAGGTACTTCAAAGATATCCTTCATTTTCCTGCAATCCAGGATCACAAAAGAGCTTGGCCATCACTGGAAGCTCTTCTGGGTTTTATCACAATGAACAAAGATTAGCTGTTATTATTCAGCATCTGCTTCAGTGTTCTAAATATCCTATAAAATTCTGAGCTTTACCTAATTGGGCTAGAAGGAGAAGCAGACCAATAAATCTATTTTTATTATGATTAAGTTATTCAAGTCTGGGAGTAAATAAATGTTAAATAAAATGCATGGGAATATTAGTTAATCATCTTCTAACCATAAGAATATGGTATTAAGAAGTAGACTGGAGTTTAGAACTGTTGTTCAAAAATATTCTCTTTCTTAATCTTATAGCAAATAGAATAGCCTTTTTTTTAAAGTCATTAGTGCCACTCAGGCTAGAGCTTGCCAGTGTAGTTGAAGTGATGCTTAGCCCCTTTCTTACACAGAGAAGCTGTTGAAAATGCATTGTACAAATTCTCTGAAACCACTGATTGGTTCCAACAAGCTTCTTGATGGGACTGAAGAGGCCATCTTTAACCTTGTATGCCCTAAATGGTTTGGAATTTGAGGAAAAAATCTGCATTTCCATGTCCTAGTGCCACTGGGGAGATAAGCAGAGATTCATAAAGAGAAGCACTGGCTTGAAAACCTCTGTACAAGTTTAGATCTTGCTCTCAGCCATGCACTTTGTTATTGTTTGAGGCATCCTGCTCTGCACTCACTTTCCCTCTTGCAGTTAAGGCAGGGTGGGCTTCAGGACGTACATTTATGGGTGCCTTTCTTCTATTCTTACCCTATGAATTCTTAGTGCTGATGCTGGGATAGGTGTTTTGACCTATTTTTGGAGCTGGACATGTAGAGATATATTTTGAAACTGTGAATCTAAATAATACCCATGTATGATTAGTAGACAGATTGAGGACTGCAGAGTTAAAATTCCCAAGAGTTGTTATTAGACTCCTTTTCCTCAGTGATGCCAACTGAATTACATGTCAGAGACCTGTGCTGTGAAGAACTGCTCTGGCAAGTGGGCAGCTCTATGGCAGGATGCCTGGCACCCAGGCAATTGATCTCTCCTTGCTACTAACTGCACCTAAAAACCTCACCCCAGGGGTGGAAGGGACAGATTCACTTCCCAATTCTGAACCAACAGAAGGCTGTGGTCTACCAGGAAACAACCTTAGTCAACATTATGCTATGAGTACTAGTGACAGCAACACAACTTTCCAGTTTTGGTTGAGCCAATGTCTTATTTGACACCTCTTCTCTGGCAAAGACATGTTCTGTCTGAATTGGGCAGATACAAATGGCCTGGGTTCATCTTTGCACCTTTCTTCATGTGCTTCTCCTCAATAGCTTGGGGTAGGGTAGTAAGACACTACTGCCAGTTATAAATAGCACTATAAGTAGAACAGACACTGGGACACCAGCTGCAGAAGGAGCAGTCCTGAACAAGATTTTTAGGTTCATAGCAGAGAAGAAGGAGGAATTCTAAAATTTTAGTCACTGAATATTGGAATCTGCCTTTTCCAAAGACTAACCATGTCATACTGTAGCACAAGCTTTCCAGCTTGGAAGACAGTTAAGAATGGATGCATCTCTGTGCATGCCATTGTAGTAGTTGAATACAAAATCATAAACCCATCACAGCCTGAGTATTTACAGCATTCAAATTCACTGACCTTGCATTTCTAGGAGGAAAAAAAAAAAAAAAAAGAAAAACAAAAAAAGAAGTAGAAACTACTGGGCTTCCAATATTGAGCTTTCAAAATATTTTCTAATGGTGACCTGGCTGTGACATTTTTGATACTGATACAAGGTGAATTTCTTGATAGTAATATAGGCATACTTTCAGTCACAGTACAAAAGACCTACAGACATGAAGTTACATATGTTAATAACCTAAAAAAGGTAAGCATATCAAATGGATTTTACCTTCCCTGATTTATGTAAAATCTAATAATTCAGTTGTAGTTCAGACATTAAACTTTATTTTTTGCAAGCTGTAAGGATAAGGAGATAAATTTGAGTTTAAAACTCACCCAAAACACTCTCATTCATACCATAAATAAGTTATTTGACTGGGAATCTTTGCAGAGACTGGCTGTGAGAAAAAAACAGTCATTAAAATGAGGTCACGAAACATAAACCTTCAGAGAAGGCATCAGTATGCTTCACTCTTGTAACACCCTCTGAAGAAACCATGCTTCTCAGAGTGTTTATGTCTGAAATGATATCTGTTTGCCGGCTTCAGATCAGTGAGGAGGAACTGTAGTGCCTTCTTTTTTTTTCCAGCCCTATCTGGCTGCCAGTGTCTCTGAGCTGTCAAGGAACAAATGCTCTGACTTCATCTTGTGTGCTCTTTTCTCTGTATTCTGACAACGCTTCTCAGGTTCACAGATGTGTCAACCCCATTGTAATGATTTCTGCCAAAGCAGATGCACTGAGGAATTAAATGTGGAGATATATGTTAAAACTGCCTGTCATATTCATCAGAGATGCCAAGCCCCTGAAAGAAATTTCTAAGGAATAAACACATCTGTAATGGTTGGAGGAGGTTTTCTTTTTCTTCTACAGGTAACACTTTATATAAAGCAAGTCCTCTTCACTCTGGTTTTCTCATCTGAGAGAAGGAGAGGTCACAAAAATCAGAATTTAAAAGGTGACAGAATCTTACCATTAAAGCAATTACAATCAGAAATCTAATTTCTTTTCAGAGGAGCAGTGAGATTGCATAAAACAGGATTACTCCATTTCCAATTTGTCATGCCAGCCTAACATCTTCAAAAGTTCTGTATTATTTGCACAGGTGTTTTTAAAGAAAACCTATGTTAATAAAGAAAATTATGTCCCAGTCAGCAAGCAAAAAAAAAAAGTCTGAAGGAGGAATGGTTTCTTATGAATGGAAAATGCTTAGTACTCATACATACATCCTAGAGTACGACACCCTTCCTTAGGAAGAACTTCTAATTGATTTCCTTCAGCAAAGCCTTTTGGGATCTCTATAAATTAGGTCTAGTGGGTAGGCTTTGTCAATCCAACAGTTTCCACAAAGTAAAAATTTTAACTGCTCCATTTCTCTCAAGGGGATGTGATTATTTAAAAGAGAAGGGGAATAAAAGAGTGAGAGAGAAGGGATAGCAACTCATGCTATTTAAATAAATGTCAGCTCCAGCCAACTTGACCTTCACTGCAAAGATGGTTTTTTTTCAGAAGGCCACTTTACTAATTTCAGAACAAAATTTCATGAGCTTATATTTGGAGACATTTCCATAACATTTTGTAAACTACTTCTCACCATCCCTATTTACTCTAGTCATATTCTTCCTTAGTAGCTCCCGCCTGAACTTCCATTTGATCTCGTCCCTGTCCAGCCATGTAAAACCAAAAGGTCCTGCACTAGCAAGAGGCCTTAAGACCACTGATCTCTATTGCATCCAGACACAGCAGATAACTTTAGATAAATTAATTAATGTTTCAATATAGGTGCAGTACTTTTTATTCTTCCATTTAATCCATCCACCTGAAGTCAGTGGAAGTTGAATTAGCTCTTGCACTTTCAAATGACTCATCAGTCATGCATTTGCTCCATGAAGTGCATCTCCTCCTGCTCTATTCCATGAAGGCACAGTGCAACGAGGGCAGTACTCAAAAAAGGAGGCAGGTGTCCAAACTTCCCATGTCCTTTTCTTACTACCAAATATATCCTCTCTAGGATCTTGCCTATATAAGTACTGTAGCATCACTGCTTGTAGCTCTCTATGTTGAGTTATACAAGACTAAGATATATGAAATCTCAGGATAAATGAGCAATTGCCTGCTTGTAATTTTTAATTGAAATGTTAATGCAATCTCCTATGCAGCAGACAACATTCAAATCAGATTTTCTTCAAATTTGCTGTTGCTGAAAATATACACACATAAAAAAGAACCCTTCACAAATAAGATCTCGAATCCTAACTCAGATGGGAAAATTCACAGTCCGCTCTCTTTAATTAATTTAAGCATCACTAATTTAAACTAAGTTCTCCTGAGTAATTCCGGTAACAGCACTTAAAAATAATGCTCCTGTGAAAAGCTCTGCTGCTTCAGAAAATGATCAGAATTAATATTGCTTATTTCACGAAGAAGATTGTTGTGGCACTTGCAGAAAGTTCTAGTCTATTAGCAAACAAGATCAAAAATGAGATCAGTAATACTGGCTGAAACAAACAAGATTTTTGATATTCACATATTGTAGGTCTTATGAGAACCTGAAGGGGAATAGGGAAAACAAAGCAAAAAATATGTGTACCCACAATGGGAGGGAAAACTATCCTTCATGATACTAGTAAACAATAAGTTAAGTCGCAAACACTTTTATCATTGTTATAAATAGTTCACTAATTCAGGTCACAATGCCAAAATTCTTTTTTCATCATGACAAACGGTTGCTGGTCAACTTGCATTTTTAATTTCTTCCTGAAATTTCTCACTGATCAACTTCCAGGCTGCTATGATTTTTTCCCACACACTGTAAATGCCTCTGGCTTTGGTCCAGTAAGTAGAAAAGTTTTTTTTTATTTAACATGATGAATTTTTGATTTTCTATGAAATGTTGCATGCCTAAACTTCATTGAGCTCCTACAGAAATACTGATTCTGCAGGAACAATAGATGTTCCTGCAGAAGCAGGAGATGAAATATACAGATTTAAGTCTGTAAGAAGGGCTGGTCTGTAAGTGGACTTAAAAAATGTGACCAAGTAGCTACATGATATTTTAGTTGGACACACTCAAAACACTAAGTATGATGTCAAAATATTCCTTGGCTAGGTTCATTGTCAAAAGTTAGATCCATTGTTTCACAAGTTGGTTTGCTACAAAAAAAAAGAAGGTATATAAAAATAACTCCTCATTTAAACTACCTGTTACCTACTATGACCATGAGAACTCAGCTAAGTGCAGGTAGGGTCCCACCTTCTTGGACTTTGCTCATCTTTGTTCCTGGTTTTTGGGGGCTAGCAAAATCAGTTTTACTTAGAGGCTGTTACCACCACAACCATTATTAGATCTGTTAATTTCTTCTCTATTTCTGTTCATGGGCACCTGGTATTTATTAGCATGTTTAAAGAGGCTAGACTATACACTGGTGTAAATATCACAGACAGGAAGAAAGTATGTGGAATTCTACAGGGAAGGGCAAGATGGCTAATTTTAGATATGTCTATCATTAAACATGTAAACATTATATAAAGGCTACCTGTCTGGCACTTCATCCATAACTTATATATCAAAAGAAGATTCTGACCTTTATTTGTTTATGTAGAAAACAGCCAGAGGTCATAAAAGTGTGTGTATGTACCACTTTCTTTTTCTAATGCTGCAATCTGTGTAGTGTTGAAAATAACAGCATTTGGGAAGACAAACAGACCTGGGGTCACTATGGTCCTAACATATTGCAGTATTCCTTTCAATGTCTTACTTCACTTCTAAAATTGATTTTTGGTTTGCTTTTCTTTCTGATATCAACTAGAAAATTAGATGCTATGGAGTGAGCAAGATGAACAATAAGAATTCTGATCTTTCTCCTCATTTAGAAAACTGAGATTACTTTTCTATTGGTTTGCATTTCAGATGTGCTGATTTTCAAGTGCTTCTTAGAGCAAAGAAGAAACCCTAAAAACTAAGTATCTCTCCAAAGCACTTTCTAGCAAAATGGATGGCAGTACAAGGTTTTTACATTAAACTTAGAGTCAAGTACCTGAAAGAAAATGTAATATAAAAAGATTTCTCATTGAAGTATGTTTCTATTTACACATTTCTGGAAGCTTCAATCCAACTAAACAAAATCTGATGCTAGGTTCTCAGTTGACTTAAACTGAAGTTGATCTATTGCTCTTTGTTAAAAGAAAAAATTACTGAGTCGCTGAAAAGATGCAGAGTATATCTTTGCCTTTTTGTATTACAGTATATGGGACTAAGCACTCACAGAGAATGTTGAGATATTCATTTTTGTAAGTATTTTCTAGAACCTAACCTTCCCTGGCTTGCCCCTGATTAATTCCAAGCTGAATACTGAAATGCTTTCTTAGGCAAAACTCATAATTTAATTAAAACTTATCATTAAATTCTGAGATCGTATTCAAGAGTTTGAATCCAGATTTGCAAAGGCATTTAGATACTTAAAGGTGCAGATAGGCATCAAATAAGATTTGTAAAAAAGCCTACACAGGATATAAGACTAATTCATTTTGAGAAGTGGTGCATATTAGATGTCAAAGAGACCTGGTGTTTTGGAAATATCGTTGGACATTTCCATGCAAAATTAGGTGCCAACAGACTTTAGAGTTTTTATGGTTTGCCTTACATCTGGAATTCCTTTAAAATCTATCTCTCAGAATAAAAGAGTTGAAACAGATACAAGAAATAAATACATCAAATAATTTTTTTTAAAAAAAGTGCCACCCTGTAAATATCTGACAGGTAAGTTCTGAATGTTCACATTATAAACTACTCTCTATGCATATCTCATTACTATATCTCATGACTTATGAGACGGGAGGGTGTACTACATAGAAAGACTGGATTACCTGACTTTACAAAGCTGTTTATAATGACACAGCTGCTTTGTCTCAGCATTTGAAATACATTTAGAGCATGCAAGCTCCTTTTCAATTGCAAGTTGAGTACAGCTATGTGAACTATTACATTTTTCTCCTGCAGAAATCCAGAAAAATGAAATTGCTGCCTTGAGCCATGTTTTGAACTACTAACTATTGCCATTTGAACCAAGAAAAGCTTTAAAACTTACACTGCAAGACTTCTTCAGCAGCTACAAAATCCCCCTCCAAGCCTCCAAATCAGCTTCTGATGGGAACATTTTGGTTTTGAGGTTGCCCCCACAGGTATTGACCTTTCAAGTCAATCACTGCTGAGTTCCTTGTGTGTTGATCTTACCTGAGTACAACCATAGGTCCCTAAAAAGTACTTATAAGAAATAATAGTGTGCCTAAAATGTTAGTTAGCCATGACCACACACGTGAAACAGCCCTGAGTGTAAAGAGCTGACAGATTAATCTTGCTAACAAAGAAAAGGTAAACAAATATTTACCTTTCATCTTTTTGTAAACAAACAAGGAAAACCAATAGAGATTTCTTTTGTTCTGTAATTTTATGTGTGTCAGTGCCATGTCTTTCCCAGTTCATTTGTTGTGATTTATATTTTCAGAAAGCACATGTTGTGTTGCATAAGAAATATCTCTGTTGAATTGAATTCTCTGACTGCAATAATTGCAGATGAGCTCAGTGTCTCAATCTGATGGTTATTTCTTCTTTTTATAAAACAGATCTGTACAGTGGCTGCATTACTTACAGTAATTAATTTTTGTCCATCCTGCAAATTCTTCAGTGTAGGCATTGCCAGAATTTTTTTGTTGTTGTTGCACATAGTGAACCAAAACAATACCTTTCAGTGAGTTTCTATTTAAATATTGTGACACAGATCAAACTCTGCTTTCATTGTAATGGTTCAGATAAAGCATCAAGAAGTTCAAAAGAAAAAGGAAGATTTTTCTAAAACTTCAGCAAGACTTCTGTAAGAACCAGCATTAATACACCAAAAGATAACTGAATATCCAAGGTGGCTGGAAAAAAGTTTTTATCTGAAGATTTCTCTGGTGAAGGTAAAAGAAGAACATCCACAGAGGATGTGAGAAAAGCAGAGTACAAGGATTAAAGGACCAGAGGTGGCTTTAGTTCCTGTTATTTAGCAAAGATGGGCTCTGGGAAAGTGCACTCTCACTGCAGTGTTAATATTAAATGCTAACAGCAACTGGCCAGCAGGCCGTACTTGTGTAGCAGACCAGAGAAAAATCTGAGGTTGTGTGGCCAGATCATGACTACAAACTTGTAAGCAGCAGCGTGCCCTTTGGACTAGGGGGCTTGTCAGCCCCTGAAATTAGGAGCCTTCACCTAAGTAACCAAATTGGAATTAAGGGATCAGGGCAATGTAGGCAATGTGTTAGAAGCAAAATGCATCCCAGTTAAACCATGTTATACATAAATATTTTTCATGGATTTTAAGGTGCGGAAGATGCAGAAGAGCCAACAAATCAGAAAGTCTGCTTCCCTCTGGTGACAGGGGGTTTCCCTCTGGTGACAGGGGCTGCTCTTCAGCTATCCATTCCAGTGCTTGGTACTGGGCAGTCAGCCTTATTTTAAGCACATCAGGCAATGACACACTTTCCCATTTCCCATAGTCAATCCTAGAAGAATTATTCCCATTCCTAACCTTCTAGCCCTCTGTAAAAGGAAATTTTTAAATATACATGATGAACTAATACAGCAAGGGATTTGGGGTCTGTGCCTTTTTTTTCTCAAATTGTAAAGAATTATTTTAAATTCAAAATAAATTTTAAAAAATAGGATAACCTTACCAGTTTGAACCAAGGAAAAGCTATTTTACAGCCCAGTACAAGAAAGATATCTTCTGCCTGCCCCAGGTATAGTGCTGGAACTGGAAACACTGCCTTCCCATACCTTTGAATTTTTGAAGGTGATGGTAATGAAGTGACCCAGTTTATACACTTGGCTTTAGCATCCTCACGTTGCTAAAAGTGAAGAAATTATGGCTTTGGCAGCAGGAGGTTGAAGGCACGCACCATTCTGTTAGATAAACTAAGCCAGGAGATTTTTGGCTTAGTTGGTGATATCATACTTTCATCTTAGTGTCCTTCCTCGGGCTGGCTGTATGGGTGGTGAATCAGGGTTTCCTGAGTGAAAGGAATAGGAAATGGGGCACAAAAGGAGCCCCTGAGAGAAGTCTGGAAGACCTATTGTCCAGACATGACAGGGAGGAAGGCAGGAAGAAACAGCATGTTTATAATCCTTGTCATGGATGAGAGCAGCTCATCCTGACCCAACAAGTCAGGATGCCATTGTGCTGTGGTGGCCAGTGCTGAGAATGGGCACAGAGAAGCACAGCACCCCAGCTTTGGTGGCTGCAGAGGCCACAAGGTCCTCTCAGATCTGCTTTGTGTGAAATGCTCACTTATTTCCCAGCAGTTCACTTCTGGTTTTGTAGAGTTCACTCTGCACAATCTGCACAGTCACTGGTGGTCACATCAGCCAGAGAGACACGTGCTGTGTACAGACACTCTCTCAGGACACACACAGAGCAGAGCAAGCCAGACAGGCTTGCCATTTTCCACACAGCTACTGTTACAGGCTCCCAAAATACATGAGTTATTTACTCATTATTGGCTGCCCAGTCCCAGCCCGGGTGCTTTCCAAATAACATGAAGACACTAATCTCTCCCTACAGAACACAATCCAAAATAGGAAAGATCTTGTTGGAACAGTGGTAAGGGACACCAGATCCGAGCAAAGGGCTCAAGGCAATTAGCAGAAATCACCCCCTTAAAATACTTTTGTTGCTGCAGTCATGACACAGCAACTTTATATTCTCCCAGTGCCTTCATATCATATTCACCATTCAGTTCAGCAATTTACCCCTTCTATCTGGTTCAAAACTCAGCCACATTTTTCCAAAGAACTCAAACAATGTTTTTGTTTCTCTTCTGGATAAACACAAAAAATTCTGCAATAATTCTGCAATTTTCCAGGAAAGCTTGCATAAATCAGAACTTCAATGAGAACTTCAGAACTCCTTCAAAAAGAGGTAATTTTAGCTGTTTATGTAGCTATCTAAAGAACAAAAGTGATTTCTTATTTGATTATATCTCTTTCTTATGAATAAGCCTCCAAATAGGAAGAGAGCTTTTCTTTTCTACCCATCACAAGTTACTTCATAGCTGTGGCACAAGCAGTGCCATCCTACACTATTTGAGGAGTGAACCATCCATCCATGGCTAACCTGACAGGCAGTGCTCTGCATATTTGAAATATTCTGAAATTTCACTGTTTGAAATATGACCATTTTCTCAGTAATGGTATAAAATCATGCTGAAACATATCACAGTAAACAGACTCGCCTATTCTGCTGGGTAAGATGTTGAGAAAGTGGGCTAAACCCTGTGGCTTGTCAGATATGCTAATAGGTGAGGTGTATTTTCAGCACTGGTCCTAAGAAGAATACACTGAGCAAATGTCACTTTTATAACCACTAATTGGACATGGCTATGGCAGACAGCACTTTCCTTCCTCCTCTGCCTAACCTCAGAGACTATGTCCCATTTGTTTATTGGCAATATTCATGCTTCCCCAAAGATTCACCACAAACAATCTCCCTGCCAACAGGACCTTGTATGTGGAGTCATTATTCTGTATTTGTTTGTCAGTCTTGTCTGATCCAGCCAATTCATATCATCATGTTCATGCAGCCCTTCTGCCAGCAGAGGAGGGAGTGCAAGTCATGCCTAATTTTGTATTTGGTTATGCCACACTTCAGGGTCCTCAAAGAATACCAAGGAGGCCTACATCCAAACCGGGTGACCTCAGGCAACTTTAATTTTACATGTACTTTCAAAGCAACAAACAACCCTGGGTAAACAGTTGAAGAAGCAGCGTTCATGAGGAGATGAAAGAAAGAAAAAGACAACAAAGAAAACTAGCATTGATTGAAGTGAAATATTGGGAAACCATCCCTTCAGAAGGCCTGATAAGAAGAGATAAGGATCATCTGCACATTATGACTTCCACATATTTTTGTAGGTGGACTTGCCCAGACCCAAGCTCATGCATTAAAACACCTCTCAGCTTTCAGCACCTCAGTGGCAGGCATCAGAAACTCCAAAGTCACTCTAACAGAAACTAGGCTCAAATTTAACATTCTAGTTTAAATGCATCACTAGAAAATAAATGTAAAATTTTCTTGTACCTGCAGATAACTTCTTTTTAGCCCTGCTGGAAATGGGATGACAATGATTCCTGGGAAGTTTTCACACTTTCAGCAGATATCCCCAGAAACACCCTATTTCATCAAGACACCCACCACCAGCAGTAGGTCTGTAAAGCCAACTAAATCCTTGAAAAGTAGCATGCAGTATCTCACAATTTATGAATAGTGATGAGTATATTAATGCTCACAGACCTATGAGCTCAGCAAAAACCTCAGGTAATTTTTCATTATACTGCAATTCTCTATACCTTCTAATCAATCAAGGTTCTGCTGTGAACTTCTAAAGCTAGGTAAAATACCTCAGGACATGCAAAAATGCACAGGTCGTGGTGTAGTAGTAGCATAAAGCAGCACAATCTGTATCAGCCCAAATAAAATACACCCACTGTTGCATGATTTATAACAAAAGATTTTCAGTGCTGCAGTTGAAAGAAGTGAATTCATGAAGGTAAAATACCGATTCAAAGAAGCTGTTTATGTGTTATAAAAATAAAATGCTATGATTCCTTTCTTCTTATTTAGAAAAAAAAAAGGCAAAGTTTTCCTTATGCACAAGCAAAGCCAGCCAAAGCTTTGCCCACCTACAAGCCATATAAAGCAGACAAAGAAAAGTGGTAGTAGCACACATCCAGATCCTTTATACCAACAGGTAGCTGAGACCTGTCTCATTTAATAGGTCAAGATGCCTGTTACATATATGCATATAGAGAGAATAACTCAATATATATACTATTTACAGTATGTTTTGAACAGGGGGGGGTTCTGTAAATACCTATACTCAGAGGGGTGGCTTCAGTCCCTGTTAAGGCTGGAACATCAGGGTCTTAACAGCTGTGTGGTGAGACCAGGACATCCAGACAAGCAGTTAAGCATCCTCTGCCCCTCTTTTTGGGGATTCCTTCAAGCACACTCACAGCATTCAGGAAGAAATGCCACAGTGCTGCTGCAAGCAGGGAGTGTGATATCCTGGTAGCCATGGATGAAATCCTGGCTCCCCTTCATGATGTTTCATTCCTTAATTTCCCTGTAACCAGAGTTTTGATGGGTGACTTTGATAGATCACAGCAAGGATGAAATGCCACCTGTCTCTAAAACAGCCTCCAAAGGCAGTCTGGGCAAAAGCAACAGAATGATGTAACCCCCTCAAGCCTGCAGCTTGTAGGCACCCTAGCAGGCTGTGTGTGCCTCCAGCCCCAGCTCTGGGTGACCACGGGGCTGCTCTGCCTCTGTGACACCCCTCGGCTGCCAGCTCCACCTCTCTGTCTTCACTCACACACAGCTGCCTCTGCTTGCATGCCTCAGGCAATGTTTCCTTTCCTTCCTTTGGCTCAGAGGATTAGCAAATCAAGCTGGATACTAACCCAGGAGGCAGCATAGTGCCTCATAAAGAGCCAACAGTGTGTGATAGCGTGCTGTGCTGTGTCCCAGCTGGGTGCTCAGCGGCCCCAGGTCTGGAACAGCTCAGAAAGCATCGAGCCCACTGCCCCTGGAATCTGACTTGGATCAATGTAAACAAATTATTAACAACTACTCAAAAAACCCACATGAACCATACAAACTGTTTTAGTTCTGTATGGACAGGTGCTGGACTCAATGGTCCATGTTGGTTCCTTCCAACTCTGTTATTCTGTGCAATTCTGGAGAAGAAAATTTCAACGCTCCCATTTGAACCTTTTATTCCAAAGTCTCAGTTCACCCCTTCAAGTTGAAGGTATGGGCAGGATTATGACATGTAGGACCATAAAACATGGATATTTTGGGATTCAGTTTCCTTAGGTGCTATGAGATTCACATTTTACATTGTGCTGTTAATAGCAGGTAATACTGCTTGTCTTTTTTTCCACCTAGAATGTGTTTATCTCCAACAGCAACAATACATACCTCAGGCTGCTGGCCAGCTGTAATAAAATGGATTACATCTCAGGAAGAACAAGGCAGTCTTTGAAACCCTCTTCTTTCTGAGACTGGCTCTGGACCTGGCAACTATTACAGCCAGAAGGACTGAAAACAGAGCTGAAATGCATTTCTGGTACTAAAAGGTTGTCAGATTAATGGCTTCAAAGGAACAGTTTAACAGAAAGGAAAATTTTGGAAACTGTTTGGGTTTATTAAAAGAGGGATGGTCTGGGGCCTATTCTTTTAAGAGTTAACATCCCTCAGGGCCTGAGATGCTTCTGGTGCTGCTTGCAGAGACCCATTAGAGACTGCAGCATGGATGAGAGATACAAATCCTGCTCTGGGCCTCTGCCTAGAGAAGGAAGGAAAGGCCATGGAGCAGTGGGAGAGAGTAGATGAGGATGACAGCTTTTTTTCTGTATCTGAATTACCAGGGTTTTTAGGTATTGTCAAACCTGATGGTAACAAGGATGTCTGTACCTATTTCAGCATCACTCCAGTCTATTACAGGCTGGACTGAGGACACTAACTTATTTCATATGACCTATATAATATAGACACCACGGTTACATGAGCAATATGATGGCCAGCAGAACCCTAATGGTAAAAGGTTTGGTAATGTTTTATTTTGTCTCTGAGTTCCTAGAAACTTAAAAAGGAGGCAAATGTCTGAATAAAAGAAATCCAAGTAGTATTTATGAAGTTTTTTGGTAGGCAAATGCCATTACCTAAACAGACTCTCAAACACATGAAATGGTTTTAAGTCCCTCCCTATTCCCCCAAGAGTGTCTATTCACCAGTGTATGTCTGTGTGTGCTTTTAACTTCACAAACCCCCCCCAGCAGTGTGTTGTTGAAAATGTAATGCTTCTATGGGAAGCATTCAGCTCTGACTCATTATTTGTACCTAACCATAGGATCATGAGCTCAGATACACAGAGCAACCCTCATATCAGCACAAGTAGCCTACAGCATTCTTCTCCTCACCATTTTTTTTTCACCTAGCATAAAGTTTTGTTTGATTTTTTTATCCCAACCATGGCTACTGTAACAATATAAAGTAATGAAAGGGTGAGAGAGCATGGGTAAGAGAGACAGGTTCTTTGGCAATGTGCTTGTTAAGCTGCTGGCAAGTTGCCTTGCTCAGGATGTGGAACAGCAGCTGAAAACAACCAAACACCAAGCCCCTATCAGGAATCCTCAGGACTGTAATGCTGTTGCTAGGGATCCTGCTTTCAAAGTGCCAAAGTTGAATAAAGTAGGTCAAGAAAATTGCCATTATAATGATATTCTCCTTGCTGTTCTCTAGCTGGTCCCCTGCCTGGCCCTGTGCTGCTGTAGGACCTTCCTCAGTGCTTCATCTTGCCTCCCTGCACAGTGGCCAATCTTCACAGAAATGGCAAAAAACTCTATTTCAGCCTTGTAGGAAAGACTCAGCTTTTTTTAGAAAAGGGAGCAGTTGCACTGAAGCCCTCAGGCTGAGAAGAATCCACACTTCCCAGGTGAGCTCTGCAAGTTATTGCTGTCCTCTCCCCTCCAGCAAACAGCCACCCTCTGGCACACACTAAGTACTGAAAGGATGGATTTTAGGATGGACCTGTTTAGTGAAAAACCCTGATTTAGATGCCCATTAAGACACACACCTGTCTTGCTGTTTCTCTTTGGCAAACCAAGCATCTTATTCTTCACTCCTGGGAGCATTGAATGGCTTCTGTGGAGGTGCCTAGTCTTTTTACACTATCCATCAAAAAAAACAGGCACCTCTTTCTGTGGTAATATCCTAATTTAATGAGTTAACACTAATCATCTAACCTAGGAGCCCCCAGATGGCACACATCTGTCCTATTACAGCCCTACCAGTACAAGCCTGCTTTTTTTAGGTCAATTTGCTTAGGGGCTTACCTTATGAATCAAGGAGGGCTCAAGAACAAGACAATGTACCCAAAATGTGAAAATGAGACTGAAAGACTCTGTTAGCCAGGATTATGGGCAGTTCCTCCCCTGCTTCCTTGTGGAAGTAGTGTTCTTAATCGGACTGTATCATCACAGTGGTCTGATCTCGTTAGGCCAGATGGTAGCCAGTATTTTGGAGAGTGGTAGCCGGGCCTGATTCACTTCTGTTCTTCCCATTTTCAGAAGAAACATATGTTCTCTCTGCTGCTGTGCAGGAAGACTAAGGAAGACTCAGGAAGACTAGGATCAGGTTGTTTAGTTCATGGCACAATCCGGTGCTTAACCCCCTTTCCAGCCAGCCATGCCTGAGCATTGCCAAGAAAATGACTCAATATATGACATTAAGAAAGAAATTGCTCCTCTGGTCTATCATCAAAATGAAAATATTAATATCTACTTATTTAATAACTATGAATTAGATATTGTTTGCACAGTATTTATGTATGAAAAAGAGGTAAGACTATTAACTATGAGTGCTGGTGACACATATTCTCTATCTTCATCTCAGAAAGAGCTTGTGGGCAGGGAGAGGCAGTTGTATGCCTTCTGATAATAGCAAAGCCCAAAGTGAGGAACATAATTGCACACGTATTTTTGTCATACTTTTGCCTGAGGCTGTGGACAATATTTTGGATCTAGCTCTCTTTTTTTCATGGCAAAGATAAATAGATTATGCTAGTCAAGTAATTCCTTTGGTGCCCTCCTCTATTGACAAAGATTGCACTGAGGGCACTATTTCCATGAAAGAGGCAGGAGCAAAACAGAATCAATCACCATGTTCTGAGATCCCTGATTCTGCCTTCCCAAAGGGGTTTGTGCTAAATATCACTGCTTTCATTTCCTCTGATTTCTCTATTTTGTTTTTCATATCTGTTCTTTTTTTTCCTCCTCACAGAACCATTTCAGAGAGCAACTCCCAAAACTTTGCCTTTGCCACCTGCCTTAGAGAACCCTCCCCAGAGCCACAGCTTCACTGCTGCCAGGATGCCTGGTGAGCAGTGACTTCCTGTGACATCTCATCATTTTATAAAGACCTACTTAACTGCTTCATCTGGTTAGCTCAACACCTCAGGATATGGAACAGCTGCTCCCTATAAGCAGATACATAAGTGTAACAAAAGACATGGTTCACAGCAAACAAAATTAGCTTTCAACATCAATGGAGATCTTCAGGAAAGAAGAAAAAGGCTATGAATTTCATAAATACCCAGTTTTTATCTAGAACTAGAGTTGGACAGTGTCTGTTTTGCTCTGAGGCTTGGCCATCTTGTTTTATTTTGTTTCACAGCAGTTGCAATTGTCCTTCGATTGTGATGGGCTATTGTGCTGTTTTCCCATTAATTCTATTTGAATTCATATTAAGGGTTTGATTGGACCAGATTTCTTATGTATGTTAAAGTGTTCCTTGGTCCTGCTGTTATTTATATATTTGTTCCCCAGGTTTTTTAGGTACCTGAAAAGAGGACTCCAGGTACTGTTAACTGTCCTTTAAGATATTTTGACAAAAATGCCAGTTCCAATTAGATCAAACAATCCAACAGTGAAGTCAGCCTTGTACAGGTTCCCCATTTAAGCCCTTTCCAGTGCAGCTCTCTTCATGCACTCTGCCCTCTGCTTACCTCCTGAGGATGAGGACAATTTCTTTAGGACCTGCAGGGAAACAGCACCAGACGCCCACACGTTCACATTTCAAACTGCTCCAGCACAGGTACTGCTGCTGGCTACAGCTGTTGCAATGGCAAGGACAGCAGGAGAATACAGAGTGTGTCTGTAATGTGTAATTTCCTTTGGCTCCCTACACTTTCATGCTATCCTTTCCAAAGCCAGGGCATTTAACACAACACAGACACTTTGTACAGTGTTGGCAAGAAATCTCTGTATTCAACAGATGGTACTGGGCATCTGTTCTGATCCAGCTGATAGCAGAAGAATTTGGAAACAGAAGAGAGTGGTCCTGTATTACTAAGGGATATCAGTACATATTTGATTACTAGAAGTTCAGTCACTACCAATGATAGCACGTAGCACTTCCCACTGCTCCCCAGCTACTTTGCTCCATTGCAGAGACCAGCACAAAATAAGCTTCAGAAATACTAGAGAAAACAGCGAATTGAGGAGTCATATGCAGTGCTTATAGGCATAGACACTCCATGAGGGTCAAACCAGGCCAGAAGAACTTGTCAGAAACAGGAGACAGGGCAGTCCTTTGCTGCTCCAAGTCTAGAGGAGCTGCTGGATCAGGGTGCAAATTAGAACATCTTCAGGTGGGAAATCAACTTTGAAAGGTCTTCCTTTGCATTAGCTACAGCATAAGTAGGACCAGCATCTGTAAAGAGGAGAGACTCTTCCCTGGGTCAAAGTCCTGTCTGCCACATCTGGTGTTTTTCCAGAGTAACATCTCTGATCCACTGACTTTGAACTTATCACGTGTAAGGGTTGACATGGGGACACACTGAGATTGTGCCATTTTAACATTTATCTTCCAGATTCCTCAAAGAAATGACTACATAAGCTTCTAGGCAATAAATATGCATATAAAAATGTGAATATACAAACCAACCCATCAAGCAGCTTCAAAGCTGCAATATACCCCCATCCTGGCGGACTGGAGTCTTAGCTGCTGTTTGCACAGTAGCTCTGGGAACACTCACTCTCCCCAGGACCCTCTATGCCATGAATGCAAAAAGGAAAAATGTTTGGGTGAATGGCTCATAAACACAGCTTGTTTTCACAGAGAGAGAAGACAGGGAACGAGAAAGATGTGAAATATTTAAGAGAAATTTCTGAACATCATTCATAAAGCTCTACCTGTGCTTTACTTATGGTACCTTTTAGGCAAATTCAACAGTCTATAGCAAGAAGACAAAATTGACATAAAGAGCTGTAATCTAAACTTCCTGCTGAATAGCTGTGTGGAAAGGGAGACAAGCCTGAGCTCTTACCCAGAAACACCTGTGGCTTCTCAGAATTTGGACTTTTTACCTTTGCTGTCTTTTGGAGAGGAATTTTTAAAAAATTATTAAAAAAAAAAGGAGAAAACAGGGAGAAAGATGGCAAAGAGTCAAGAAAAAGAGAGAGGAGTACTACAGTTGGCATTAGCTGATGGAGCATATGGCCCATAACCCATGGCAGGCATAGGGCTGACTTGCTCTCCCCCAGCAACCACGTAGATGCTAAGTAAGAGTCTTGCCAGGATCTCAGGTATAAATAATAGATGAGTTGTCTAGGGAAAACTAATAATACCACTGGAGTCAGTGAAATGTCTCCAGGGTACTGTAAGGAAGAGGATACCCTAGCCAAATGGAAAATGGTCTGTTTTGATCCTCAAGCCCATAAACTGGGGGGATGTTCACACAGAAAGCTGCGCTGTAGCTCAGAGGTGGCAAAAGTTCAATTCATCATGGCAGCTTGCTGCGCCCTGCACCTGCACTACAGCACAGAATCTTGGAATCTCCATGTGGTTTTACCCTTGCAAAAAGCGTGGCACCATCTAGAGAATATCTCTGAAGGCAAATCTTATCCATGTCCTCTCCCCACTGCTGTCTCACCCACAACCACTCTGGAGATGCCCACTCATAGCTGAGTCCTGGGGCAGTTCTGAGGGCAGCAGAAGATGGGGTAAAGCAGCCTTTAAGTATAAGGGTCAATCAGGGTGGCTTTAGGAAATGCTTTCTGACTGTCCTTCTTCCCAAGGGATGATTCTGGCAATGGAACTGAGAAAAATCACCAAGGCAAAAGGAAGCACAATATATAATTACGTTACTTCATATTTCCAGCATTCTGACAATGTAACCTTGTAGATACTTCTTAATTTAATACAGAGATACTTTTAAACAGGTGTTTGAGTTGTTAAGAGGAGCGTAAGTCGGGTGAATAAATATTTGGCAAATTTTTGATGGCTGAATATGGTTAGAATACAAAATACTCTTGATAAATTGAAAAAGCTTTCTGGACAAACATCAAAATGGTTCTCAGCAGGGGTGAGTGCAGTGAACTACACCCAGGCAAGCACAGTCAACTGAACAGATGAGTACAGATTCAGCTGGACAGCAAGACCTAGAAACATTTCTAATAATTACAATGGATTAAAATGTTTGCACAGGACAATGCTATTGGAAAGTAAAAAAAATTCCTTGAATTATAAAAAGAGGAGAAAAACCTGGAAGATACTGTGTTGGTAAGATCTCAACTGGAGTGGAATGTCCAGTTTTATACCAAATATTTGGAGAATGACCTGGAGCACCTGGAGAGCTTGAGAAAGAACACCTTAATACCAGAAAACTAAGAATCATCACCAGTGAATAGTGATTGAGATGATTTTGTTTATCTCAAAAGAAGCCTTAGAATACAGACAAGACAATTGCAAAGGGGAAGAGAACAACTTGTCTGTTCAGATGTCTCAATTGCAACGAAGAAGATTCAGAGGCAAATTAGGAACTATTCTATGTCACTAAGAAAATGGAGCACAGAAATAGATATGATGGATCTTCATTATTGGAGCCTTTGACAAGGAATTATATAGTCTTTTTGAGGGTGGGATAGGAAGGGAAGGCATGTAAATAGGTCTGACTGAAGCTTTTTAAGCCCAGATGATACTCATCAGTATATTTCATTGTACAATAATTCACTCTAAAAGGTTCTTCATTTTGTTTTTAATGCAGAAATATGACACAGAAAAATGAAGAAACCAGAGATTCAAGAGGTTTTTCAGCTCAGGGGTAGGTTGGTGCCTGTAGGTAAAGTATGAAGACAAAAGAGGAACAATTATCACTAGCTTAGTCTTGCCACTCTGGGGAAACAGTGCAATTAGGGCAAGGAGTGAAATACCAGCATGACCTGAACAAGCTCATTATCAATGAGATTGCAAAATGACAATATCATTTAATAAAATGCACCATGCAGCATTAAAATTCTAGCATGAATTTGAGCTATCTATAAGGGGCAGAAATAGAAAGTTTGTAGGGTTCTTTGATTCACTTTACCTGAGAAACAAACCTTATCTTTTGAGATGTGATGAGGCAAAGACTCTACCATTTGAAAAAAAATTTTACTGTCTTGTGTGTGTAGTCTGTTTCTTAAGACAAAGCATTGGTTCAGATAATAAATTATTCAACAAATGAAGTTATATTAAAGCAACTCTCTTATCAATTAGAATTAATCCTTCACTTCTGACATTTGCAGCTAAGGTGTACAAGGAGGTAATATGATACAGCAATGAGAAAACACACTGTCTGGAGCTAAAAATATCACAACCCACTCTTGAAAGTTAGCTCTAAGATGAACAAATTACCCTTTTAATGAAGTGAGTGGCATATATTTGACTATCAAATAATTTTGAGCATTTGGTACTAAAGAAATGCAGATGTTACTAATAATACACACTTTTTCTCATTACAAATTCTAGTACCATATAGTTAGAAAAGACAAAAGTCAGTGTAGTGAGAGGATTCCTATTAGCTCCAGTGCCTAACAGAATAAAGGGCCAGATCAGTGAAAGAGCACTAATTCCTGCTAGATAGAGCAGCTGGGATCAAGACTTCAGCATGCCAAACTCTGTTCCTGGTTTAGGGATCACAAATCAAGGAACAACAGTACAAGCAGTGTCCGTAATGCCTCACTGAACTTTCCAGGCTTTACAGGTTGGCTTGATCTAGTAAGGAAAATACATCATGGTTTTATCAACGAAAGCAAAACCACCAGTGTACAGCTCACTGCCCTCCCAGGCACCCTAGCAATAGAATTAGCTGCAGGGGCACACAGAGTTTCCCCATAGTGTTTTGTGCTGAGCACATGGGCACACGGGCACAGACAATGAATTTGCTCAGCATCAGTTGCTCCAGACTAAAGCAGTCATGCTTTCAGTGCTGAAGGGAAAAGGGCTGAGATGCTGTGACACCACCAGTGGGCAACTCCTGTGGACAACTCCTGTGACAGTGCTGTGCACAACTCCTGAACACCAGCAGCATGCCCTGCTTGAGGAGTGGGAGCAGATATTGCTGTATCTTCAGTGACTCACTCTGTGCAGCAGCTTTAGCAAGGGAAGTCCAGGCAGCTGCAGTGCTGCCAGCTCTCACGACACATCACACTTTTGTAGTCCCTGAGCTGGTGCAAATTGATTCTTGTTCTCTCTTTTTAACATAAAATACAATTTACCTCTCAGAGGAGGAGATTTTTGAGTAAGAAGAAACAGTTCAAAAATTAACTTTGGTCACAGAAAGCAAAATTTTAATTTGCAGTTCAAAGCTGCCTATTAGTGAATGGTACCCAGAGGAGGAAAATCATGCAGCTGTCTGAAAGGAGTCCAAAATTCAAATGAAATGTTTCCAGGTAAGCCAGCCAAATTTATCATAACTACTCCTGGGTGAGCAGACCAAAGCCTATAATTTGTCTACAGCATCCTACAGCTATGTGTGTAATCAGATAAATACCGTAGGCCTGGACTGAAATCCACTTTTCAATAATTAACATAAATAAATACATAAATAAATAAGACAAAACATTAGGGTTTGGGATTTCGGTTTTTAGCAAACACATTATTTCCTCATTCAGATAGATAATTTCTTTGAAAACATGCAGAAGCTCCATTATCAACAACAGCAATGCTGCCTTTGCAAGCTCTTTTAAAAAAATACTTGTGTGTGCTAGATGCATAAAATATCTTTTCAAAAGCAATTTATGCCACTGAGAATTGGCTGTCTAAAGACCTTTGAGGATTTGGGCTTTGAGGCTGGATTTTTGAAGCCTCAGGTCTTAGGCCTCATTTTTAAGAGTAAAACTCTAACACAAATAGTTGAAAGGTTTCTTTTTTAAAGTTCTGAGTTTTATTTTCTAACTCGCTCCTATTTCCTTAATGAGTTGTATTGTATTGCTCAGGCCATGGCTGCACACCTTACTTCCAGGGAATGATTAACTGAGGTTTCCCGTGCAGGGAAGGGGCTCTCAGCTCTCACTACACAGGGGCTGGCTCACACTACAGGCAGTTGCCAAGTCAGTGCATCTTTTCAGCTCTGTGGACCCCTTTTTAACATGCAAAACTCTTGTGTTTCTCCCCTAAATGAGTTATCAGGTCTCTACACGGAGGAAATCATATGAGATAGCACAGTCTGTACGTTCTCATGGGCAGCTTTCCTCCCTTGTCCTGTTGCACAGACCATGACACACATGTGCCAATGCTGAGCATAACAAAATAAAGAAATTGGCATGCTAGATGGCAGCATGGAGAGCCCTTCCCTACAGCATGTCCATGTTCCTGTCACAGGGAACAGCTGTACCACAGCAAGGACAGCAAATCTGGACCTCTTGACCGTGCCCTTAGCAAAAACCCAATCAAAGAAGTATACAGTTACTGTTGAAAATGAAATTATTCCTGAAGGAGTAAGATAAAAGTAGGCAATCCCTTTGCTCAGGGCCATGTTTTATTCAGACTGCCCTGTTTTGTAAGGGGGATTTATTGAATTTTCTAGTTTCATAGAGTTTGTCCCATTTAATTTTGTTCTAAATCCTAAAAAAGCAGTACCTGAAATCCTGAGGCGGGGTAATGGGAGTTTCCTTTGTTTGTCCAGCTTTGATGAACATTGACTAGTTTCATTTACATAACTGCAATGGTAACACTTCAGCCAGCATTATATCCAGGAGAGCTGATTGGCAGGCATTTGAAATGAAGGATTATCTTGTGGTTGAGGCAGAAGAACAGGACTCAGGAGGCCTGATTTCTGTTCTTTGATCAGTCACACAAATCCTGCATGACACTGGGTAAGCCAATTAATAGCCCTGTGTCCGTGTTCTTTAGCAAAATTGAGGTATGAGTGTTTTGTTTCTGATTTCACTTTTCTCCAAACACAGGGGCAGCTCTGGAGATTGTTTTTTGTTGATTGGTATGGTAAGGACCTCATTTCTATTGTGCTCCTCAGTGCTTCCAAAATTCAAAACAAAAAATGCTTTTGTACTTTCATGATCTGTTTTCATGCAAATACTAAAAAGTGATAGAGTTCTCTTCTACATAAATTAGGCCTAGGAGTTTCATCACTAGTTTTCATTATTATAATTTGCTACTATTTACCTGGCAATGATTCCAGGCCTCAGAAAACACTTGAGAAAATTATTTTACAAATGTGGTCTGTGGAAATGAGCTCTGGGTGTGAGTGAGAGATCGCATTTATACATCAAAGTGATAGTAGTAGTTTTGCTGCAGTCATGATGGTAAAAATATGTAAGCAAATCAAGTCTTCTTTTATCTCTTACTAGCACAGGTAGGGTGCCAAATACACAAGGCCAGGTCTCACACTGTGACTTCTGAAGTACCTGTGGAAAATTCAGAGATCCAGCCTCCTGCTCTCCTGCCCTGTTTTCCTTGCCCAAAAAGTGCCAGCATTGGTGCTGATTTTACCAAGTGAATGAACAGATACAAGTCCCCATCAAACACTGCAAATCTGCACCTAACATTAGTATATTCACAGCCATTATAAAGGTCAGAGGAAGAGTTTGCTCTCATTTTTCCATCCCCACAGTGCAGCTGACAGCTCAGCACTTGATCTGCAGTGATGGACAGTGACTGCATCAGAGTTTCCTTTCAATTTCGCTCATACAAGACACTGATTATTTGGACAGATAAATATGAGAGTGGAATAATTTACTGCCATGCTTCTCACTGTGCTGAATAAGTCTCCCTTTAATTTAGCTCAGCTACTGAAAAGAAAATCTATTTTTATTCTAATTTTCTGATTGCTTACAGGGGAGAATCATTGTTGCAGTTATGATTTAAAAACAACAACTTGGACCTGGACCAGTCCAAGATGAGCACCAGGCATAACAACAGAACAGGCATAAGAACTTCTATTTTTCAGTCTTAGAAAAAAGCTAAATACAGCAGGACATCAAACAACATGTTCTCTTCTTCCTGGTTTGCTTGTAATGAAATAGCCCAACTCCAGATTTGCATCTGGAGTAAAAAATTTGCTCACCTTTTCCTACCTGTCATTGAACACCTGTCTCTTTTTAGGAGGGGACATCACAGCCCATCTGCTCTTCTTTCCAAAAGTATTTCAGAGGGGCAAGCCACCTACCTACAGAACATTTTACTAATGCAAAAGAAATCAAGCCATTGCTATTTAATGTGAACTTGTAGTCAGTCTTCATTATTAGATTTCAGGCCAATTTGACAATGACCTTTTGCCTGGTGTTGTTAATTTTGTTTCCTGTAGTTTTTCATTAAAGGAAGATAATGAAAATACAAGCTCCTTGGTGTAAATCATTAAAGACTCTGACTAGCATTGTGATAGCAAAAAGTACATTCTTCCTCTTCTGTTCTTTTCTTGTTCATATTTTGAAGTACCCTTATAAAATCACGAAAGTGAAAGATTCATTAGCCTGCAAAAATAAAGAAGCCTTCATAAGACACCATACTGTGTTCCATGAGAAGCCCCTGTTGTACTGCCGTTGGCAAAATTCACAAAGAGTGGTAGTCTGCAAAAAGATTCCTTAATGAGGACAGCATGTGCCAGCAGAAAGGAGCTGTGTGGCTGGAAAGCTGAACTACCCCAGAAGTGCTGGGCACTCATGAGATGTTTTGATGACCAGAAGATGCCAGTCTTCACTACCAGCTTCTGCAACCCTTTTGCTGAAACAGAGGGTGTCGGGTGGATGACTTATTAAGGATTCCTTTCTGTGTGCCCTTTAATACACTGCAGTCTGACCTGATGTTCAGGCAAATGCATTTCACAGGAGCACCTCATAAGCAATCTGTACACACATTAGCTGGGAAATTGCAATGGTCTCGAAACTGAAGTAGTTTATATTGCATTAGCCCTGTCAGATTTGCTTTAAAGACCAGATTTTCCTTTTGCATTGACAGAAATAGTGAGTGTTCTCCCTGATATCCTTCACTTGGAAAAAAGTGAGTTCTATTACAGTATCTGCTTCTCTTTTGAGCAGAATCAGTTTTGTCTATTTTCTAGACTGGGGAGTACTTTTTCTATGCTATGTTATACGTCAGTAAAGTAGCAAAGAATTTGGATTGAGTGGGCAATTTGATTAGAACAATTCTGTTGGTGCTGAACTGTAATGTTTCAGCTGTCCAACTAGTTTGCTCATTCTAACTCCTCCTAAAGGTAAAAACCTGAGCTGAAAAAATAACCCTGAAAGAAAAGAGTCAAGGCTGATTAATGTAGTTACCAGTTTGCTAAAAATTAAATAATTAAATATTTAGCTGATTTAGACTTCTAGTTGCCTGTAGCAATTGGACAAGTACCTTGGATACTGCAAGAAAAGTGGGTTAACTTGAGCAAACTGCAAGACATAAATGGATGAAGATTACTTCCACAGAAACCTTAAGCTGTCCTCCTCCAACATGCTTGAGTTCCCATTCTGAATGTATTCGTAAATATCTCACATCTCTAATGTAATTGTATCAAATAATTGCAATCACAAAATTCTTCAATATTTATAGGAAAAAAACCAGATCTAGAGATCATTGGCACTTTCAGTTTTGCCAGTAACCTGGATACTGCCTTGAAATTTAAAAAAACCACAATGGGTTAGAAGTGGCTGAAGACCTACAAACTATCAGTGAAGTAAGAAACTGGACCCCATGACCTAACAGGTATTTCCATCCCTATTCCTAGATACCCAGGACAATGCCATTATTTTTAAAAATTCTCTCCACGATGTTATAAATAGAAAGTAACACAGATATTTGTGACTTCTTAAATATTGTACCTGCAAAAATCTAGACCTTCCTTCCTGATCTTCGCACCCTACTTAGTTAGGCAAGGCTTTGCTGAAATCTGTGACAGTTTTGACTGAATAAGGGCAGCAGGATTTGATCCCATGATAATAATACAAAAATCTGAATTCCAAACAAGGTATATGCCAGAAATTCCTTGTAAAAGGAGTATATCTTTTTTTTTTTTTTAGCAGTATAACAGTGTGGCAGAGAAACAGACTGTCAGACACTTCCAGAATCAGTGTTTCCAGCACAACAAATATTCATTTTATACAGTGGAGTACAAAGCTATGAATCATGTTTCATGTGAAGTGCAAAAATCAAAAAGAGGTAATGAATATTACAGGTTGTAATATCAACCTTCTACTAGTTCTACTCAGGTTCAGTACTTGAACTAACTCCCAGGTTAGTTCCTTCTGCAACAGTCTAACTTTCTTTTTAGAGTACAAGGGATTTCTAGTTAAATAACACATCTCCATCATATCCTTATTAGTTATTATTTCTTTCATTCTATTTGACTTCTAGTATAACAGCAATTACAAATGACAAAAAGCAAGAAAGAAAGCATTTCTATAACTGATCAAACTCTGTGGTCTGCCAGTTCCATTGCCTTTTCACCAGTAACTAGTGATTGCTGTGACAAGGAAAGGCACAAACCCCCCTGATTACTGAACAGAGAGAGAAAGGTTCTCTCTCTTTTGACAGGGACAAGGCAATAAATCTATTTTGTGGGCTGCATTGACAATCAGGTGAAAGCAAGTGAAAAAGGCCACAATCAAGGCAGGTCAAGAGGAGCAAGTAAAAAAAGATTAAAAAGCCATCTGTTCCAAGGGTGAAATGAATGGGAATGCAGTCCAGGGTCACCAAAACAGGGATCAAAACAGCAGGGTAGGCTCCAGGAAATGAGTAGGCAGAGTATAAGTAGTATCATGTGAGTGAAGACTGCACTTCCTGCCACTTAATGGGTGCCTGATGGTGAAAGCCAGAGCTGGGCAGAATAGTCCCCAAGTAGCTAC
Organism: Ammospiza caudacuta; assembly: GCF_027887145.1. Taxonomy (NCBI): domain Eukaryota; kingdom Metazoa; phylum Chordata; class Aves; order Passeriformes; family Passerellidae; genus Ammospiza; species Ammospiza caudacuta. The sequence goes on along the minus strand of NC_080593.1, from coordinate 40,019,387 downwards.
TGCCAACGGGGCAGTTAAACTCCTGAAAGCTCATACTTTCTTATCCCCTAGGGAAGATAGTCAGCAACCTAAAGTCTCTTGAAACTTGAAATTTTTTTCCCCTCTGCCAACCTCTTCTCTTCTCTTCTCTTCTCTTCTCTTCTCTTCTCTTCTCTTCTCTTCTCTTCTCTTCTCTTCTCTTCTCTTCTCTTCTCTTCTCTTCTCTTCTCTTTTCTATAGGAAAATAACATGGCTGAGGGGTTTGTGTTTAGGCTTTGGTTTTTTTTTTTTTTTAAAGGAAATTGTCTTGCTGACATTTTATTGAAATTTAAAGTGAGCTGAAGGCATTTCTGCATAAAGCCCCTATAGCAGCGGGCCGAGGAGACCAAAGCCAGGTTGCTGGTCCCACACCACCTCCCCACTATCCTACATATGGGCACCTCATATGCACTTGAAGACTCTCTGAGAATTCCCAGATGGGTAACACATCCAGATGGCAGTGACAGAAACACTTGTTTTAAAAATCAGGGTTATAAACCAAATGCAGCTTTTAGGATGAAATCTTGCTTTCCTCTTGATCACAGCATTAAAACATTTGTCAAGCATTACATGAAGATATCGGTGGTGTTCCTAAGACTGTTGAAATCTTTGTACGGTTTGGGCTATGCAGGAGGTGCCAAATCAGGATTGGAGTTTTAATCTTTAATTACTAAGGAAAGAAAAATAATATAGTAATTTTTTCTTCTTTCTGCATGAGTGTGCACACAGACATTTTCCTTCTGGTTAGTAAATATCACACCCTGACTTAGGGCCATCATTTGCCATATGATGTGTGAGAATATTTTGTTGCTCTCTTTAAGGATTTATTCCTATTTGGAAGAAAATAGAGGTTAGTTGTGAGCAGGGTGGCACTATGACAAATCTGCTAAGCCAAGTGCTTTGTTCTTCATGAGCAAGTAAGATGAGAAAGCTGTGCAGAGTGAGTGCTGCAGACTGAGGCCCTGAATGAATAGATGGTCCTTAGAAATATTCATTTGAGCTTTTGGAGGCATTTCTACCAGGGGCTGCCCCTGTTATTCGTTGATTCTTTTCTATTCTATCCACCTGCAAGTCAACAACCCATCTGGCCAATGGCAAACAGAGACATAAATCTTGTAAGTAGCCCAGCTTTTGCATTCCCTGGTTTGCACTGAAGTTGAAGATGCTTTCGGTCACATTTTTTAAATATTTTGGAAAGCGCTAACCATGCATGACATACTAAATAATCACTGGAAAAAAACCCAAACCCCACCTTCTGAAGCTATAACTACAAGTTCTGTTGAGTTTGGTGTAAGGCATGCTGTACATCAGGCAGGAGTGAAGCCAATGGTCTGAAAAGAGTACAGAGGCTTGGAATTAATGCCTAATGTTATGAGTAAACAGAAATTTCTTAATGAAGCAGCTTTGCACATTCATTTGTAAGATATTCCCTAAACTAGAAACTCTGTAGAGAACCCCTAACTTTTGAAGGATTTTGACACCAAAATCCTTCAGGATCCTTGGGCAGGTTTTTGTACTCTCCATTAATAGCTCACTCAGGTGGTGTCCAAGACTCAGCACAGGAACCACAGGAACTGTGGATTTAGTGGTTTTCTCTTGGCTAAGTGGTAACTGCACTGCTCTAGAGCTGTGTTGTCTGGAAGCAATGTTTGCCTTAGGAGAACTTCACAGGTCTCCTCTGCACTTCTGCTACAGATGAGCAGCACTGCATTCCTCCAGATACTCATCTCACTCCGCCCAGAATCCACGAGGGAAAAATGGGGTGTCAGGCTGCTCATTTTTGAGGGTGTCCAAAACCACAGATTTTGCATGTCAGCACACCCTGTGGAACAGGGACTCAGTGATTCAGTCAGGTCATCTGGGGAGCAGCAACATTTTGTGGTCTGCAAGGAACATCAGCCTCACCTAAAGGAAGTGAATCCATAGACATTGACTATCCTGAGCCAACATTTAACAAACTTGTATTCCAGCAGCACAGAAGATGCTGCTTCACTGCAAATCAGAGCCAGGCATGTGAGAGGACAATCATTTCTGCTGAAGAATCTCAGCATTTCAGTTTCTGAAATGTTACACAACAAAGTAATAATCATGGCCTTTCTTGAAGGACAGTTAGGTAACACATTCATTAAAGCTTAGTTGAAGGAGCCTCTCAGAGATCAAAGACTTCATCTGCAGCACTCTGTTCTTGCAAAAGTGACATTTAAGACCTCTGGATATTTTTAAATACCATGTTTACTATTTTTCCTCACAGCAAAGGAAAAAAATATGCACAACTGTACACATTACTGCTTCACTACATCTCCTTTTCAGTGATCCCAAGATAAAAATGCAAATATTCATATTAAAAAAATACATGAGGCTATGTACACAGATTTAACAAGTGGAAAAAATTATAAACAACCATATTAAAGCATGCAGCCAACACCTGACACCACTGCAAGGATTTCCTGTGAAATTCAAAGGCTTCAAATTCAAACACCTCAGCCATTTTCAAAGCAAACTAATGTCATTACATGCCAACTTCACTGATCCTCTTCTTGTGGCCTTCATCTACCCCCACCTGAGTAGCAGCAAAAGAACCTATTTTCTTCTTCCAAAATACCTCATCTTCTGCTCAAACCTGAAGGACTGCATATGGTATGGATTGATAATGCACGTTTGGTAATGAATACATTCCCACTGCTGGCAGTGCTGTGGGATAAATGTGCTAGATTGGGCAAATGTAATTTCTCAATAGGAATATCCACTTGTCATAGGAAAGAAGACTGAACAGATGTGAGAAAGAGAGTTTTACAGACCAGTTCAGCTCTTCCTGTCCTTTCCCTGTCACATAACTACAGCAGCACCGAGGGTTGTGCAGGGAAAGAGGCATCTGCCCCACTGCCAGTTCTCACTTCTCTCCCTAACCAGTCAGACAATAAGGATAAAAAGTTCATCAACATTTTCCATCTTTCTCATATTAGGGGGGACAAAGAGGATCAGTAATGAAAGGGCAACCTCTTCCCAGTTTATCTAGGACTGTAGATGCAGGACATATTCCAGGTTATCACTTGTCAGTCCTCTTTGCTTGCTATGAATGAAGCCCTTGGACAAAAAAACCAGGACAGAAAACAAAGAGATTTTTAAAAAGAAAGCAGTCTGTATATGCCACAGAACCAAACACAAACAGCTCTCTAACTAATGAGGTCCCTGGTATTTTTTGGGCTGGTTGGCTTGTCAGGGACAGGAGGGACCTGGTGGCTGCACCAGGGCCAGTCACACAGGGGAAGGGAACAGAAGAGAAAAAAAATTAATGGGATTAACACACAACAAAGCCAGGGGCTTAGAAAAAGACCTTTAACAACATGGCCATTAGATTAGAAATCTAGAATCTGCTTTAGGCAGCACTTGAACAACTCATGATAGGAAGAAAAAGTAATATAAAAGGAAGACAAAGCCTTTTGAACAACATGAGTATTTTCTTTCCATTCCTGCAATAGACAAAATAATATCTGTAGTGGTTTTCCTGCTAGCTGGAGTCATATCCTTTCCTTGTAATATGCATAAATAGTTTATAGAGGTTGGTTCAATTTTTCCCAGAAACTATAAGAGATCAGCATCCCATTTTTCTCAGTGAAGTTAAAATACAAATCAAAGAAATATTGTTGCCCCACAGTGTTAATAATCTGAGGAGATAAGATAAAGGGTGAGAGAAAATAATTATAATTTATGAGAGAGAAAAGAGGGTGTGGGCACACGTCTAGCTGCAGTTCTGACTGCAGGTGGTAAGGTGGGCACACTATTCTGCCTGGTGCTACCTGGAGAGAAAGAGAGCAGTGAATCCCTACCTTTGATTAGCTCATCTTAACACAGACACAAAATGCTGAAGAAAAAAAAAACTTCATTGAAATCACACATGGGAGACTGTAGTTTATCCTCCACAGAAATACTGAAAGTAAAATGAAATGCCTTGGAGCACACTGCTTTAGTTTGGAAAAAATAAACAACACACAAATGGGGTTAATGTGGAAATTATTTTTCTATGCAGATTTGTTTTTCACTGGAAGAAACGTACCAGGTTTTAAAAATTTGTCTTAGCTATGCAGACAACATTTCACAAACAGGAAGACTAATTTTTCATCTCCTGTCCTGAGGGCACTTAACTCAAAAACCCAAAATTCACAACAAATTTATCTTCACAGGTGTCTGAAAACATAGCATGCCTTAGCACTTTGATGCCCGCTGGCTCTTTCAGCAATGTGAAAGCTATCCAAGGGAAAAACATTGTTTGCCAGAAATAACACTCCAAGGAATCTCTTTGTTCGTTTTCTCTTGGGTAATGCCACTTCTTCCTTCTAGATTTTATCATTCACAGAATAGCTTGAGAGAAGTCTAAACTGCAGAAATCGCAACCACTGCCCTCCAACAATACTGGCCAAACAGCCCATAACCACCCTGTTTCTTATCTTTCTTTTCTTCCAGAGCAGTGGCAATAACATGTCCAAAGCACCACTGGCACTGCCACCACTGCATTGCAACACTGACTACTTGTCTCTCCAAAGCCATCCCCACAGGACATTTCATTATCAGTACTGTTTCGAAGTAGCAGAATGAAAATCACCTAACACATGTTCTTCAGGGCCTTCAGGATTTTTTCCAGAATAAAACTAAATTCAAAGATCTCTGGTCCTCTTTCATGCAAATATTCCTTTTTAGAGTAAAGCAGTAGTTTGCATTATAGTCCACAGAAAATGCATATGTGCCTTTATGTCTGATGAATGCCAATAGGAAAACTCTAACAACACAAAATAATACAGAGCAATAAAAGCTTTTGAGGAAGGAGGAAAAGGAAATCCTGGCTGAGAGGCTATACAAAAAAACTGAAGAAACACATTTCTGTTTCTTGTCAGACTAGCCAAAAAAGGACAAAGAAATAATCCCATCATATTTGAGATGCACTAAGTGCATTCTTATGCCAAACATACATTCAATGTTAGCAGAACATTGCTGCACACTAGAAATACAGACAAAAAAAGGTACCTTATTGAAAATTTCCTGTATACATCCCATATAGATGCTTTTTTTCCAAAGATAGATCTTTTCAGTAGTTTCTTCCCACTAACTTTAGACATTTTCTTGAATAGCCTATATTGGAAATATATTCTATCCTAGCTTCCTTATAGTCAAAGAAAAATCATTGGTTTACCCAGAGTAGAGTTAAGCCCTGCAGACACCTATGATGTTATCAAGGAAACCTGAGCCAGGTATTGCTGCATCTCAAAGGCAAACAGAGGCAGTGGGCAGAGCATGACATGCCCAGTCATCCTCACTATCCCAATAAGAACACTTCTCTGCTGGCTTCTCCCAGGAAGGATGCCAGGATACAGGGAAAGAGATGGTGGTGCACACCTAGGTCTTACCTGAGCAAAGAGCCTGGTTTTTCCCTGACCCACAGATTCATCCTGCACACCTAACCTGAATCTAGGGTAAGCACCAAAACCTAGGCAGTCAAAACTGAGCCTTTACATCTAACCTCTATTTAGAGTGGCACCATGCCACTCTCACTGACACCAATTTTGCCTGCCTTAGGTAAGGATCTGCACCCACACCCACATAAAAAGGCAAGAATTGAAAGGATTATATGCATACACAATGGAAAAAACACAGTAAAATACGTAAATAAAGAACATTGCCTTTCAAATTCTATTTTAAAACCTGTGTGGGTTTCTCTGATCTTCTCTCCCCCTCACCTTTTTCCCCCGTTAGCACAATTGAAAGCAGAACAGAGAAACACAACAAAAAATTTCAAGTGTGTCATTTTAGCTGCTGAAGCACTTTTAACTTAGTGTGCCTGTGGTACAGCTAAAAGAGAATTTGATAATGCCATGCAGTCTATCGTTGTAGGTTGCACTAAAGGATTAATTGAAGGTTTATGCTGCAGAGTGCTATGCTATTCTTATAAACAAAACCTTGTTACCTCCGTTACTGAGGCTGTAAGTTTTTGAGTTCAGTGATTTGCATCTTTCATACACTTCTAGTGACTAGGAAGGGGGGGTTGGAGAAAGATTTATGGGACTGTTATGCTGGAATAATTTATTTTACATTTCATGTTAGATTATTTATAGCCTTCTTTAAAAAAAAAGCAAAGCAAAACATAAACTAGAACTAAAACTGAAGAGCAAAAGCCAAGTCAGTGTCAATGCTGTGCTTGTTTTGTTCTCCTCCATCTCCATTCCTTCACCTTACGCAGGCCTCCTGGCAGCCTTTCTTACCTGGATTCACGTAGTAGGCTCCCTCTTATTACTTTCAGTTTCAGTTTCTTGAAGACTTGTTTTAACTGCAGTGTCCATTATAAATTAATCTACCAAGCTGGGGAAAAAAACAACTTCTCTGCTTTCATCGCAGCTTTCATGCTTCTTCATGCAGAGCCTTATCTTTTCCTCTTTCAGTTGCTGAACCTGGACACTCTTAAAGATGGGATGTGCTTATTCTGAGAGTTTGCACTGGGCTGAAAACACCACCAGCACTGAGCAGATCCTAGTATACAAGTTATCGGTGAATGCTATTCAGAATTCTCCTGAAATCATGCTGAAATGTAGTTCTACATTCACAGTTATTAGTCAAAAACTTTGGAAAAGTCTGAATCCTTCATTTTTGCTTTATCTGTTGCCTTATTTGACTGTATATACAATTCAAAGAAGGGAGAATAGGCCCGGTAAAACATTGTACTTTTGCCTATGACAAAGACACAGACTACAAAAAAATCCAATAAAAATTCCTCTGTATGAGGAATTGTAAATCAATGCTATTACATGCATTTGAAAACATACATTCCACTTCATAACTTTTGATGTAGGACAAGTTTGTCATATTTTGAGTAAATTTAATTTGATGCACACTTCTGGAGATGGAAGAGAAAATATACAAAGATCTTTGGATTACGTAATATTTTTCCCCCAATCACTGCACAGTTCTGCTCTTGTGACTGCTTTGGGATAATGACATCAGAGTTACACACCTTAAGACAGAAAGTGTAGTGTATGGGGGTATTTTCAAGAAAATAACCTGCAGGATTCTGTGATAACCAGACAAGCTTCTGATGTGGGGAGACCTAAACAGTAGCCCATGGGATAGGGGTGTGATCTGCTGCCAGACAGGCTGGAATATCCTGGGAAAGGTGAGCCAGCTCAAACCAGGCTTGCCACAAGGGTCAAGACTGTGTTCCTCCAAGCCCAAGCTGGCCTGCAGGGGAGCTCACTTGTCTCAGAAATTCAGCAATGGCTTACCAGATTATTTCTAGAGGATGCAGTTGGAGAGGTGCTAAGCTATCACAGCAGTGCTTGGTGCTAGGGCAGCTGCACATGTGAAGGGCCTTAACCTATGCCCTGACCTCCACAGAACTTTGCACTTTGCCTCTCCTTCTGCCAGGCAGCAGAAGTAAACTGTGGGACCAGCCTTCAGCTGGTAAAAAACAGCATCAGTCCATTCATTTTGTCATAGCAGTATTAAGTCCTATAATACAGCTGTCCTCCTGCCAGTCTGTCGCTAGCAATCATCTTTTGCTAAGAAAAATACCATTTTATACTGTTCAGGGTTCTCCAAATAAAACAAACGCTATTCTGTTAAAAGAAATTCCACCAGTGATTAAATAAAACCTGAACTGCATAGTTATAATCTTGTCACCACTCTTGAGAAAAATGGAGTACAAATGCCTGCCTGAAGTTTATTGTATAACTCCATTACAGTGGGGATTTCCCACCGCAGAGGCATTTTCCTGGATACGTAGCAATACTTCACAGGAAAGGCCTGCCCTGATACCTGGCAGATATATTTGAGAATTTTCTGATAAAGCCTGAGTTTAGGACTGCCATGTACCCAGTTTGCTGCATTAGTGATGATGGTGCTGGCAGTGCTAGTCATAATTTTTATGGCCTTTCTTCTTCATAATCAATATCCAAAGAAAGGGAAAGAAGAGCAATGAGAATTTCTGGGAATTAGAGAATTACTTTCAGAACACCACTAGAAAATTAATGAAAAATATGTCTTTGAACATCCATGGCTACCAATACCATTGGCTCTCATCATTGTGAGGAAGATCATCAGACCTAAGGAAATTTGGGTATGGAAGGATAAAAACTAGTTATAAAATCTCATGCAATGGGTAAATGTGACTGGGCTCAGTTCCATAGAGGCTGATTCAACTGCTACAGTGTGCTGGGATTAAGTGGTGTTCACTAGTCCTGTCTGATGTGAAGAAAGAAAGTGAAAATTTTAATTTTAAAATAATGGAAGATCCAGAGTGATGTGAATTAGAAGGATGAACAGTAAACAGTAAATTGAAGTGGGGAAAAGCAAAATTCAAAATGCACTGGTCAGTCTAATATAATTGTGTAGATAAGTCAGTCAGGCAATTAAATATATAAAAATAATGAAATAGGGGGAGATTATGAAATAAGAAAGCTGAAAGAGTTTTTAATTTTTTTAAGAGGCATTGTGATAAGTGCTGCTTCCTTTTAATATACCACAAGCCAGGACTAACTATTGCCATTATTGAACAAAATGAATGTCAGAAAAAAAATCAGACTGTATACCACTTCAGTCTGTGAGTATATTTTGAGTACTGTAACCCAAAGGAAATTGTACCAGCACAATGGAACAAAAATTAATTTCAATGACTGTCTATACTTTTGGTTGCTTATGCTACAAAAAGGAACAGGCTTGCTACAGATGTGGAAAAGATAAAACTGAGAAAATTGAAGGATATTAAATTTCTAATTACTTTAAAAAAAACCCACCAAAAACACCCTACTGAAATCATACCTAGGAGAACAGAGATGGATGCAGAGGAGATCCATGACAAAGGCATGTGATTTGTTTTGTACTTCCAGCATTTTCAGCTTTTTAAACCAATACAAAGGACAAAAATGATGGTAACACAAGATACTCTTGATCCAAAGCAGTTAAGTAGAAAGAAACCAATCTTAAACACAGAGTACTCCTTAGAAATGCAATATATAGATATCAATTTATGGCACTCCATATGAGCACACAATACCATGAGCCAACTAAAAACAAGAAAATGGAAGTTCTGTGTTAAAACCATTCCAAGGAGGAGGAAACAGACAAGCTGGAGCTATCAGAATTCAGTAGGAATTTACATACTTACTGGAAAGTAAAGTCTGTACCTCCTAACCAAATTCAGGGGTGATCACCTTAATGCCTCCTCTCTGCTAACATATTCAATAAAATCCAATTAATAAAACAAATTTTTAGAAAAAGTACTTTTCATGCTATCCATTCTGTAGGCAGCTGGGAGAGGTAAGAATGAATATGAGATCTGATTAATTTTCCAAGTAATGTAGTGTTTTACTCAGCTTTGAATTTACTAATAGCATAAGGAAAGGCAATAGTAAAAGATTAATATTCTATATAGGCATGGAAATAATATTTTCAGTTAGATGATCATCTAGCACCAAAATTATCTTTAATGTATTCTGCAGTTGTATTATAAAGGTTGAAGACTATTGAAGTAAATTGAGCAATTCTTTGATGCTTAAATTTGTAGACTTTTTCCGGCGTTCTATTATTATTTTCAGGTCAAAATGACATGCCAATCAATGTATTCAAAACAAGACTAAAGTCATTTGTCAAGCTGGTTAATTCCATTGTAATGCCATAGTTTATGTTCAGAGCAGTGTTATGGAATACACAATAGCTACTGTAAAGCTATTTGAGCTTTATTGAGCCAATTTACAACATCCTTACTGAATACATACAAAATCCTTTTTTATAAATCTCCAATAAGATTAGGCTAGAATGACTTTTGCCCAAATATGAGTTTGAAAACAGAAAAAGCCATAGATTTAGGATATAAGAATTAGAGAGGGAAAATAGAGTCATAAAGCAAGAAACCTGTCAAAGCCACCCTGAATTTAAGTGCTGGCTCAGTGTCAGATTAAAGAATGGTAGGATTAAACAGAAACAAAATACTGTTTTCCCTCACAAGACCCTAAAGCTGATGTACCAGTTCTGCAGATTTGTCTAGGCAGTGGACTTGCAAGATTTTAAATGAAAAAGATGTCTCCATCCTTTTATATTACTTCCTTGTAGAAAAAAATTTTGTTCCGATATCTTGTGGTTCTCACATTTGGAAATGGCCAGAGGTGTCCTTGCAGAAGTTTAGGAGATCTTCAATACAGTTATCTTTATCCTCTATTCATACCCAAAAGAATTATATGTATGTAGTGGCTTTGCACAAGTTTTATGCTCTGCTTCAAATTTCTCCCATGCTAAATACATCACAGTGGGGTAATACATTACTCTGAGGTAATTCCCCTCTCTGCTTTTCCATTTTCTTATGAAGGCTTCAACAGGATGTCAATATTTTCACATTTAGCCCTTTAAAGACCTTTTAAAACCTAGTAAACAAAAAGGCTGGATCTTGCCTCCTTTTGTGGTCTGAAAGTCTACACAACATTAATATCTAAAGGATATGGCTGGTCCTCCTTCTCTAAAAGATAGCTCATAATCATGCATTGTTTGTGCTCAAGATGGCATTTAAATCATGAGGAAATAAGCAACAGAGTCGCTCCCTCTTAGTCATATTTGCTGGTTATATTTCATCCTTATCTCAACTGCTGGATTGCACCCTTGCAATTAGCTGAGCAAAATCTTTCTGCAAACCAGTCACTGTCCCAGAGAGTTTACTGTCTAAATGATCAAGGCAAAGAGAAGCAGATAAAAATGTGCCTTATGCACAGAATGAATAATCCAACAGTGACAAATATAATTTGACTCCACGCTATTTTTCTGGTTTTGCTTGTATGAATCAACATGATTGTATCAGGATGCCTTGTTCAGGAAGAGGGTGGGAGATCAAGCATGAAGTTTGGAGGAGAAGCTGGGGCAAAGAGCCCATGGACACAAGTGGTACCATGTTGAGTGTCATTAGTCCAGGAGAAACCCAGGAAATGTCTCTGCTGATACTGTGCCACGTCTCGTTGACTTCTTGCAGTTTCTGCGCATAATTAGAGATGTTGACTGCTAAAAAGATAAGAGAAGCTACAGGGTTTGCAGACTGAATTTATTAATCTTTTCTCAAATCCAGCCGACAAAAAGTAAATAATTACAGAAAAGTCGAGGCAAGAGTCCACTCTTCACCAACAAAACACCTGCACATCTGTAGAAGGACTTTAGCACTCTCCAGTACGACAAAGTGAGAGCAGGCAGTTTGCAGAATGTGCCCCTGGAAAGGAGGTTTCTTCTGCAGTGGTACTGTAAAAGGAGTTTCTCTCATTGTAACACAGTACAGGGAGCAAGTCCCACTCCCAAACCTGATACAATGGGGAGATCTTTCTCAAGAGGACAAGCAAGGAAATTTTTCATAGTGTACTACTTCAGCACAATTTTCAAGAACTACTGGTAATCACAAGTAAGGCAGCAGTGGCTAAACTCTTCCTATAAAATAAAAAGTGAACAAATGACAAACCAGGTTTGATTCCTCTGACAAGACACTTTCTACATTTTGTAGCAGACTCTTTGGTCATGTCTGGACGTAAATAGTGCCTGGCTAACCATGAAAAAGAGCAAATTCTCTTACACGATGTAGGGAGAATGGTATTCAAGTGCCTGCTGGTTTTTTTTTCCTCAGCTTTTCAGACTGAACATACTGCATCAACACAATATCATAGCAGGTAGAAAGAGTACAAAGTAGGTTTGTATAGACCTGCTTTGTGAATCTGGTCATCTTTTTCCTATTAAATAAGAGTCCTGATGATTCTGTTTGGCAAGATTATTTTTCTTTTACATTTTAAACTTATTAAATTTAATGAATGTATTAAAGGTCAGAGGCATAAAGGAAGCATTTACCACTACAGCACAATGTAAGAAAGCTGAAAAATATCAGTTATAATGAACACAGGCAAGAAACCTCTAATGACACTGCATTATTTAAGGCCATCTCTCCGCAATTTAAACTGTGTATTTTGCTGAAAGTGCAGTTAAGAAAAGTCTAAAACAAGGACACAAGAAACACATTGCAACTGAACATTATTGGAGGAAATCTAGAAGAAATAATTCAAATTTCCAGAGTAAGAAGTACCGCTAGCAAACAGTAAGAGAAATGAGAAAGTGAATATGAGTACATATTACTGCACGATTACTTTCTTTTATTGCTTCCTAATCATGACTTCTAACATAAATTGCAAAGACAAGGAAAAAAGTTAATTTCAGATATTAAAATGCCTCATCTTTAATAAAAAAAAGAGAGAGAGAGAAATCTGTAGCACAATGGAGGATTTGTTTGAGCTTATGAATGTGACCCAGTATGGTCTTTCAGGGCACTTTCAGGAAATTCCAGTTCCTCAGTTGGAATGCAGAGCTGGTTATCATCTCTGCTCTGCTTTGCTCTTCTGTAGAGCTTGAGCTCCACAGGAGAGGATGTAAACAAATTTTTTTCATAGCCCAAGACTAGCTAAAATGTTGAACTCCGGCCATGATCTCCTAGTTGGGATAGCCACCTGATGGCAAACTTTCAGCTCCTCAGTGGGGACGTCAAGGCTCGTGACAACTGAGCGCTGTAATACGCACTGGGAATGCCAATCCTCCAAAGAGACCAACATGATAAGCAGACAACAAGAAACACAGCTGGAAAAAGTTACCTGGGAAACACAAAGATAGAAAGTTTTCCTTTTTAACTCTGGAGCAGGCAAGGAAAGAACTTAACAGAAAGGAGGAGAAATTAATGTTTTAGGGAAGAATTTACATGCAGGAAGGGACTTGGATATGGCTAGTTTCTCCACTGCTGAAGTCCAGATGCCAGGACTCCAAAGGACTGTGAGGAAAACGGTAGCAGTGAAATAAGAGGATCTCTGCTATCTCACTCTGAAATACACACTCTAGCAGATTACTCAATTACTCCTGAAATTGAAACAATGGGCTCCCATTAGCCACTCTTATAAAGTCAGACTATTCCTGGTAAGAGCAAATGAAATAGATCTAATCCTCAGTCTGAGGCCAAACACCATTTTTATCTTCTTGATTCTCCTTAGAACCAATTCTTTTATTCTTCCTCAAAGAATAGTCAAGGCTTTCCTCCTTCATCAACTCCTACTCTTTCAAAATACTTCTTCCCATTACAAAGCAAGTTCAGATATTTTTAAAACATAGCTTCTAACAATAGAACAACTGCAAAGAGCAAAATGTCAGAAAATTATGAAGATAAGCCCATTATTTCTGAAACTCCAAGGATCTAGAAAGGGAACATCTTTCTTTGCTCGTTAAAAATATTTCACATTTGAAACCACTGAAAGACAGGAGGAAAAATGTCCATCTGAGATACTTAAAAATTTTATCTACCCCAAAACATAATATGCCTGTTGTCATCTGAGTGATGCAATCATCTTTTTAACCATAACTGCTTGCAATTTAAGCCCATGAAAAGCTCTTAAGTTTAAAACCAGCAAATTAAGAAGATACATAAAAGAGGATTAATATACAAAGCATCCTGGACAATGTGTATCTTCAGTCTGAGGCCTCCTCAAACTTGCTGAGTAATATCCATATTTTTGATGCAAACTATATATTTCTAAGTACTTGAACAAGTAGACAGGTATGCTCTTTCTCCCTCTACTGCTACAGCATACTGTGAAGTACTTTTACTGAGAGCAAAAGGCTTCCAAGGGGATGTGAAAAGACTGAAAAGCTCAATTAATAAGGCTTTCTTGTTTTAATTAAATTAATTAATTAAACTAATTAAATTAACTTAAAATTTAAACAATAATAATTTCATTTATCTGAATAATATTAATTAAAAACAAGTTCACTATAACTCTGAACCATAATACTAACAAGTGAAAGAACAAAAATTACTTCTAAAAATGAGATACAGCATCAGCACTTCTCATGCTCAGTGCAATTCTTGGGGACAGAGATTTATCTTACGAAATTTAAAAGTGTATTTCTTATTTCCTAAACCATTGTTCCCTTATTGAGGATCAATTTGTTTCCACTAGGATTGACAAACTGCTGACATTTAAGCTCTTCAGAAGTTTTCAGAAGAGAGCCATAAGTCAAAGGATGCATGTAATCTCAATGACTCCTGCCAACAGCTTCAAAATTTGAAAAAGATAAGAGAATGTTCCAGAATACAAAAAAAGGGGGGGAAAAGAGCATTCTGGATTTTTGTTCCTAATTTCTGGTATCCAAACAGATCATCTGTTTTCTGTGTAAAATAAGGGGATAAGAACTTGGTTTCTTAATACCGTCCTATAAATAATTTTGTCCCACTGCAGGAGAATAAGACTTGGATATCTTAAACATTAGTAAGAGGTAACATAAGTAAAGTATAGTCTTTATTAACAAGATGCGATTTTTTTATTTCCCATGAAAATTTTAGGATTAAAAATAATATTACCTTGTGTCTAATGAACTGCTTGTGAAAATATGCATCAAGAGTATAAAAATAAGACCTTTCTAAGCAACTAATACAGTAAGGACTATAAAGATAAAAATTACCTGCAGAAAGAAATCAAAAACAAAAAAAGAGAACATATAGACAAAAGTAATTTTTAATCTTAAATAAGGATGAATTGAATGGCATGTGCTGAGATAGTCATAACACTTTACTGTCTCAGAATTTTACTCAATGATCCTTGACAAGTACAAAACTATGAAAAGTAGCCTTATGAAGTCAGTTTGAAGAGAAAGAAAATACTAATTTCCAATGCACTTTAAAGAAAATATTGATGGCATCACAGGCCTCTGTGAGAAGGTCACCCCATGTTTTAGTCACTATTCCAGAAAATAAAAATCACTCCAGATGCTCTTATCCTCTGTCTGTTTTAAGAACAAATACTTCTCAGTAACTTGACTTTACTGATAAATGATGGGAAACCTGAAAAAATAATTTCTGTGAATTTTCACCTCCAAGTCATTAGATGCAGTAGAATAATGCCAAAAAATACTAAACAGTAAGAAATTATGTTAAATACTGAGAAGAAAAAAAAAAAGAAAAAATGAAAGAATGAAGGACAGCTGAGCTGAAACCTCCTGCCAGCTCCTAAAGTATTCTGTATTTCTCATTTAGTCTGACTACAAAGTGCAGCCCTCTTCAAAGTGCTGTTCAGGAAAAAATGGAGAATTTGTGTTGGGTTGAATTCAGTGGTATTGAACTAATAATTTGGCTCATCTGTCTTCAGAAGGTTTGTATTCAAATCATATTCCCACTGCTGGATATCAATCCCACTACAGGTTAGTGTGTTAAGTCAAATAATTAGGCAGGCAACATAAAAGACAGATATTATTGTTGGCCTACAAATACACAAAACTGGTTAAAATGCTTAAAAATAATATTTTAAACATTTAGTTGTCCTCTCTTGCAAGGGCTTCAGTATTTCTTGTTGCTGAAGTTCTAATGTAGATCAGCTTACTGCTGCTGCTTGGGCTTTTGGTGTGAAAGAGAGCCCATCAAGAGGCAAATGACTGGCAACAGAAGCACCAGAGTCATCAGCACCTTATAAAACATGAAAATCAATTCTGCACAGCAGGCTTGTCTAGCCAGTCCCAGGCAAT
This sequence comes from Ammospiza caudacuta, assembly GCF_027887145.1. Classification (NCBI taxonomy): domain Eukaryota; kingdom Metazoa; phylum Chordata; class Aves; order Passeriformes; family Passerellidae; genus Ammospiza; species Ammospiza caudacuta. The sequence continues at coordinate 40,003,820 of NC_080593.1, read as the reverse complement.
ACTTTCTTTACTCAGAGGAGAAAGTCAGACAAATACACTTTAAATGGAATATTTAGGAGGGCATTCCCAGTAAGTAATCTCTAAAACACCAGAGGATCTACTAACAGTCTAGGCATATTTTTGCGAAAAAGAAACATCACTTTATGCTGTTGAAATGGAGTGTGCAGAAATCAGAAGGAGGAGCTGAACATTTAATTAAAGCAGGAATGTCAGTATGAAGAAAGCAGAAAAGTGGCAGCAGGAATGAGGAAATTAAAGCACGCCCTCCTTCTCATCCCCAGCTTCCCGTGCTTAATGAATCCAATAAACACTTTAATATGATAATGAGCCTTTGTTGACTAAATCAGCAGGCTTTCTAGAGTGTGTTGGAGATCAGGAGACCTCATTCCTCTTGTTTACCAACAGAAATCTAAGGCACAGCAGGATTTTGGACTAGGTCCCTCTTATTGCAGGCTAGTTGCAATAAAGTAATTCCTCCACAGCACAATCTAACCCCCACTATCCAGATTCTGCGTATACTCTAAATAAATTAGCTAAAGACATTAATAGTATCAATTAGTTTCACAGAAGAATTTCAGCAGGGAAATTGGGTGATATGTCAAAGGCCAAGTGGAAAAATCAATTATTGAGCCCAAATATGTTTAATCAGAGTCTAATATGAACTCACTTTTTTGTCTTTATGTTAGTAGGGGCTCTACTGCAAGTAGATACATGATTTTGCTCCATACAGAGGAAATTGAGATTTAATTCCAGTTTTGTAGACAGAGAAAAAAAAAATTCTTCTCTGCCTAAAGGGATCACAATCATACTCATCACGATCCACTGTCCTGAACTAACTCCTGTCAATATTCTGACTTTTTTTGGCACCTAGATAAGAACAATCAAAGATGTTATAGATAGTAAACAGAATTGTATTTCCTATAATCAAATCCCTTTTTGCACAGCTCCTATGCAATTACATATGCACGTGTTCTCTGTGAATTCCCAAAGCAGTAAGCAGGGTGGTTTTGGAAGTTAATAAAAGAATTATGTTTCTCTTACAAATAGCCTGCCTCTTGAGTGCTTGCATCATATGCACATAAATCATGTATCTCTGTTAATTTGGATTTATAGTCAACAGGATAGTAGCCACGCTTCCAAATAGCTATAGGCACTCACATATTGTGAGCAATCTGTTACAACAGATAGTTACAACAAAATAAAAAAGCCTACATTATTTAAATGCATTTTTCATTAAGAAAAATGAACATTCAACACTGTTTAGAACTTCAAGCACAGGAATATGAGGTATTTAACCTCTTCTCATTTAAAACAACGATCTTCATGTAAAATGGCCCAACTGTGTGGGAGAGGCAGAGTGGCTTAAGTAGTGGCTGAGCCTCCTCTTTTCCAGACTAAACACCCCCAGCTTCCTCAGCTGCTCCTCATAGGAGTTGTGCTCCACACCCTTCACCAGCTTTGTTGCCGTTCTCTGGACACCCTTCAGCACCTCTTGCAGTGAGGGCCCAGGAACTGAGCACAGCACTCAAGGTGTGGCCTCACTGGTGCTGGGTACTGCCATGGTCCTTCTGGTGGCATTTTTTGTGATAAGGGTCAGGATGCCAATGGCCATCTTGGCCACCTGGGCACACTGCTGGCTCATGCTCAGCCAGCTGTTGACCAGCACCCCCAGATTCTTTCTCACTGGGCAGCTTTCCAGCCACTCTTTCCCAAGCCTGTAGCACTGCATGGGGAGGGCATGCACAAGGGCAGGCAGTGCCAGTGGCACCCTACAGCTGCCTTGCCTCACCAAGCACAGACTGCTTGTGTCTTCTTGCTGCCTCTGTTTCAGCAGCCTCATAATTCAGCGCAGCCTTTTGGGCAGTGGCAGAAGGGACAGAAAAAGCTTCTGGCTCCTGAATGTGGACCCATAGCTCCTGTTATTCAAGCTATGAGCCTTGAATAGATGACCCTATAAACACTAGTCAGAACCTTCAGCTGCAATCCTGCTGGTTTACAAAAACCTTATTTCGACTTTATTTTTGGTTATCTTAAAGCCTTTGGTTCATGGTGAATGGAGGATATCTCCATATTTGCACCCTGATAGCATCTGGGAATCTAACCCAGAACCTAAATTTCTGAATGTTTAGTGTTACCACCAAAAGAAGGCAGAGGAGTATTACACTGGAAAGATATGATCTTGAAAAATTTTTCTGTTTTTTATATAACTTACAACTGTTTAAACAGGTCTCCAACATTTCTCCATAAAATGGGGAGCTGTGTTCAACATAGGGCCTGTGAAAGAAATCTTGCTCCAAAGAGGAGCTTATCCTTATCCAACTGAAGGCTTCTCCTAGGGCTGATATATGAGGTTGATGTTAGACAAGTCAAGCTGTACCCTTCGCGCAGCCTTTTGCTGATTCTTAAACTCAGCTTCTCTACTCCAATAGAAATATAGAACCAGCATTATCCTGAACATTTAGTTTGTGGAACACTCATTCAGCCTCTCTGAAATTATTGTTCCCTCAACTTGTTTGCTTTGTCATTTCCTCCTTGTCTTTATTTACTGTAGATCTATTTATTTAAACTGTTTATTGGAACCAGTAACACACATGAAAATCCTACTCTACCACATTGTTATTTTTTGTTAAATTCATAATTCTTCTCTGTGTGTTATTTATTTGGGACTTTTAAACTCTCTCTCTTTTTAATCACTAGCTGTCTAAGAAGTGGCTCATATGTACCCAGACTGCTAAGTAATCCCATCCTTTACTCAGCTGGATGATTTAACCCCCACTTGCAGATTTAACCACTATCTTTCTGTTAAAAAGGGTATTTCCTTCTCAGTTGTGAAAATTACTGTTTAGACTCATTAACTGAAGGGAAAAAAAAAAACAGAATTGAACAGATTTAGGAAGAACTGCAACAAAGGAAGAGTAATAGAGTTCCTTTTCTGTTCCAAATACTTTTAAACTGTTACTACAGCCACTATTTCCCTTTACTTTAAAGAGAAAATGGGTGTGAATAAAACCCACAATAAGACATTTCTGGTGTCTTTATCTATTATCAGTCATTTCCCTTCTGTGAGTAAGCATAGCACCACTGACTCTGCCTAGCCTGTTGTCCCAACAAAACCAATCTGCTACTCTCCTTTGTTAATGGCTCGTCATCAGCTGCCTCTTATAGGCCAAATACCAAACAGGTCCCCAGCTATCCATTCTGTTAGTGAAAATATCATTCGCACTTAAAATTAGTAATTTATCTGGTGGTCATGTGTGTAATTGCCTCATTTTTCCTGTGCCCATCTGGCCTTGTACATGTAAGTAAGAACAAGATCAATGATGACAATAAAAAATCAGAAAGAACTCTGAAGAATGATCACTCATAATTCAAACTCTTTCCTCCAGAGATGCAACCTCATGTGGCCTAGAATCACTGGCAGAGCCTCTGTCAGGAAGAAAGGAGATATCTCCATCCTCCTGAGGCTAGTATTCATAATAGAAGTATGCAGGTATTTAGTAAGCACTGTAGTGAATGAACCAATTCTCCTCTGTAAAGTAGCTTTATTCTCCCTAATTCTCCAGTAATAAAGCCATCATAATGTACTGCATTTTCTTGGAAGAAAAGAATACAGAACTTCAGAACTCTTAATCCTCCCCATTTTGCAGCTTTACAATAAGAAAGCAGTGCAGAATAATAAGATATATGCTGCATAGCTTCTGCTGCCAACCCTTGACCCTCTAGAAGGGAATTCATTGTCCAACTTACGTAAAGAAAGGAAAACTGCACTATGTATCAAAAAGGAAGTCATATACATATTTCTCATTCAGGCCCTGAAAATCTCTGGTCTAGGATCAAAGGTCATACCTGAGATACAAAAAGCTCTTGACACCACTGGTAGTCACAGATGCTTAGTGGCATCTTAGACACACAGAAGAATGGCACCAACACTCAAGATGCCTCTCCAACCCCAGGCAGGTGCCCAAAGGTGTCTGAGACCTGTGAGCAGGCAGCACAGTTTCCTGCTTAGGAATGAAAACTTCAGTGGGATGCAGGCTGCTATGATTGCTCCCAACTGTTCCTCAAGAGGACAAATTGGTAGTGGCTATCAACCAAGTGACTTTGAAAATATAGCTCTAGAACTTCCAGACTATCCATCCAACTCCTTCAAACTGCACACAGATTCCTAATTCCTTATTCCTGTTTTCATATTGCTGCAGTAGAGCTTGAAGGCACTGGGCTAAGGAGGAGCAGAAAAACTGGTAGGCAGATTGAGGTGCAGTATTGGAAACCCACAAAAGAGGAAACGTATGTAAAGGCAAGAGGCAGATTGGGCATTTTTTATCCAAAGGGTGGAGCACTCCAGGTACTTGTCACCCAATGAAATGTTTGCAGGGAAGTCAAGAAATGTTATATCAAAGTGTATGGCTCACCACAGATCAGAGTAGAAATAACATAAGAAAAACCCCACAAAACCCTAATGTAATATGAAAATAAGCTTTTCTTTCAGGACAATACCAATATTTACCTGAGGCATAAATACTTAGAGTAAGCAATTATCAACATCCTTTAACACAAAATAGATACAAAAGAAATGTCAATGCAACACTAATTTTATTGTCTTCAAGAAAAAATCAATGTCGTACCAGAGAAGGAAATTCTCCATGAAGTAGAACTTACTACTATTTATAGTACCACAGTTTTACATTTCAGTTTGATCACAAACACCTTTTCCAGACACTGCTGGAGGCTAAGAAATGACTGAAGGGAAATTTTTGAAGTTGATTCTCTGCAGGCTGTCAGTGCACACTGTAGTGTTCTGAAAAGTGCATGTGTGAGCACAAATGGACATGTGCTTATCAGTGTGAATATCATTCCTTGCAATGCCTCTCTCTTCTTCCAAAGCTATGTGACAAAGGACAGGCGCTCTTAATAATAACAACTCCTGTTGCCAACATCATTTTACGCCTCTTCTATTTCACGGTATGCACAATGTGTTGCTGTTATGCTGCTTGATGGATTTCAGAATGGTTCCACTTTGGAAAAGAGGCAAAAGAAACAAAACCACTTTACTACTTTCACTTGGCTGCCAGAGGATATTTGGAGACATTTCGTAACCAGATAGTCTAAGAGGTTTCAGTGAGGGCAAGAAAGAAAATAGCTCTTCAGTGAAATGTAAGGATTGAAATATCATTCAGGGTACTCCATACATTGACTGAGCTCCTACAGATAGGTGACTGAAAAAGTCATTAAAAATGGGCCTCAACTGCCACATGAAGTCGATTTTTTTTTCCTGTCCATATGTTTTTGAAGATAATAACAGGATTTTCACTGCGGTTTCAATTCTCTCCAGCTGAGTAATTTGTGTGACACACTTTCAAGGCACCCACCAGCTAAATAGCTATAACTTCTGGGTTTTATTGCATCCATCACCGTTTGTGTGCTAGGAAGCTCGTGAAAAATATTTTCATTTGACAAATTAGGCACTGCCTCCTCAAAACAATCTAATATTTATAGACATTCTGACAGACTAATGAATAGATAGATACATTTGCATAGAAGGACAAGTACTAGTTTCTAGATGAAAGAACAGAGCGATGTGATAAAATGTTTAAGACAGACAAATATGTCATGTAGGTTCTGATTATACCATCTGACTGTCAGGAGAAAAAGCAGTAACTTGCTAGCCACATCTCAAACAGAAAATTCAGCAATCAAAAAGGCTTTGAACATTTCACCACAGCTTGAAGAATTTGGAATTTTGGACCCTGTTAATACTGGTTATATTTTGTTGCTGTTGGAATGGTCTCTGGAAACTATCTGCATGTACCCAATGAATCCAGCATCCCTGGATGAGGTCAATACATTTTAAACAGTAGCAAAGACGAGTATCTAACATCTTATCTTTGCTATATGATTATATAAAGGAAATCTGACCTTATTTTGTATTCAGCAGGCTCATTATTCCACCCCATATCACACACATTTTTACTGTTATCATCAACAGGAAACTGGAATAATGGAAACTGTAAGAAGAGATAATTTCGTTTTAAAAAATCCATCATCTAATACGTAGTAAATAAATAATGGAATATTTGAAAGTCTGGCAGGGTACTGTGAGAATGGAATATTTGAAAGTCTGGCAGGGTACTGTGAGAAATACGGCATCAGTATGTTTATGTGAGGTGAGTTAGAACAACTTTTTTACTGATAGATCTTTTTATGAGCTCTAACAAAATACAACAAAGTGAAAATAACTTCATAGAGAATATGTCTATAAGATACCTTAGGGACCCTGGCTGTGAATAAGGACAGGAAGGATGTAGAGACAGCAGCTTAGGTATTTGGTCTGTAGAGATCCCAAAGGGTTTTGATTAGCACCATAAATAAGAGGTTCTGTCATAGAGGTTATTAAGCTGTTTGAGAATGTTAAGGAACCTTGTTTATCAAAGAGAAATCACAGCTTTATGGATATGACTAGCCTATCTTTGGACAAAGATAAAAATATAACATGAAAGAGTCTTTGAAGATTATTCTGCAACCCTTACTTGCACTGAGCTGTGCTTAGCCTTTCAAGGAAGTCACAGTGGAACAAACCTAATGTAAGCACAGTTGCAGAAATATGCTTAATAGCACAACAGAATAGAACAGGTGCTTCCCCCTTGGCTTAGGGCAGCCATTTGGAGTTGCCAACAAAGTGGAAAGAATGAACTAGGAGGGTAGCTGGCCAGGTAATGCATTGAGCTATTATTCCTTCTCATTAATCTTTGATGGGGGACAAAACACTACACTGAAGCCAGTGCTTATTTTTCAGCATGTAAATCACGAGTCCTGAAGGAGAGGGTGGTATTACTGTCTCAGAAGTGTAACATTTCCTAAACACTTTGCCAACCGTAGGGGACTATGGAGGCACAAATGAAGAGAGTGTCAGCAGTGACTGGCTTTGCTCATGTTATTCACCCCTACAACTGCAGTGGAAGGGAGATACATCTGACCCAGCCAAATCTCAGAGCAGAGCAGCACTTCCGCACAGTCCCCATAGCAGACTTGCACTTCCAAGAATAGAAAGCAATTCTATCTTGATGTCAAGATAGGGCCTTGCTCACGTAATAATACAGCAATTATTTGCTATAAAAGACCAAGACAGATACTGCACAGACAATGCTTTCCCCATGAGCATCTTGGGCCAGAAGAGCACAGGACATCCCTAGGAGAGAAGTGGGAGCTAGCACCAGACTGCCCTTCCACAAGTGAGTGGAGCAAGCGTTACACTTAAGGACTGTGACCTGAGGTTGCTGCCTGCATTTGGATGAAAATCATCCTGCTGACTCAGACTATCACAGAGCCTCCATGTCACTGGACTTACCTTCAGTGAGGTATTTTTCTGTACTTGTGACTGAAGAGTTTTTCTGGTCCTTGCCATGGGCTCACCACATGAACAGGCCCAGAACAACTTCTGAGTTACTGACATAATTAACTCTCATTCTTTCCCCCATGTGAACTTTACAGAAAATAGTATAAACATCTCTTAAATTACTAGTTTACTAATACCTCCTCCTACATGGCCTATTATCCATACTTTATCTTCTCCTCCTGGTTAATCTAACACTGCCTAAAACATCCCTGAGACCTTCTGCCTCTCAGGCACAGGCTCTTCCATTGGAGCTCTTGTAATTAGACCTTATGTGTTAACTCAGATAGGATTTATGGTTGAATAGCTCAAACACCCATAGGTCATTGAGGTGCATTACTGGCTTTCACTTCCAGAGACTCTTCAGCAGAATTACCTTCTGAATTGAATTTCCAGTAAAAGTGAAGCTGGAGATTAGCTAGATGCTAGAGCAATTTAAAACACCAGCAAAAGAGGAGAAAAATAAGGTTTTGGAATACTGAAAAGATGCAACCTTACCCAGGTACAAGTTTCCAGGAGGATAAAGTGATATCAGCATCTTCCCGACTCAATAGGTCATTGTATGTAATTTCTATATAACATCCAAGAACAGGAATAACCCCCACCAATTAAATTTTGATATTTCCAACTTTGCTGCTTTTGATGTAACTTTGTAGAAAACAGAAGTTAGAGCCATGTGTAAATATTACGCTGAATAAATTATGGGAGTCACTGTGACTTTCAAGAGCGCAGAGTACTGCAGGTCTGGAGAGGAGGCAGGGCATCATTCTGGACATAGTTCCATCCCACTGGTATAGATAGTCATTGCAAAGATACCACAGACATATTAAAGCAGAACATGACACTAGGTTACAGGAGACAAAGATTCTGGCTTCAGCACAGAACATTCCTTTCAGCTTCAAGAACTAAAAACTCCTCCAAATCTGGCTTTCCAACTTGTGTTTAATTACTGCTCTACATTTTGAAAATCCACAGCTCTACTCTCCTTTTTCAAATAATTCAATTGTCTTCAGCTTGATACTTATTTTAGTTTTATTACATCCTTTAAGACTAGTAAAGTGATCAGAGGTCCAAGCCAGAAAAAGGTTATGGATACCATTAGCCTTGCTCTTCTGTGGAAGTAAGAGCTGGCCTTGCTCCAGAAAAAAACTCCACATTTACTTCACCTTCTTAGCTGCACAACCAGCAAAATGCCATAAGTGTAGGGTCTATGGTAAGCTGTGCTGTTGGTAGGGCTGACGCTGGGGAAAGTCTTTTATCCTTCCCCTCAAATCCTTCTAATCTTCCAGACTGTCAAGCTGCAGAATTGCCTGTATCACCCTAAACTATTGCCTGTCTGAAGCTACTCTTCCATCCTTGTCATCAATACTCCACTGATGTGAAGGGTATGAATAATCTGGAAAAAGTATGAATAAACTGGATAAGAAGTGAGGTATATTTTGTTCCTCTGTCTACTTGAGGATTTTTGTATTTGCTTTTTGGCCTTTGTTTTCTCCTGAAAGCCAAAGAGGAAAAAACCCAGTAAAATAACAAGCACAGTCTAAATCACTTGACTTGAAATTTGACACATACTAAGGTCTTGACAGAAGTTTCACACAATGCTACAACTCAGGATATAGAAATAGATATCACATACACACATACAGGTCTTGAACATCTGCCAAAATATTGGTTATCTTGCAGATTCAAAAACTTCTGGGAGCAATCCTGCAAATGCTGACTGAGGTCAGCATCTCAGCACACAGAGGGCAGTTTGCAACTCAGCCAAGAACCATGGGGCAAGTTTCTAATTTTTCAGTCTAGGCACCCCTTTGAATCCTGAGAGCTGTTTGGCTGCAGTCTCAAAGCACCCCTGGTCAGGGAGGGCCTTTTGGGTCTGCATGGGCCTTATTTCTGATTTGGATCTTCTCCATCTCTGGTGACGTGGGCACAGCCCACAGTATGCAGTGCTGCTTGTGGGCATGAGGTGTTATTACATTACACTTGCCTTCCTCTCCCATGGGTGCAGCAACATCTTCTTAAAGACAAAGGCAGCAGGTTGAGGTGGGATGAGCTTTGGATCACTCTCTGTCTCACCCCACACTTGGTCCTTAAGGAATTGTCATTCTTCCTTCAGCCCATAGGTAATGTCTCCTGGATCACTGTCTTTGTGATCATGGCAGCATTCCAGGGGCAAAAACTAGCTTCCATGCATGTGGTTTAGTACCCAAACGTTACACCCTTTCAACAAAATCTCCAAATTATCAAGAAAAATTGGTCAACTAAATAGTACCAAGTGAATCTGTTTCTCTAGCACAAGGTGAATGCATGGTTGTTACATTCCCAAAAGGATCATCTCATATTCCTTCTCAAGCACAATGGGTTTGAGACCAATATTGAGGGCTGTGTTCTGATTATAAACACATAGGCAACAGCTAACCTACTAATTAGCCTTTCTATGGCTTTAATTTAATATCTAGCATATAAGGTTGAGCTTGTGAACATGCTGTGCTCAGGAGGAACCACAAGTGCAAAAGCCTGCAGGGCTTCATCCTCAGCTACTATTCCAATACTGCCCCTGACTCTAAGTAATTCAAGTTGAGCTTGTGAACATGCTGTGCTCAGGAGGAACCACAAGTGCAAAAGCCTGCAGGGCTTCATCCTCAGCTACTATTCCAATACTGCCCCTGACTCTAAGTAATTCATCGTCTTTGACAATACAAAATGCACACAAGCTATAAGCGCTAAGAAAGCGCTAAGAAAGAATCGCTTCTTAATTTCTATAAAAATCTCCAGACACCTTGCCTATGTTAAAAAAAAAAAAAAAAAAAACCAAAACCAAAACAAAACACAAATACTTCAAGAGGTTGCATGCACATCTTTGGAGGAAGTTGGCAAAAAGAGAGAAAATATCTACTTTGGCTTTTATGTTCAAAATACAAGTATAACTCAAATCACTCTTGTCTGTTTCTGCACACAACTTTGTTTGAATAAAGACAAGTGAACTAATCCTGATGATTGATTCAAAGATTTGCCATTAACACATACATAAAGAGCTTCAGTACTAAATGAACTCTCATTCTGGAGTAAATACTCCCATTTCTCACATGTCCATGGTACCAAATCTCTCCTCATGGGGAGCTGACAGGTCCCAAGAATATTTTTAAAACTTTATTAAATTCTGAAGAAAAAAAGATTGCAAAGTGTTCATTCTCCACTCTAAAATAACACAATCTTAAGCAAAGATGAAACAAGCATCTCACCATTATTTGTTTCCTTTAAGCAAAGTTTAGCATTTTTTAATAATTTAATTTTTAATTAAGGATTAAGATCACTGCCTTTCATTAGGCAGCTCAGCTGCTAGCAGGTATGTTCCTAGATCTATTTGGTAAACTGATCTGTTTATTGTATACTTTTCCCTAATTATGTGTATATTGCATTAATTCTTACCACTTAGGATTTCTGTTTCTCTGCAGCTTAAAGTAGTGCACTGGAAACTCGTGAGATTTTTAAAGTTCCTGCTAAATTTCAAGCTGGCAAGAACAAAATTATCCACTATGAGCAGCATATAAAATATACATTAAATATGTAAATATCAGTACTAAAGATAGCAACAACACACACATTTATGGAGAGATGCTGGTGATAGTTATTAATGATACAGCATATTGACACTCAATCTGACTGCCTTCTATGGACTCATAAGAATTTGAAAAGAGCAAGGCAGACTGAAACTAACTCTGTGGATATTTTAGCATTTTAAATAATTGTTTATAAAAAAGCCCAAATAAGTTTCATTGATGTCTTGTGAAGGCTGACCTAGAAGAGAGGCTAGATGGAGTTAAAGAATAAAGTAGGAATTTATTAAAAGGCCTCAATGGATGCACCTTGGGCAGTACAAGAGCCCAGCCAGAGCTACACCCAAGATGACCCCAAAAGGGTCACAAAATGGATGACCAGTCACAAGGTCTCTCTTATAAATTCTGGTCTATTTGCATATTGGAGTTAATTGTCCAATTACAGGTTTAGGTTATGAAGTCCCATCCTTCTTGTTTTTCTATCTTCAGTCCACCATTGTTTATGCTCTTGGGTCTGAAATTTGGGTCAGTTATCATTGGTCCTAAGCTAGAAAAGGAATTGTTTTGTCTAGCTGCTCTGTGAACAGAGCTTACCATCCCTTAATATGAAGCTCAGAACGGCACACTACAGTACAGAATCTAAAAACTATAAAAGCTAAAACCTAAGGCATCACATTGTCTGGCTGGATCCAATGTTTGGAATGTCTTTGTTCACTTTCCAGGTTGTGTGCTTGCTTTCAACACCTATAGAAGCCAAAGCAATACGACAGATGGAACTGCTGGTGAAAAATTTAAGGATACCCAAGCAACTAGTTGGAAGTGAAAGGTTTCAAGAGAAAGCCAGCCCATCATCCTTGCAGAAAGAAAAAAAAAAAAAAAAAAAAAAAAGCTCCTAACAGAAATTTGGTGGGGGAAAAAAAGGTAACTATACTGGTTTCTTTTATTGGAACACAATAACTTCCACATTCTTGGTGCTATTAAATACATTCAAGATAGCTCTACAGACAATCAGTAAGAATCCAACCCAGAATGCAGAGAGCTCAGCCAAGCTGAGCTGCACACAGACTCTGGGTAGCTTACGTAGCCCTGCTTGTGGAAAACAAAAGTCAAAGCAAGGTAAATATGGCTGTATTTTAGCATGAAGCTTAAAAAAATTGAAAATATTAAACTCCTGCATCTTGCTAGCTCTGTTCTACTCTTAAAAAACAATTTTAAAGACCTCTAAAATTTCCTTTTCATTTCTAAAGATAAAAAGTAAAGTTACTTTTCTTATATAAGAAAACACCAGCAGAGACAGAAAAAACATAATTCCCATTGCTGACTCCTTGATATGCAATATGCCTTGGATAGGTGATGGCAGACAAATATTGGATGACAATAACTTCCAATTCCTAAATATTTTTCATTCCTCCAAATGATATATTGAGGCGTGCTTATATTCCACAGTGGCCTCATATAAACAGACACTGTTTGTTTTTCAACTACTTTCAAATCCCAGGCATTCCAGCTAACAACACTGATAGCCCAATGGACTTAGTCAACAGTACTGCATTTGCAAAATAAAAATTTATTTGTTTTCTTTTTTCCTCCCCCTTTCTCTCACTCTCATTTTTTGACCCCTTCCTCGGGAGACAGATATGAAAGCCTGCATTTTTAAATTCTAAATGAAAACCCAGTTTCTACACTGAAACCATTTTTCATGCTGAGGTTTTGTATTCACTTCCGTAGCTGCATTGAGTATAAAATAGAACATCAAAATGGAAAGATCAGTAGAGTACAACAGTTAAGTCTGAGTTCAGTTCACAGGGATGACTCTACAAGACTGGGACCTACCCACCCATAAAAGCAGAGTTTTGCTGCCCCATGACCATGACATTACAGGGAAACACTAAAACAGACCCATGAAAATATCTCAGACATGCAACTCTGTTGGAGTGCACTGATGAGAGCCAAAACGTACATTGGAAAACATGTGTGGTCACACTCTCCTACCTTGAACAAGCCTCATAGAGATTTGCTCTCCAAAAATATGAGACTATGCTTCTCCAAACCAACAATTAATAGAAAAATGAAATGGAAAATAAAGTAAGGTGAGGTAAGATAATTTTGTGCCTTCTCTTGACCCAAGACAAGATCACGTGCATCTATGTCACTTTGACTGGTAGAATGGAGTAAGGAATGCTAGATAGATTTGTAATAAGTATTTCATGAGAATAATGGAAATAATTGGGAATACTGGGTGAACAATTATTCTTAATCATGAAAATAACTCAAAAACCACTCACATATATCCAGCACCAAGAGCTTAAGGATTACCAATTTCTTTTTCCTCATTAAAAAAAAACAGTCTTTAGTTTGTTATCTATTATTTTTACCTTATTCTGGACAAACCAAGAAGCTGAAGCCTCTCTAATCTTCCACAATATGATTTGTCTGGAGGAAAAGCATACTTGTACCTTGTCACCTCCCCTCTGTTGCTGGCAATAACTTGTATAGCAGAACAACGGGCAGAAGAAAGGATGAGAGGCAAATGCAGCATCTAACCCTGGGGCACAGTTTAGTGAAGCAGTGAAGCCTGCAATCCCCTGGCCTTAGCAATATTCCTGGTCCAAATGGCATCATTCCCTCTCAAGTTTTGTGTCTAACTTTGCACTGAGATGAAACATCTCTCACAGGATCTCCCTTTGACTCGCTGGTCAGATGTTACACTGGTTCCCTGTGAGGAATCATTGAAGGACTCCTGGGATCAAAAGGAAGAGAGAGGAAGAGCAACATCCACACTTTTCCTCTCTTTTCTTATTCTTCAATATTTGTGTCCTGCATTACTTTCTTGTGCTCACAGTGCCCTTCATTTCACTTCCCAGATGGATATTTTCCTTCACCATAATGGTGTGAAATGAATTCAATCTGTTGGCCTCCAAAGTAGAAACAAAATTAACCACTCAAAATTCTAAGGATTACCTTCAAGTTCCTGGGACTGTGAAAAATACCCTTTTCCAAAACAGTGCTTTCAGTGAGACCCTCAGCCCTCTGCCAGGAATAGCAAATGCCTTAAAGTATGGATATGGGGTTCACTGTCAGAGGTAATTAAATCCAAGTCTCAGCTAAATTCTCCCCATGGATCTGGAAATGAATAAATGTAGCATCAAAATGAAGTATTTGTTGCATCTGCTCACACTTTGTGCCTCTTCTGGAAAGTAGTAGAAAGAGCCTGCCCTATTACATGCAGTTTCATAGGACACAAGTAAGAATGTGACATTAATTTTGACAAAAAGGCACAAATTACAGGGGGCCTTCAGGTCTTTGTAGCGTTGAAGTTACTGATAAATGCTACATCCATATGCAAAAGGCATACAAAGGCCCCAGCACTGAGCCTGAAGTTAATCCCAGACTACTGAGTGGCTCTTTTTTCTTGTGCTGCTGCAACAGAAAAGGGTGGAGAGAAAGGAGGTTTGCAGAACTCCTCTTCTGGCTTCAAAAAACTAATTAAGATCCTACTGCAAAACGATCTTATTTGCTAGGAATTATTTCTTGTGAGCTGTGCCAAGTTTACTCCTTTTATAGCTGCAATGCTGATGTACTAAAGGAAGTGATGGAAATTTTGAGCTGCAAAATGAAAGAGTTGGTTTAACCCTGATTTATCTTTTTTGCAATTTTGAAAATTGAGATTTTTGTTTCTTAGAGAAACTTGGAGAAGGAAAATAACACCTAGCTTATTAAAAACAGTCCATTTGGATTTTGTTTTCATTGAGTTGGGCCAGTGTACAGACTTTTCAATACATGACTGAAATTTTGCCATCTTTTTTTCAGTAAGTTTTTTTCATGTGTAGCTACCCAGCTATACACAGCAGAAGCACCATTCAGTGAATTTATATCCTTTTAGGAATGCAAAGCATGTAAATAAATTGCATGCTCAGATTTTAATTTTTTTAAATATAATTCTGGGGAGGGAGTGTCTTGAGGACAAAATTCATCTCTAAGCAGATCCTAAGGGAAACCCTAGATAGAACTTTAATGGGCTGTCTATATTTAGCCAGTGCTGTAAGACATTCACGAGGCAACCAGCTTTATCATTATTCTCAGAGTCACACATGGAACTCTGTGAAACCAGCTCACCAGGGATTAAACTTTAATAGTAAATGATTATACTCATAGTTCAGTCTGTGCCTTCAGCTGCAGTAGTCACCCAGGTCAGGACCATGTGCAGCACTGTGAGACAGGGGCAGCTCAGCAGCCTTGCATGGACTATGGAATAAGAAGCACAGCAAGCAATGGAGCCTGGTGCCAAGGCTCCTGTGCTGGTGCCAGTGGGGCTCCTTCCACATGTGGAACGCTTGATGCAGGTGCAGGACTCTGGGGAGCTGTACTAACCTGGTTTCCTGATGTCACACTGTGCCACACGGACACCGCTCACCGCTTGGGGCAGCTTGGGGATTTCTAGCACAGCGCTGCCCTGCTTCATGGGGTCGTGATTGTGCCACCTTAAACTTGGCCATTTAAATGTGAAAAGCAAAAGCAAGGAAATTAAAAATATCAGCACCAACTCCTGACATAAACAGATGTTTTCTTAATTAGAAATGTATATATTTGGACATTGTTATTCTCTTCAGGTCTGAGAAAAAACATAAGTATGTTATCATCTGCCTTAATTTTAAATGGGCTTTCTGGACAGGTTTTGTATTCATAGGTTAATAAGTGCAGCTCTGATATTTACACTCACAACAGAACAGACTTATCAGTTCTGTCAGACATGATTTAGTTATGAATTACTGGACTCCACCCTGGTTATTTGCAGTTGCAGCTTGGAGAAGGTTACCTTTCCTTTCCCTGGGACATGCTCTGTTCCTGTGAGAAGTGCATAAAGAGCTACACTCCTTAACAAATCTAACAACACATATGGAAAAAAGAATCATCCACAGAAGATAATTTGCCACCTTCTGTACTTTTTTGATTCAGAGTGTGCCAGAACTCAGTAAAGACATACAATAAATATGTATTTCCCCCAGGTGTTCGACATATTTATCTATACTTTCAAACAAAATCAAATTAATACCTTACTTTCCTTATATTTCGCCATAGATAGATTTAAAGCTGTGGCATAGCCTGTGTTTTCCATTCATGAAAATCGCCTTTCTCCTAGAGAGGTAGAATTTGCCCCCAGCTGAGAGTGTAGCCATCCAGCATAGCCTAATTATCAAGTTGCTTTACACCCTCTGTAGTCAAAGGGCAGTGATGGAGCCAAGCCCTTCAGAAGGCAAACCATGTGACCTGTCCACCTTGGAACAGGATGACTTTCCTCTGGGAGGATGCAGGATGACTGGTTAAAACCAACTGTTTAGACTCAGGAGAGATCAACATCAACAATCAAGAGTTTCCAATATTCCATGATTGCAAGAGAAATGAAATGGCAATGAAGCAAACATGAGCCAGAGGTAAAAGTGAAGTCAGGTATAAAAAAAAAAAATTCAAATATTCCTGCATATAAGATATTTTCAGTGACTGTTGATTTCTGATGCCAAATGTGATGAGGGGAAAATACTTACTAAGCTTTCCAGGATTAAATCCCACTGCAGTTTTATGCAGTTTAAGGTTCATCCTGTGGGGAACTCAAAAGTTACAATGCTCAGAAAAAAATAATACTGGTCAGCAAAAAATGCATCAAAATAATACCTTACCAACCATGATTGCAAGCAGTAGCACCAGACCTCCTTTGGCACCTGCTCAGTGTGGAACATGATTAACATCGTGACAGAGAAAAATCCACATGTATGACAGGGCCCTTGACGACAGTTGCAGGTTCTCTGTTCATTTGCAATCTCTGTTTGTTTTCCTTTCAGTAAATTAGCTTCTCACCAGTCTCCTGGCAGACAATCAAATCACTGTGTACATGATGGTCTGAGGGAGAGATCCGAGGTATCCAGGAGTTTAGGAAAAGGAAAAAACAGCTAAATAATTCAAACTTCAAAGGGGTGGACAGAAACCATCTTTTACTCATCCACATAGCCACCATGCTTCTTTATAGAGAAAAATTCCATATATATTGAGTCACGCCCAGGATGTTACACCTATGGATAGCAGAACACATCCTGTATTTGACCCTATTTTTTATAGCTCTTGTCTTTCATATGTGTTTATGAGATAAGATCTCTCACAATTCGTTTCAGCCTTCAAGCTGCTTGTTGTTCTTAAGTTTGAGGTAAACCGTGCAAAACATTTTGTTGCCTAGATATTATTTTCCATTCTGAGCAGGAGCCAAAAATAGCAGTATGGACTCTGCACTGTGAATTGATTAACGTGAGCTCTCTTCAGCAATAAATTCTGATGGCTAGAAGCAATGGTTTGGGCTGGCTGACCAAGACTTTCTCTGCGTTTCCTCCCTCAAGATAAAAGCAATGTAGAATCCAGCAATACATGTAAGCAAGTCCAGTTATTTTTCCAGCAAAACTATTTTTCAAGACTTACTTTCACTTGTTATAACCCGTCATTTTACACAACTGTAGCTCTGACTGGCAAAACAAGACAAAACCCAAACAAGTCAACAAACAACAAAAAGGCAAAGAAATGAGGATACCCTAGTGAAGGAGTTTTATTAGCTGCATGGTTTTCAACAGAAGCTGGCCAAAATTTAAAATTTAGGGTAAGATTAGTCCTTTCCTCATTCAGCTTCATTATTTCTCTGAATTCTTTATAGTTAAGGTTTAGCTTATCCCTATGCTGGTTTCCCTTGTGGGCCTGTTTTCCAAATGATGAGTAACAGTTTGGAAGTGAGTTTCATTCCAATTTCCTCACCCAATTTGCCCTCTCAATTTGATCTAAAAATATTTTTAGTGGAAAGTGCTTTATAAAAGTCTCAGTCAGAGAAAGTGTCTTGATTTAACCTCAGCTGGCAACTAAGCACCTCACAGCCGCTCGCAGGCTTGCACCACGCACTCCCAACAGGATAAAGGAAGGAATTAGAAGAGGAAAATTGAGAAAAGTCATGGGTTAAGGTAAAGACAGTTTAATTTGACAGGAAGGAAAGAAGAGAATAATAATGTTAATAACAGTAATGGTAAATCAGGTAGAATATACAAAACAAGGGAAGCACAATGTAATTCCTCACCACTTGCCAACTGGTGCCCAACCGGTTCCCAAGCCAACTTTCTCCCCACCTTATATCCTGAGCATGGAATATATGATATGGAATATTCCCTTGGCCAGTTTGGGTCTGTTGTCCCGGCTGTGTCCCCTCCCAACTTCTTGTGCCCCTCCACCCTTCTCGCTGGCAGGACAGGAGAAGCTGAGGAGTCCCTGATGTAGAATAAGCACTGCTTAGCAACTGCTAAAATATCAGTGTGTTATCAACATTATTCTCATACTGACTCCAAAACACAGCACTGTACCACCTGCTAGGAAGAAAATTAACTCTATTCCAGTCAAACTCAGGAGAGAGCAACAGCATTCTCTTCCTTAGATAAGACTAAACTGATTGGAATATTCTGCCCCAAGCACCACTGCTTCCCTTTTGAATGAGAACTGATGCTGCACCTGTGGAAAACCCACCTTCCAAGTTGTCTTGTAGTCATAATATCTAGAAACCTATACTGTTGTAGTCCTGGACAGGTAAGCACAATGAAGAACTAGATTTCATTAGAATGTCATGAGATCAAATTGTTCCAATTAACATTTTATGTCTGAAAAATTGGAAATTCCTTCTTTTAAAAAAAATGCAAAAATCCCTCCCTCTCCTAGCCACCATCAACTCTAGCAATATTGTTTGGGCTTTAGATACTAGCTACAGAATTTTGGTGATGTGGAAACCAGCCGTTTATTCAAACAATTTTTGCACATCAGAATTTTTCTAGTGCCTCATACAAATTTAGTTCTCACTCTATCACTGCTTAATTTCCTTAATAGCCTCTTATGATGGATATGCCAATGAAATTAAAGTCAAGAACTTCAGAGCAGCTTTTGTTACTATTTTCTAAAAGTATTCAAGAACATTTGTAGACCCTGTGATGTAGTAGAGAGTACAGCTGGTTCATGATTGAAATCAGCAAATAGAAGAAATAAAAACAGGGTGATTATCTGATAGCTTGTTCTTTTATTAAAATTTTGTAATCTAGATATCCAACTTCAATCCTAGTCCTTGAATATTCTTCAAGCTAGCAAAAAGGATTTACAGGGTTATTCTTTCCCATATGCCAAGCACAGAACCCAAAGAAGCAGTATCTAAATACAGAATTATGAGTATATGAAGAGACAATATGCAGCTGATTTCTTCTGTCCCCAGTTTCAGGACTTCAAGGACATGGGAAGAGGACATGAGCCCAAACTCAGCAAACTAAGAGTCTGCTAATATTCTGTCTGTCCTCTTATGCCATGCCTTCCCTAAACTTAAACTACAGCCATTTGAAGCCAGCTAATGGCTTCAAAGGAGGTTGAATCAACCAAGAGGAACTCTGCACATTGGCCACAGCCATACCCTTTTGTAGGGACACCTGGGAGGGATTTGCTGTACAGGCTGACCATGATTCCCTAACATCCAGCGTCTCTTTGGCTCCAGCAAGAAAAAGAAACCAATAATAGAAGGTCTGAGGCATCTCTGGCTTCAGCAAAAGAAATCTCTTTTTGTACAGAAAATGCCTTCTGCATTTATCTGTGATCTGGAAGGAAAACCTCCTGCTTGTGTCAGAAGAGCTCAAATATGTTGATGAATTGTTTTATCAGAGATGTATCTCTCAAGTTTTGAAATTACAAATAACTGAATCTGGCAATTAGGGAAGACAGTACCTCAGCCACAACTGAGTGTTTTATAGCCCACATCAGCAAAAGTATTTTTAGATCAAATTGGAAGTGCAGTGAGAGCCTGAAGTTGACCAGAATCATAATGCACTGGAAAACCTCACACAGACACCTGTTTCAAAGAGATTCCTGACTCAATTGTCAGATCAAAGAGTGTCAGCTACTGCTGATAAGCTCAGATAAGCCCCTGGAACTCTAGATGCTTTGCAGATCCCAAACCTCTTAACACAAGTGGCTCACTTATCACAGTTTCTTTGGGGTCTCCTGAAATTAACTGACAAAATTTCATGGTGTATAAAAGAGGATATCTTGGGAATGAGCACTGCATTCATTTTCCCCCGGCCAGCATGCTCCCCCTCACAGGTTCATCTCCCAAGTGCTCAGTGAAGTAAATTAGAGAGTAAATTGAATTGCAGTTATTTTTATTTCCCCAAGAATTAGTGGAACAACAGCTAGAATACACACAGACACAGATGGCTAGAATGAGTATTCTTTTTCTGTGAAGCAATTTCTCTCTTGCTCTCTCTTTATCTGTCACATACACGTACTCTATTTCCTCTTCTGATGACAAGACTGACCAGGCTGCTGATCAGCTGTGTTGCTGATATTGACAATGACAAATCCCTTCCACAGCTCAGGAGAACCTTAAATAAATTCTCCCAAGACACTGGCAGACATTCTCCTCCTTGCTCTGTCACTCATGGTGAAGGCTGAAAGGCTGATTAGAAATTATGCAAGGGCATTCTAGAAAGGAAAAAATCTCCTTGATGGGGAATAAACCAGAACTATAAAATGCATTTCATTCCTTCTCTTTCCTCCTTCAGTTTTAATTAGGATTAAAATGTCTCTGCCAGATATTTTGGAATTACTTTCATTTTCTTACACGATGTATGAACTTATCTGTTTCACATTATCCTGAAAAAATACTGGAGAATTAAGTACTGGAAATAAAACTGTTGGAAGGCAAACACATGCCAGAAAAATCCAAGGATCTATTCATTTCCTCATTTCCCCTCCAGAACACATGCACATCAAAAGTTTTTGTGGCAAAAAAACGACCCTAACATCCACTTATTTTCCCATAAACATATTTTCATTTCATTGTAACAGAACCCTGTTTCTGGGCAAATGGCAAACAAAAGTATTGGCAAGAAGTAGAATCTTGGCTGGTGAGGGCTTGTCAGAAGTTTATGGATTGCATTCACCACTTCTCAGGACTAGGTGTATGATCTCCCAATAACATCTCATGTTTTATAAATACTACAGAAAAAATAAAGAAAACAAAAATCAAGTCACCACACAGAAGAGCCAAGTCCACCCTCAACCCAAAACTCAGAGAGTTTTTCCTTGCACAGCCATTCACTTTTCCCTGCCACCCTTACATTTTCTGTTCCTCTCCTGACATGTTGTGCTCAGCTATTGGTACTTTTCACATTATGTATATCCAGGCCATCATTTAAGATCCAAAACTTTGGGCCACAACCTTGAAAAAGCAAGCAGCCATGTTGGAGTCTAACAACAAACAGAACAACCTAGAGGGGCTGTGGTGAGAGCCACCAGCAGCCACAAGCACCTCTCCACACAGCAGAGCACTAGGGTTTCAATGAAACAAAAGTGTTCCCCTTCAATAAGGAAAAGTTTGGAAGCAATAACCAACCTACATTTGCATAATGGAAAGAAGAAAATTTTATTACAAACCTGTGGGATTTGGTTTAGATAGCTTTCAGAGCTGGGTATATCTGCCGGATGCTGACAGCATCTTCAAATAACTCTAGGAGAGTACAAAGCTGTACTTGACATTAATATTTACCTTTAGGGGTTTTACTCAGCCCTAATTATACAAATATCCACAGTAGGAACTGTTGTTGTGGTGGACCCTGTTGAGAAGGCTGGGACTGTGACTCAGGCCAGCCTTGCACGCTGGATGGGGTGCACACCTGGCATGCAGCATCCCCTCCAAAGCACAGGCATCTCCATGAATCCCAGTCAGCCAAGAAAGGCACATCCTTTCCTGTCTGAAGGGACACACCTTTAGTGAGCAGGACTCAGTCAAGAGGTGGAAATTCCATCAAGGGAAGCATTGCTGGTGAATTCCAGCAGGATGAGTGAAGTTCCATCAAGAGAAGAATTGCTGGTGGAGTCCAGCAGGATGAGAGGAAGTTCTACCAAGGGAAGCGTTGCTGGTGGATTCCAGCAGCATGAGTGCTTACAGGCAGTCAGTATAACAATGGTTATGAAGCAGCACAGGCAGAGACATCTCTACAGTCCTCTCAAAGACAGAGAGTGCTCCAAAAGTGTTTGAGACACCTTCACAATTGAGGTGTTCAATAAACTTGTTTACTGAAATGAGGCCAGCCACAACGGCTTTATAGCATCTGATAATATGCTTTGATGCAAGACACCAAACCAAATGGAGAAATTAGTCTACTCCAATGACAAGTTACATGTTCCTTTAGATTAATCATTTTAGTAAGAAAGATTAACTTTTCAAAGCACATTGTTCAGAATTTGTCATGATGACTGATGATGCTTCTGTTGATTTCATAACAAATCTTGCATTTAAAATGCATTTTATAATCTTTTGCACCAAATTCAGAGCTATATATCCACCTGTCTAGCTACAGCTACTTTTCAGGCAGATGTAGCCCCAAGAATACTCATACAATTGCATTATTCTGAAAATAAATCCCTACATTTGTGGGTCTAATGATTGAATTGTCTCTCTTCTTGTGAAGCTCAGGTTGGTCCAAGTCTTTCTGTGAGGAACATCTTAGAACAAACAGAAGAAAAGAGGCAGGGAATATTCAGTGTTTACCTTTCCAAATAAAGAGTCAAAAGACTTTTAATTGCTAAAACTTCCATTTAAGTACATAGAGAATATTTTAGTAGTGTTGGTTTTTTGTGCAGGAAGATTTTGCTCCTTGACAAACAATCACACCATCTGCTTTTTTCTTTTTTTTTTGTCTCCCAGTAAGAGAATATTAAAGTCGCAGAAATCCATTTTCTTAAATATTGCACAAGACTCAAAACTTGGAGACTGAAGACGGAAAAGAAGACTGTGAGACAGTGAAATAAGAGTTAGGAGAGAGGCAAAAATGTTACTAATAATTAATATTTATACAGCAGAGGTAGATTCCCTTGTACATTCTCTTAATTGTAAATTAACTTGTTAAGCAGAAATGTGGATTCTGGACTGTTGATCTCATTTGGTCTGAAAAATCCCAGTACAACTACATAGCAACTCTTTGATTGCTTACTACAGCTGATGCTGGCAAAAGTTCAAGCACACACAAACCCAAAAAAGATGCTTTTTGATCTCTCCACACATGTTTGCCACAGGTGTTTATCTCTGATACATTCACAGTGAAAAACTCATTAGCTCAAATGCTAGCAGGAGTGGTTTGTTTGGAAGCTTTAGGCACATTGGATGTTCTTCTCAGGAAGGAAAATTTCCAGGTGCAAACCTGTTTTCAGTACTACTCAAAAATATCAGAGTGGTATATCATCACTGCTGTCTGTATCCCAGGCTGAGCTCCGTTGT
The DNA here is from genome assembly GCF_027887145.1 of Ammospiza caudacuta. Classification (NCBI taxonomy): domain Eukaryota; kingdom Metazoa; phylum Chordata; class Aves; order Passeriformes; family Passerellidae; genus Ammospiza; species Ammospiza caudacuta. Next base: position 39,980,548 of record NC_080593.1, on the reverse strand, counting down.
CCCTAGGTCCTCTTCCTAGCTAGTGAGGGCATCACCAAAAAAGAGATTTTCTGTGGAATCTACCGACCTACAGGAAAGCAACCTGCCAAAAGGTTTCTCAACAGAGGAGCTGCAGAATCAACCAATAATCTCAGGAAATATCTGCTATCAAGCCATGGCTCTGCAGGGCTAGATCACTGCTACATCTATTTATGTCCTAGAGAGTTACAACAATTTGATTTGAAGCTCTTCTTTAGAAGGATTACACTTTACTCACCTAAAATGAAAAAAAAACCCTAGTAATTATATGTTAGGAAGTTCTTAACTCATTGTTCTATTTATATTTTAACCAAAGTGTGAAACTATTTTCTGTGAGTTGAGAACAAACCTTAATTCAAAGAGGTCAAGAATTTAATGTCCAATGGCTCCAGGGATTTTAGTGAAAGATGCTTGCTGTTCATCCTTCAAAGTTTGGACAGCTGGTACTGTAGGGCATATCCAGGGAAGCACAGCCAGCCCTCCTAACCCCAAAGCATCTTTCTAGTTACTCAGTCACATTGTCTCAAAAGCTAGGTGTTATTTTTCCCTCTGGCTTCTGTCTTACCAACACATCATTCACCCAATTTCCATTGCAAAGTCATCTTTGCAATAGGATTGACTTTTTGCTCTTATTAGCACAGAAAAACTAAGGTAAAGCACAGAGTACCTCAAATCCTTATAGCTTCAATAATAGATTATTAAAGTTGTCAGGCATGCCATGGAAATTTTCAGATTACTTAGCCTCTTTTGTAAACCAAAGGCTAATATATGACCCAAACAATTAGAGTCTGTGAACTTTCACAGACAGCCTGAAGGCAGCTGCAGCAGGCAAGACAGAGCAACAATTTGGAAAGAGCAGCAGGCAGTCAAGCACTGTCTGTCAGGATAAAGCTTCTCTTAGTTCATTAGGATGAAGAGGGAATCAGATAATTGGAATGCACTTGCACACACGTACAGCTTTTGAAAACATATTTGAGCAAATGTTTTTGCCTAGACATAGCAGCACACTGCTAAAATAAATCTTTCCTTAGTTCTTGTTCAAGTGAAGTAGGAAAGAAAGAGGAGGAGGCAAGTAGTTATCCTTTACAAAGTATCAGCCCACCTGCACTAAGAGCAGTCCTAAGGACCTTGCATGAGAAGTGTCTGGGCTTGCATTTAACTCTGCTCAACATTTTCAAAATAAAGGGTAAACAATAGAGAAAATAATTAAAGGCAACAGTGGATAAAGAAGAACAAAGCAAGAAAACTGTGACAGGAGCACAGAAAAGGGTGGGCAAAACCACTTCAGACTTCAGTAAGTCTTTCTGGTGCAGCATTACAGCTTATTTAAATCAAAGTTTTTGGAGGGCTTGCTGGCAAATGCACCATGTCATTTCTGCAAGAGTGAAACAAAAGTTAATTAAAAAAACAAGGAAAAAGAAAGAAAAGCAGCCTTTACAGTTACATGAAGCCAGATTTGAATAAACAAGTGGAACAATAGTGTGATTCCTTTCAAAGAAAATTAGATGTCTCTTTTTTATCTTCTCTCTGCTGTTTTACTGAGGTTTAAGAAAAACAAAGTTGAAAGCTAGCTTGTCTGCTTGCCTGTTTGCCTCACAAATATGGGGGATAAAGGATGGGTTCCTGAACTTATCCTAGAAGGGAGGGGAGGGAGAAAAAAAAGAAAAGCTGAGCAGCTGCTCCCCCAGACCACTAGCAAGGATGAGAGAGATCTTAGCCCAGACAAAGGCAGTGTAATGAGAAAGCACTTCCTAATTAATTTCAGAAATCTGGTGCTGACACATAGCTCTCGTATTGACACACACACCAAACCAAATGAGGGAAACAGGGGAAGATAATGTGGGGAATGTAAAAAATAAATACATTGCTAACTACCTTTTTATTTTTAAATAATATATGTACTGCTATAATTTCACTGAATTATTTATGTACTTTTTTAAAAGAACTACAACATTACTCTTTCTCCTTTGGATCTCTTCACTTGCATGCTGATCTTCATGAGAGGCAGGTTTCTATGATTCTACAGTGGGGTCATCTGAGTGAAAGATCACCACAGATGTATCTGAATCAGGAGGTGCTGTTAGTCATCATGATAACTCACTGAATCAGTCTGCAATCCCAGACCAAAAAAATCCCATTTCACTAGAAATAGTTCTACTGAATTAAACTGAACTTCTGAAAAGTCAAAGGAGATTTTATTTTTACATATATGTGTATGTGCATACACACACACACATACACAGCAGATGGTTTCACCTCATTGCCTCCTGTCTCTGAAGAGATATTTTATGGTAACCAGTGCACACAATCTTCCTCAGAATATAATATCAGTGGCACACTGTGATTCACGCTCTCAGATTAGTCAGCACAGAATATTGACTGAAAACCATCTTTCCCACACAACTTTAGTTACAGGCACAATAGTTACAGGCAATAAATAAATATTACATTCCACTGACATTAATGAGCTAAAACATTATTACCTATCTGGTCTCTAACACAAGTCCTTTAAAAAAATCTAAAAGATTGTTTCCCCCAGTAGCCTTAACCAACCAAAATAATGACAAATTCTTCATGTTTATACAATATAAATCTTTATCATCCTCTGCCAGGTATTTCTGGATAAATAAGTCTTTATTTTTTCAGTTTAGAATAGTCAAGGCAGTGCAACATTTGCATACAAATGCCTACTTCTAGCACATAAAACTGTGAATTTACATGATAAGTTTAGAATATCATTAGAAAAAGCGAGCCATGGGACACATCTTGCCATCAGCAACAGCATTTTAAGCCTGCAAGGAACCTGAATGGAGCTTCTCTAGATTTACACAGGACTAACATAGGTAGTGAATGGCACATTTTCTTGATAAAATTTCCATGTGGTGAAATGAGTATAGAGGAGGAGTTTAGGCAAATATAATGCATAATAAATTGCCTTTTCTTTTTTTTCATCAAGAGAGATAATATAAGAAACAGTAGATTTTATATACTGTACTGGCCTGGGTGAAATTAATAATTTAACTGTGAAGTGATTGTGTAAAATAACAATAAAATACAGATATATGCTCAGGCAGGCATTTCAAAGGGATCTAATAACACAGGCTATGGAGAAATCTTGCTCTTACAGCCCATATGTATCACAGGACTTCAGAATAATTTCTGAAAGTTGTTTTTCTTAGCTTTTGTACACTCCTGTTATTGGTAGCCTTCGGCTAGATGCACAGGGATTCCCACAACACCCAAAAAGATTTGAATATCTGAAGCATAAACACATTGAGATGGGAATCAAAAAAGATGGGCCGAGTTTCCGCCTCTGCCACAAGTGGCTCTGTGATCTTCACCAAGTCACTTTTGTTTCTGGTTCCCCTGCCATTTCAGCCATCAACATGATCAAGAAAATGGGTCATCACGATCATTTAGGAGGAAGAGGAAGCTCCCAGATCTTTCACTGGAAGCTTCTCAGAGCTTCAATCTGCAGCTTGCGCACGGTGCTACCTGCACTATGCATTCCTCAACACTATGCCTAGGTGTGAGAGAGGAGGGTCAACAGGAATCAACAGATGTAAGAGTTGAAATGAGGGATGTGGGACTCTAGGCGGCTCTCCAAAATGCAGTTTATTCCATCCAAGAGGCTACAGCAGCCCAGGGTCTTGGGTGACAGAGCCTATGCCTACAGCTGTCAGCTCCAGCTGCAGGCAGGCCTGGAGACCCTTTGGTTTTGGTTACATTGCATTATATACTTTTCTTTGCTTAGCATCTTAATACAGTAGAACCAATCTATACCTTAACTTTTATCTATAGCCTATCATAACTACTATCATTACCATATTCATGTTACTATTCTCCAATCACTAAAAGTTAGTACATTACAGCTTAAGCTAGAAGTTGTTTTTCAGTTTTCTTGCAGTGGAAAATTCTGAGGCCTTTTTTCTACTTGCAGCTTTGCTGACTTTTTTGCCTGTGCTATCTTTCTGCTTGGTAAAAACATCTTCTTGTTTGAGGTGGGTTTATCCTTTGCTCTAAGCCATAAAAACCCCTTCTAACTAACATACTCTTTGCCTCTTTGGTCAGCCAGTAAGACTGGCTCAGCATTTCTTTTCTTCTATATCAAAACTCGCTTCCATCTCTATTCCTTCATCAGACTCTGCATTTAAAAAACTTTCTGCTAAGCATACATATCTGTAAGACTTTCTTGTCAGACTTTCATCCTTCCCAACAAACCGAGAATAAGGATCTATGAGAATGTTCATGCTCACATGGTCATGTGAAAATACAGGGTAGACGTATCCAAGTAAATTTACATTACTATCCAAGTAAAGTTACATTTTGCTTATTGATGGGGAGAAAGCGTTTGCAGTAGAGGGGTTTTGTAAGCAGGATCACTTGCATAAAGAAAACAGATACATATTTTTGATACTATTTTGATGCTATCTTTACTATTAATGCTTCAGGGTCACCACCATACAAATTTTTTATCAACCGTTCATTAACGCAGGTCATTACTATAAAATTATGCACTTGTGCCCTGTAAAACCTTTACTTAGTGTTTCATCAACAGTCCCCCACATGTGCTTTAAATCAGCTTGTTGAAAATACTTGTAATAAATTCCTAAACCACGAGTGGTCATAAAATCGTTTACACACACAGAGCCTATTTTATTGTGTTTGCTCCTCTAAATCATCAGGCCACATTTCTTGAACCCTAGAAAAGCTATGTTTTAGTTCTAAAATGTGCCCAATGCATACATGTGATTCAGCTTTAAAATACCCTAATCAATTATGGTGGCAATGTGTATATATTATTTCTAACAGGCTGAAAAGGAATCTTAAAATGATTTATTTAGAGGCATCTGAATTAAAACATCAGAAGTGTAGTAAGAGACTGAAAGTACCAGTGGTTCACATAAACCCTAGATAACAACATGGAAAAGTCCTTTGAGACTTGAATAGATAATAGAAACACTAAGAAAGCATTCCTTGTATGTTTTCAAGCTGTTGCTGAAAGGGTTTCCCAGTTAGGAAAAAAAGCCACATTTAATTAAAATTCAGTCTAAATGTCCTGTTTACTTATAGCTATAAAGATTTTGCATTATTGAAACAAACACAGTCTACTATTATCAAAACCAACCACTTTATAATTTATATGGAAGGTGAGAATAGGTAGATGTACTCAGAACATTGTGTTTCCAATGTATTGCTGTATTTTAAAGCCATAAAAGAATGATCTGGCATTCAAGCTGTCCAAGAGGTAATTTGCAATTCAGTACATAGTATTTTAATCACTAAATAGTCATGAACAGAGGAGATCATGATTTCTCATGTTACTAGGCACTGCTGGTTTTCATGGAACAGCTCCCTTTCATGGATGCTGAATATAAAAAACCCCAAACAGAAACTGCCAAGAGCTTTGCAGTGTGGATGTGTTATCCCACTGTTTTGAAGTGAGGCTTTGAATTACACGGAAGAAAAAAAAAAAGAGAGAGAGAGAGAAAAAGAAGAAAAAACAGCAAAAAAAGAGAGAGAAATAACATTTTTATGGTTTTCTGATAAATTATATTCTAAAATGCTAACATAGAATCACTGAATACTGAGTTGGAAGGGACCCACAAGGATCACCAAGCCCAACTCCTAAGGCTGCACAGGACATCCCCAGGAATCGCACCATGTGCCCAGGAGTACTGTCCAAACACCTCTTGAACTCTGTCAGGCTGGTGATGTGGCCAGTTCCCTGGGGAGCCTGTTCAGTGCCCAGCCACCTCCTGGTGTAAAAACTTTTCCTGATTTCCAACCTAAACCTTCCCTTATACAGCTTCAGGCCATTCCCTCAGATCCTGTCACTGGTCACCAAAAAGAAGAGATCGCTGGTCACCAAAAAGGAGATCACTCCTCTTCCCCTCACAAGACAGCTGTAGAGCACAATGAGTCTCCCCTTGGTCTCCTCCAGTGAGCAGGACAAACTAAATAACCTCAGCCAGTCCTCATGTGTCTTCCCCTCTAGAAGACACTTCACCATCTTTTTTGCCCTCCTTTGGACAACCTCCAATAGCTTAATATCTTTCTTATGTTGCGGCGGCCAAAACTGTCCCCAGCACTTGAGGTGAGGCAGCCCCAGTGCAGAGCAGAGCAAGACAATCCCCTCCTTTGCCTGGCTGGTGATGCTGTGCCCCATCCTCCAGAACAGGGCTGGCCCTCCTGGCTGCCAGGGCACTGCTGACTCTCATTCAGCTGGCCATCCACAAGGACCCCCAACTCCCTTTCCCCAGCACTGCTCTCCAGCCTCTCATTCCCCAGTCTGTCGGTACATCCAGGGTTGCCCCATTCCAGCTGCAGAATTCTCTACTTGTCTTGGCTGAACTTCACATGCTTGATGATTGCCCAGCCCTCTCGTTTGTCAAGGTCTCTGAGCAGGACCTCTCTGCCTTTGAGGCAGTCAACAGCTCCACCTAATTCTGTATCATCAGCAGATTTACTTAGTATTCCTTACAGTCCTGCATCCTAATTGTTTATGAAGATGTTGAATAGCAGTGGGCCTCAGATGGAGTCCTGAAGAATCCCACTGTTACTGGGGAAATGAAAGCCATATTTGTTTATTCTTACTACACTGTCAGTTTCAGCCATTTCCTATACACATGCTATTTCCAATCTGGTTATCAGCTCAAGGAATTTATTTTCTTTTGTAAAATAGTGTTATTTAATCACTGCATGTATGTGTACCATATTAGTCTCTGCCTTCACATGCCAAGAACAAGTTAGTCTTGCCTCACTGGTGCTGCACAGGCATAAAGCACAGTGGGAAAGAGGGGAACCTGTACACCCAGGCACAGCCATGAATATAACCTTTAAATGAGAAAACACCCTCCCAGAAAGTTGCTTCACTTGTTTCATTCAACCACAGTCAACTAAAACAGATAGCTCTGCTTCTCCTGATGGTGTTGTCATGGTAGTGCCAGGCTCCCTGCAGCCCTGAAATCTTTCCAGGAGGATGTGGAAGTGCTTACACAGGTAAGCTGGAGCAGCTTCCCTCAGGCTTGTGCAGAGATACCCAGTATGGTGATACCAAAGCCTTTTTAAGAAAGGGTGCTGTACATCACCTATTTCCAAGGCATATCTGAAGATCTGAAGTGAGCCTTGGCCAGGTAGCTCTCATCAACCCACCTGACAGTTCCCTGCAAGCTCCATGCCATCTCCGTCTCCAGCAACAGCAGGCTGAAGGGACAGTGCTTCATAAAAACACTTCACTGAGTTGGCCTCAGTGGCAAGATTTGAGCAGAGCCTGTGTTTCACCCCTGCTCACAGAGGAGAGGTGGGAGCATGGAATGGATGCAGGGCAGATGAGTAGTTACCAACAGTTACTGTCAGGCCTCCCACATGGAAAAGCAGCAAAGCTGCTCCAAGGAGATTCCATCTGCTCCTGGTAGGGAGCACAAACATAAATAACACCGTATGGCCGATGTTATCCAAGGCAGCTGTAGGATCTAAAGGATTCCTAATATTACGGTATTTAGAGTCTGCACAGAATATTTAAGAAGAAGATCCTAAAGAATTCTAAATTTAGTTTATAAGCTAATGTAAACATGAATAACATATATGCAAATATAGAAGCAGAGAAAAGCTACTGTAACACTTTGTAAAAAAATCCCTGTTTGGTATCACTAGCAGTAGCATTTTACCAGAATATACCCAAATATCTCCATACAGGCAGATTGATTTAAGTGGGTAACAGAGGGCATTTTCCTCACGCACTGCATATTCGATCTTGTCACACAATAACCTGTTTGCCACTCTACTCAAAACAACCTTTACACAATCTGGATGATGGCTGAGAATTAAAAATCAGCTTTGTTAATTTCCTAGCTCCTGAACTAGAGAAAAAACCCCTGTGACATGCAAATATTGTTCCCTTGGAACCACATTTGTTTAGCTGCTGATGAGCAAAGAGAGAAAGTGCTGCTCTTTCCTAGGTTTTTTACCAAGTAGCACAAATTCAGTGCTAAAATTCTTCCTGCAGCTGTGTCAAGTGATGGGATAACCATTTGCTCCAAACAATATGAATGATGCAATGGCAGGGGACACCAAACCAAAAACAGAAAGGGAAAAAACCACCCAGACAAAACAGCAGTTCTCTCTTTTAAAAGGAACACATGGTCATATTTGTGGGTACAAAAATATCTGAACACAAAGATTTCTTCTAGAAGATCTTTGCATTTTACAGAGGTCTGATAAACACTGCTTCATGTTTTCCCACCCAGAGCAACATTACACATCAGTTTCTAAACATCACTTTGAAAGACTTCATAATATAGGCCTTGATTTTGCAGAGCTGTTCAGCATGCAGGAGACCACAAGTATATACATGGGTGTGGGTTCATTATTGAAGATGAAAAGGACATACAAAAACAAGAACACTAAGTGGGTCATCTGTTTCTCTCCATCTTCTCCCATCCACTTCATCAGGCTCTATCACCTTTGATTAGAACTGAGTGACTAATGTTTCCTTGATGGATTTAAACTTTTACTTTACATGACTTATTTGTATATGGCCTCTGCTGTAGTTCTAAAAGACACACATTATTTTTCAGCCCTGCCCAGGAGAAGAGCAGACTAAAAGATCTGACTTTCCTGACTTCTGCCATTCTATTCTTTCACTGCAACTACCAGAAAATGTTGTGCAAACAATCATTCATGCCACTGATTTTTCAAAACAACTTTGCTCTAACTGTGGTTTGACATACAACATGAGTGATTTCCAATTAACTCAAAGGATTTTTCTCCTTCCTAAGTGTGTGACTGAAGCCCATGGGAAAGATGAACCTTTGTGGCTATTGAACTGGAACTGTTAAGTACTATCATTTGTTGTGCCTATTCCAGCAGCCAAAGATGACAATAAAATAAGGTATGCTGCTAAGTGTGTCCAAATGTTTTGTCATGCTTGACATGCCATTAGATGGTTTAAGGAATACACAGACTCTGGAAGTGATGCAGTATAGATCTGCTAACTTCCCGGGAGGAGAGCTGGGAACATACCATTGAGGCAGTTAGAGACACAGAATTCCACATTTTCTCCTATTGACATTTATTTCCATTATGTAGTATTTTTTTTTGTTTTCTGTCAATTTAAAAGCAAACAAAAACAAAGCACCCAAAACCAACCAACCAACAGGAACAACAAAAACCTAAACCAAAAAAACCACAAAAACTCAACCCCCACAAACTAACCTCCTCAATAAAACCACAAAATATCACTGTTCAAAAAAAAAATCAAACAAAAAACTCCAGAAAAACAAACAAATTTAAGGTCAAGAGGGGTTTCATCACTCTCCTGAGAGACATTTTCTATTAAATTTTACCCCAGACCTCCTGCACCCCAGTATAGAGCTAATGACAGACACAAATAGAAATGTGTATTTGTACTTCATTTTGAAGTATTTCCAGTTTGTAATGCAATATTCCATTATTGCCTTCCCTCATTGTTCCTCTCCTCAGTGTGTGATTTTCATTCTTCCCTGTAATGGCCAAGGACAGCAGTGTAGTTTCTTTTGTTCTTTTTCATTCCCTTCATTGAATGTACCAGTTGAATTGCAGTAATTCACCATGTGAAATGTTTATTTTTAGTGGTGACCCCTTTAGGGCAAGAACATTTGCTCAGACACAATCAAGAAAACGCAGATGATGATACACTCAAGACCCGTAATGGAAGTACCTGTTTATCCACTGACACATCACAATTTAAAAACACATTGCGAGTAATTTGTCACCAGGGTCACTCACTACAACAACAGAGATAGAAAAAAGCAAGGACCAAATCTAGTCTATGAGGCCACAGAGGAAACATTCCCAATAATACTAAACATGAAATCTTCAGCATCTTCTAAAAAAAGTCATTGAGTTCCTCAATTTGGATCTCTGGGAGCTTTAGAAATGGAGTCAGTGCTAATAGAAGGAGCAGACATCTCACAGTCTACAGACAGTACTTTCAGCAAAGGTATGTATATTTGGAAGTAAACCAGCAACTAGTCAGACATCCCAATTTAGAGAGAGCCTCTGAATGGGTGCTTGAATGAGAAGACTTAGAATGAACTTCTGGAAGAGACAGCTAAGTTGCCACTACCATTAGCTACCCAGATTGCTTTCTGAAATTCTCTGACCTGCTGAAGCAGCTTAGTTATGCCTGGAAGTAAAATAGCCCAGTGGTCCCCCAAGCCACCTGTCATTCAGCTCCCACGTTCATTAGCACAAGCAAGGAAAATTTGCACTTCATCAAGGCAAATCTCAGCTTGGCTGAGACATATCCACCAACAGATGCAGGAGCAGCATCTCACAGCTCCTAAAATCTCAGCTCAGTATTTATTGCTCAACTGTTTATGCAGTTATAACACACAAGGGCTTGGGAAAGCACTCACAGCCACTTGAATATCTTTATAAGTTAAGTAATCAGATGTCATCAGAATGCAAACAAAGGAAATAATGGAAGCTTTCACTGAGGGATTTTGTCTTACCTTTTCCTTGCTCTCAAACATTAAACATCTTGAAAAATGCTTGACAAACTCTCATGTTGCACTAAGCGACTTCCTTCTGATGATACCATCAGAAAGATTAAACCCCAAAAGTAGCTGTCCAATTTTATCCCCTTCAAATTATTAAAGTTGAGGCCTATTTCTGGCTTCAGCTTTTTAAGTGAAAAGAGACTTTCAGGAAGCTTTCTCTGTGAGTTTCTCCATCTGAATTATTCAATAAGATACTGTTATTTTAATTTCTCTTGGTCTTTTTTTTTCAGCTACAACAATGGCTTAGCTGGAGCTAAATGAGTTTCCTAGGAATTATTCCACATTCACAACCAGGGTTCCCTTGGCAAAGGCTGCCACGTGTCCTTAGTTTCCCAGACACAACCTCCCTTTTCACTCTTCTGACCAAGGTCCACCTGTTTTACCAGACAAACATGGACAAGCAAAATATCCATAAGTACCACATGGTGGATCTCAAAGTCCTGTCTGGGTTGGGATATTTCACAAAGAAGATAAAAATTACAATAAAATGTCACAAAAGAGGAGTTTAATTTCTGGTATGATACCTGTTCTCAGCTTGACCCAGGGGAAACAAGGTGGCTGTGGTTATATTAGAGATTTTTAATTTTTATTTTAAATAGGTTTCAATGAAACCTCCAGGAAGCACAAAATAATTTAATTTCTGACATTTAACTTGATCTTCCTGTCTAGTGGCAATGCCTCTAAATGTGTGGTGTAAAAAATTATTCCAATATCTTGAGTCTCATTTTCTTCTCTTGCTTAGGCCCCCAAGGTGAGCTGTTGGGGTGCCCTGCATTGCCAAGTCACAGCAGTTGGCAACCTGCACTTTGAGCAGCTCGTCCCCAGACCACCCAGCCATGAGCTTGGGTGAACTTCTCCTTTCATACTCATCAAAACTGAAAAATAAAAATTCACACATTCCCTTGAGCCATTACAACAATGGGCCCAGGGATCTCCAGTGTAGGACAGCCCAGAGACAGCAACACTTCAAACCACAGCACTCCACATCAGAAATGTGAGTCAGGGTCTGCAGAGAGTGGTCATAAAAAGCCAACTCACTCTGGAACATTCTCCTTACTTTTGTAAAAATACGGGGTTCGATTTAAGAGAATCTCCAAAGAACAAAATGTGGACTTCTTGATTTCCACACTCCCAAAAACATCATCTATCCAGTGTGATTTCCCCGGACCATTTTCTGCAGGAAACATCCTCTGATGCAGCATCATGGTTCATCTGCTATTGTTCTTGGCCAAACAACTTGAAGTACAGAGGGCAAAATGAGATTAATAAAAAGAAAGAAGGTCAAACCTTTCATCAAGTTCAAGAGTTCTGTTTTGCAGTTGAGTGAAGTAATGTCTCATTCCCACTTAAATTCATTCCTCCAGCACTAACGCCTACTAAATAATTATACTAAAGCCAATCCTGATTAAATCTTTTGTACTTTTAGAATCAGAACATCAATTAAATTAAACACTGATTGAGAAATATTGAATCTTCTCCATATCCTTCCTCCAAGAAAAAAAAGTCTGCTTAATGATCTCAATTTCAAAAACATATTCGGCCAGTTAGTTCTCACTGAAAACCAAAATCCTTCTCCCACATTTGCTTCTGTGACTTTTGCTGGGTTTGTCCCTACTGTAAAATAGATATATCTTATATAGAAACCCAAACAAAAACAAATCAATCATAAGTATAATTTTCATTGATGGAATCAAATCCTTCATGAAAATCAAGGAATTCAGACTTACAGTTCTTAAAGAAGTGTTGGTATAGAATAGCAATCACCCTTTTCAGCAGGGATTTCTCAGTAGACATTACAATGTAAAAGTCACATAAGAAGGATAAAATGGCTTGTCTTCTCTTTTTTTTTTTTTATTGAAAGCAAATAAAATACTCATTTCAAGACATAACTACAAAATTATTCAAAGGAGTTGCTACACTTTCCCACCTAACATTTTTGTGGGTTTAATTTTTTTTAACCAGCGATGAAATGAAAATGAATGAGTTCTTATTCAAAGCTAACATTTCTCTTGCCTCTGGTACCCACATGCAATTGCATGTGCGTCTTCAGGTTAGACTGGTATAATTTAAATATTAGTTGCTCATTAATGTGCAAGTGGTAGCTCCAGCATTCAGATTCTCTGCAGAGCTATTCAAGTGAGGAAAAGCAGACATTTCTTTATTTTCTTTCTCAGAAGCACCTCATTTATATAGTAAGTAGGGCATGCCCAAAGTGAATGTCCCCAATTACAAAGCATTATACTCACATCAACAAATCCACACTGAGAAAATGGCCCAAGTCTACAAATGTACAAATTCTGCCTGGTGTAATTTATAGCAGCTGTTTCAAAGGCACACTTGCATTAGAGGGGAGAGTAGCACAGGTCTTCTAGCTAAATGCATTTAGTTCATCACTCACTACAGCACCAAACATTTAATACACAGAGGAATGGGGTTTTGCGTCACTGTTACCAGCCATTATTACAACAATAGGCACCTTGAATTACTTGCTGCAAGTACAAAGAAGTGCCAAAGCCATTAATCTGAAGACAGGTTTCTCCAGAGCCAACACTTACTTCTGGTGGGTATTTAGTTGGCTATAGACCCATTTCAGACTTAACTTTGCTCATTATGATGCTTGGAACTGGCCTTCAAGACATGTATTCTTAACACAGGGAGTTATGTGAAGAGAAGCTGCCATGTTTTGCCATTATTGCACTGTGAATAAAGAATAAAGTGGAGCGGAAGAAAGAACAAGTTGGTCTGCATTCAATTACATGACTTTCTGAGATGCACTTTATTAGTAATTCAGAGAAGTGTTCCTAAATCCTCTGCTAAGAATCAAATGCATACCACCAAGGAACTCTACCAAGTTACCATAGCTTAACTTTCTCTGGTAGCAGAGAAGTAGTTTATGAGGTCAGAAAGGTGGTGTTTTGAAGATGTCCAGTACTTGGAATTTACAGTGCTATTAGCATGTAATCATGGGCCTAGTCTGTGGTGTATCAGTATAATGCAAGGTTTTCACTAACTTGCCTCAGCTGCCATTGTGAGGGGCATCTGAGACAGGGTTCAAATTAGCCATTGGATCAGACCATTTTTGCTGGTAACAACAAACCTGTCCTTTTTAAACCCCTTTATTTGACTTTCAGGTCCTATCTACATTCTGCAGCTAAAAGAATCTTATTCCTAGAGATGGTCACAAAGAGTTACCACCATCACCACTGCTGCACATGCAACTTTAGATTGTAATCATAGCCTTGGAAACAAGAAACTAATATTATGGATACGCTGCTACTTAGGGATTACGCTCCACACTCTTGAAGCAGAAAAATACTTTAAATTCCAGTCATTGCACACTAAAATTTGAAAACATTAGAAGCTTCCACATGCTTTTCAGGGATCAGGTGAAAATAATTGAATATCAGGTCCCATAAGTTCTTTTGAGCAATCAGAGATGAAAATTATGCATTTGCTCTGCAGCATTCCAGGGTGTATTTTGATGCAACGTAAATTAATTGTCTCTGCTAATTTACTCCAGTTACTTCACAGTCTTGTTAATTAGGCAGCTCTGTGCAGCATTATTGTGTTCCAATTCCTTCAGAATTACAACTTACTTTGCTGTTGTTTTTTTAACTCATTGAGCAGATAGATATATGCATGTCAAGAAATAAATCTAGATATGCTTGTGGGAGCTAATCCATCAGTATCTTATTTAAAGACAAGATTTTCTTCTTGTTCATCCCCCAGTATGATTCCATCAATAGCCCAGAAGGGACTGCCTATCCAACAGACCTCTCCCATACTGAATCCAAAACACAGCCCTGTGCAAGCTGCTTAGAAAAAAGTCAACTCCTTAGACAGTACCTAAGCTATCTCACCAATGCTCACAACTTTATGTGCTGCTCAGTTGAACATGTGCTTTAGCTGTGTCTTTAGTACAAGCACTGCTGCATTTGTGGCTTGAGTAAACCTGCTCCACTTTCACAGGATCTGTACAAGTTTATAAAACAACCACTTTCAAGTCATATTTCTGCAATATGCAATAATGAAAAGTATTCTGAAGTTTTATCCCAAAACAGAGCAGGAAATAAGATTGCTCAGAAATCTTATCCCCCATCTAGAACAAAGAGAAATAAAGACACAGAGTTATTCAGCCTAACCTTTAGTAAACAATGCTAACCAGTCCTCAATAAAAACTCTAAAGATAGAAAATACTTCCTCCTCTCTCTTTTAACTGAGGAAATTGGAGAGGAAAGAAACTAAAAGAGGCTTTGATGTGTCCCTATTAGTTTCTGTCTGCACAACAGTTCTCCTCACCTCCAAAGGGCAATAAGAAAGAGGCCAGCTTCCCTACCTGGCTCAGAAGCATCATCCAAAGAGCAGGGCAGCACCCTACAGAGGAGATAGCTCACCCTGCTTTCCTTCAAGCAGCTGAGCTGAATGGAGGCATGCAAGCCCTAATTAAGGAGGTTGGGCTAACTCTGCTTTAGTTAGCATGGAGCAGCAAGTGTATTAACATTTAAACGTTGGAATGGGTAAAAACAATGGATGTCTGTCATGTATGAAAGAGAAGAGTTTGAGTCAAGAGTCAAGAACTGGATTAAACAGGAATAACTGAAAATGAAACATCTTCTGCCAACTGAAGCTCAGTTACTTACACATATTTCTTCTTGCTAATTGTGTGCAAACTTATCTTGCCCTGGCAAATCTGTGCAGACTGTTTACAAGACTTATAAAGACCCAAGGAAAGAAAAATTAAATTATGTTTTGCCAGGGGGGTTGGTGGAGGGGATGGTGCTGTCACAGTGAATTACATGTCCTGGTGTAAGGAGTTTGCAAAATAAGCTGTGGAGGAGACAGTCTCTTGCACATGCAAAGCTGGAAGGGCAGAGACTCCTCTCAGAAAGGGTTCACCCAGGGAGAGCAAATGGTGCCATGATAAAGAGAAGAATAAGTGGGGCAAATCCAAGGGTCTGGCAGATTTCAGCAGAAATACCAATCTTCTGACTCTGTAGAGTGATGCAAAAGAGGGACCTGTGCAAGTGTTTGCTGCTCCTCCCTCAACCTTCACTTTGTGCACAGGCAGAAAAGTGCATGGGAAGCTGTAATACATTTAAACATTAACTTTATATATTTGTGTGGGTTTTACACATACATATGTTGGGGTTTTATCATGGAAAAGTGTTGTAGTTTATGTTCACACAAGGCCTGTAGCTACCTCTGCTGCATTATGCCACTTTTGCATGTCATCAGTAATGATAATCATCAGATTTTGTCAAGGTTACAAGATACAAAAACACAAGTGTTGGACAACTCTACTCCTCATTGCTGGCCCACTTTGTTTCCAGATGGAAGCATACAGGGATATTATGCATAAAAAGGAAGGTAACTATAGAAGGATCATCCTTACAGTAGTAAAGAACTAGAAATATAAATCAAATCCAACTATCCTAAATGAATATATGTCTTACCATACACAATACCATACAGCTTTGCACCTTCTAAGTGAAGTTTTTCCTTGGTTAGAACTATCTTACAAGACCAAAATTTAATCAAATATTTATTTGTGTGTTACTCTGTGCTGCACTTGTGGTAAATTTGCTGCATAGTTAGCAGGGAAAATTCCTGCATTGTACAGTTTGTTTAGAGTTGGTGTTGCTAGTTATAAAATAACATCTACTACTTCTCCAAAAGTATTCTTATAAATATTTCTGGCAGATAGGTTGCAGGAACTGAAACCTCAGCACAAACAGGTTCTACACCTCCCTGCCTTATATTGCCCGATAAAAAACTTTGGTTGAACCAAATCCTACTTCAAAGTTATAGAGCCATAATAATAATGTAATAATACAGTGGCGCAAAAAAACTGCTACATGCTGAAAATGTAGCAAAACATATATGTCAAACAGGAGAGTATGCTATAGCAAACATAACCCCAGTTGAAGATATTTTAATAAATACCCAAATAACAAAACCAGAACTAGCTTTTATTGGTTTTTATGCTGAACATGGTTTAATGCTTTAGAATAACTGATGAAATACTGCTAAAGGAAAAAAAAATCTGATATTTATTTTGACAGAATGATTAATTAACAATTCACTTTATCAGGACAGGACTTGTAGGGATAGCACTACTGGCCTTTCATTCTGTCTGTGAGGGTCTTCAGCTCTACTTAAGTCAGCAAAGGTCTCTCACTAAGCTTATCTGTGCACAGAGTCTCCCTAAGAGTCAGTGCCTCCCAGAAAAAAGAGAAATAAGTGAAGTCCCCATCCAGATCAGAGGTCAGGGTTGTAATGCAAGTAGAATGTGTTGACTCAGTATTTTCATCATGGCTCCAACCCACAGCCTTGTTCAGAGACTTTCAGAGCACAATCTCTAGGTCAGGGATCTGTGGGTGGCTCTGCCAACAGATCACCAGCAGTGCAAAGGAGCAGCAGCATTGGAGTCCACCTACTCAAAACCACATCAGAACATAGAGAAGAGTCAGGGGGAGACTAGAGGAAGCAAAAGGAATAAGGAGCTGGCAAGTCTCAAGGAAAGCAAGTGTCAAGGAAAGAAATGTGCCCCATGCAAATTTCTCTCTTTAGCGTCAGAAATTACGGCAGTTCCACGAGTTATGATCTCCAGCTCTATGGCAACCTTAGTAAAGTCATTGCATTGATATGTGAACATGTCATTTTATAATTACCCTAATTTTATTTTAGAAAGTAAAGTTCCTCATTATGTGCTAATCAGACTTCTAATCCCTCAACACTCCCTTCTCTTCCCTCCTTAGGGAAGCCACAGAGACTTATCAAATATGGCACCTTCTTCTTTTAATGTGCTCATAAGAAGTCATCAGATAAGAAACATTCTGGCATCATAAAAGTGATTAAGCTATTTATAGTAAATATATCCACAAATGAAGAGACAATTAATTTGATAAGAACCATAGTAAAGATCTACTTTTGAATAACAAAGCCTCCTCAGTTATTTTTAAATCTAGGCATTAAGCACTAACAATAAAAGTTACGCTCACACTACTTCCATGCAAGGAAGTAATAATAAACAGAAAAAAAACTTTTGTTCCTGAGGAACATAACAGATGTTATGGATCTAATGAAAGGAATCTTTTCTGAGCACTGAAGCAAGTGTATGGCCTCAGATGTACCATCCAGGTTTTGCAGTCAGCTCAGGAGCCTGGTAAGCTGGGAGGTTTATCATGCCTCACAAGCCACAAACAACTTGAAATCAAATTATAAAAATGTTTGTCACATCGGTCCTGGCCACTCATGCATGTAAACTACAGTCTGTAGCCAGAAATGGACTCTTGTGGTGAGGCACACAAAACCTACATTGAGGCAACAGGTAGCTGGTAATACCTGTCTCATCTGTTTAAGATTCAGGAAAACTTGAATATACATATACAAGCCCAGATCTCCTGCAAGTTGTCTGTTATCATAATGTTGAGTAAAGCATGCGACAAAAGGCTGTCCTGGAAAGGGATGTCCTTAAAAAAAAAAGAACTAAATTATTTTTCCTCTCTGACTAAAATATGGATTTCTTTTTTCTTTTTTTCCCCTCTTCACAGTTAGGTAATTTTAATAAAAATCTCTTCAGATCTTTGTAGCAAAGATCTTTGTAGGTCTCCAAATTATTGGGCGAAATGTAAGACCTTTTTAGATTCTCTTTGGATTTTCAGCTTTTTAATTTCATTGGAAAACTATTACTTGTTCCTCCATTCTCTGGATAGTGAACTGAAAGGATAACGTGTCCTTTATTGTTTGTTGATTGTGTCCTAGGGCTATTGTTTGTTCTTGCTTTTAATATTTTTCTTTTTTTTTATTTCTCTTAATCTATGAACGCTTCTCATGCAGCTAAGATTGTTTGCTTTTCTGCATGTCTTTTATTTTAGAGAAGCCCTTCCTGAGACACAGCAGGAGAACTGTACCTGCTGTTCAAGGTGATGTTGTCAGTGACATGTTCAATTTATATTATGGCTTTCTCATATTTTCATTATTGTTTCTTATCTTATTCTTCTTTATCATCCAACTATTTTAGCTTCCTTATGTCTATTTATTAATTTTCTTGCTTATATGCCACTGAAAAATATCAAGCTGGGATCCTTTTTCTGATAACCTCTCAGTGTTGCACCAGGGTCTTTCTGTGAGGGTTTATAGTTAGTTCAGTGATCACTATGGATTTTCCCATTATCCTTCCTAAAGTGTGTACCTCAAACAGATGACGATTATTTTCTACATGAACAAAGGTCATATTTCTAGCTTGCAGAAGACACTACATGTTAAACTTGCCATAAATCAAACACAAAATATAATTCATCCCATATTTCTGAACAGGGTAATTTCTGGAGTACATTGGTTTGGAGAGGGAAGGTAAGAAGAAGCATTTCTTATCTCTATTTATGCATTTACGGAATTTTCCATCAAGGCTTTTGGAGTGCTCCAGCACTCCAACTGACTCTTATTTAGCAGGTAAACAACAGCCACAGAAATCACTTCCCAAACTTTATTCATTTTTGCTGTATAAAACGTTCATAATACCTTGATTTACACATTTTCTAACTCTTCAGCAAGTCTCTTTCTCCATATGTATGCAAACAGAATCATCCACAAAATATTCTCAACCCCACAAAGTGGAGCACATTTCTCTTGTGAACTGCTGTCCACAGCAGCAACCCTTAAAAATTGATTTTCTGTGACTTCCTGTTGTTCTCTTCTAAGATCACACAAATTTTGCCTTTTCTGTGTGGAATGATAGATAATGCCTAGACTGAAACAACACAAATTTCTCCAGGGCAAAACAGTAATCTTGACCTTCTCCATAAACCTTATTCAAGATGGCAAAGCCTCAGTATTGTGCAGTCCTTTTAAGAAAACCTGCAGTGGTTTGGTTTAATTTCATCGACTGATGGTCCAAGGATTAATTTTCAAAGAGGATTTATTAGTGCTCAGTAAATACATAATCTAACAATGGTTCTTGTTCTCTCCATCTTCCATTAAGAATGCATCTGTTTGTATGAATTAATCTGAAAACTAAGAGTGTGGTTCAAAACAGTCACAAAAGTCCAAGATAGTTCATTCAATATGCCTTTAGTGCTGAGTGACAAAAATCAGTGACCAGCTGAGAGGCAGGTCCCTTTTAGCCCATGTACCGAGCATCTTAACCAGTCAGACACAGGAAAAAGAGGAAGGTTTAGCTCTGGCAGAAAGCAGTGAATCATGGATAGTATTTAAGCTTTTCTGGTTTATTATAGAAAGTGTCAGGCAATGTTATATGAGGGAAGAAAGCAAAGGGTAAGAACAATAATTACCATGAAATTCATTGCCTAAAGTGTCAGACAAAGTAATAAGTGGGATTCTTTGTATTAGGAGAACAGGTAAAATTGGCAACATGAGCAAAGTCTTTATCAGAGTTCTAAGGTCCAAGTGAAAATATATTAGACAAATATAAAACTTTAGTGTTTCAACATAGAAAGGTTGCTATGAACACTGGATTTTACTGCACCACTTTCAGCCAAGAGACATATTGGAGCAGGGCTGTTTGGAAATTAAATCCTGTTCATACATACTTGGGTAGGCAGCACCGTGAAACAAAGCATAGCAGGGACATTTATGCATTAAAAACAAATAACAAAACTAAATCACGTCTTGCACCTTTAGAGGCTAAATCATGTAAATTATCCAACCTCTGAAGTAGGTATTCAAAGGCAAAATAGTCCCATCTCTCTTCAGCCTACTCTGTGGCATTAGCAAGGGTGATGTAACACTGCAAAGCAAGTGGCTGTACTATGGGTGCCCCAAGTTTCTTCTCGGAATTGCCCTGGAGCTTCCATAAAGACCACGGCAACAACCAGTTTGCACCCTGACATACCTGGCCCCAAACACTGTTTTGGGTGCCCATTCAAAACATCCTGAGGATCAGAACAACCATTTCCTCCACGACTGAGCACGTCCAGCCCCTGGCAAATCCTTCTCCAGATTCCCACAAATGCAGAAAGGTGGGCTAGCACTGATGGGAAAAGAGACCTTTAAGAGATGACACCAAGAAAACAATGGCTCACTTCCAGAATGGCAAGAAGCATTTCCCATTCCTTGGGATGGGCGGGGGATTTGACACTCACAGTTTTGAGATTTGTATTTTCAAACATCCATCGCTGTGATTGCTGTGGTTGTCTCCGGAAAGTCAATAGTTACAGATGATGGACACGATCACTCCCAGGATTAAATAGATGGCATGCTTTAACAGGTATCAAAAGACATCCTTTTGATGTGATGGAGGGGTTTTCACTTTTCACAATATCACATACTGAAGGTTAATACCAAAATCTGAGGTGTGGAAATCATGAAACAAATGGAAAAATGGCCTAGAAAATTCAGAAGAGTTACATGAAGCACAGGGAAAGGACTGGAAAAAGCAGCTGCGTCTTGCATGAATGATAGAAACACTGAAAGACTGGTTAACAAAGGAAACCAGATGCAACAGAGAGACGTTGAAAGGCTTTGATCATTCAAAGGCTTAAACCTGACAATACTTAATGCTGATGGACAGATATGAAATGAGGATGATAAAAGAACGAGATGCTAAGCAATAGCATTCAGCTTCATGAAGAATGAAAAGTGAAAAGGGACAAAAGAGTCAAAGAATCAAGCAAAACTAATCCTGTCTGGTATAAACACCTGGAAATGGTCTCTGTAGAGGAAAAGACAGCATGGAGAAAAAAAATCTTAAACCAAAACCCACAGCTTTTGCATCACACGTCATCAGGAGATTGCAGAGAACAACCCAGTGGGAGAAAAACTGCTCCTGAAGGTGCAGCCAGATCGTGGCAAAGCAAAGGAGTTGCTTCTCATGTTCCCTGCCTAAAGAACACTGAAACTTTTATTGCTCTTCTCAACCACACACCAAAGAAGCAGCCATGGAAACCACCCCTGGAGATGCAATATTGTTACTGCCTTGCATTCGCTTTCACATTATTTCTATAACAGTAAAATTTGTCACACTGGTAAGTCAGAGATATTGCCAGATTCATAGGAGCAGGATTTGTTGAAAATAAGGATTTTCTGAAGGACAGGCATGTGGGGTTTGGGGGTTTTCTGCAATTCAGTGTGTTTTTCTTCCTAAAGATTTGGGGGAAAAATTCAAACCAGAAATTTTGACTGGTTTTCATTTCTCTTGCAAGAAATAATTCTTCCTTCATGCCCAGGTGACTCCCATGGTCACATTCTTGGAGCATTGCAATATCCTCTACTGCTAGTTTAAAATTTGCTATTTTACCAGTATTTCTGACAGTAGACTCATTACTTTGAATATTCATAACCAGGAAAAAAAAAACAAAGGAGTGCCAACAAATGCAAAAATATTCAATTTTTAAAATGTAACCAGAATTTCAGAAACTGGAATGCATCCATGAGCTACATTTAACAAGGAATGCCAACATCTTGCAGAGGCAACACATGTTAATGGTATAAAACTGTTATCCCATGTCATGCATAATATCTGATGACATCTATACACACAACTTAATGAAAAATCACTTTACCCGAATGCATAAAAATTAGAGGAAAACCATCTGTATTGCAGCTTGTAATGTACAATTTTCCATATAATCACAGAGTAAGTCTGTCTCTGATTTTGGAAATTAGACTGCTTCAGAATCAGACAAATAATTGTTTCATCACTCTAAAGTTAATTGACAAGATCTAGTTCTGCCAAATAATCAAAATGCATTTTCCTACCGACAGGAGCATGCATTACTGCTCCCATTGTGGCTTGAAAGGTTAAGACTACTTTAGCACAATTCAAAACAAAGTTCAAAAGAATTAGTCTGTCTTTAATTTTGAAGTGTGAACATAACAATCAGAGACCTGAAGCTTAATTGCTGGCTTGCTTGCTCAGAAGCTGAGCTACAACTCTCTGAAGACTGCTCTCAGCCACAGAGCTGGGCTATCCCTGCCAGGGGGGTTCTCCTGCTCCAAAGTTCAACATCCTCTGCTTAATTTAGCCTTTGTCTCACCAAATTTGTGCAGGGAGCAGTTGCAGACAAGAAGCCTTCCTTAATGGCTGCTCTGAAATCTCATGATTTCAAGAAGTCAGATTTTGTTTTGTTTAACTCTTTTAAACCTAATCTGTACTTCACCACAGAAATGATAGATTTTAAGAGGTCACTTGCTATGGTCACAACTCAAGTCTTCCCTTTCAGGTGTGAAACTCAAACCCTTTTACTGCTTAAAGCAAACTCACTGGAGCCAGAAGTGCTTTGACAAACATTTTTATTGCTGTTGTTTTGTTCAGAACTTTTCATTTCACTAAGGTTAATTTCAAAAAAAAATCAGATGGATAAAAAATTGCTGCAGTTTGGAAACAATAGAGCGTTACTCATTTTTATAGGTAAGAAAAAGACAGAGTACTGTCTGACAAAAATATGCTCCATAGCAGAAATAATAATATTAAATAGACCATTATGAAGTCATTTGAGGGGGGGAGTCACATATATTTTGCCATTTTGACATTTACTTAGCAGCATTTGGCAAATATTTATCCCTACATAAAAGCTCTGATATTTTACTTGTTAATTTCCCTAGTTATTTTCTGGAAAAGAGAAAGCCCTGAGCTGAAACATTAATATCACTTAAATCGCACCAACAAGAGCAATGTGTAAGCAATATTTTCTCATCCATGCACAGACACACACACCCCCCCCAAAGAAGGCATGGATTCCTTCCTACAAATGAATGCTTCAATAAACAACCCTTTTGGGATGCTATCAGGGATCTCTGTCTAACCACAGGCTGTAAGAGGCTCACAGTGAACCACAGCTTTGGAAAAATATCTGAGACCACTCTTAATTTATATATAATTTCATTAAAAATTAATTCATTTTTGCATGTTGACTGATTTCAATCCTTCTGATTACTTTCCCAAAGGCTCAGCTTATTTTCGGGTTAATAACCATACTGTACTACAAGGGCTGAGGGTAGAAAATCCCCTTTGTAACCTGGCAATGGAACAATGTGTTTATAGGAAAACTAAGTGAGGCTGATAGACTTGTTAGAAGATCAAAAGAATTTTTGGGCAGAGTGCCTCAAAAGTAAATTGTTATGGCTGTACCAGCTCTTAGAAACATCAGCTATTCCTGGCAATGCTGTTACAAAATTCCTAATACCACCAGCATGCCTATTAACTTTGGCTTCCAATGGGTAAATTTCCCTCCCCAACATTTGTATGAGCAGTTCTCAGGCCAGCTTGCAGAGTTAAGCAGAAAACCCTCTGCTCGCTCTTCAGACAAAATGGATTATAGTACCAGTCACTGCCAATGTATTTTAACTTGTTAGAACTGCTGCTCCCATAGAGAGGGGAGGTTTTCTTGCATCAGATTTTTGAGACTGAGCTTTACAACTAGGAAAATATATTTGAGGACAAGCTAATATCTAGATTTGTTATGATGAAATACACACCCAAAAGAGTGAATAACAAATGTTCTTCAAAATTTTTTGAGAAAGTGGAATTTCCCTGTGTGCTGTAGCACCTCAGCTGCCTTCTGAGTTCAGTTCAATAGTCCCTGAAGCAAGTGGGCTGGACAGCTCCTCCTTTTAACTTCCAACTTCCCCTTCTCTATTTTCCATTTCAGTTTGTCTTCCTATCCTTCCCTGCCATTTGGCACTAAGGAAACAGAGGCTTTACAGAAGGCTTCTTATTCCCCATCTCATGTTATTTTTCTTTTGCATGCCTTTTTTCATGTAGACCTAAAGCTGCCTTCTCAGACTTCTGGCCACCTGATAATACAGTACTGAGGCTGCACAAATTCGATCTCTTGGGAAATCAGAGTGGAGTGTCTGGAGTGATCACATTTAGTCTGTTATGTTGCTCATTTACAGTTTGTCTTAACATGCAAGCAGTAAAAAGCTTGTGAAAGTGGGGCACAGATCCTACCTTACATCTCACCAAATTCTGAAGAATTTACAATTTATATTTTCATTCTCTGATGACTCATTTCACAGGTGAAACAGGAAAACTGCTTTTTACATTATCCTCCTCTGCTTATTTACAAAGATGGACAATGTTTCCACAGGAAAACTCAGCAGTGCTCTGGGTTCAGAGGATCCGTTTCTCCCTCGCTGCTGCCTGTGCAGTGTAACACATGCACAGGAGAAGGTTAACATGTGACCTGTGAGGACAGCACGTGTCTGTCTTGCTCCCAGACATCAGTTCTGCCTGTCTTGCCTTAGTAACTCTTATGCCCCTCCCTCTCTCCATAGATTGTGATTTTGAATCACTGCACATAGAGGCTACACATGCATGTATGCCCATTTAAGTTCAACAACCTGAATAAAAGCTGTGTACAATAAAGCCTGAACTATACTAGATTTTATTCCCTGCTCTCTCTCTCTTTTCCATTAAAAACAGTACAGTAATACTATTAATAGCATTATTAGTGTATTTTATTTTATTTTATTTTATTTCAATCATTGAACTGTTTTTATATCAACCCAAGGTTTCTACTTTTTTTCCCAATTTTTCTCCACATCCTACCAAGGGTGTGGGGAATTGAATAAGCAATGGCATTGTACTTAGTTAACATCTGGGGTTAAACTGCAACACCCTTTAATTACTTATTTAAGAAGCTCAGCCTTGTGAGGATATATTGGAATTTTTCATCACCTTTTTGGCATGTTAATTTTTATCATAATTATGCACTTCAAAATTAAATTATAGTTCCATTGCATCTGAAGTCATTCTGTGTGCAGAGGCTCAGGTTCTTACCCCAGCTTGTGATCTTACACAAATAAACCCAAACTTGATCCAGTGTCCACCTTGCCTGAAAAAATGCAGTAATTTCAAAACTTTCAGCCAACTGCAAGTTGTTCTCACACCAGTGTGTGGGCCAGATGAACACAAGGTACTCAAGGTTAGCCAAGAAAATTACACAGTGATTGAATGGAGAGAAGCGTGAGAGGTCACACTAGTAATAAGTCATCATTTATAGATACTGTGGGTCATTAGCAAGGATTGTGTTGACTTCTCCTTAACAATAAATTTCCTAGTCTAGATGTATGTCCTACAAGGCGTGGCATTGCAGTCAAAACAGCTCAAGACAAAGATGCCTGAGTTATACAAGAGGCCAGAAATTATCACAAATAATTCTTCTTCATATGATAGAAGTTATCACAAATATTTCCTCTTACCTCCAGATTCAATTAAGAGATTCATGTAACTTTAGAAAACTGCCAGAATATTTTTAAACCCAGACTCCTGACTTGTAGGCTTTTGTGACTGCTACACAAGTGAAAAGAAGGTAGTCAATTGTGTTGGGCCAAGGAATGTTGAAAAGGCAACAGGCTCTATAAGGAAACTAAAAGCAAATCCTTGTCAAGCCAGGCAGCTCTCCTCTGGGACCCCCAGTAGCCAGCCTGCCACAGTTTCCTCCTATACCACAACTTCAAAACTTCTCACCCTGCGGCTGCCACGCTGTACATGGGGCATGGTACTAAATTTCTCTGGTGACGCCAGCTGGCTACCAATTGGTTATACGCTGATCATTAATGCAGTGCAGAAGCCAAAGCTACGTGAAATCACAATAACTTTTATTCCTATATCCAGTATTTGTCTTCCAGTTTTATTTCAATGAAATACATTTTCCAGGTGTGCAGAGTTGCTACAAAGAATGCAATTAAAGTCTTTCTCTCATCTTGAGAATCCTGACTCAGTAAGATCATAATTTCCTCCTCCATCACTTATGTACTACATTAAAAAGCAGAGATGCTTTCAGTAAAATTAAAAAGTAGGAAGGGCTCTCTGGAACTATCTGCCACATACCTCCACAATGCCCAATGGTTGAAACATCATATATTTCTTTTCATTGTAATCTTTGTATTTGTAAATTAATAAGCACATACTGATTGGCTGTCTGGGAAAGAAAAGGTGTGATTCTGTTTGTAAAGTCATCACACAGTCAGTGTGTGAAACTTTTTCTACATAAAGTTTTGACCAGGTTTAGCAAAATATCCTAGGATAAAAGAACTATAAAAATGCAAATTTTAATTTGCTGTTGCAAAATTCATGAGTGGACCTTTTTAAGGGGATATCTCCAAATGCCATACTCAATTGTTAAAAATTTGATTTACAGCTGTCTATATCCTTGGGACAAGGGAGTGCAAACATAAAGGGAAATTGGCAAGCCCGCAGGTGCATTGCCCTTGTCTGTCCTTCCCTAGAAGAATTAGGCTAAGACATTCCAATACTTAAAGGAGGTTTTAGGGACATTTAATGGCTGAGTTTGAATTCTCTGCCTCATAGTTATGCATTGTAATACCACATCAAATCACAGCAAAATGTAAATACTTCTATAGAGGATCAGTGAAATAAGCCAGGAATCACTGTCCCATTAGTGCACCAGCCAAGGTGCTGCTGCTTTCACAAGGAGACATTGAAAAATATACATTTAGAATATTGTTAAACATTCTACCAAGGAGGGAGCTTTGAAGCAATGTCATTTTATCTTTTCAGTTATCATTTTCCTGGTGTTTCAGAAATGATGTGTTATAACTAACCAGGCAAAAATGGAATTGAATAAATGATTCTTAGTAAAAATCACTATAATTTGAAGGAAGATAATATTAAAGGTGTTTACTGTTCAACAGCTGATAGAAAAGTTTTCAAGAACAGCAGAATAGAAGGAGTATATGCGTGGCAGATATGAAGTTGGGACTCCACATAGAACCAAGCTAAGAAACAAAACACTTTCCTAGGAAAAAGCAAGAAATTTTTCCTTATTGTCAAAAACAAAATAATGAGTGGCCAACAAATCATAAGTAAACCAACAAAATTTTTATAGTAGAACTAGATCTAAGTTTTAGACAATAGATATGCAACTCAAAGATGCTCTTAGCAAGTAAAACTCCACTTCAAACACTCCACCTAAAACACTTTACAAAACAAAAAGGAGATTTGTTTGTATCATCCACAGTGTGGCAGGAACATAATTTTTCTCAAGGATATAGTAGAAATATATTTCTCATGGCAAATAAATTTCTGACTTATAGTATTAAGCCTACATTTTCAAAAATGACCAGCCATTTTTTAGTCCTCAGCTTCTGATACCTCAAAATAACATGAACTTCAGAAATGTAGGTACTTAAATCTCTATAGAATGGGTTCCCCCAATGCATCCAAAATAGACATCTCAAAAATGGCTATTTTTAGACTTAAATTGATGAAGTTCATTAAAGGTTCAGACTGAAATGTCCGAATTTTTCCACAGAAGATTTACCAGTACAGGTAGCCTCAGAACAAGTTTCACATGTCTTAGAGTCACCCAGATTGATGTGACAGGATCAGTTCTAAGTATCAGGAGACAATTTAACTTCAAACATTTTTCATTCATGGCTTCTAGCTACAGTTGCTGGAGGAAGAATATTTAAATTTGAAATCTGGAGTTGTTAATAATTTTTAGTAATTTATTTACGGCATTTTCAGCTCTCTGTTTCCAGTGTGGTTAAGTGATCATATCATGTCAAAAATTCCTCCCACAGGAGCTAAGTAGTAGCATTTACTTGACTAAACTGAATTTTATTTAACTGAATCATACTGTGTTTAAATTAAATGCATTGCAAATGAAGCAGAACACACATGCACTACTTTGCACATCTGAAAAGATTTCTAGGCAGTTACTGGTTTTTTAAGCCTGATATTACAGTTCTTTCCTCATTATTGTCTTCGGCTCCAATCTGATTCCTTTAAAAAACACAGTTAAATTCAGTGGACTTGAGCTCTAATTTATAGGTAGGCAGAGAAAAAAATTGCAGCTTTCTAAACATTGATTTAGCCTTCTTATTTATATGAATTCTTTTATATGAATTTTATATATTCTTCTTTTGAAATACTTGCCACCTTCTTTTGAAATACTAACTTCAGACACTAATTTTATTGTAAATGATAGAATTTTCTCTAGAAATAGCCCATACAATTCAATTTTTTTTCCAAGCTTCTAAATATATTTTAAGTAATTGGAATAATTTTAGATATAAGAACATTCATAAATTCTGTATCTCAAGTTTTCCTTCACTTTGGGATTCAAAAGGTTGAAGAGGCCTGCAAGTCCTGTTGAGTCCATACGAACAGTCCATAATTTTGAAACTGGTAGAAAGACTTCTCTTCTTCATCTGGAGTCAATAGATTTAAAAGACTGAAGCCATACAATTTATTACTAGAGATCTAAAAAAAAATTCAGAGACAAAAGGTTGTTTGGAGCTTATTTCATGCTGGATGAAGTATTTGACTGTCCTTGAATTTTCAGTTAATATATTTAAATTTCAGTTGCAAGGCAAAAAATAAATTTCACTCTCATTCCCAATATAAAGTTCAAGGGGAAAAGAAATCACTATCTTTCAGATCTAAAATAATTATTTTATGGGTGAAGTCTTACAGAAAAAAACATTTATGACAGTCTCATAAGTGTTTTATTTTTCTATTTCAAATGTATCCATGTGGTTTGCAGGATAACTGACTTTACTGAGGGAATAGCGGGCATTTTTCATCCTTTAACTGTTTTTATTTGCTCCTGCATTTTTCCCCTGAAAAATTATTTCGCTATTTATCCTCTGAAATGTCTCTCTAGTGATGTCTTGAAAATGAGCATCTTATCCATGATGCATTCTATTGATGTGCTCTCAAATAGGAAAGAGAAAGGGAATAAAAGATTTCACATCAAGGCTCACCTGCCTACAATTCATTGTGCTGTTTTCAGTGGCCCCCACCTTCCACAGGGCCATGACTGGAATCTCTCAAAGATGGTGTGGCTTGGGGATGCACTACTGGAGCATCATTCACATGGAACCCTCAAAGGCAGTGAGCAATGCATGTTCTACCAGAAGAATATTACAGAAGCCAGGAAGACCGTAGTCATTGTGAGCTGATGTCCATGATCCAGTCACTGAGAGATGCCTCTGTCCAAATTATGGTGCATATACCAAAGTCAGTGGTATGGACTCGATTTAGTAATGAATGTTAGGTAGAGAGATAGAAAGAAATAGAAAAGAGAGGGTCAGAGGGGTGGGGGAGGAGAGAGAGAGCATGATCAAGCAGAAGATAGCCACCACCCATGGATTCAGCAGCATCCTGTTGGTCCTTCTTCACTCTGGGTTTCTTGGTGGGGGAGGTTCTGAGGCCATTCCAAACTTTTCATTGTTTATACACTCAAGCAAACAAAGGAATTAATTCTTATTGGCTACACAGTTCTGTTATGCTGTTGGTTAAATGATTCCCTTGCCTCTAATGCTAATTAGTCCCATGCTGTCTTTCTCTTCTGAGTCAGTGAATTTCTTGGGTTGATGGTCTGTGAGTTGGTGATTGCAATCTCTCCCTGTCAGAATTACCTTTTACTTAGTCTGAGCTGATTTCAGTGCAGTTGCTGAGCTGGCTTTCCTTGTGGCCCATGAATTCTGCCATTATCAGTAACACATTCTTCTCCCCCAGCTTTGCTAAACTCACCCTGGGTCTGAGATAACACCTAGACAATAGTACCACCTTTATCTTATCTCAAGTTCCTGCTGTGCTGGTTTAATTTACAGTCCAAGTTCCAGGTATCTACAGAGGCATATTCTGAAGGGGCTGCAGTGGCTGGTGGTGGTCACAGGTGCCATCTCTCCCATAACTTTGGGTGATCCTTGTTTGCCAGGTGATGTGCTCATGAGTGTCTTTACACAGTTGCCAATGTGGGAATTTTTGTCTGGATGTGTTACCCAGGATGTGCTACCCAGGTCTTGCCTCTGCCAGGCTTAGAGCTGGTGCCACCCTGCTGCTCTGCTCTGTGCTGATCTCATGGTAAAGTCCTTCTGTGGCCTTAGCAGTGTTGGAGACAGGCAGCTGTGATCTCAAAGTCCTTACAGCTGGTTTAATGAGCTACAGTTTCACAGAAGAATTTACCTTCCAGATCACAGCACATTATTTTACATACTAAACTGCACATATTTTAACATACTAAACTGTTGTCTTCAGCACATGGAAATTGTTTTATTTTTTAAGAGGAAACCATGATAGTACACATACAGTTTGACATATATCTTCACAATTGGCACCTGTTTGGAGAGAATTCTTTCTTCACCACTGTTTTTCTGCAAATAAAACATTCTGAGTAACTGAAATTTGAGGCCAGCATGCCAAACCCAAATACCTCAGATATTTTTCAGCTTCCTCTATGAAAAGCAATATTCATGTAACTTTAGAAAACTGCCAGAATATTTTTAAACCCAGACTTCTGACTCATTCTCTCTTCTTGTTTTTGGATATATGTGATTTGGTGGGAAACATATACTCTATAATGTTATTCTTGCAATAAATACACCACACTGAAGAAACAAATGTGATCATAATTATATTGAAAATTAGGTCTAAAGATCAGTCAGAAAGCTCAAGGGAAACCCTGACACAGGTTGATTTCAATGCTGTCTCCCAGGAGGATAGCTCAAACTTCACTGATTTGTACGTTGCACAGGTTGATTTCAATGCTGTCTCCCAGGAGGATAGCTCAGCCTTCACTGATTTGTACGTGACAGGTTTGTAGTGTGAATTATATCAATTGAGAGTCCTACTGAGGCATTCATTATTGTCCTGAATGTGTCTTGAAATGGAGGCCTATTGCATTTAAGTGACAGGGATGTAGTTTCTATATACAACTAATTTATATTATTATGAAGTCCCTCTGTATCTTATCCTTTCACCAGTCATTGGACAGATCACTTGCCACAAAATCATTTTTCCTGTCAATCATTTTTCTGCCAGGTCAAAGATACAGGCACAACATTCACAATTTTCAGTAACATGTAACAAAAATATGTTAATAGGAGAAAAACAACCCCTGTTATCATATTGCTCAATCCTAACCCTTGGCTTTTACAGGCTAAGTTGCAACATTAGGTCAAGATTTCACCAGTGGTTCTTATTCCTAAAACTAGAAATGTTCCCACTCCCCAAATGGCCAAATGTGAGGATTGGACAGATTATTGATGAATTAATTTCTCTCTCTTTTACTAATAAATGCATAAAATAATCTGCTATAGTGTCAGGAAATTTCATTCTTGAGTGTTACTACCTCTTTCTAAATAGAGATAAGGGGAAAAAACCAAACAAACAAAAGACAAACCATAAAAAAAATAATTTGTTCAGTTGCCTTTTAATTTCAAGTATGAAGAAAAGAGTATATGACCTTCAGCCCCTGTCAAGTCCCTGACAATGTTGGAATTATCTTTTTACCATGTCTTTATATAAAAACGAATAAGATTATCTTCGATTTTTTGAGGCTGAATTTGATACAAATACATAGAAAGATAAAGACAAGAGAAAATGGGAAAAAAGTCAAAACAGTCTCTCCATCCCCATCTATTTTTTTCACCATGAAAACTTTAATCTTTTATATATTCATTTCTATGTATTCTTTTTCCTGGAAGTGGAATTTTAAGACGGATGTCTTAAATTTTGAGATGGATCTCTTTAAATTATCCATCTTAAAATTCACATAAAACAAAAAGGAAAAACAAACACCATAGCACTCCCCCTCTACAAGGTAAAACACATCTTCAGAATAATTTTGGCAGCATTCCCTGGATTTAGTTCCCCATATGCCAATATGGGGTTGCCAATATACATTACACAAATGTCTCTCTGTCACATCAGTTCCCACTTATTCATTTGTGAAGTGGTTTTATGTCAGTGAACAAGACAGGACTGTAAAAACAAGCCAAGTGTTGCACGGGCATTCCCTAGCTCTGTCTTAGTGTACTCCTCCAGTAAGTTTGTCCATCCTCCCCCATCTTCAGCAGCTTTAGCAGAGCCCTATCAGCTCACAAAAGAATTCTCACAGAGTGCTAAAACCCACAACAGAAATCTCACTAAGTGGCCAAAACCTAGCTACCAAGAAAAGGCCATTTCCCCCTTCCGTCTCTCAATTCTGCTCAGGGAACACACAGCCATAACAACTCCTGATTGAGGAGCTCTCACTATACACAGGAAAAAAGCTTTCTCTAGCAATACTTCTGTCTTCTCACATGTAGAGAGGAATACATCTTCCTCTCCTATGGAGCCACTGTCCACCAGGAGCTCTGGATGACCATGATTTCCTCCCCCCACTCCCTGGAAAATGGAAACTCTAACCTTCTTTACTCAAGGGAGTTTTTCCCACATTTCTCTGTATCCCAAAACCAGTGGGAAGAAGGGTTGTTCATGCAGAAGGCAGCAGGGAGCAGCCCAGACAGGAGCCCTTTTCTGCTGCAGTCCATAAGGAAGGCCTGCAGCAGGGTGTGGTGAGCATCCTTCTCTGCACATATGAAGCAGAGTTTCCTCCTGGGCTTGGCCAGACCTGATAGGACCTGGGACTTGTTCCCCAGGGGAGCACACTACAGACAAGGGCACCTGCTGATGAATCACACCACCAAGTGTTTTGACACCATGTTGAACACAAAGCTCTCTTCTTAGCCATCTCTCCAGATCTTAAGTCCTGGTTAAAATATTAAAATAGAAGCAGAAAGTCTACTTTGAGCCAGTAGGAAAAAAAATTACCTACTTGCTGGAGAGTCATGGGACATGGCAAGTTTCCTAAACTTCCTTCATCAAGTAGGATATTCAAGTGAGTGTTTCAAATGTGGTTCATCACATTTAAATCCTCAAAGGGTTCAGAATAAGGCAGTTTCTGACGCTCACTCTTATGCTACTCTAACTAGACCACATCAAATGTTTTGACCAACTTGTTCATTCAGAAACTTCAGTATAGAAAACGTCAACAATGAAAATCAAAACACTGTAGAAAAAGCTACTTCATAAATACATCATGGCTGAGGCCCTGGGTTTCTTTATAGCAAGTTTGACCAAAAGTCTCACTTTGAGTTTTTCAATGAACAAAATTCAAAGGCACCTTCAGTTAATTTTGAAGTAAAAGTGTTACTGAATAAAATAAAAATGAATAATGCAATCACTACAGTATATTCTCTGTTATTTAATTTGATATTTATATAAATTATTTTATACTGCTACTATGTTTTTAATGTTTCTGTAGTACTGTGAAATTTTATGTCAAACTATGGAATTTATCAGAGAGGGGAAAAAAAGGTAATTTTGAGAATGAGATTGAGGAGAACTGCAACTTTTATGGGTATAAGAAACCATTTAGATCTGTGGAATTGCTCATATTATATCAACTCTTAAAACATCAATACTGCTGAGAAATTAATATTATTAAATTTCAGAAGCAATTTCTCCCCTGCTGATGAATGGAGAAATTCCTTCCTTTCCCAGTGCCAGTGGTTTAGGTTGCATTTCTTGAAACAATTACATCCTTTCCTAACTTGGTTCTTGATTTTAAGTGGGCAAATCACCTTCTTAAAAACCCTGGGTGGAAGCATTAGGGAGCTTGCACAGATGACAATGCCGGTTTGAGCAGTGCTCATTTTTATAGGAAACTTTTAGGAGTAAGGGTCACAGAGAAACAAAAGCTTAGCCTCAAAAGAAAAGTACTGCAGCAAGAGGGAACATTGGTGGCCAAATTCTCACAGAAGCACAAAAGAATTGAGGTTAGTGCTTATAAAGATATCAGCATTTAAAAATAAAATTCAGAATGCTCAGAGATAGCATTCCTACCAGCAGGATAAAAGTTAGCCCCCTTCTTAGGCATTATTTGTCAAAAACATTACTGTGTCAGGAGAGCAGTAATACCTATCACACATGAACCAGAATCTTTAAATGAGATTGATTCTATTAACTCTACTAATATTTGCTTTACATAATGGCAAACAAAGGAAATATTTTCATCTTGTTGATGGGCCAACTGTGTAACAATTTCTGTCCAGCACTCATAGAATGACATGAGACAGCAATAAGAATGTAGTCAGGTAAAAAGAAATTTGGCATTTGAAACCATCTTAACTTTAGTCTTCAGCGACAAATATTCTGTCACCCGTGTTTGGTGCTGAAGAGGAATTATTTTCCATCTGTCTGGAGGTTTGCAAGCTGAGCATGGCTATTTTGCTGTCTGGCACATCAAACCTCCAGGCTAGCAGGTAGTACTTATAAATATACAGTGCACCAGGGATTGCTGGAGCAAATATTTTATGTGTCTCTCTCACTCTCTGGGCTTTTTCACTTACTTTCAGGACTCAGGATTGCTGCAGAGGGAGTTTATCTGTGCCTTCTTTCTGGCCTTTTCTGTTACAACATTGGCTGGGCTACAAAGGGGCAACTTGCCTGTGGCCATCATTCAACTAGGAAATAAAAGGTCAGACCTGGTGCATTCTGCAGAGTTCAAAGGATTTCTCTCTCCATTAAGAGAGAGCTGGAACCCAGCTGCAAGAGCTTGTTTCTTGTATGGTTTTCTGTGTTGCTGTTTAGGTGGCCTGGAAAGGCCCAGGGATGGCCTTGGAGAGCCGACGCTTCAAAGGACGAGGAGAGACTTCTGATCTTGTCTCGGTCTTGGTGTTTATTAATTGTTTATCTAAAAGATTTTCTTTCAGCCCGACAGAGGTCTGCACAGCAAGTCAGCCATGGGCACACTCTCCAAGCCCCCGGGCGGTCACTTATCTTTATACCCTAAGTTACGTGTACAATATTTATCATTTTACTCCAATACCTTCTACCCTTATTAACCGGTGCACTTTTAGTAATGACCAATCCCAAAGTGCCACCACCACCACAGAAGATGGAGGCCAAGAAGAAGAAGAAGAAGGACAGGACACGCCCCAATTCCTCCATCTTACTTCTCTAGACCCCCCTGTACCAAAATCCTAAACCCTGTGTTTTACACTTTAACTAACTTATCCCTTCACCATTCACCCAGTGGAATCCTCCCAGTCCTCATACAGGTCTCATCTCCTGTGTAGGATCAAAATCCTGCCACCAGACACTTCTGGCAACATTCCAGGATTCCCGAGCCCCCCAAGGGTGGTCTCGGCCTCTCTGCACCTCCATCCTGAGGTGCTGAGATCCCACAGTTTCTGTCAGATATTCCCAAGTGGAAATAGCCGCTTGTAAGCAAGAAAAGAATCAACAATAAAGGAAAAAGAAACTCTTGTTCTCTTTTATATTGACTATCTTTTTGTCCTAATAACCATACTAAAATATGTTAAATATAATAAATATCACAATATTCCATACTGGAGTGATCATCTACAAGGACAGCTGTAATTTGTTTAAGACATAAATTTGTTAACACAGTCTTACTTATTTTTCCATGCCTGAAGCATATGAAATTGTGACTTCACATGCCAATTATTTGCTGGCAGAGCTTCCCATTTCTGCTTTGCATATATAATATCTTAGGGAGAGAGAAAGAGAAAGGAAAGAAGCAGCACTTAAGTATCTAAAGAACGTTTAATTGCTGATTCTCTTCTACTGTACAAGAAAGCATCTCATACCGCAGGGTTTGTGCATAACCTCTATGCAAGATCCCACTCCTCCTCTCTATGCTTCTGGTGGTGTATGTGGAAATCATCATGAGCAGAGAGTAACCCACATGATATTTAACTTCTGGCACTGGTTGGCATTTTCTTCTTCAGTAAAAGGGAAAGCATACTACTGAAAAATAGCGGTCACAAATACCTGGACATAAGGGCAAGTTTCTTTTGATGCAGAGACTAGTCCATACCCTTAAAAGTGAGGGATTTTATAGAATTTCCAAAGCCTTGGCCATATTTCCTAAACAAGAAAATTGCTTTAAAATATTTCATTTATCTTTCTTTCTGTCTTTATCAATTTCCAGACTCCTCTACTTGAATTCATAAAAATGTTAAAGTCCATGCAGTAAGATTCCACTTCTTAGAGGAAAAAGCCTGGAAAAGGAAGAGGTAAGATGGCTAAGATTGCCATTGGATTTTCTTCTTTTGATTAGCCTGTATGATTTATGACAGATAATTTGTCTCATAGAAATAAATTAAATAATTCTTAAGAAGAATAGAAAAACAAATTCAAATAAGAGAGACAGCAAGTAAAGGCAACAGAGATAACGTCTTGATTGTTAGTGTGTGAATTTAAATTTTTCATTTTCCAACTCTTTTACATATGTTTTTAGTGGTAGTACTGTGTTGTATAGGAATTGCATACATGGCAACAGCTAAGTCTTCCACAATATCTTAATGATGCTGAAAGTTTGGATCATCATTACACATTCAGCACTCGCTGCAGGCTATGCTTGAGTCATAGTTCTAACATAAGCACATGGCTCACTTTGTTAGTGGCACTAGTGGTTTATTCATTCCTACTATTCTCTGAACACTTTTACATTCTTTGAACTTTCTTCGAAGCCAAGATTTTGCACTTTGTTCTGGTTTATTTATGCTCCACTCATACTTCACTTTTGCACAGATCTTCTATTGTACTTGACTCCAGGGAACATATACTGTATAACATTACAGTCTTAATATTGGGAATAGTGATGTGACTGATACAAGATCAGATTGTAGTAGGTGTAAAAAATGGAACTTTAATCACAATTGTGAGAATTCCCACATGAAGGAGGAGATTAATTCAAAACTGTCAAGTCTTATGAATGAAGTCTGACAATGATATACAACCTCAGGAGTAGAAAGTTTCTCCTTTCTGTAATTGAGCACTTTTGGTTAGTTGATATTTTTTGCTACTTATTACAAATTAAATTCACTTCACACAGGGAGACTGGTAGGATTAGCCTTAAATGTGCACTTGTAAAATGCAATTCCTTCA
Organism: Ammospiza caudacuta; assembly: GCF_027887145.1. Classification (NCBI taxonomy): domain Eukaryota; kingdom Metazoa; phylum Chordata; class Aves; order Passeriformes; family Passerellidae; genus Ammospiza; species Ammospiza caudacuta. Next base: position 39,943,309 of record NC_080593.1, on the reverse strand, counting down.
TCTGACAGAGACAGTCCCAATAAACTCAAAACCAAGGGAAACTTAGTCACCATCACAGGATAATCTTCCAAGGGCATCAATAATATCTATGGGCACAGAGACAAACCTTGAGTACTCAGCTCATATGGAGCCCTTCAGACAGCAAGGGATTTTCAAAAGAAGTGGAAGAGATGCTGTCTGACTAGGTGGTAAATATTTACTGGATTCATCACTTTGAACATCTTAAATAAACATATTGATGACGCCAGTGACTAAACCTCCACACGATCTCTGGTTGAAGGTGTTTCTGGTAATTATTTCACAAAGAAATTATTTCTTTGGAATAATCTGAAGGCTATAAGTGGACATAAATACAAATGTTAAATTTTCATTCTGGTCAAACAATTCCCTGCTTCGTGGTATAACATTTCCCTGCATTAGTAGGCAAATTAAACCACCAATATGATTTGTTTACAAAAAGTTCTTGGATGCTATCAAGCTCTAAAATATTGTTTGTATTAAAACAAAAGAAAATAAGAAATTAACAAAAATCCAGTGGTCAAAATGTAGAAGTATTGGAGAAACACTGAAATCTGTTTATGACAACTACTCTAGACAGAGTTCTGTGTTTTGCCTTATTTTATGCATTGGCAGCATTGTCCTCAAGTAGCCTGCAACAGAAATTTCCTATAAGCAGCAATTCTTCCATTCCTGACTTCCTTATCCAAAGACTTATTCAGACCAACCTGTTACCATCCTTTAGGAGGTAATATTTATGCAATTTCTCTGGAAGAGTTCTTGAGTCAACATAAGAGCTCTCGAGTCAACACATGCTAAAATATAAAGAACAGATTTCAACAAAGAACCTCAACTTTACACAAATTGGAAAACAAAGAATCAAAACAGTAAAAATATTGCCTCCTATTTGCTGTCTTCTGAAACTGGCTTTGCCTGTTCAAGAGTAGCCTGACAACAAGCAGCTGAGCTCACGCAGATGTTCAGTGGTCCCAAAATGTTATGACTGCCAGCCCAGTCCTCATGAGACAGTGAATGTTAATGAACCCACACAAGATGAAATAGCAAGAAAATTCCAATCACATCTATTTCCTTAAGGAGCCACCTAAGTGACAGAAAGTATAGATGCCACCACTTTCAACCACAATAAATCTTGTTTGTAGAGATGAAAAAGCAGAACATGTACGAGTCTTCTGACCTTGCTAAAAGAAATTCATTCCTTCCTTCTGACTGCAGAACTGAATTTCATACTCCCTTAATTTTCCAGGTATTGAAAATATTAGCTTTCTATTTAAAGCAGCTACTCAAGGAAAACTTATAAATCTCAATAAAGTCAACAAGTCTAATTTTCAAAGTAGAGGGCCAGCAAATGTGGCTATACTTATAATACTCAGTGTAAAATAAGTACAAGAATGACTGAGTTCCATTCAACTCACTTTAACTTATAAGACCTTTCAAAACAAAGTTCCTATTTTTTCTTAATAATAAAAGTCAGTTTCATACCTCTTTTGAAATAAGCATGCCAAAATTCACACAAAGAATTTACTTTTGTAAATTTGTTAAGAACACTTGATCAAAACCAGCCCATAGTCTCACAAATACCGTCTTCACCACTGTGTCAACATACAAAGAGCTATTTAGCCACATGAGTTTGTTCATTGAGCAGCTGTGCACTAAAAGCACATATGCATGTTTACTGAGCAGGCAAAACGGCAGTAAACATACAAGAAAGTTAAACATCCTTTGAAAATTCAGCCCACATAATTCAATCAATCACCTAAAGCTCGGTTTGGTCCCTTCTCTACATAGGTTCTTTGTTCAGTATACCAAATTCCTCTAGTTAAATTCTTAGCCATGGAATGAGAGACAGGACAGGAAGTGCATAACTCACAGCAGGAAGGGCTCAGCTGTCACATATAATTGCTCTTGGTTTTAAATCTACCCGCTGAAACCTTTTGGAATGAAGAGCACTTAGACTTCTTTCAGAAATAAAAGACAAATCTCCAAGCATTTCAGTAGACAAAAATTAATCTTGATGCAGCAAACTTCAGGGAAATACTTTTCTTCCTTATTTGCTGGTCAAAGAGAATGTAGAAAATAATTGCAGCCACACACCACCATCACACACTATATGGTTCAATCCCTATCACCTTTAAAACAACAAAAGGCTGGAGCACCTTCCAGCTTTTTGTTGTTTTAAAGGTGTGGTTAATTATCAGTGTTTCTCTCAGGTAAAGCATTTTCAGGTTTCCTGCAGCTGGGAAAGTAAATAATTCTCAATTTTGGTGCAGAAAGGTATTCAAATTAGTAACTTGTTTTAAGGAAAATCATGAGAGTGAAACACCAATATTACCCTGCTCTTTCCATCCTGTGTCAAAAACTATTTCTACAACTATTCCAGCTATTTCTACAACAGAATTACAGATAATTTTCAAATTCTGCTTTGCTGGAAGATGAATCACTATTTGTGTTAGAACAAATTTAGTGTGTTCAGCATGTTAACAGGTCATGAAAAAATTGCTTAAACTATGCTTCACAAAACACTGTCAGAGCTCTAAAATTAAGAGGTGTAGTGTGTTGACCTTGGCTGGATGCCAGGAGCACACCAAGCTGCTCTATCCTTCCCAGCTGGACAGGAGAGAGAAAATGAGATAGAAAATGATTCATAGGTTGAGATAAAGCAGTTTACTAAAGCAAAAGCAAAACTTACCATGAACACAAGCAAACAGCTAAAAAAAGTTTGTTCTCTACTTCCCATCAGCAAGCAATATCTGGCCACTCCCCAGAAAGCTGCACTTCAGCACAGGTAGTGGTTTCTCCAGGGCAACCACTTGATGGGGGGGAATGCTGGGGAGCCAGCAGAAATGCTGTGCCAGCACTGCTCAGCAGTACCCAAAACACTTGTGTGTCATCAACACCTTTCTAACTACCAATGGAAAGCACAGCACTGTGAGGGCTGCCATGGGAAAATGAACTCCATCTCAGCCAGGCCGCAGACAAGAGGACAATATTTCTTCCTCCTCATTATTGAGAAGCAAAAAATTCTGCAGATCTTCATAGCCAACAGGATTTTGGCTATGCATATTATGAACACAAAAAAGCAGCATGCAACCAATACCAATTCATCATGTATGCCATGTTTAGTAGCCTCTATTGTTCTGAAGAGACTAAATATGATCAGAATTTAATTCACCATTAAAATCATGATGGTATTTGAAATGATAAATAAATGCATTGAAAAGACAACAATCAAACTGTCAAAGTATGAAAATATGCATAATAACAGCATTAATAAGCCATAGTCTTTTAAATGGTGCCTAGTAACATCTGCAATCTTTTGCTGCCTTTTAGAAGTAAGCTGTTACATTTAATTTTTAATCTCGCTTTGCTCTTTCAGTGCTTGTCAAAGATTTGGTATCTCATCTTTTCGGGAAATATTTGTAAAAAGAGACCACATCCTTTGATACCCTTTAGCTAAATATCATAGTGTGTCTACATCCTCTGCAACAGTGAGCATCACATATTTCAGACAACTTTTATTCCCCCCAAAAAAATTGGTTTTAAATTTATGATGTTTGAATTTAACTGGGCAACTTAAATCAGGCATGGGGGTATGAGTAATGAGAGGTTATGAAGGGCAAGAGAAGCAGTTAAGTATCACTTTGTTTGTGAAAGTCTGCCTCTGAGCAAAAGCATAATTCCTGCCTTAGTTCCCAAAGGGCCAGAATAACTGTCACACTAGAATTCATGATTTTTCTTTTCCCAGCCCAATTATATTGTTGAAATTAATTCAGTGATTTGCACCAGATTTACCATCTCTTTTATTTGTTTGTTCCTTAGCCAGCCACATACAGAATAGTCCTATTCCAACTCCATGATCTCTGATCCTTATCTAAATCCCCCATTTAAAGGACTAGAATTAATAAGAAATAGTGTCTGGGTGGCAGCATTAGAATAAATTGCTTTTCCGTTGTTACGGTGCTTTCCCCAACGAATATGAATGTAGGAACGGAGTGGAAAGCTGCTCTGTCCCCTCTCAGGAGTAAAAATTTGGCTTAATACAAACATGATGCACACTTGTCACATGCTGCTACCCACTAGCTCTTCACTGCTAAACGTTTAAGAGACTCCACCAGGCTGAGTGGATTGGGAACACATCAAAGTATCTCACTCTATTTCTTGCTTAGTGCAGGTATCCTATACAAAGAGAGAAGATCTAAAGGGAATAGTACTAGCAGCCCATTGCACATAGATATATACCTTAACAGTTTTAGCTCAATTTCAACCACGCATAAAGGAAAGTGTGGAGAATGCTAGATACCCAATTCTTTCTTTTGGTATCTTGTTTAATCTTATTTGATTACAAGGGCACAGATGGGATACCTGCTAGAGATAGCTTAGCAAACTGATGGTTGTGTCCTTGCGCACCAACTGTGTCGTTTCAGTTTGAAACTCCATCCTAGATCCAGAAGGTTTCAATGCGTATACTTCAAAAAAGCGAATTAAGAAATACAGACCCAAGAGTTTGGAGAGCTGGGAACAGCTCCATTTCAGTAAACATACAGCTATGGCAATTAGTAGTCATCTTGGTAGGCAAGTAAAATGAGGTCACAGGTCCACAGAGGAATAAGAGTTGGTATAAAGAAAGTGTTCTATAAAAAAGGCTTAAGCCAAAGTTCCAAAGAATACTGATAATAAGTTTAAGGTACAAGTCCAGAACACTCCAACTTGAAAACAGACATCTGAAGATGCAAAACAGAGACATTTTTTTATCATAGTGTAATGAAATAGAACACTGCTTCCTAACAGTTTTGTCTCTGACAATTTTACATTAGATATTTTCATTCTTCCATAGTGAAGGGTTGTTTTAAAGAAAAAAAATATGTGTTAATGCATGGTTTTATAACAGAAACCCAAGTAAAAGTATATCTGTATATTTGTCTTATCTGTAGAACTTTATAATTTTTTATGCACCGCAAGAGAAGTGCCGTGGAAGTTGTCACAGGACTCAGTATTTAAGGCAACAGTGGGGGAAAACACAGCTAAGGAATATTACTCTAAGTAATAGATGTCATTAATCTAATTTTACATCACAGATAAGATTAAGGCTGGCTTATAAAAGCAGTAGTATTAATGAAATGCTTCTTCAAATCTGTTGATTTGCTAGATCAAGACAGTGTAGTCAGGAACTAGAACACTGCACAGTTAGCATAGTAACATTAGATACATTAAACACTGGTTAACCAGTCTTGAAAATGTCTTTGTAAATAATAGAACATCAAGCATTCTTTCATGGGGCTCTGAATCTTTGTTATGTGTTTGTTGATAACCTAGTGAAAAACAAAGAAAAATGGTACTGTAGATGATGGCAAATTTAAAAGAACGATATAATATTATAGAGTCATAGAATAAGCTGAGTTGGAGGGGACTCACCAGGATCATTGAGTCCAAATTCTGGCCCTGAACAGGACAGTCCCAAGAACCACACCACATGCCTGGGTACATTGTCCAGGTATGTCTTAAACTCGGGCTGGTGCTGTAATCACTTCCCGGGGAATCTGTTTAGTGGTCCACCACCCTCTGGGTGAAAAACCTCTTCCTAATATCCAATCTAAACCTCCCTCAACTCAATTTCATGTCATTTCCTCTGGTCCTGTCACTGGTCATGAGAGTGAAGAGATCTGTATATGCCCCTCCACTTCCCCTCATGAGGATGTTGAAGATCACAGTGAGGTCTCCCCTCAGTCTCCTCTTCTCCAGGCTGAACAGACCCAGTGACGTCAGCTGTTCTTCATAAAGATTCCCTTTGAATCCCTCCACCATCCTTGTGGCCCTCCTTTGGATATTCTCCAATAACTTAGACCACTAATACTGAACAGACTCGACCAGTGGGTGGTATGGACACAAAAATCCCACTGTAGAGTCTGATCTCTAGGAAAGAGCCAAGTCTAGGATTTCTGAGAAACTCTCATGAAAAGTAGCAACACTGAACACAGCAGAGGGGAAATCATAACAGACAATCAACTATACGTCTTTCAAGTGCACTTAAGTGGGATCTCTATCAGAATAGCTCTCCCAATTCTAAATTCTCGTCTCAAGGATTATGTTAAGAAACTGAGAGGATGGTGGCAAGTGGTAAGAGCAAGAAAATGACTACCAGAGGAGTCCTAAGGAGTATATTGAGTACAAAGGCACAATACGGTACCATCAGACCAGAGTTATATATCTGCAAGGAATTCACAGGGCTGTTAATTATTATAGATTAAAGTACAACACAATCTAATGATCAGCACAGCAAGGTTCATTAACCTAAAGTCAAAACAACAGGTTTTTTTCTTAAAAAAGGTGAAGATAATTTTTCATCACCTCTCTTACTTTGTAGAAAATTGGGTGGTATATCATTGTGATTTGTAAATTAATAGTGGCTATTTTTCCCCTCTAAAAATCTTTCAAGCAAGAATTACCTCAAGAAAGTTTTCTAGGTTATGTGGAAAGTCAGGGTTGACTTTCAAAAAAGATAGATCCTGGTCCTATAGTCTGATCAATTCAAGTATGAATTGATCAGCATTCATAACTGAAATTAGCATGGCAATAATCTTAATCAGATTGAAAAACTCAGTTCCCAAATGCACTGGTTCATAGAACTTGAAACATATCCTCAACTTCCCTGCTGTATATGTACTTTAAAAATATTTTTGGTACAAAAGATCTGGCCTGAAAGTTATTCACTAGGACATTTCAATCCATTTATTTGCACTTTGATTTTTAAGTAATCAGTGAAAAGAACATATCTGTCAGACTAGATAGACAAATGTACATTGAGGAGTTTACACCCACCTTAACTTGATTTTCTACCCTAAAGCAACAAATATTTTCACGAGCAGCAGAATTACTCATGAGCTGCTTCCTACAGATTTCTTAGCTTGGTCATCGTGCCCAGCTCCCTCCCTGAATTGCTTCAGTTTAATCCATAGTGCTGGAGGCAACACATTAGAGAAGACAAGAAGAAGCCTAGATGTGTACTGATGGGCCCAGTGACAGGCTGGCTGGCCAGCACAGGAATGCCAAAAAACAGCACAGCAGCCAAGGCTGGCACTTTCCCTCAGTATGAGCACTAATTGCATCTCTCTCTTCCCCTCAGATTCTGCTTTTGACAAAGATTTTAAGAACATTGTTCTAGCTGATATTTTTCCATCCACTTTTAAGTTTAGTTGCAGTTGGCCTGACAGTTTAAAAGTCACTACATAGGACTTGACAGTTGAAGAGAAAGTCAGTGTCATTATATAAGCTTCATTTCCTTAGGAGACCAGTCTAAAAATGTAAATGGGATTCAAAGCTTGATAGTGCCCTTTCAATAAAAAGAATGAAGCAAGAATATATGCTTGCTTTCCTGCCAGAGGAAATTGCTAAAACAGGCATTTCTTTTAATTTAAAGAACAGACTGCTATTTGCCCAGATGCTGTCAGAAAAGGCCATTGACCTTCTGGTCCAATAGAAATAAGTAAAAGAAAGTAAATTACTATTTATTAGAGTGATCTCACAGTATCAATCCTTAACCTTTAATTTCAATTATAAATTAATTATTCTGCAATCAGCTTAGGTTTAATTCATTTGTCCATCTCCTCTTTATCCTGACTTTTTGCTGTCTTTTGCAAAAGCTTAATGACATTACCATTTTTATCCTCATCACACAACACTTTTACCCATGGTAGCCAATATTGCTGAGAATGTGGTATGTAGAATTCCGATAGTTCTGTCTGTTCCTGCAACTGCCTCTTGTTATTGTCAAAAAGGACGCTCAATTTAATCACCATCAAGAACTTCAGCATATGAACCCACATGGAGAAAACAAAGGGGCAGAAGATCCAAGGATATATTGATCAAAGAGAGCATTGAAGTACTGGAAAGGTTACAGGAAGCATAACAACACAAGCAAATATGGCATCTGAGACTGCTGACATGGGGCTCTATCAAACTGACAGAGCAGTCTTTGCAGGCCACCATTTAAATATGTCTCCTTCATTCTACACTGCTCACAGGCTCAGCTGAAAGCTGGCATTGTCAAGAACAGTGACCCTAAACGCACAAGTTACATGGAGAAATGTTTTTGGTTGTTTTTCACTGGCATCCAAGTGACAAGCTACACTTCACCACTGCAACAGCAGGGACCAGCAGGATCAGGGCTCCTCCACAAGCAGGGATGAGCTGAGAGCCAAGGAGAATCCCAGCACAGTGGGGAGCTCTCCAGCAGGATGTCCTCCCACAGGAGATGAACAGTCAGAATAGCAACCAGACCCCCTGAAGCCTCCAAACAAAGCACACTGATGAATGACACCAAAAGTCCAGCCAGGATTCCAGTACAGATCCAGAACCCATCCAGGGGCATGGACAAAAGGTTGAAGACAGTGTGGCTTTGGAAATAATCCAGTAAAAATAATAAATCCATAAGCCAGGACAGCAGCGGACAGGAGTAGGCACAAGTATATTTCTGATGGAGCTCAGGCCAGGTCTATGTGCTTTCTGGGTCTGAACTTAAAGGGAGGCCTGGGGCAGGGGTAGCAGGGATGGGGGTTCCAGCTGAGACTGCTCAAGTTAATCACAGCTTACAAGTGTCTTGCAGGCTCTGAAATGCATTTTGCATAAAACAATAATGGTAGAGGGAATTCCTGCCAAAACTGTTAATTTTACACTAAATTATATAGGAATAGAAACATTGAATTTTTAACCAATATCTTAAAATTGGAAGTGCATATTAAAAGCATGCTTCCTTCTTGTGAGAATAAATTCCTGCTGTGAAAATGCTCTTTTAAATAGAAACTCAGTTTTCCACAGGAAGCAGTTTTTAATGGAAAACACTCTAATGGAAAAATTTTCTTTAATGGAAAAAAAAAAAATCTCTTTTCAATGTTGGAGGAAATGAAATCCAATTTTTCTTTTTCTATGCTTAATCTTCCTGTTGTGCCATTGTGTTTGAATCTTTAGGACCCGCAGGGCTCATCAGTGTTAGAGTCTTGCAGTGAAGAAGATAAAGTACACATGAAAAGAGGCACTATGGAAAGGACATCTTTCTCCCAGAAATGTGATTGCTTCCCTCCTACCAGTGAGAGCAAGATATGCTTCCTTCAGTCTCTGCTGATGAGATGGCACTTTAAGGAGGACTCGTGCAAATGAAATGATGGAGGGGAAGGATTTCCTGTGATTAGATTTATTTAGGTGCTTGGGGCATTCAAAGCTGCTGTTGAGTCAATGAAAAGTTGGATTTCCTAAATCAACAGCAAAAGAGATGTAGCACCACTCTGCTGATAAACACAATTAGACTTGTGTGCAATGCAGTTAGGGCCCCAAGGCTTTCAAGTGATTTTCTTGACATTTGCACTTTATTTGGGTCAGCTCTTAGAGGGTCTACAGCAGCTGCTGTTCCTGCTGACTTCAGTGTGCACTGTGCATGCTCAGTAACCTTCAGAACTTGTCCTTTAATTTACATTTTGAACATACTTTAGAGCAATTATGAACAAGACATGTTAGTCTGCTACCCTTTAATTTCCTTATCAGCATGACACAAGCTGAGCAGCTTGCTTTGGCATCAGTGAGTTACAGAGATTTTCCTGCTGTCAGACCCATGATGATCTGCTGGTTGCAGACACCTGCCTTCAATGCAAAGAGTCTGCGCAGACACAAAGACCATCGTCCATCAGTTGCAAATGTTAATTTAAAAGGTAGGTACAGGGACAGCACCTTTAGCTATACTACTGCAGTGCTTCAGTGGCCACATCCTAGTGTTGGGAAATCCTATTTCAAAGCCAGCAGTCAGCTGGTTTGAACATCACAGTCTGGTGGCAACAGAATTGCCTACCTGAAACACATTATTCATCTTCATGTGGGATAAGGGATGGTTTGTGATGGCAATCTCTTTAAACCCCAAGACATAAGTTCTGCCTTGAGTTATGCATTTTCATAACAACTGTAGTCAGAAAAAGAAAAAATACTAGACATGAAAACACAGGTTTTTGTCAGGTAGAAATTTCCACCCACAAAAGGAATGCACAATTTTGGGAATAAAAAAGGAATAAATCATAAAATTATCATTATGAACATATAGAGTTAAGTGGAAATACTAACAATTTTCAACCCAACCTTTCTGGTTAGCTATTTTAAAATCAAAAAATTCATTTTTTTTAAAATAAAAAGTACTTCTTAATAAAAGACATTCATCATGAGTAAAAGAATGAGTAACAGTACTGATTACATAGAATAGCTTGGGTTGGATGAGACTTTCAAAGGACATCTTGTCCAACCTCCATGCAATGATCAGGAACATCTTCAACTAGATCAGGTTGCCCAGAGCACTATCCATACAAAATTTTTTAAGATTATATTCTCTTATTTATTGATGTTAAATCTTAGGGAAAAAAATAGAACAAGATGTTTGCCGCCTCAAATGTGCAAAATTCTGTTGTAGTTCTTACAGACATTGAGCAGTGTCCCGTAGAGTTTTCCTGGATTCCTGTCATATTCATGAACACCTTTTCTCATGCATGTATTTAGGACAAAGATTGATTAAAAATCTCTTTGCAGGCAGTAACCAGTATCTGTTATTTTGAGCATTTGGGTGAGCAAGGAGAGCTTGTAGCTTTGGACCAGATGTTTCTGACTGTGCTGTCAAGGAGCCAGATATTTCAGAAACTATGGAATGTATGTAAAAAGTTTGTAAGAGTCCCTTTTGCTATGTTTAAAACACATTTAATACTATACAGTCCTCCAAAGCCTTTCATCTTCATTCAGTTTCATAAACTTTACCTAATTAATCACAGAAATTACCCTACCTTGTTATCTGGGAGACAAGCCAACAGGGCTGAGGTTAAAGCACTTTGATGAAAAATTATGATCATTTTCTGTTTACCACTGATTGTTTCATGGATGTAAGCAAGAGCTGAGTTTGCAATTCAAATAGTTCATTCACTTTAAAATGGTTTATAAAAGATAGAATGAAAGGCAACTATCATTACCTATTAGTTTTTTAAATGAGCTTTTGAATTTTAAACGACATTTCATGGAAGAAAAAAGCTGACAACAACAAGCATTTATGGGAGAATAAGGATAAGTAAATACAAAAATGAAGAAATTGAAGTTAGTTTAAAAGTACAGCCTTTTTAATTCTGCTCCTATGTACTTATTGTTAAAATGGTGGTTTATCACTATAAACTATCAGTGAATTGATACAGTGCAGAATACAAATTGGATGTGGATACTGTGCAGAAAAAAAGCAAATGAGATTGCGTGCAATTTACTACTATGCAAGATGATTCACATTTCCTATTTATCTTCCATTTCACATTTAGAGTGCAAAATAAAACCTTAAAAAATTAAACAAGATTTTTCCCTTTTTGAAGGAATAATTTTTAATTATTCTAAAAATAGACAGCAGCCATTAATGGGTTTTATATGTACAATTGCCACAATTCACCAGATATATAATGAAAGCAGCATTAGAAGCTAATGCAAGAAAACCAAGACAAAGCACTGCATTTTTCTGTCATGTGTGTTGGGAAGTGCTGCCTGCACTTTCAGGGTTTTCCAGACACAGGAGAGCCACAGAGGGATGGCATCCCTGCTCCAACCCCTTCTGCTCCTCCTTCTGCCATTATTATCTGGTTGGCCAAACCACTAGTCCTGGAGCTTGAGGTTCACATTAACTTGAACAGAAGATGTGTAAACCACAGTTTGCTCTGCCAAAACTAGCAGGTTAATTTGAGCCAAGGACATAAGTAGTTTAAATTCAATTCCAGTTTCATTTTTGGTGGCAAAATCATACTCACAAAGAAAATTTGTGATGCCCTGTTTTAAGCTAATTTACAGAGACACTGACCATCTGTACTTTAGATGCTTTGATCCTTCCATACTCAGAAGCCAGCATCTGATGTTGAAGAATAGGAATTAAAGCACATAAAAGTAGAGACAGATTTCAAAAAAGCGGACAAATCTAAACTCATAGAGTGAAAGAACAAAAATTAACATAAGATTTTCCTAGCAAAACTTAATGATGCTATAAATTGGCAATGAGGACAATACTCGAACATGTGTTATCACTTTTCCAAATGATTAGAGAAGAAGCTACAGTAATCAGCAATTTTTCAAAGCTGTCATTGATTCTGGTGCATGTAGTTACATGGTCATTATAACTCTGGACAGCACAGGTTTTCTTGATCAAATAAAATTATGTAAGTCAGATGGAAAGACTGTCTTTTCTTATGTTAGTACTGCAACTAAGGATAAAGAATGGATTTATGCCTCCTGAGCAATGTCTTAGGTGAGGGAATGAGATATTCAAGCCACTCAGAAATAAGCACCTACAAACCTTGCTCTTCTCATATTCTTAAGCAGGGAAAGTCACCGTGATGACTGAGAATGCAACAGTCAGGGCTAGTCCAATGCAAAGTAAGAGTGAAGGACCTGAATATAAAGCAATTTTGGAACACTACTGAGCAACTTAATTTTAAACAATTCAGTCAAAACCACAATTAGGAATGAGAACCTCATCGTGAGGGATGTTCACCATGCCATTAAAAGGGATGAATAACATGTATTTATAAAATTAATGATTAAATCATCCAACAGAGCAAGTAGGTCTATCTGGGCATATCAGCTACTAGTGATGTTTTAAATCAAAGATTAATCTCAATTTTTAAAGTACAAAAGCCATTAATTTGCATCGATAAAAGACCTATACTAGGTGAAGAGGCACTCAGAAAACTGAATTAACTTTATGCTCATTCACAATTGACAATAAGCTTGGGAAACAGTTACTCACAGTGTTGTTTACAGTGAAAATGCATAAGGAATAAATCACTTTAAAAAATTGCCCTCAGGAACAGTATGAAATTCCTGCTATTTGATAAAGCCCTATCAGGAAAGCATAACAGGAAACCAGCATTACTTGGATTCAAATCTCCAAGTGAAAAAGTTCTACAGAGCAGCAAAGAATTTATTGTGATATACTCTGAGGTCCTTATACAGCTGCATACCTGAGGAGCTGAGAAATGACCTTTACTACAGGGTCAGATTTACCAGCAGGCTTGAGAGAGAGGTGGAAGGCTTTTAACTGACACTGTTCACACTTAATGACCCTCCCTTTCCTTGAAACTGGCTGCAGAGGCAAACATGTCAAACATTTTCTCTTGCAGCTGTTGAATACCAAATCTGTTCTCAGTCACTAGAATACTGAAGTATGTTTCTCAGTATTCATTGGGTTGTCATTTTTCCTCTTACTCTTTCTGTAACATCTTGCTAAGTGGTATAACTTTCCATAGGACAAGAAGTTTTTGGCTTGAGTGTGGGACCACAGAGGAAAGATGCTGCCAGCTGTAAGAAATAACTTCACCAAAACAACAATTTATTAGTAGGGGGCATGCCTAGGCCTACACTCCCAAGAACCTAGTGTTACTTTCAATACCCTCTTCCTCACTACCTTGGGGAAATCAGTTTTTTTTCTCTGCCAGATATGTATCTTTGGACACTAATATCTGTGATGATAGACAAAAGTCTATTAATATGATTCTGAGCCCTTTTGTGCTACTGTGCTGTTTACTTTTCTACCAGTGTAGCCAGCTGCAAACATAAAGCCTCAAAAAATATTTGAAATTTTCTCTTACAGAGGCACATTGTCTTGCCAGCAATACATGAGACAAGGGTTTCATCTCCAGACCATATCACTAATACATAATCATCTGTATATACAGCAAGACCATTTCATTTAGATCAAGAAGAGCAAGAGCATTTCATTTAAATTCAGGTCCCACTGTGATAAGGGATGGATAAACATGGTCAGGAGAAAAATAATTTTCACTGGCTTTAATGGGAGCACCATTTGGTTTGTTTGTTTGTCTTAATATCAGGATATTTAAAGAGACGTCTAAATATGGATTTAAAAGGCAAACCAAGCTTGATAGATAATTTGTTAATAACTTTAAGCAAAACTTCAGTGTGGGAATTAAAAGAACATTCACAGTGCACTGCTTCCTTTCTCTTCAAATTAAACTGTGTTTGCTACATAATTCAGTTTCACTGCCCTTGTCCAGCTTTCCTACATTGCTAAAAATCCCTAAGCAAACCCTTTCAAAGGCTCATTGCCATTCTTGCAGGTTCATTGAGGTTTTCCTTGAAAGCATTTGAGCTACTCACTTTTACAAACAGTCTGAGCCACCTAAATATACAAAAAGACAGCCTGCAATTGCACCTGCAGAGGTACTAGGAGGGGAGACCCATTACCCATTTCAGCCCTGAGGGCAAAATCTTCTACATCTTTAGGCCAGCTGTAAGCTTGTAATCTGTATGATGTTGACTTGCCTCTTCTGCAATGTCCAATACCTCAGAAGGATACCTGAGAGAAACAGGCATCAAGAAAAAGCCTTCTCCCTGTCAGCTTGGACACAGAACAGAAGAAAAACAAAAATTCTAATTAAGGTGTTTCTGTCCACATTTTTCTGCTTACTTTCTGATTTGGGGTTTTGGGTGTATTTTTAATGGTTCGTTCCCTGGTGTTGCCTTTCCAGCTCTCTCTTAGCGGGAGCATAGAGATTGGAACATCCTTATCTCTGTAAGGTGAGGGAGAAGGAGCTCAGCATTGTCCCTTAATAAAATCAGAGTCTCTGAGAGAAGTAAATGAAATATCCAAGTGATGGAAAATAAATTGTGGAAAATGTTTTCATGTTTTCAAGAAGCAGTACTGGTTGTCCTGCCCAAAGGCTTTTGTCTCCTGCTTCATATGTTACTCAAGAGTTTGAGGAAAAGTGAAAACCTGTGCTAACCTCATACATGAGTGACAGAATTTGTCTTTTTTCTGCCCTATTTGTATTTCTTTGCCCTTTTCATGTGCTTCCACGTGTCTTCCTTATAGTTCATATACAGAAAAGTAACTTTGAAAGAAACACTTCAGTGCAAAATCAAGCACTGTAATGTAAGGACATGCCAGGATTATTGATGCACAAGTCTTAATTCAGGCCATTTTATGTATAAATATGTTTTTTAATTACAAGCTCATGCACTATTTCTTCTGCAGGGTGTCTGACTTGTTCAGTGAGGACTTCTTTTTATCCACAATATTCACTGAATGGCCCGTAGGCCTTATTTAAACTACCCTGTACTGAATACAAAATTATGTCATTTGTTCCTAGTGCTCCACAAGATTTGTATACATGCATCTTTATGGCATCTCTCTGCACAACTGATAGCACAACTACCCTTACAGGAGGGGAATTAAAGCATTGAGATTAAGGTGCTGCTTCCCGAGCCTCCTCAGAGCACACAGGCCCTTGGCATCTGCAGTTTTATTTTTCCTCAAACTCTGCTTCTTTTTACCTGCATAATTCGATTAAGCATGTAGGGAATATAGAAAGACAGAGATGTCTGCTATGAAAAACAGGCACAGCTTCTTGAGATAGACTAGCACCTACCTGTCCTGCTTGGTTCTCCTCTCCACCAAACTCTTCACATGTCCCACCCTTGCTGTGGCATTGCCCCCCTGCCGCTGCCTCCTGGTTCCCTCTTCCTGCACGGCTCACAGTAGTTTTCAATTTAAAGCTCAGTGCAGCGTTAGAGTTTCTCATCATCATTTTTGTTTTAACATTAAAGAATGACACATCTTCTCCCAGACTCCATCTCACAATCAGACAGACCATTTTGGCTGTCAGACAGGGAAAAATACCAATTCCCTTATGGACACAGACAAGCTTTCAGCTGGAACTGCTAGTCAGGAAGTTACTACTGATAGACAAGATGGTCTAAAAATACCTCACATAAAATGATGTTAAAGCACCCCTGCTGAAGCAGTGGTAAAACCAAATATTCAGAAGTTAGGAAATGCCAGTGTGCAGGACCTGTATACAAGTCTGAGCCAGCCCCACAGCCAATCCACTTCAAAAGCCTCTCTAGCTGACATAATGCTTGTTTACCTGGATGTTACAGCTGGCGATACGTGCTCAACCAAGCCATTTTTTCTACTGGAGTATGGCGGGCTGTGTGACAGTTTTCACCTTAAAACAAAGTACTGGGGATTTTATCATCCTTTACCGCCTGCCTTTGTTTTAGCTGCCCCATTTCCTCATTCAATGATTCCTGCAGGAAGCTGCACTTGCACAGGCTCCTGTGCTTTGCTGGTGGGGGAAGCCAGAAGGGAAAGCCACCCCTGGCCTGCCAAGAGTAATGCTCCCTCCACAGCTCAGTGGCCAACTAGACAGCAGGGAGATTAAACTGAAATCCAAATGGTTTGTCCCTTTCACATGCTGTTAAAGTATCTTAAACTTTTTCAGCTTTTCCAACTCTGTCACCTTCAAAATGAAATGTTTCATTTTTTAAAGTATTTCAAGTATTATCTTTAAAAATAAACACCAGAGGAGTTGCAGTAGATTGCCTGCTGTTATTGACTCTGGAAGGACTGCTGACTAAAGTGCTACACACCAACAGAGCAATAGCGATTTAATGTTCATTAGTGTTTAAAGCAGTATCTCAGTGAGAAGATTAAGAGGCCAGGAAAACCACTGAATTTCTATTCTTTGTGATTCAAGGTAAGAAAATGCATTCAGCATTTTCCTGTTTGAATTCTCCCAGAGACATGACCACGATGGCAGATAAGATGTCCCCTCCAGTACTCACAAATTCTTTTAAGGGATGATTTAAAAATAAAATATTGTTCTGCAAGGGTGAATCTTGATAATGCAGCCTTACAGTATCTTTCAGAGGAAACAAAAGAAAAGGTGCAGTGCTGCTACAGCTCAGAAATTGCTTTGTTATCTGACTCACACTTGCAGCAGAGCAGTCTCCACTCCTGGCATCTATCACAAAGCATCAGAAGAACAGCACTGAGTTACAAATTTAAAATTACAATGGAAAGAAGCTATTATTTCCACTTTGTAGAACTATGATAGAAGCCAGGTCTCTGCTATCTAGAATAGCTATTTCCCCCCTCACCATGTTCATTTCTGAGAATGTGCCTGTTTGGGGCTCATTAGAGCTTTTTTTTTTGTCCAAATATTTTTGCCTTCCAACAGTGACAAAGAAGAGGACTGAAAAAAACTCAGCAATATTTTTCTTTTTCTGTTGGTTTCCCTACTGATATATTTGCTAATACAGTAATTAAAAGCAAATTACACTCCTCCATAGCTACAGAAGTAATTATGGGCCTTGTCTAATAACGGTTGCCAAAACAACTAACAATTCTTAAACTATCTCATAGAGCACTTTCTCCCCTGTGGGTCTCTAACAAGCTCAGCAGCTTCTTTCCCTTCCCAGCCAATCTGTCTCAGCACTAAATGTATATCAATACCATCCTCAAAATGTATCTACAGTTTCATTGTCCTCTAGCTCATCACTTCAGATCAAATCTTAGCTGATGCCAGAGGTGAGATGCCCCAGAGCACAGGGACAGGCAAAGCAGCAGAGTAAGGCCTTGAACTCAGCAAACTGTCATGTCCTGTATTTATCCAGCTCCAGGGCTTCACACTCCTGCTCCTCTCTAACTACTGCCTTTGCAAACTCTGTCCTCCCATACCACTGCTTTCTCCCCTTGCCTACTTCCTACAGCATTAGCCAGGCAAGGCAGCCAGTGCACAGATCCATTCTTGAAGAATTCAGGTGTCTCACATTAAAGCCACACTTGGTAGGACACACCAAACTGGTAAGAGGGCCACAACATGATGTTACTACAGTCCTGCTCCATAACTATACTGAGGGACAATGAGAGAGCACCTTCCCAAGCTTTCTCACTCTTTTCCAAGGAGCTCACCACTCCTGTTGGGTCCCTTCTAGACTTCTTTTCCTGGAGGGCCAAGTGCTGTGAGCAGCTACCAGGGAGCCCTGCTTACCAGTGGAGAAGCAGCAGGCATTTGTGGCTATAAAATTATGCAATAATTTTAAAATATGTGCAATTGTGTCCTAGCACATCCACAAACTAAAGGGATGAGCTCCCCTCATGTGATGGAAACACTCTCTCTGGAACAATTGAGGTCCTACTTTCTGTTCCCCACATTCATGACATAAAAAGCTGCTTTTATGTTATCCTTAGAGACTTTTAGCCTAGGCACTAAAGATTATAGTAGTTTGTTTCCTTATAACTGATGCAAGGCATTACTCAACACATGTGATGAGAATGCATCAAAGAGAGAAGCTGTAAAATATTCCTGGTACTGTATTAATACTGAGAAAAACAAGAAAGTAAAAAGGAGACTGAAAGACAGGCTTTTTAAAACACCCTTATGAAATACAATACCCTAAATTTATTTTCAGTCAACATTTCAAGAGAAGAAAAAGCTGAATTTGCACAGGCTCACATCTTTTTTTGTTTCCAGTTTGTACTGTCTTTCATCTCACATTTGACTAAGCCACTCATTTCAAAGAAGATGAATTGTAAGGTCACATTTAGTGTCAGTGAAATGTTTCTGAACAACAGCCCCAGAAAGTGATATAATCCTTTGAACATGCAACCTCCTAGGGACCCCAAAAATGCTGAAGACAATAACTAAAAATTAAGAAAGAAAAGCAATTTTGCATTACGCTCCCTCTAATGTTTTAAGAATCAAAGGTGTTGAAAATCATATGCCCTTGGGGTTTGTTTTTATTCCTGCTGTAATGATGAGCTGTGCAACACATTCTGGTTTGGTTTTTTCTCCAACAACACGTTACTTCATCTTAAAGCACGAAAAATAAAGTTACTTTTCTGAAATAAGCCTGGAGTGACACAAAACTAAATCAAATCATTGCCTAGGCCTTTTATTCTTTTATGGATTAGCTATTGTTGTGGTATTTAGTACACTTCTTGCCTCATTGAAGTTCAGGGAACTTTGCAATTTGTAGCAAGAAAATAAAGAAATGTTCTTGCTCTCTCTGAATCACCATTTTTCTAATTAATATCACAAATATGATTAAGTACATCTAATATTTCTGCCAAGGGAGCAGAATATGTATCCCATGAGAGTACGTGTGTAGTAATTTTCAGACCTCAGATTCTTCTGCTGGTAACAAGTTTTCTATTTTCATAAAGATTTTATTTATTTTACATTTGACACTCTGAGTATGCATTATTTGTTGAAGTGGCTTCTTTCACGATTCATCTTCCCTCTTTAGCACAATTTAGTACAATTCTCCAATTTATTTGGCTCCAGAGTCAAATTTATGTCATGTGTTTTGCCAGACAGTGAAAGCACAGTCTCGAACAGGCAGTTAAATCAATCAGTTCATAAACTCTCAGTCCTGGGGAGTCACTCTACTGAAAAAAATTTATTACTAAAATACAAAACTATGTATCTGTAGAAATAAATCTGCAGCTGCAGTACATATATCAGCCAAGGAAAGCAGATCAGGTAAGGTAGTGCCTTGTGAACAAATGCTCTGAATTAATGCTTGTGCTATGTGAAATAGATTTTACAGCACTTCTGAAAAAAGAGTCCAACACATTCTTCTTAGTACTCACCATTATATTTTTGCTTGTTGCCTTCTAACTTACTGTGACTGCAGTCCTTAGTGATATGATGCATCTGTAAAAACTCATCTCTTTGTCCTACTCAGGTTGTTTTTCAACCCTAACACTTTAAAAGCCATTAGAGATGGACTACAAGATTTCTGGCACTCAGGAATCTGAATGTTTCACAGTTCCCATCTATGACCTTGGTGTTTAATGAACCTCTCCATCTGTAGTCTTCTAAAAATCTACCCTGTCCTTGCCAGCCCATTCATTGCCTGTCCTTGGATCCTGGCACCAACAGTGGAAGGAAGGACTGCAGGGACTTCTCCTGTCCCAGGCAAAGGGCCCCACCATCAGTCTTGCCTGAACCTGGGGGGGAAGAGGGAGGAGCCCTCCACAACACTGAAATCATGGCAAGGAGCTTGGAGAACAGTTGCACAAAGGGTGCCGGACTCTGGCAGTTGGGGTGCTCAAAAATACAGATCCACCTAGCAGGTATTTTTCCCTTTAAATACTCATACGGGTTAAGCTCTAGCCCTCATTTGAGGGACGATCCCAGCAATACCTAAGCACTTAGCTGACCATATGTTCTGGATGAGCTGAGCAAGAATGAGTGCTCAGCCCACTCACAGACATCCTGAGCCCTCTGCACAACACCCTTGTTCTCAATCTAAGCAACTGGAGAGCTAACACCTAGAAATAACCAGAAGAAATGGAGCTCAGGTGGCTAAGGGCTGCTGACAAGCCATTCCTAACTTTTCTAGGAAGACAAGGACAATGACTACAGAACTGGACACTGCTTGCTTGCGTAAGGCTACACTCACACATGGGTGTTGGTAGCAATATTGCATTTCACTTTGTCTCTCTTGTGGCAATAAAAGACTCCAAAGCAAAGGTAAACTAAAACTGAAGGAGGTGCAGCAAAGGACTGGTAGGACCATTAGGAAAAGGTGCTAGAAGAACTTGGCAGACAAAACAGCAAAAGGAAGACTGGGAAGAGGTACAAGAGAAAAAACGTGAGCAATTATGCGTCTAATGGACCTACAAGGCTGTACTGGCCCAAGAACAAAAGGATGTAAAACAAGCCTGACAAACTCAGGCTACTAATAAGGTGAAGGCTTCATATTGTCCAGCAGCATAGTTCTGGAAGGGCTTTTAAAAGGAAAGGTGCATTTACAACACATTTGGACTGAGAAATCACCTGTGGCACATAGGGCATGTGGAAGTACTCCCTACAGACTGCTCCTGCACAGACCAAGCTGCTCAGCACAAGGGACAGCTATCTGTGCCAAACCCTGGTGACCAAAACATTGGTAGTCCCAGGCTGAAGTGATCTCAGTTGTTAATAAAGTCAGAAGCACAAGTGTGTCAAGGTGAAAGTTTTACAAAAAGTGTCTAAACCAGAGTTCAATTTATAGTTTATAACCCTTTTTTTTATTTTGGACTTAATTAGGCTGAATGATTAGCATTCAGCCTGACGATGTGTGAGCCAGCCAAGTGATTTAATTTTGAAACACACTTACTTTTCTTATACTGCTAAAGAAACAAAACAAGGAATAAATTCAGCACAATATTCCACTCAAAATGCATCTGTAAACGTTCTTTGTTATTGATATGGGACACAGTTCAGTCCTGGCATAAAACAGGTGTAACACTGGGGCTAGATTTGGCCAACTCTATTAACTATTCAATACTAATTTGTTTAACCTATAGCACTGAATATGGCTGAATCATGTTTTAAACCTATAGGTTCAGGTCAGGCTTGACAAGACCATCAAGACAGGGAAACAGATGTTTAATCATCATATGTCATATAGAAGCAATGCTACCTTGCAGAAGAAAACTGTTTGCCTTTGAAGTAATCGACCTCTCAGATCTAACAAAAGCCATGGTAGATGCAGAGCAACACTAGCACTTCTAATTTAGCTACAGAATTCCAAGATTTTCTGCTTTAATCTACTGATCTTCCAGCCACATACTTATGGGTAATCAACAATGGAGTCTTTCCAGGTTTACATCAGGGTAATGACAGAAGAATATGGGCACCAAAGTTCAGCATATCAGAAACAGCAAACACAGAGGGGCCACAAAGATGTATTTGTGGCATTCCACAGAGGACTTTCTGAATTAAGTGCATCTGGAGAAGAAAAGGCTTGGATTGAAAAGGAGAGGAAAATAATAATTTGCTAAGAATGTAAAAAAGCTGCGGTTTTGGAAGGAAGGAAATAAATAAAAACTAGTACAAATGGCAGGTAAGCACAGGGTCAAATGCAAAAGGAGATAAAAGGGTAAATAAGAAAATAAATCACAGAGGAAGGCAAAGATCTAGAAAAAGAAAAAAACAGCTAGTTAGGAGAGGTTTAGCTAGTCTAAGCTCAGCATCAAAATAACTTTAACAGGAATGTGGAGAGCCTGGTTCAAGCATGGCTTAAAGAAAGAGGCCATGAAGGTATACAGCTGATGGGAAAGTAAAAGGCAGCTGTAAAGCAGCAGTTCCCAGGCTTGATTTTGTAAATGACTAGGTTCTCAGACACCTTTTCTATAAACAGCAGGATTCTCAGACAGTCTTCCCATAACAGGCAAAACATTCTGTTCTTGGGCTCTCTGGGAACAGATAGCTGCTCTGGGAACAGATATGAAGGTTTTGAGAACTTTTCATATCACAGTGAGAACGCTGGTCCTGTTTTCTATAAACAAACCACAGGTATTGTAAAACAAAAGGAGGGGTTAGAGTTTTCTCTGTAACCTATCGTGAGCTCGAATTTTGCAATATGCATGAAGTTAATTAACACTGTTATATAAAGTGGCTGATTTGATCAATAAATCAGAGTCGATGCTGATCAACAACAAGATGGGTCGTCTCCCTTCGCTTTCAACACAGGAATTGCAGGAGAAGAAGAGAAAATGGGAAATGGTCTATAAGAAGAGGGAGATGACAGGCATTTGGGGCATTCATGTTTTTCTGTGAGTGAAGAACCACATATCAAGGGATGTCCCTTCTCTAACCTCTGCCAGGAACCCAAAGGCCTGTACCATACCTTGCAAGTGAGGGGGGTTTTCCAGAATGATGGTCACATCCCCCATCCCACCCTCATGCTGGTTATTAAAACAAAGAGGGAGAAACCCTGACATTCTCTGACTGAAGGAACAGGATGTGATGCTGCAGGGGCTCACTTGGTGTCTGGCCCTCTCCCACAATCATCCTCATCCACAGGAAGTGGCAAGTAATGTGGAAGGTCAGTCCATGATGTGGACCCACCTGAACACGTCTGGGTTTGTTCAGCCTGGAGGCATCACACAACCTCTTCTGCTCTTGTGTGAAAGACAGTAAATTACAGTATCCTGTGGTCAGAGCAGTACCCAGGTCAAAGAGGAGACAAGACAGTACAGACTGTTCCTTCATGATTTATAGGTGAAGCGTTCCGTGCCGGTACAGCGAGGAGGCGGCTTTGCACCACACATTGTGATGCACTGGCACGAGCCAGGGTGGAGATTGGCAAGGAGAAAGCAGAAAGCTATTATTTTTGAGATTGTTCTGGGACTACAGATACTCTGCAAATTGAATTCATATTGATAGTATGTAGTAAGCAAAGTATTTTTTCAGAAAGAGAAAACTTCCAGTCTGTTCTCAGCTATGCAGAGAACAGTGCCATATTTCAGAACAAACAATATTAATTTTCCTTCTCCACTCTTAGATTAAAATAGGATTTAATTCCACGACCAGAAAAAATACCATTAATAACTGGCTTATTCCCTGACACGGTACCTAATAAAAATACACTGGCTAATATTTTGCTTTCATTCTGTTTTTACCAGAGATACATTTGAGAACCAAAACATCTTCTGACACTGATCAAATAAAGCCATGCAATTTTACAGTTATTACATGCCATCAGGAAAAAAAGAGAGAAGAAAATAAATAAAACAAAAAATCAAACAAACAAAAACAACATCCAAACAAACTACAAACCTGAAGCTTTACTCAACATCTGCCTTACCCCCAAGCATTGCGTTTTCAAGGACTGACTTAGGAAACCACATTCCTGGGTCTCTGGAGACTTTCTGCTTTCCAGAGTAGGGAATTAATACCGAGGAAATGTGTAAAAAAACCCAGAAATTAAGGTTTACCTTATATAAGGAGATCTGTGTGAATGCAAACATTGTCAGTGGCTGGTTCCTGGTACTAGGTGTTGCAAGGCTTGAAACAGCTTAAAACTATGGATTCTTTGAGGAAAAAAAAAGAAAGAAGATAAAGAAAAATGTAATGACTCTGTATTATTTTATCACAGGTAAATTTTCCTGTAATTATTCTATCTGCTTAGCATTAGTACCTTTGCTACCACAAACAGTAGGCACAATGCAGTTAAATTCCACAGGGCAAGATCTGTGACTTCAGCCACATACAAGCTGGGCTAAATGATGTCCACTAAAGCCATGGAGAGAATTCACTTCATCCAGAAAGAGATAACATTACAAAATGCTAGAAACTTAAATGCAGTTTATATTTGTTGACATAGAAATATTTGTTTTAGATAGGCTCTGAATATTATCAGAGTCAAGCTTTCAGGATCTTAAATGAAGCTGTGACATTAGCCAACAGAGACAAGCCTGGATGTGCCAGCTGAACCTATGGCAGTGAACAGAACTGGTTATCTACTGGTAACAGAACTCAGAAGATAAATCTGCTCTTTACGGGTACCGTTATTGGCATGGCTCTGGAGAATGAAACCCCTTTGAGAAAATGGCTTTTAGCTGATAAATCATTGCCCTGCAAGTGAAAACTCCTACCTTATAGATTTGGAAGCACATGACAAAAACCCCCAACCTTGCAAAATTTAAAAAATGTCATTCTTAAGAATAATTATACTACGTCACACTGAGAAATTCAGAAATATGACTTCCTTTTTTGGAGGTCATATGGGAGAAAAGATGGAGTAGATGGGGTTTTTATGAAATGGGAAACCACCTTTTTAGGAGATTTAAAAAGATCAGAAGCACAGCTTGAGCTAACCATGGACAGCTATTCCTTTGAGAATCAGCATCCTTGCTAGATCAGAAAGCAAAAATGGAAAAGTGGGACCAAAAAAATTTGTCCAGTTGAAGAAAACTTTTCATTACAATCAATTATAATTATTTTATCTTCATTATAAAAGGCTAAACTATTTTGGCTTGTTTTTTCATTCTGCATCACATTTTAACATAAGTAAATAATCATTTCAAGTTGAAAAATTTTGAAATGCACTACAGGCATTTTAAATTGCATTTAAAATATGTCATTATATCCTATGATAATTTGTAAAAGAAACCCTGGGAAATATGAAAAAATAATTCTTTATCAAAACAAGTTTCATTATTTATAAGTTATAATTGGTACATACAAATTTGGTATAAATTCAAATACAAATTTATGTCATAAATTATGAATTTATGTTATAAATACCATTAAGCTTTAAGAAAAATCTGAAAACTTCCAATTTTATAGCTGCCCTTAAATGATAAATGTTAAGGGATATTTTGCAACTGAGATATAATTTGGTATACAATTTTTAACCTACTTCTTTAGAAATAATTTCTAAAACCTGAGTGAAGCAAAATGAAATCACTCTGGAAGTTATGAAATAAATACAGTCTTCATTTAACTGTAATCAAAATTCTCCCTCTTAAACTTGCTCACGTAGAATTTCCATGAAACAGACTAGATTATATTTCTTTCATATTTCACATGTATGGAAATGGTGCTGAACCAAAGATGTAAGATAAACTTTCTAATATTACAGATTTCAAGCTAATAAATGCATGTTACATTTTCAATCTTTGTCTATGTACATCCTATTTTAAGTTTTATAACAGGCTAATGACTCACCAAAAAAAAAACCAATTCCCATTTCATTGCTGTATTGAAGAAGCAACCTAATTTGATGCAAAATCACAATTTAAACTTTCATTCTAAAGAAAAGCCTTTTGTTTAGTGATATCCTGGTGTCTTAACTGGAGTTTCAGGATGACAGTTAGACATGGAGCTGACACAGCAGAGCAAAGCTGTGAAATTCCTTGCATAGCTGTCGTCTTTGGGTCCCCGAATTATTGTACCATGAAAATAACATGACCTTTTTATAAAGCCATGGGAGGGCACTCTAAATGCTATGTAAACTCACAGCTGGAGCTGCTATATAAACTCACACCAGGCAGGTCAGGTCTTCTGCACTGATGATAAATATACATACCCCTATGATTTCCCAGAAAGACACAACTTCTCCCCCGAGGTTCTGCAGGTTTCTGCATTTAGAGCATACTCTGCTCACCCCAGATGTGAGAATAAGCAGTTACAGAGTGATTTCATTAGCAGCTCATTTTTAGCAATACCAGGACAGCAGGCCAAGCTCCTCTCTGGTGAAACTCCATTGCCTAGCATTATTTTGCCTTTTATTTTAAACAGAATCGGCCCAGACACCAGACTTTCCAAGCAATACTGCTGCAACTTCATGCAGAGATCAGGAAAGATGAAGATGAAAAGCAAAAATAAATAATACATATACATAGAGATATCATTGACATGATCACCTAAATAAATCCAAGCCAGTAAAACAGAAAGATGTCAATGATGAGAAAAAGAAAAACAATGTCAGAAATAGTCAAAAGACATCCTTTTGTTTTGTTTTTATTTCCTTTCTATACATAAACTATGCTAAATACTTTAAGGTACTCAAAGAACTTACTTTTTATAAGAAATTTTATTTTCTGGTCCCCATAAAAACTACTAAATCTACTTGAAAGCAATCCAAAATAAGAGAGATGGAATAGAAGAAGTCCTGGCTTTTCTCCTCTCAGTCAGTAACCAACACAGTACAATAAGGAATTTATTTCTGGTCTCTGCCTGTATTTCCACAGTGCAATGGAGAACTGCTAACACGCAGTACCTCAAATCAGCTTAGACACCAGTGAGAAAGAGACACAATGCTTGCCAGGATTACAGATAACACCTGTTACCTGGGGATGTGGCTGAAAACACAACCAGCTCCAAAACTCACAGAAAAAATGGGAATAAGAACATTCCAGGCAATGCTTTATCAAGCCTAGAGCAGTTTGTTGTGCAGTAGATGAGCACTGCAAGCCTTCTAGCCACACAGAGATGCAAAACCTTGGCTGAGTGCTTTATTTACTCTCAAAGTAACTGCAGCAAGTAAGAAAATGAGCACTATTTTTTTCAGAACAGTGGGGAATAAATCACAAATTGAGTGCTCTTTTCTAAAGATTTTTTTAGGGGAAGGATATATTCACTTGTGGTTTTCTACTGTTAGATTTTATAACACTTTCCGTTGCTTAAATTTTCTCCTGTTGAAAAGAATTTTTATTTTATCATGTAAAGATGTATTTCTGCATCCTTGTACTCCCTCAGTTGGAAGTTGGATGCATGTTCCCCTTTTATCTCTAGTAGTCTTCTCTCAAGCAACAAAATCTCCCAGTTCAGTTTTCCTCAAAGAAAAATTCTGCCAAGCCTCACTCATCATTTTGCTACTCTTCTCTGAATTATTGGCTTGACTTTAGTCATCAGAATTCCTAAATCAAAAACCTGTATTTGATATGTGGCCAGCAACAAACCATGTCTGAGGGCTTTTCCCGTCTAGAAAGGTATGTGTGATTTTTAAAAAGAGGACACACTTGGAGAGAAAGTTTGGGAACAAGACATAGGTTTAGAAATCCAAACCAATGTAAAATGTTGCATTGTGCCATGTAAAATTTTATTTTTAAAAGTACATATAATCTGCCTTCCCATTGGTGATAATTTATGGAGTCAGTTTTTAAGCAGGCATCATTTCTCCTGGTACTTCTGAAACCTGCAAGGAGCAATGGTTAATACCTGTTGGAAGAGGAGAAGTTTCTCCTAATTTTGTTAGACCTTTCCCATTATCTTTCCCTTCTATCATCTACCAAACAAGTAGAACTGACAGAAAATGATGAAGTAAGCATTCAGATGTCTATCCAAGAACTTTGTGCTCATGATGACATGGCAGTGGCTGACTTTATTCAGCATGTCCAAATGAGTGAGCAGGATGCAGAAAACACAGCAACTGAGAAGGAATGGCATTGCATAGTCCAGTCCATGACAGATCAGCATTGCGTGACACTGGAATGTATGATTCAGGAAAAAATATCTGCATTGTCTCACATGAAAACAGAAGAAATTAATCCTAAGGTTTGAGGACTACTCTAGGGAGGACACACTTAGTCTTTAAAAGCATTAACACTCTTCCAAAGCTTCCCTAGCCACAGGCAAGGGCTTCAAATCTCATATTGTCCAGGCTATCCATTTCCAAAATGCAATCCCAAATACAGCATGAATGGAAGAAGTGACTGAATCAGTTTTCAGTATTAAAAAAAAAAAAAAAAAAAAAAAAAAAAAGGAAACCGTGTTATTCTGGTATTTTTAAGTATTTCCTGAAGGAAAATATCTGATTTTTTACAGATTTGTTCATTAATTAGCTATGTCAAAAATATTTGCAAGATCTGATTTTCTCCTGCTGATGTGAACTCACTCACAACAGAAGAGACTCTGGAAGACCAACTCTTAGAGCCCACCATCTCTCCTCCTTTTCTCTCTCCTGAGCACAGCTGCTCCACAGGCAGCCAACTCCCTGCCTGAGGGCAGCATCTCCATGGAGTTCCCAGCAGTGCCTTAACATGCTGGGAGTGCAAAGAAAAGACCCCCAGGATTTTGTGAGCTCCATTGGGTATGCATTAACTGTGATGGAAGCCATTATTTAAGAGTCATTCTACAGCTGTACCAGATTATTAGAGTGGCCATTGAGGGTTTTCAATAGTCACATATATATGTCCTTGGAGTCATGCCTCTGTCCCACCACTGTTCATGATAATAACTGAAAAATGACCCATAAGTTAATGCCATAATGACAGAATAAAGCTGCTTGAAAACTGACTATGCCCCTCTCTGACTAAACACTCTGCAAAAACTTGCCATGAGAAATTTTAAGTGGAAGATAAAATAGATTAAAATCTAAGATGTTAATCTATTATTTAATAGAATAAAATCAGATTATTAATCTGTCACAAGAAACAGATTTAAAAAACCATCTAGCCTCATGGAAATATTTGTTTTAACATGTTTTTCTGAACATTTTCAATTGAAAATGAAATTAAATCTATCACTAAACCCCTTAAATGTTTCATGCCACTGATGTCAAGCTCTTCAATAAAAATCTCTGTTGCCTTTCTAAATGCCACTGCATGCATAATTTTTGCAATAATCTTGCTTTTATAAAGCCCAACATGAAATGTTCCAGCTGAAAATTTCCAACAAGTGTCTTTCTGGAGAGGCTGAATGAACATACTAAATTAAATTTCAAGAATAGATCAGGGGTAAGCACCTGATAAGTTCCATAGGGTGGAACCTTTACAGGAACTACAGGCATGAGAAAATCACCAAATACATGAGCTGGTATCTCCCACAGAGCAGTGAATACCCACATCTGGGAAAAGATCAGTTTAGGCACCCTGCTCGTGTTCATGCTTCTATGCAGGGTGATTAAGCCCCACAACCACAACAGCCTTAATCAGATGATTACAGCAAATGTAGGTATGGCCTCTGTTAAGGGAGATCCTGTTGGCAATACTTCTCTAACAGAGAAAGGCTAAAGAGATCTGGGTATAATTGCCTATACTAAAATGAACAGACCTCACACATCCATACAACTGCCAAGTAAAATATGTATCTTGGTGTGCCTGTGTGAGGCAGTCTCCCATGAACACATGTATGTAGTGCAGCAGGAAGCTGCAATGGCACAAATGTTCCTTTGGGGCTGGACTCTCCCCACAAGTCTCAGTAGTGGATGTTTCTCTCCCGTTCTTTCCCTGCAGCCCTGCCAAGGGCATGACATCAGTAATGCCACTCTGAATCCCAGAGAAACATCCCTGGAGCAGCTGCCTTCCCACGCACCAGCAGCAGAGTGGACAGCTCAGCTTCCATTGCTCCTGCACTGGCAAAGTAGGATGGCCAGGCAGGAAAACTCTTCTTTTCCTGCTTAAGGAGAAATTTGGCAAGCCAAGACTCCAGAATATCTCAGGGGCATAACCAATTGGCTGGTTTATTTACATAATTTCCTCACCCATTTTCTCCACCCTAAAGCTTCACTTCATTGTCTGTGGGGGGAGAGAATATGACATCAAATCCAGGGAGCAAGCCAAAGTAAGAGCTGCAGCTTGGCAAGTACATGACAGGAAAGATAATCTTGTCCTAGTATTGCTCACCTTGGTGGACTGCAGTATCTTCTTTTCCCCTGCCACTGACCAGCCATATCCTCCAACATCCCTCCGTGCTTTTATGTTCTTATTAGGATTCAGATGGATGAATTCAATGATTCCAGTATATTTAGTCATCACCTTTAGCTGTAAGCAGTTCTGATGGTAACATTTTTATTAAAAAAAAGGAAAAAAGTTTTTTTTTAATGTTCTCTATTCTTCCCTTCAGCCACCTGCAGATTCTTAAAAATTTAGTTTTTGTCTCTCTAACTCAGTTCAAGTATTTTTGATAAGTCTCAGATGAAACAGCAGTAAAACAAGGCTAAGAGGGAAAATAGACTCCTAAATTTGATCCATTTTTCTGATGTTTAAGAATGGAGTGGGGACCCAAAAGAAATTTGACAAAGTCTCACTATTGCCAATATTCTGCGGGCAAAAAACAATGCACTTCTGAGCACTCCTTTGGGTGAAGAGTCTGTCACATTTAGAATGGGTACCTTAAGCACTGGCAGTTAAGCTTGCATTTCCAGCCATGAATAAAAATAAAGTGTTCCTAGGGGAGGAGAAGTACTGGAGGCTGAAGCCAAATTTATCAGCACAGGAAAGTGCCTAGCAAGAGCAGGTATGGAGATGTACTTCCCTTCTCAGAGGAGCCCAGCTTCCTTAGTAATCTGAACATCTACAAGGGGCAGAGAACCAGCCAGAGGCTCTGGCTGTTGGCTAGGTCAAGCAGCACATGGGAGAAAATGCAGCAGAGGTGATAGGTGAGGGCCATGGAGTTTCCAAAGGACAGAACTGCAATGGTAGCTGCACTTGGTAGGCACCCAGAGCAAGCAAGGGGACAGGAAGCAGATCTCAGTGTGAAAGAGCTCTGTTTGTCATACAGGCACACTTCTCTCTCCCTCCAACTCCTGTCCTGTCCAGGAGCCACAACCACCCTGCCAACCCAACCTTCCCAAGTAGCTGCGGGGAGAGCAGCAGACTGCAGAGCCAGATGAAGGAGGAAGGCACAGTATCCCATTGGCTTTGTTGTGGAGACAGGGGGTTGTGAGTCTGCCAGGCTTGAGGATCTTACTGCAGGAAAGACATTGCTGGCATTCAGCAGCTTGATCTTGATAATGATGTTCAAATATCATCTTTGCCATCCAGTGATGAAGAAGAGGTAAAGCAGTTCCAGAATAAAGCTTTGTTTACCCAGCAGAGGAGATATGGTTTGGGCTAAACAGCTGGTGGTAATCTTTAAATATTTGTCAGCTTCCCCCGTTGTCTCCTGCATTTTCAGTTGCAGCTGTCATAACCAGCAGTACCATCCATCTGCCTTGGAGAGCTTGGCCAAGAGCCCACTCATTTTGTTGACTTTTGCTTGTAATTTTTCCCTCTCTGATTTTTCCCACCCGTTCCTCTGGCATAGGTTTGTGGTTATCTTTCCTCCTCACAATGAAAGCAGATTCAGCAGCATCCTCCCCTCAGGCAGGGACAGATTTGCTGCAGCCACCTGTCCTTCACAGCCTCTCATTTTAGCTCTGAAACCAAGTTATTATTTCATAGAACCTGCTTGCTTTTCAGTGGCTGTCCCTGTGGCTCCCCTCCAGCACACAACATCAATTTGCAGGGATTTTGAATTTGCTTTCTTCTGATCCAAGCCACTCATGATGGTGAAGTCATCAGCCCAAATGAAAGAACTGATACCCCAAAACCACTGTGAGTTTCTGTAATCCCTTCCCTAGGGAGCACTGTCCAGTCTCCAGGCAGGATAAAAAGACAAGTCTGGTCTCACATGGCTGTAACAGAGGTTTGAAAATGAAGGTATTATCTTATGATTTCAGTGTGGAGGAATGACCCTGACTGAGACAGCCAGGATTGTCATGTAGTGCTATAATTACATTCTCCTTTCAGAAGGAAGGCTCTCTGTAGGCTGCAGAAATTAGTGGCCACTGTGGCTAACACATAATCACTTTGATCCAGTGAGTTGTGCAAGTGTGAGTTTAATGCTTCTGAAAACCAGGTGCGACATTGCTCAGAACAGTGCAGAGCATCAGAGACAGATATGGCCTGGGCACTGAGTGTGATGTGTTCAGAGCTTTCACTCTGACTTTGGTCCATCTGCTGAGGGGGAAAAAACCAATTTGAACCCTACACTGCTGGACTGTCACTACTCATTACCTCCAAGATCTAAACCTAGAGGCAGTGATTTTAAGACAGTCACAAAGAGATTCTGTTGTTTCACTCAGACATTCAGGCTGCTTTTCAAAACACAAAGAACTCATCTTTAGACATGGCACCAAAACCATAAAATAAACAGGACCAGATCAACATTCAGGGAAAGGGAAAATCTAGTCATACATCATAAAATCATCTCAAATTCAAGCTTCTAAAAATCAAGCACTCAGATGCAATAGTCCATCATAAAAATCCCAGTAGATTTAGGAGCCTGGGGCTCCAGTTTAAGTTACACAGTAATGAAGTATCTTCTGGTTAGCCTGAAATGAACATTTCTGAGCACATTCCCAAATAATCAGCAGTGTGTTATCATAAAAGCTACAATGAAAAACTCAAAACTAATCCTGATAGAGCAATAACTAGAGTTGGCAGCAGGCACATACAACAGTACTTTAATTTAAAAGTACCAAGATAATGTAAAAAAAGCCTCCAGACCACATATGAACATAATTTACTGGAAAATTAAATTGCTGATTCATCCTGGTTAATTTTGATTATGACAAGATGTGTACACAGCTGACACATGAGCTAAAAGTAATTCAACTTTGAAGACAGATCTGGTTCATAGCTTCCAAAGCCAGAATCACCTACTCACAGCCATGTTTCAGGTGAGGAAAACAAGGAGCTTCTAGAACGCTGCAGAGCAAATACACACAGCCTTAATGCTTGCATTTCTGTAAGAAGAGGGCAGGCTGCTAACTTTCCATCCAATAGGAAGGCAGGCAGGAGATACAGCATCTTCCCTGGAAACCTTTGCCTTGTCATGGCTGTGGGAAGGAATCCCTGTTGCTTTAGATCAGTATTACAAGCAGGCTCTTTACTGAGCATAAGATAACATTACCTGGAAGAGGGCTGTAAAAAAAGAAGCACATTGATGGTGTAGATTTGTAAAGAAGGACCAATGAGAACTTTGTGAATAATCTTGTTAAATTATGTGAGACTCAGATAAAAATAGGCATGCAGGCTAAGAGGATCCTCCAGGGATCCAGGTAACCCTCAGGCCTGGAGTAACCCAGCTGAAGCTGACAGAAATGCACCACGGCATAATACAACCTACTTTTATAATAATACAAGATATATAGAAAAATATGGATTTTTCAGGTGACTCTCCTTTTCCAAGACACCCTTTATACAATAGTTCAGAGATCAGATTTTTTTAACCATTACTAGGGGAAGGCAAGCAGCTTGTCCTACACAGCTAGACCTTCTTTTCTGAGGGACTATCTGAAGTAGGGGGATACAAACCTCTGGGGATTTCTACATTTTATAGATGTTTTTACAGCTACAATATAAATATAGCATCTATAATATATAGATGTTTTCCTTTCCAAAAGTACTAGTTCCTGAGTGCAATTAAATGATTGGTTTTTTTCTCTATCTTCATCCTTATGCATTGCATCCTTACTGGTGGTCAGTCAGTCTGTGAGCACAGCTTTCATCTTTGTAGCCTGTATTGCACTCCTGCATCAGAAAGACAGTTTTATGGAGCTTGAAACAGATGAGCAAATAGTCCACTTCCTCTTTAAATTGCATGAAAGTACAAGAAGCAGCTTATCCAGCCAGTCTCCAGTTAGAAAGAAATAATATAAAGCAAACTGCAGTTTTTTACCTTCTGTGATTTCTCAAACAGTCTCTTTTCAGCAAAAATCTGCAAGGTGTGGATGAGCTGCTCCTCTGGGCAGCTGCTGCTGTGGGGCCTTGCAAAAACAGCTCTCCAGAAAATGCAGGCATGGTCCTGCTCCTGGAGGCGCCACGGGCTGGAGCTGCCCTGTCTCACAGACTGATGTATGTAAAATGACATAGAGAGCTGCCATGTTTCCCCTGTAGCTCTGTCTAGTTGAACTTGTTCAGGAGGGCAGAGACAGTAGGAAACAAGGTAACAGTGCTAAAGAGGTCCCAAGTCATGGAGGTTTCACAGCCCTCTATCTCTGAGGCCATTACCACAGAGTCTCTTCCGGAGTTCTGCATCTGGGAAGACAGAGGCGGCCAAAGCAAAACCAGACACAGCCAAGATGGCACAAAGATGGTCAGCTTTTACCACCATTCAGCTCTGTATCCCTTTAAACTTTATTCAGACTAAAAGGTGTGTTTGGAAGGCTTACTTCAATAGAGCAACAGATCTTGGCCAACATCTCCCAGGAAGTTTGGTTCCACATTGTTGACAGCCTCCCCCGTATCACATCCCATCATCAAGTCACTGGCTGTCACATCTCCTGCTGTCCTGTTAACACTGTCCTCTTCTCATGTAGGGCTAAAGTGGCATTAAATTTCTGGATGGATTGTTTCCACCTAAACATATGACAGAGAGCTGTCAGCACAGAGTCAGCTGAGAAAGTCCCCGGGGAATGCTGTCGATTCAGATACCACAACCCTAAGAAAGCTGATTTGGATGGGGAGAGTCTGATTTGTATCTCTAATACTGTAAGGCACCTGCACCTTTTACTGTGATTGCTTTTACTGGCTCAAATATTTTTAAAAGAAAATAAGCAAATAAATAAAAGCAGCCTGCTATCAAGAACCAAGGAATAATTTATAAACAGTCACCAAAACTTGAACTGATTCTGACACTTCCCTCAGATATTTACAGGAAAGAGAAATTCATATCAAATATGCTCTGAAATCTATTTATAAGGGCAAGCTGAGAGATGGAAAATATAAAACACAGAAACATTACCAAATGGATGTAAAGCTATTTCCAGTATCCTCCATACTGCAGCATTTTACCAACAGTAAATACAAAATAGAGTTTTTACTTCAACCAAGTCTGCTTAAAACACATTTCCTCAAAACTAAACAGTGCCAAGTTATGAGAACCCCATTCATGATCCATTTATGTATATTTAGCCATGGACTCGAAAAGGAACCAGTCCTAAAAAGCAGAGATTTAAACACTGGTATAGCTTCATTACACAGGCAATAATGCATAAGACAATTACCTGGACTGCAAACAATTGATTTTTATATTGGACATTATATAATGAATTTTTGCTGATATTCAGTAATACTGTAAGTCACTTACTCTAGACCTGAATGTTACTTAAGGACTATGAATAGCTGCCTAGATGTAGCAGAGCAGCTACATCATCCTTTCAATTAGGCAGGCTTTTCTCTGTCATCCCTGGTGGTTTAGAATAGTCTGTAAGTAGGACAGAGCAGCTATCCAATAAATTTAGTTTTAAACAGAAATTATTCATTACTAATAGTGAAACAAAAGCTTTTTTAAAATCCCTCACAGAGTAGGTTTTATAGCATAGCAATTGTCTCATTTCCCTTGCTCACAACTGCAAGCAAAAATTGCCACTTGACAGCAAAACAGTTTGTGCCTTTTATAAATATATTAATGTGCCTTGCATGATATATATGGATATGCATCTCAGAAACAACTTAATTCATAACCATAAATTTCTTTAATAAAAATCATAATGATCTTTTATCATAAGCAGTATATAATAACACTATCAATCTCCTATCCTTATTAACATAAGAAAACATGATCTAAATTTAAAATAGCTCATTTTATAATAAAATCTAGATATAATTAAGATATGTAACTTTCATTGTAAAAGCTGATACAATAACCCAGAACCTTTTTAATCTCAGATTCAGCACAATGTAATGTCAGTTTTAGATCCCAACTACACAAATCAACACAACACAACAACACAAATCCAGTCTAATGGTTTAAAAAGAGGAAGTCTAAGACCTACATGAAATTACTGGACTTTATATCTGCAGATATCTGTGAGCAACTGAGCATGAAAAGCAGGTAAAGAATGCAGAGTTTAGAGAGGTGTTTTTCAAAGGCTTCTCCTGAGTCCTGACACACATTGGGTGGTGTGGAAAATTGCAATTGCTGCATGTCTCTCTCTTCCCTCTTGTAAGGAATTAAAGATCACAGTTGCCTGTCTCAAGCGCTTCTTCTCAGTTGCGGGCACAATTTACTGTGGCAGCAATTGATGTGGTGAGGGAAATTTGCCCTCTGAAATTCAAAAACAGAAAAAGCAACCTGAGATAATACAACTATATTTGAAAAATATAATAATTTCACATATAACTCCACCAACAGTAAAGACTTAGTTGTTGTTTCATGTCAGGATTAAATCACAACAGATCTGTACACTGCCCCCTGGTGAATAGAGTATGGGCTCAATATAAGGATATCTTTGCATAAGAACCTTTGTGTGAAAACTTTCTATATTTTGCATGAGAAGTTTGTACATTAAAAGTCAACACATTACCCCTATGCACAATCAGTGAACTTACAAAATGTCCCTGGAAAACAGTCTTTGAGTCACAGGGTGGTGTGAGGACTTTGAGATCACAGCTGCCTGTCTCCAACACTGCTAAGGCCACAGAAGGACTTTACCATGAGATCAGCACAGAGCAGAGCAGCAGGGTGGCACCAGCTCCAAGCCTGGCAGAGGCAAGACCTGGGTAGCACATCCTGGGTAACACATCCAGACAAAAATTCCCACATTGGCAACTGTGTAAAGACACTCATGAGCACATCACCTGGCAAACAAGGATCACCCAAAGTTATGGGAGAGATGGCACCTGTGACCACCACCAGCCACTGCAGCCCCTTCAGAATATGCCTCTGTAGATACCTGGAACTTGGACTGTAAATTAAACCAGCAGGAGCCTGAGATAAGATAAAGGTGGTACTATTGTCTGGGTGTTATGTCAGACCTAGGGTGAGTTTAATAAAGCTGGGGGAGAAGAATGTATTGCTGATAACGGCAGAATTCATGGGCCACAAGAAAAGCCAGCTCAGCAACTGTGCTGAAATCAGCCCAGGCAGTGTATAAGGTGATTCTGGCAGGGGACATCATGCCCACCAACTCACAGACCATCAACCCAAGAAATTCGCTGGCTCAGAAGAACAGAAACACTGAGCATAGGTCTATTTAGCATTAGAAACAAGAAAATAAACAACATAAGAAGAGAATTGTTTTGCCAAAGAGCACTTATGCCTTTGTTTGCAAAAATGTATAAATAGTGAAAAACTTTGACTGTACTTGCCTCTCCCACCACTGAGAAGCCCAGGGTGAAGAAGGACCAACAAGATGCTGCTGGATCCATAGGTGGTGATTATCTTCCGCCGAGTCTGTCTGTCTCTTTCTCTCCTCTCTTTCTGTTTCTATCTCCCTACCTCACATTCAATGTTAAGTTAAATTCATACTGTTGACTTCAATATAGGTTCAACATTTGCACCGTGATTCGGGCAGAGGCGTCTCTCAGTAACCAGACCGTAACATCCCTCCCGACAGAGGACAACATCCCCACAAGGAAAGCTGAGAAGCACATTCACCTGCTCCAAAACAGAAATACCATCCCAGTAAGTGTGGTCATCCTTCATCTAGTGGTTCTTCATCTCTGCATCCTATTTTCTGCATGAATTTTTTATCATTTTCTTGATCTTTGATTTGCTATAGCAGACTGATCACAAGCAGGCAATGGTAACATCACTTTCCACAGGCCAACAGCAACCTTCCAGAAGGTCTGTAACACTACTGCAGATCAATATCATAAAAGCAGAACTGAGAAAACAGATCTTGAATGGCCTGATTTTTACCAATGAGAATAGTTGCCCTTCTTCCACTCATTTGAGGTTACACAGCTCCAGTTGTAGTACCTCCGCCTCCATCAGGTGTCCTCAGAGCAACCATTTCTCAGACAGAGGTTCTTGGGTTGCCTATTATGCTGCCAGCTGTATGAACTTACTTTTCTTGCTGTTCTTTTTGAAGTATTCAAATTAGTGTGTAGTTTCTGGTCTTCATCCTTTATGTGTAGGCTATTTCTCTAGCTCTGTAAAATGCTGTTTTTCATGTCCAGTGAGAGCACATACTTTAAAAAAAAGCTCTTTGAGGAGCAGTGCTTTAAATGCAATTCTTTTTATTTCTATTTTGATATGATTCCCCTACTCTTAGGCATTTCTACTCTCTCTATGACATAGTTAATCCAGAATTTAAAGATGTAAGACAGCCCATGAAATTAAAAGCAATTTTCATGCATCAACAGAAGTGGCTTTTTTATTTTTTTCTAACATTTTGAGCTGAAAACAGCCAGAATGTAGGAGCCTGATCAAATGGGTGTCAGAAAATAATCCTCAAACCTCTGCTGAGGTACAGGAAAAAATGAGAAAAGAAAACTTCAAAGACTAATAAACAAAATATATCAGTGTAGCAGCAGCCATATTTTCCTCTCCTGAGGTCAAACCTCATCTTAGTAAAGTTAATGGAAAAATCAGGATCAACTTCAATGGAATGACTCCTCTGACTTGGCGTGCTGTGGGTGTGCCATGATATCAAAGTAGGATTAGACCTTAGCACCAGCTCTTCTGTTGGCAGCCCTCAGCACTGCAGGTTACTGCAGCTACAGGAGATAATGCTTTTCATCTTATAGACTTTCAAAAATGCAAAATAAGTACAGTCCCAGCTGAAAAAATCCACGTGTGTGTATTGTACTACATCCTGCGCTACTTAATCACTCATTATATGTGTACTTCAGAAGGAGCTGGAAATCACGAGCAAGATTTACTTTCTAACACAGGCTCTGTTTGAAAGCTTCCACTGGCTGACCATGGCACTTTTCCATTTCACCACTCATTATCAAGTTGGTGTCAGAGAGCAAGTATCTCAGGATGTACCACAGAAGGACAATATTTTTTCATGTTAGATCTCATTTTGAATCAGCATCTTCACCATGTAAGCTCTAAAGGAAAATAAATTTAATAAGAGCCATCTGTGACATAAAATGGCAGAAGAAATAATTAGGATTAGTAGCAGACTTGGTTTCTGAATGAAGATATACAGTGTATAATGCAGGTTTATGAATCCACTTTATCTAAATGATTAGTAGTTCACTTTTTTGTTGATGGCATTTAGGGCATGAAAAATCATGCTGGTGTATTAACCATTTGATTAACAACTTGTATGATGAAAAAAAATAAGAAAAAGAAAGCACTATTCAGTTCTCTGACTCAGAGAAAGACTATAAATTTCAGATACATAAATACATTTAAGAATTTTGATGTGATAAATGGTCAGAGGTAAATCTTCACATGCATAGAGCTTATTTAAACCTTGTTCTCTGGAGTCTTGCTAAGCATATTTAGCTTCTCCTTTTCCTTCCAGAAATTTCATTTCAGAAGCACCTTAGGAACAGCTATTTTTTGGCCTACACATATCATAGTAGGGATGCCAGTGCTAATCTACAGACAAAGCCACTCAAGGATGCCCTGAAATTAAGCTCAGCAGATGAGAAAGTGCGTACAGGGAGTGTTTTCAAACAGCCCATACCACCTTTGCCACCTCCAAAATCTTTTATTATGTATCTATTTCTATGTGTATTGAGATACATTTTGTGTTTATGAAGTTATACTTTCCACATGTTAAACTGCCAATGAAATTCAATAGAAGACATGGACATTAAAAAGTTATTAGAGTCTGCAAGTATTTTCTTGAAGATCTCCTCCATTCTTTGAGAAGGTTCAGAAATGTGTCTGCCCTTCATATGTCCTGTTATCAGACAATAATATACTCCATAATTTTATGCTCCAAAAACTTCTGGAAGCAGTATTGAACAAAAGACCTTGCAATTGACTTTCAAGAATGACAGAATTACAGTACTGTTTTACATGTGAAAAATGAAGGTTATTCTTCAAGGTCACATCTTTCATCCTACTCTGTATGAAAATGCTATAATCAACATTCATACCCCAAAAAGAGTGGATGAAAATTTTCTTCTGTTGCATAAAGCAGCTCACTCGAATTGATCCAATATTACAAGCTACACATGGATTTCATGCTACTTAAGAAGCTCAATTATTTAAACAGCCCCAAATCCAATAGCCTACTAGGTGCCTGAAGCTCCTCATTCATATTTGTATTAATTCATATTTTGATCTGGGATGAAATTCAAACTGTTCAAATCCAGGAAACTCATTCCAGAATAACTCCTCTCTGTTCAAATAATGTTCAAATAATGTTTATCTGAAAGTAACACAAAACTTTTCCCTTGCTTTATTTTATCATTTACACTTGTACCTTAAGTATCTAAAGTTTTTAATTCGAGGCTACTGCTGCTGCCTAGTATCAGTAAAACCAGGAGGGAAAGAAGTTGATGCAGACTCTGCAGTATGGCAGATACATAAATTAAACTACATTTCAGCAGTTCGGCACTTTGTAATGATCACCTGCCATATAAATGAACCTCTGCTAAATCAAACTTGAAAGATCACAAGGCAAATCTTTATGCCTAATGAATATGTGGCTTAAGAGAAATATCTAAACTTTTACCTTGATACCAACAAGATTATCCTGAAAAACATCTTCTTCAATAAAATTTAAAATATCTTTATCATATAAATTTCAATATTGTTATACTATCAATCAGCATTAACAACAACAAAAAAAAAATTAAAGGCAATTACAGATTCAGTATTACATTTTCTCAGTGAGATTTTTTCCTCCTTATTTTCTTATTGTAATATGTTCACTGCTTGTCTAGTAATCAGCTTCTCTTGCAGCAGATTTGTTTTGGATGAACAATATTTATGTAGTGCTCTGAGTTGTCTATTCGACACACAGTGTCATCCAAGGGAAAGTACTCCAGGCTAGATCTCAGGAGACCATGTGTTTAACCACTTACTTTGCCACTGACCATGTGTACTTTCATTATCTCACTCTGTCCCCATTTCCTCCTTTCCATGGTCAGAAGGTCAAAATATTTGGGGAGAAGCTGTCACATTTTGTGTGCCCTCCTCTCACTAGGCTCTGCAGTAATACCAATCTATGTAGTAAAAGCTTGTTCTTTTCCCTGAATTACTAGCACCTGAGTGCAAGATTGTGTTTCCAGAGAGCAGCCAATTCAAGATTAGGCTTTTAAGAATTAAAAAGGGCTTTTTAGGTAACTACTTTATAAAGTATGAACCTTTGCACTCTATCAAGGTGTAAGTGCAGTATATGGCATCTTGTTCTTATTTAATCTCTTTTAAATTCAATGTCTTTTAACATACCCTTACCAACTATATTGTTTTATTTTAAATACTGTAACAATTTCACAATCTCTCACAAGAGTTCTTGCCTTGCACCCATCTCAGTAGAGCATTTATACCTGGTTTCCCTAGGACTGTTTATAGCACCCTAATTTCAAAATCAATCACCCAACCTGGTTCTTGTAAAAGAGAAGATTGACAAGACAGAAAAATTCATTATGTGAAGATCTATGAGCTTTGAACTACAGCTATTCAACTCAAAAGCATAACAGCTGTGTATTTATACTGACGCCTATGGCACCTCTAGGAAGTTTGTCCTTGGCATTAGCCATCCTCATGTTGATCCTTAGGCAGGATCCTTGTTAGACCAGCTAATCTGTGCTATCCTTTTACTATGTCTCCCTGGAAACACACAGATTGCAGACAAAGGGAAATACCCCAACTGCAGATGAAGGCAGGTTTGGATAATAACACTATCTCAGTATTTGTCAGTATATGGACTGTTTTGAAATACCAG
Source organism: Ammospiza caudacuta (assembly GCF_027887145.1). NCBI lineage: Eukaryota > Metazoa > Chordata > Aves > Passeriformes > Passerellidae > Ammospiza > Ammospiza caudacuta. The sequence goes on along the minus strand of NC_080593.1, from coordinate 39,901,876 downwards.
GTACTCAGAGCAGTCTTCCATTTTAAAGGAGCCCAGGTGCTTGATAATTCTCAAGATCATAGCAAAAAATGAGATTTGTTTTTAATTGGTCTACTCTATGCATTAACATCTACCTGTTCATTCCCTCCCCCTTCATGCAGAGTGTAGAAGTGGAGTGGAGTGGAGTGGAGTAGAGTAGAGTAGAGTAGAGTAGAGTAGAGTAGAGTAGAGTAGAGTAGAGTAGAGTAGAGTAGAGTATCTTGAGTTAGAAGGGACCCACAAAGATCTCCAAAGTCCAACTCCTGGCACTGCATAGGACATCCCTAGCAATGACACCATGTCCCTGAGCCCTGAGAGTGTTGTCCATGTGCTTCTTGAACGCAGACAGGCTTGGTGCTGTCACCACTTCCCTGGGGAGTCTGTTCAGTGCCCAACCACCCTCTGAGTGAAGAATCATTTCCTAACATCCAACCTAAACCTCCCCTGACACAGCTTATTTACACAGTAAATGAAAGTTCATTTCCTCTTGGCTTTGAAAAATGTTCTCTGACAAAATGGCACCTAGAAGAACCCCAATGAAAATCACAATTTTGAACACCTCTTGATATTTTGTTGTCTTTGAATTTGGGATAGATCTTAACCATACTAGTTGCTCAAAAACATTAATAATTTTCATTCCTATTCCATTCCAATAATACAAGCTTTAAAAAGAACCAATATTTGAACCTCTGCATTCCTACTATGCCAGGAGACAGCAAAAGAGAATACAGCTACACTGAAGTCAAAAGGATTTTACATATAGCAGATGTCAGAGTTGGGGATATTATGAGTTTGGCTTTTTTAAAGCTGAATTTCTCATCTCCCAGTGCTGTGTATCTGTATCCAGCAGACCTACTTACCCCTTTTTGCAGCTCTTCTTCCTCCTCTCTTTTCGCACTGGTCAACTGGTGCTTCCTCTTGTGCAATTGAATTTGGCAGGTGCAAGAGCACTTGTTTATTCTGTGCACAAGCTGGGGAATGCTATTTTGACAGTTGATAGTTCTGCAGCATCCTTGGAGGCTTTTAAAAGTACATAGAAAATTTCATTATTTACAAAGTAAAAGATGGGATGCACAAATCACCCATGGCCAATTTGTCAAAGGAATATTTGAGTGCATTTTTAGGTATCGGTATCCACCTTGTGCAGATTTTGCACAGAGATAGGTATTTTGTCTCATCTTGCTATTTTGAAAACTTTAAAATTCATGTTCCTTCATTACTCCTCCGTGCTTGATCTTTTTTTCATTGGGTGGTTTGAGGAAGGGGTGTGGTTTGTTGCAGCTTTTGTTTTGTTTGGCCATTTCATATGCTTTGGTCACTGCAGTGGATGCAAAATGAAATCTGGGTTTTCCTCAGCTCCATTCAGTATCAGAAGACAGTCACAGAGTGGCCATGATGCTCTGAACAAGTCAGGATGTTGCGTAATATTCCAGCCTTTCTTTTTGTGTTTGCAAGCCCACAATTTTTCCTAGGTTTTAGCAGCACAGAATAACTTGTATTACTTCTGTCTATTTCCCCTTGATCATTTCCATTTCGGCCAATACTGCATCTTGCTCTTCTTCCTCCTTCCCAGTCAAACAATATTTTATGCTGAAATATGTGCAGCTACTCATGTTTTTACTTTCCCTATATCTCCATTCCCCTCACCTCCCTTAGTTTTAGGGACACATTAGGGACTAATTTTTAGCAAACACCCACAGCCTGTATACAAATTAGCAGGAGTTCAGCTGCTCTGAACCATCAGGTGCTATCTGCATATTTATGATGAGCTCATTGACCAAGGAGCTGAATACCTGTACCAGGCTGGTGGTATCAATTCTGGTGATTTTTATTTCCAGTCTGATATTATGCAACGGTTTTAATCAGTGTTTCTGGGAATCTCAGTATTCATCATGGAACTCTGTCCCTCATGAATCCAGAGAGAAACTCAAAAATACTATCTAGGTGTCAAGGCAGATCAAAATACCATTGCAAAATTCTTTATTTGATGAAGTATTAATTTAAGCCATTTCTTTGCGTACAGAGGACACAACCCATGGTGCTTAAGACTTGCAGTAATGCAAAACTTCAAAGTGATTTTCACTTTGTTCTCCATGCCAGTGGAAAGTATACAAGGTCTCTATTATAGAAACCGGGAAAATATTCATACCAAGTGGTGACTTGGTTTATTTAATGTTCACTTAAAATAAGCCCATAATACTTGTATAATCAAGTGTTCCATAAATACTCAAGCAAGCTAAGAATCTGACAGGAATGTTCACTGGCTTCTTCTGAAGGGTCTATTATTTATCATTCACATAAATCCTTTCCAGAAGCCTGATCCACATTCAACCAAGCAACTGAAGCATGCTGTCTAATGTGCAGAACCATCTGAAATCTTGAGTATAGTATATTCATAACAAGCTACATATATATGTTGTACACACACAATATAAACCTAATATTGTTCATCTAAATTACTTGGAAATTAATTTTGGGCAGAGAAGGTATCAGGTTTCTAATATGCCTGCAGACAACTCGTAAACAGAAAGAGCTTGGGTTCACCAGATACTTATTTTCTCAGCTCAGTTTTGTCTTAAAGAAAATATCATATTTTCTTCTCTGTAGGGTTCTTATTGGATATAAATAGGTCTCACAAGGTTGATCTAACTGCAAAATAAATCACAGGAGAATGAAAGACCTTCAGCAGTTTCCTTAACAACATGATAATGGCACAAACACGGCAGTGATGTTTCTGGCACTTGCTATTTTGAGAGGTTTTCATCTCCCTTGAAATGAAGAACCCAGTGGGAAACAATAACCAAAGGTTTCTTGTGGACAAACAATCACTGCTGCTAGTGGAGAGGAGCCTCACCATGCCTTGCAAAGGTGTACATGAGACTCCTGCACTCCTGGTTTGTGATCTCTCTTGCCCTGGTCCTTCCATTAGGCTCCTCCTGGGGCTGCTGCTGCCAAAAAACAGCTATTGGGAGTTGCCAGAGTAGACATTTCTCATTACCTGGGATGGCACTCAGGGAAGAGAAACAAAGTGCTTTATTGCATTCACCTCCTTCACTGGGAAGGCAGGAGGCAGGACAGCTGAGAAGGGCTGCTCTCCTACAGTGTTGCAAAGTTATGCTGAGACCTGGCCCATGTCTAATGTTTGGTTACATCTGTTGTGTTGGTGCTAGGAACATCCTCAGCCAAATATTTTGGATGCAAATGTTTAGACAACGGACCATAAATCACATTATAGGGAAATGCTTTTTCTCTGAATTTTTTTTTTTGTGGCTGCTAATTAAAATGCAAAGAATAAGATTGTTCAGAGGGATGGAGATTTTATCCTATTTTGTAGTACAAAAGGCCATTTTTCTCTAATTCTCTATTTGATCTGTAGATAACTGTATGTGTGACTGTATATGTTCAGGTTCAGTTGTATGTTCTGAATCACATCTGGTGTAAATAGTAGTTCTTGTAAAAAACAAAAAAGCGTTCAATTTCTAAAATGCTTTTATTCTCTGAGCTTATAAACTTCATGCTATGGCTTTGTACATTAAGGAACTTGATTTATTTCCTTACTGTGTCTCATGTAAGGAACTGACCTGCAGAAATAAATGCAGATTGAGTGGGAGATAAATGTAACCATTTACTAACCATCCCACCATGATGGAAGATAAGTTATATATTGGCAAAATATAACATCTTTCTTTCCTCCTCTTCTTCATCCTATTTTTCTAACTCAAATAGACCCTGTTCCCTACTCACGAATAGTGAGACTGACTTTCTGACTTCTCTTAGGGTGGGCACTTTACTTCATGGATCACGATGCTCCTGATTTTTTCCATCCCAGCCCTGCTGAGAGACAGGCAGGGCAGAAGTGAAAACTCTTCATCTTGCCTCAGTAATACTATACTTTTTCTACTACTTTGTGTAAAGAATAAATTAAAAAAAAATACTAAACAAAAGACATTCCTGTGGAAGAAGCAATTATTTTTTCAGTTTATTTAAGCTAAGATAGGACTTCATTGTCAACAGTCTGCCATTCCTATTTCAGTTGCTGTCTCTTTTTGTATTGATTTTGGGTAAACTTTGTGATTAGTAGCAATTAGTGACACTTGCGTGGCAGTAATGAACAATAAAACAGGTACTTTCTGAAACAGGGTGAGTGGAGACAAGTGGTAAAAATCACCCAGAAGAACCCAGACCAGGTTTTAATGGAGTATAGAAAGACTTCTGAAAACCTGTATAAATTGAGTGTCATCATAACAGTAATTTTTTTTTTTTTTTTCTGTCCCACAATGTGAAGTTCATGAGCAGCCATGGGCCTCATGGGAAGAAACACTCTCCTCAAGCAGTGTTCCACCAGGTCACGTCCCCTGAGAGATATCTCCAGGCAAAGCCCTTCATGCAAACTGGCTTCGTGTTACGCTGGACTGGATATCAAGCTTTTGTGATTTTCAAAAAAGGGGAAGTAACCTGGATATGGCTGTTGGAACATTTCTAGGTACAGCAAACCTGATAAATCCTACAGGGAGAAAATCCCACAGAATCCCAGTAACAAGTGAGCTGGATTGAGACCAAGATTTAGATGTCCACATGTGACCAGACAGCAGTTCAGACCTCTAAATCCATTTGCCAGATCAGAATCCTGATCCATCTCCCTCAGCTCCTACCTCCTGAGAGGGACTAAAATTAAGTAGCCAGTTCCACAGAATATAAGAATAAATTCACTTAATATGCTTTAGAGAGCCACAAATGCATTTACCACTGCACAGGAGATTTAGATAAAATATCCCTTGAACATATTTTTGAGAATGGATATGTTAATACTCAAGCACATTTTAGACTTGTGATCACTTAAGTTATATAGAAAAGTTAGTTTATGCAAAAGGAAGAGGCTTGTGAAAAAGGGGAGTATCTAACTGTGGTGATAGCTAGAGGAAGGAGCCTGCAGCACAGCTGATTGCCACCGTGCAGTGCAGTACTCTGCTACCTGATTAGATGGCAAGGTAGCCATCAGCAGCCTTGTGCTGCACTGTGCCTCTGATTGCAAATGGGACAACTCAAAACCTCCAATTGCTCCAACTTGCCACTGAGTACCCGTTATCTGCTGTTAAGAGGGGGTTGATTAATATTACAATGTACACTGAAAGAGGCATTAAAATAGTAAGTTGACTTGCATATGGTGTTTTTTCTGCTGCATCATAGAATCAGTCATAGATTATCCTGAGTTGGAAGGGACCCACCAGGATTGCTGAAGCCCAGCTCCTGGCCCTGCACAGGACAGCCCCAGGAGTCACACCATATGCCTGAGAACGTTGTCCAAACATTTCTTAAACTCTGTCAGGCTTGCTTCTGACCACTTCCCTGGAGAGCCTGTTCCAGTGACCAAACACCCTCTGGATGAAAAGCCTTTTTTAAATAACCAACCTAAACCTCCCTGACACAGCACCATGCCATTCCCTCGGGTTCTGTCATGGGTCATGAGAGAGATCAGTGTCTGCTCCTGCTCTTCTCCTCATGAGGAAGTCATAGGCTGAGATGAGGTCTCCCTTCAGCCTACCCTTCTCCAGGCAGAACAGATCCTGTTCCTCATAAGGCTTCCCCTTCAGATCCACCACCACCTCCATAGATCTCTTTTGGATGTCCTCTAAAAGCTTAATATCTTGTTTATATTTTAATCCCCAAAACTGCTCCCAGCACTTGAGGTGAGGCTACCCCAGTGCAGAGCAGAGCAGGACAATCCTCTCCCTTGCCTGGCTGGTGATGCTGTGCCTGATGGCCCCAGGACAGGGCTGGCCCTCCTGGCAGCCAGGGCACTGCTGACTCTCATTCAACTTGCTGTCAACCAGGACACCCAGCTCCCTTTCTGCAGCTTTACTCTCCAGCCTCTCATTCCCCAGTCTGTACATACATCCAGGGCTGCTGTGTTCCAGGTGCAGAATTCTCCACTTGTCTTCGTTGAATTTCATACTGCTCATGATTGCCCAACACTCTAATTTGTCAATGTCTCTCTGGCTTTGAGGGAGTCAACAGCTCCTCCCAAGTTAGTACTCTCAAACTTACTTAGTATTCCTTCTACTCCTGCATCCAAGTCATTTATGAAGATATAGAAGACCACAGGATGAGGATGGAGCCCTGTGGAACCCCTCTAGGGCAGATCAGCAGTCTGATGTCACATTGATTGATTGCCTACAATCCCAGCCTGTGAGCCAGTTTCTCACCTGAGATTTACCTATAACCCACATGTTAATTCTGCCCCACAAGGAGTCCTGTGCAGCATCAGGAGACACACATGACCCTTGTGCCTGGGAAACTTCACTATACAGGTGAGGAACCTTTTCTTGAAGACAAAGGTGAGCTCAGGAGGTCCAAAGAACAGGAGAGCACAACAGGGCACAGGAGAAGGCATCAGCAATGCTTGGAGCTTGCAGAGGATGTTCCAGGACAGACTCCAGGCTAACTTGGCTGCCTTTTGACAGCTTGAGGACAGGCCTGAGTATGCAGAGAAGGATCCACAGAGCACAGATGAACTGAATGTGTTATGCCTTTTGGTGGCTTAAGGCTGTAGTAGTTCTGCTGAAAGCATTTGTTGGTATCCTTTATTTCTAGTCAGAGGGCTTTGAGAAATGCTCATTACAAAGTGCACTCAATTCTCTTAATTCACCCTAGCCCTAGAGCTTTCACACCATGTTGCTGCCCTGGAGACCACTAAACTCTCATAGCCTAAAGATTTATTTCCCAAATCTCATCTCATGTCATTTCTCTTCATATCTCACAGCTCCCTCTCTTAGAGATTTCAGCTATAGACAGCTGCAGCTGAGCTGTACTGCTTCATGGGTTACCATTTGTCAACAGAGCTGCAAAACCATCCAAATGCTCACTCCTACCTTTCAGCAGAGCCACAAAACCATGAGACTATAACTATTCTTAGGGTCACAAGAGGTATTACTTTACATTGTGAAGTAATGTGAAGCTCAGCTGAAAAAGTCAAACAGCTTGTAATTGTCCATACGCATCAGCTGAGTTACATTGGTGCTGTCTTTATTTTGCATGTAATCTTTCATAGTATTTAAAAACTAGCAAATGAAAATGAGTAACTTACCCTGTCGGGGAGACAGGCTCAAATGCTTTACAAGTAAAGTCCAGAAGCCCAGCAGACTACCTGTCAGATCTGGGTTGGCAAGGTCAGTCCAGAAATTCCTGCTCTGTGTTTGACTTATCTCTGGAATGAGGGGGACAGCTGTAAAGCTAGGGTAGGAGGGAGTTCAGCCTAAAAAATAAATAATAGTTTCTATTTTTGCCAGTGCATTGGCTGGGGAAAAAAGACTGGGAACCTTGTTTGAAGCCAGTTGCATTCCCCCTGCAAGCATCACCACTAGCTGCGCAAGAGTTACCATGAGCCAGCTGTAAAGCTCCTCCACATCAGCCACCTAATCCCCAAGGCCACAGAAAATACTGACTCAGCACACACATATCTTCCACTGTCAGCCAGGAGAGGGAGTTCAGAGAAAAAGGGAAAATAAAAATCTCAAAAAAACAAAAAACCCCAGCTTTCAAAACTGTGTCTATAGCAAGCAATCAAAGGCAGCTCTCCTGAAAGGATTCCCAGCAGGGAGCATGGAAGGGAAGCAGCAGTGAGTGCAATAAAGCAGCAAAGTCAGTCCCCAGTGCTGCAGCCATGGTAAATGTCTAAGGAAGGCAGCTGTGGAGCACCTGGGTGGTAAAGGCACATTCTGTGGTGCTGCTCTTCAATGTTTCACAAAAATTCTGGGAAGAAATAGAAAAAAGAAAAAAGATAAAAGAAAAAAGAAAAAAGAAAAAAGAAAAAAGAAAAAAGAAAAAAGAAAAAAGAAAAAAGAAAAAAGAAAAAAGAAAAAAAAGGAAAGAGAAAGAAAAAGAGAAAGAGAAAAAAAAGAAAGGAAAAAAATAAAAAAAGAGGCAGTGTGGTCTTAGAAAACACATGTGGTACAAATTGTGCTCATGACACTGGCAGGCACTTTTCCATTTCAGAAAGACAGACAGCAGAAAAGAAACATGTGTGTGCTTCTGCTTGTGTTCATAAATAAAACACGCCATATGTACATGTATAGCCTGTAAATAAAGAACATATTGTAAAGTGAGCCAAATTCTTTGTCTCTTTCAAAAATTTATACTTGTCCAACTCAACAAAATGGAGCATCAACCTTGCTTACGTGGACTCCTGAAAAATTTGCAGTGGAGCTGCTGTCCCAGAAAATTGGGTTAAGCCCTGCTGAAATTGGTTTGCTTTCCTTCTGTACTTCCCATCTGTCCTGGTTTAGGACAAATTAGGGGAAATCTCCAAAAGGGAGCCCCCCAAAAACAAAACAAACCTCCAACCACCCCTCCCCCAACACCGGGTTCGGGAAGGAATTTCTCGGAGGAGCAAAGTGGAAAACAAAACCTATTTATTTACAAGTAACAAAAGAACACTCCCCAACACAAGAAAAGAAAAGAAAACAGAAAAAACAGACTGTGTGTTGAGAGGGCGCGGCGCTTCTCTGCAAGCTTCGGATGTCCTGGACGTCTTCAGGTCACGTCCGGAGCTGGTCCAGTATCTTCAGGGGAGGGTAAGAAAGAGGGAGCAAGAGAAAAGGAAAAAAAACAGCACAAAAAAGCAGAAAGCAAGCAAGCAAAGCGGCTAGCCAAGCCAAGCAGCAAAAGCCAAAAGCAAAAAAGCCTGGTCAAACACTCCCCCCTCTCTTCCCCGCCCCGCCGCAGCAAGACGGCCGGGGGGGGGGGGAAGAGAGAGAAAAGGCACAGCTGCCAGACACAACACACGATATTGGGATAAAGGCTGTCAACCCACGACACTCCACCCCTTATCCCATATCGTGAATATACAATAAAAACTTTCATTTCACTTACTCACACCTTTGACACTTACGCATTCCTCTCATCTTACTTGCTCAGACCTTTGACACTTACAGTTTCCTTCTGTCTCACATTCAACAAACAATGACATTCATATATGAATCTCATCCCACAATCAGGTCTCCCTGAGGTACACACCGTGTTGTTCCATCTTTCTGCATTATCCACCATGTATAACCTGGTCCTTGAGCAAAGACAATCCCACGGATGGGTTTGTCTGTACTCGAGGCAGGGTTGATCCATACTGTCTTTCCCAACAAACCTCTGACATGGGCCACTGGGGCTTTATCCCCATCTACTATATTAAGGAGCTCAGACTGAGCAGGACCCGCTCGGTTGGTGGAACCTCGAGTGTTAACTAACCAGGTAGCCTTTGCCAAATGCTGCTCCCAGTTTTTAAAAGACCCCCCACCCAATGCTTTTAAGGTGGTTTTTAACAATCCATTATACCTTTCCACTTTCCCTGCAGCTGGTGCATGATAGGGGATATGGTATATCCACTCGATGCCATGTTCCCTAGCCCAAGTATTAATAAGATTGTTTTTGAAATGAGTTCCATTATCCGACTCAATTCTCTCGGGAGTACCGTGCCTCCAAAGGACCTGCTTTTCAAGGCCCAAGATAGTGTTACGGGCTGTGGCATGAGACACAGGGTAGGTTTCCAACCATCCCGTGGTGGCTTCTACCATGGTTAGTACATAGCGCTTGCCCTGGCGGGTTTGAGGCAGTGTGATGTAATCAATCTGCCAGGCCTCCCCGTATTTGTACTTAGACCACCGCCCCCCATACCAGAGGGGCTTCACCCGCTTGGCCTGCTTGATGGCAGCGCACGTCTCACAGTCACGAATAACCTGAGAGATACTGTCCATGGTTAGATCCACCCCTCGGTCTCGTGCCCACTTATAGGTGGCATCTCTACCCTGGTGGCCTGAGGCATCATGGGCCCATCGTGCTAAGAATAACTCTCCCTTATGCTCCCAGTCGAGATCTATCTTCAACTCCCCTATCTTTGCAGCCTGATGTACTTGCTGGTTGTTTTGCTGCTCTTCATTAGCTCTACTTCTGGGGACATGGGCATCTACGTGGCGAATCTTCACAGGTAACTTCTCTACCCGAGTAGCGATATCTTTCCACTCTTCCGCAGCCCAAATTGGTTTTCCTCTTCGCTGCCAGTTCGCCTCTTTCCATCTCTTCAGCCATCCCCATAGAGCATTGGCTGCCATCCAGGAATCGGTATACAAATAGAGCCTTGGCCACCTCTCTCTCTCTGCAATACCTAGGGCCAGTTGAATAGCTTTGATTTCAGCAAATTGACTGGATTCACCCTCTCCTTCAGTAGCCTCTGCAACCCGTCGAGTGGGACTCCACACAGCTGCTTTCCACCTCCGTTTCATCCCTATGACACGACAAGAACCATCGGTGAATAGAGCATAGCGTGTTTCTTCTACTGGTAACTGATTGTATGGCGGAGCTTCCTCAACCCGGGTCACTGGCTCTTGTTCCTCATCTGCGACACTAAAGCTTTCACCTTCAGGCCAATTTGTAATTATCTCCAGGATCCCAGGGCGATTTAACTTCCCAATTCGAGCGCGCTGTGTAATGAGGGCAATCCACTTACTCCAAGTAGCACTGGTGGCATGGTGGGTAGAGGGAACCTTTCCTCTGAACATCCATCCCAACACCGGTAGTCGGGGTGCCAAAAAGAGTTGTGCCTCTGTACCGATCACCTCCGAGGCGGCTTGGACTCCTTCATAGGCGGCCAAGATTTCCTTTTCTGTTGGAGTATAGTTATCTTCAGACCCCCTGTAGCTCCGACTCCAAAATCCCAATGGTCGGCCTCGGGTCTCGCCAGGTACCTTCTGCCAAAGGCTCCAGGACAGACCATGGCTCCCGGCTGCAGAGTAGAGCACGTTCTTCACATCTGGTCCCGTCCTGACTGGACCAAGGGCTACAGCATGAGCGATCTCCTGCTTGATTTGGACAAAAGCTTGCTGCTGCTCAGGGCCCCAGTGGAAGTCGTTCTTCTTGCGGGTAACCAGATAAAGGGGTCTCACAATCTGACTATACTCAGGGATGTGCATCCTCCAGAAACCTATAGCGCCTAAGAAAGCTTGTGTTTCCTTTTTATCAGTTGGTGGGGACATGGCAGTGATTTTATTAATAACATCCACAGGAATCTGACGCCGTCCATCTTGCCACTTCACCCCCAAGAACTGAATTTCTCGGGCAGGTCCCTTGACTTTGCTCTTCTTAATGGCAAATCCAGCTTCCAAGAGAATATGAATTATCTTCTCTCCTTTCTCGAACACTTCTATTGCCGTGCTCCCCCAAACAATGATATCATCAATATATTGCAGATGTTCTGGAGCCTCACCCTCTTCTAGTGCAGCCTGGATCAGTCCATGACAGATGGTAGGACTGTGTTTCCACCCTTGGGGCAGTCGGTTCCAGGTATACTGCACTCCCCTCCATGTAAAAGCAAACTGAGGCCTGCATTCTGCTGCCAGAGGGATGGAGAAAAACGCGTTAGCAATATCGATGGTCGCATACCACTTTGCTGCCTTGGACTCCAGCTCGTACTGCAGTTCCAGTATGTCCGGTACAGCCGCACTCAGTGGTGGAGTCACTTCATTCAAGGCACGATAGTCCACAGTCAGTCTCCATTCTCCGTCAGATTTTCGCACAGGCCAGATAGGGCTGTTAAAGGGTGAGTGGGTTTTACTGACCACCCCTTGGCTCTCCAGCTCTCGGATCATTTTGTGGATGGGGATCACGGCATCTCGATTCGTCCGGTACTGCCTGCGGTGCACTGTTGAGGTGGCAATTGGCACTCGCTGCTCCTCTACCTTCAAGAGTCCTACTGCAGATGGGTTCTCTGATAGTCCAGACAAGGTGTTCAATTGTTTAATACCCTCTATCTCCACTGCAGCTATTCCAAAAGCCCACCTGAATCCCTTAGGATCTTTGTAATAGCCATTCCGGAGGAAGTCTATGCCCAAAATACACGGAGCCTCTGGACCAGTCACAATCGGGTGTTCCTGCCATTCCTTCCCAGTCAAGCTCACCTCAGCTTCCAACAAAGTCAACTGTTGTGATCCTCCCGTCACTCCAGCAATGGAAACAGGTTCTGTCCCCACGTGTTCCGATGGCATTAAGGTACACTGTGATCCAGTGTCAACCAACGCTTCATAGTCTTGTGGCTCTGATGTGCCAGGCCATCTGATCCACACCTTCCAAAAAACCCGGTTCTCCCGTGCCTCTTCCTGGCTGGAGGCAGGGCCCCTCTAAGCCAGATTGTCCTTCTTTCCTTGGGCATATGCCTTAGAAGTTCCTTCAAGGGGATCGGACATGTCATCGTCATCATTATACTTAACATCTCGGCTACGAGCGACCGGAGCTGCTATCCTTTTGGTGATACTTTCTCTTTTCTTCAAATCACGCACCCGTTGTGCCAAAGCAGCGGTGGGTTTTCCATCCCATCTCCTCATGTCTTCTCCAGACTCACGCAGAAAAGCCCATAACTCAGTCCGTGGGGTGTACCTTCTCTCCCCATCAAAGGAGCGCCAGCGTTGGACACCAGGACCTCTAATTTGTACAGCTGAGATTTGAATAAGGTCCTCCTTAATCTCTTCCCGGAGTTTCTTATGATTCTCCTCAATTTTATCCTCTAGTTTCTGCAGTCGGGTTTCCACTGCTGCAATTCTGGCATGAGTTGGGCCATGCACAGCATCTGCATACGCTCGAAGCTTCTTTGCCATATCGAGCACAGTCTCATATGTATCATCCCGCTTCATTATTGCTAGGGCAGAAGCGTATTCAGGTGGCCCAAGTCGCACGAGTTTCCTCCACATTACAGGTGTGCATGGTACCAGGTCCGGATTTCTAGTTGTTGTGTCATCTGAGAAAATGAGCTCTGCCACCGCCATCTCTCTCAGGCGTTGGATCCCCTGTTCTATGGTCTTCCACCGTGTCTGCTGCATATAGAGATCATCCGTACACAGGTATCGTTCTGCTACGCTTCTTAGGACCCGTTCCCAGAGGCTGTGAGGGTTAGCCCCCCTCATCATACCTTGATCGATGACAGGATCATGTGACAGGGATCCCAAATGCCTCGCTTCAGTACCATCCAAAATCGTAACCTCCCCTGCAGCATCCCAAAGGCGGACTAACCAACTAATTATAGATTCGTCAGGTTGTCGTCTGTAATCCTTTCTTAGGCCTCTGAGGTCCTTCAGAGAAAAGGAGTCAATATTAGCTCCAGATTCTGTGCCCCTTGATGTGGCCTCTGATTTTGGTGAGGGTCCTTCTCCTGCATCATCATCCTCATCATCCTCCACCTTTCGATCGGTCTTGCCTTTACACTTTCCACCTCTTGTATTAGCTGCAACAGCCATGGTTTGGGGCCTACTGTCTGATGCAGCTGCTAGCCTGGAGCCTGGGAGGTTAGCTGCAGCCTGGGTCACTGGGGTAGTAACTAACTTATCACCCTGTTCCCTTTCTGCTATCTGCTGCTCCACAGTATCTAGCAGAGTACGGTAAACAAATGCCAAGGCCCAGCTCACTGCAGTAATCCTTTCTTCCTTAGTGTTACCATGGCACTTCTCCCTCAAATACTTTGCCACCTCGACTGGATTCTGAATTTGATCAGATGGAAAGTCCCAGTCCATAGGATCAGAAAATTCCTTTAAAGTCTGGCCCATGTCCTCCCATTTCCCACTCCAGTCAAGATTTTTCCTGCTTTGTTTTACTCCTAAGTCAGGAGTGTCTCTAACCCCTCTAGAAATCTCAGTCTTCATTTTATACACACTCCAGACAGTATAGAAAAGGCTTAATAAATTAAATGCCAGAAAGATGGTTTCTTTCAAACTCAGGGGAAATTCAGTATTTTCTAATAGAGATGTCAACAATTTGGAGGACAAGAAGGAAGACAAAGGCTGAAAAGCCCCTTCCCCTTCTTCTCCCCAAACAAACTGAGTAAACAACCATAATAACAGTCCATACATTCCTGAAATAAAGTCCAGCATTTTTATCCGACACATCATCATACATAAGACCAGCACAATGACTATTCTGGTTAGTGCCCCCTGCTTACAAAAGCTACTTATTAGGGCCAACATCAGAGCTATTTTTGGGTAAGGAAATAACCCCAGGGACCACAAAAGTATTAAAACTTCAAAAACCCCTAGGGACCAGAACGACCGGCAAGCTTCCACTCCAAATGACATTATGAATCACCGATATGCCCACAAAATAGCCAAAACCAAAATATTATTGTTATAGGTTTTTTTTCCACTGTTTTTTGGCCTCCTTTTTCCCGGCCAACGCACCAAAAAGTATATTGTCCTGATTTAGGACAAATTAGGGGAAATCTCCAAAAGGGAGCCCCCCAAAAACAAAACAAACCTCCAACCACCCCTCCCCCAACACCGGGTTCGGGAAGGAATTTCTCGGAGGAGCAAAGTGGAAAACAAAACCTATTTATTTACAAGTAACAAAAGAACACTCCCCAACACAAGAAAAGAAAAGAAAACAGAAAAAACAGACTGTGTGTTGAGAGGGCGCGGCGCTTCTCTGCAAGCTTCGGATGTCCTGGACGTCTTCAGGTCACGTCCGGAGCTGGTCCAGTATCTTCAGGGGAGGGTAAGAAAGAGGGAGCAAGAGAAAAGGAAAAAAAACAGCACAAAAAAGCAGAAAGCAAGCAAGCAAAGCGGCTAGCCAAGCCAAGCAGCAAAAGCCAAAAGCAAAAAAGCCTGGTCAAACACTCCCCCCTCTCTTCCCCGCCCCGCCGCAGCAAGACGGCCGGGGGGGGGGGGGAAGAGAGAGAAAAGGCACAGCTGCCAGACACAACACACGATATTGGGATAAAGGCTGTCAACCCACGACACCATCACTTCCATAGAAGCAATTTTTGAACCTTCAAGGGTCAGTGGACCATAGATTAAAAACACTGCCCCAGAAAACCTAACCACAATCTAAGACTGGCTGCGCCAAGTGTTTCCAAACACCAGAGGCCATAGCCCACCTCAAAAGGCTCTGCAATCAATAAATGAGATGGAGAGAGAGTAGGCACATGGAGTGGGAAGCACTGAGAAGAAACTCCACTTGCCTGAGGCCATGTGGGTCACTAGCAGAGTTCCTGTTCACTTTGATGGTGTTCAGCTCCCCTTGGAGTTATAAAAGCCCATTTCTGTCCTGGGGCAGCAGCCGAACTGAAGGAAAGTGGGTGAGATTCACCAGGCAGAGGCAGCATTGTGGGTTTCAGGGGATTTCCATCTCTTTCTGCCCAGCCCTTCCAGGTTTCACACACTCATGCCAGGTGCTGACCACACATGTCAATTTAAAAGCACTTTTGTGTCTTCTCCTGTTTATTGTTTTCACTTCAGCAGCCCTTGGAGAACAACATCAGAAAATGCAGCTACCCATGAGCATTATCACAGCATTACCCTGCTCTAAGACATGCCAATGCTGAGAGCAGAGACCCAGAGACAGAAAATGAGTTTGCTGCTGCTGCTGCCAGATCTCTGCTATTAGATACTCCTAATAGAGAAAGGCACTCCAAATACCTAGGAGCAACTGGACATGCTGTCCTTTCTCCAGCTCCACAACTCTATGAGAGACAGCAATGCAATTTAGTAGCAACTGAAGTAGATTATGCCATGTCCTGCAGAGATGTCTTTGCATCTCTTAAAGCCACATTTCTGGCTTTAAAATGCTTTCTTTAGTTACCTCAGAATTATGTATATATGCAAACTATGTAAATATTTATATAAGTACTTCCATATGTACATAAAAGGCCAAATTATGTGCAAATTATATAAAGATGTCACCTGTGTAATGTAATTTGTACAATGTGAGAAATTCACACAGAATCATCAGCTGTGGAAGACCCATGCAGAGGTGAGCTTGCTGGGCATCTGCAGAGCAGGGATCCAGTCAAGCTATAAGAAGAGTTAGCTCAAACAGCAGGAAAAAGTACCTGGCAGTAGGCTGCATTCAGGGATGCAGTGATGAGCCTCAGGATCTGAGGGGAAATAGCCATCACTTGAAACAAACTGAACAGGAGAAGTAAAATTTAGAAAGGTTCCTGAAATAGCAGGCAGAAGAAACAATGAAAGACAGGAAAGATTTTCCCCTTTCCAGTGAGAGGGAGTCAGTTGCCAGGGCTGGAAAAGCCTGGGTGCCATCCTGAGAGTGCTGCCCTCACAGCCACCCTGGGCTGAAAGAGGGAGAGACAGAGGCACTCCTTTACCCCTTGTCCTGTGTTTCTCTGACTGCTGAGGACAGTCAGTACGTGAAGCAGGTGGTGATCCCAGAGCAAGAGTTTACTTGCCTCTGTCCAGCCTTTTCTGGTTTTGATTTCTAGTCAGAGCCCTTTTTGGATTCTGAATCTCAGTACAGCACACTCACACACTTGATAATGTAGTCAGTCATTGAGCAGTTACCTGAGACTGCTCAGTTCCAGTGGAAATTAAGCCAAAATGCAATTGTGTTACATGATATATTGATTCAGAGGGACAGGCTGATGCTAAGGACAACTGTTTTTACTTTTCTTTGATGTGTTTGTGTTGGGGGAAGTTTTTTCAATGAGAGTACGAAAAAGTAGATCATGCTTTTTCAAGGTACTCACAGAAAAAAATCAAATATTTTACTTGTATTATAAAACATACAGATGCTTTTGTGCATTTTGAAACATTGTGCATTTTTTGTGCATTTTTAAACATTTCTGTGCATTCAAGTAATGGAGCAATTTTGTTAAAACTTAATGCCAGAAATAATTTTCCAGCTTATTTTTGGTAGTAAAATGCAGATTTCTTTAGGAACCCAGAGATTTTTACTTAGTGATGGATGACCATGAAACTTCACAGAGTTTTAGCAGTTACTTTTGACGTTAAGCTGACAGCTAAAAATTGCCTGTTTTCCCATTCTTCTATATATTTCTAAACATACTATTTCTCATTCAGTTTCCTGATACTTTTATTTGAATAAAATGTTGGAAAACGTGCTTGATTTTATAACTTCAGTTTCATTGTGAAAGATGTGGTATTAGAGAGGCCTTCCTTTTCTCTGTGAACATTAAAGGGTACATCTGACCAGAAATAAACTGTGGAATTGCATACAAAATATAACAAAAGTATTATTGAATGTATGTCAGTTGACAAAGGAGCAATTTACCCATACAATATCCAAGAACACAAATCTATTTTGCTATAGGAACCCTACAGGGAGTCAACAAGAGAGCAGGAGGAGCTGAAAGGATCCTTGGTTGACATAATGGATATTTTTACAGTTCCCAGTTATTTTTTTTACGATCTACAAATAACTGAAATATAATAAAAATTGCCATAAATATGATATTAGCTGATGAAGAGGAAAACCTGTAGCAGAAGTGTGTTAAATATCTTACAAATTAATGTAAAAATAAATTAGAACTTTGCTCACAGGTTGTTATATTAATAAGCCATGAGCATTTTGGCACAAGCAAGCAGTAACATAGGCTTTGCAGATAATACTGTAAACCTTTTCAGTTATTTTAGGAAACTGCATGAAAAAAGAATTGTTTTGTGGGCTATAATGCTGGATGGTCTCTGATTCCTGTACCTCCTGCACTCAGAGAGCAACTGCAGCAGAGCTGAATAGCAGCACACCCATGGGAGACATCAAATCAAACCATCTCAAGAACAAGTATGTTGCATATCTATTAAAGCACAGTTATAAACAAGGTTTTCTTCTGAAGGGGAATAGTTAGAACTGAAGATATTGGCCTTTGCTTCTGGAATTAGCTATGATAGCCAATGTATTTGAACAAAATTAAGAACAGGTTAATATATTCATGTTAAACTTGTTAAATAACAAGTACCCTGGTAACTAAGCCAAATAAAGTCAACTGCTCATAGGAATAGACCCACGTTTTTGGGGTTTTTCTTTGATCCTGCTATTTTATTAACACTCCCATATTAAGATAAATAGATTGCAAGCCTATCCATATAGATCTATATAGAGAGGTCTGCTAAAGCTTATTTTCACATATTATTCAAATTTTTTCCTCAGTTGAATTAGTAACCTGATTTAATTGAATCTGCTACCCTGGTAACACACAGAAAAATGGTGAATTTTCTGTCTTTGCTTTCTTAAAATAAAAAATATGTATTCTCACTTAAGTGGGAGATAAAAATACTATTTATGTAAATGTTCAGTCATTGTTCAGATACAAAACTGCAAAAGTTTGTACCCTGTACTTTACACAGGTTTAATTTCAAATATTGAATATTAAATACTTACAGTGAATAGTTACTAGAATTTAATAAAAACAACTTCAACAAAAAGAATTCAAACATATGGGTTTTTTCCTAAACCTGTGTTTAAAGTCACAAGGAAGAATTTTGCATAGTCCTCTTGCACATGCATCTGTGCAAACATGTTAAAGATTGTCCTTCTGCCTGGATTTTACAGAATGATTTCATATGGCTATGATCAATGTGTATTAAACAGTCAGAAGATATCTCTTAGAGCTCTAACCATATTTATTGTGGATATCTCGTCTCTTATCCCATATTTGGATTTTTTTATAACTTGAGAGATGTTTTACGTTATGGCTACCCAACCCCACCCCACCCCAGATTCTGTATTTATAAGTTCATGAGTATATATTTTTTCCATCTGCCCTTAGACATTTGGACACTATCCATCCCAGGAATGTGTGAGGTATTTACTAGTACTGCATATTTTCCAATATTTTATCAAAAAAAAAAAAAAGATCCCTAGTTGTTCCAGAATCTCTCACATTTTCATGCATCTTTCTTATAAGGGACTGATGATTTTCAGCAATCCCACATGGCCCATCCTTCATTTAAAAAATACAGAAATTTTGTATACGTAAAAGGATAGTCTTTTGGTGCAAGGAAGAAAATTTCAAGAGCTTTCCCAATAAAATGAAAACTGCTAATACAAACATTATCACTGGGTAAATTTTATTTCAGTTATCTGTGGTCCAGATACCCTTCAAAGACCAATGGCAGTGACAGGGAGGCTAAAGACTACCTGAGAATGGACACTGCCCAAGTAACACATCTGCTTGCAAGGATGTGTCATGATTCAGCAAACAGTAAATTGGGTTTCAGAGCTGCCTGTGCATGATGAGAAGTGCACCCACCACATGAGGCAAAGCACGAATCCATCTATGGACACATCCTCCAAGTGCTAATGCATTCAAAGATTGTTGTAGGTTCACTATTTTTGTAGGATGCTTTATGGCTGAGAGTACCTCCAGCAGGCAGAGGGAGGCAGATAAAAAATCCTCAAAGTCAACACTGACTATCATGTATCCTGCCCAAGTCAAAAGAAATGCAGACTCATGCCCACAATCAAGTCAAATGCATCCTGCTGCATGCCAGCTGCCAGAGCCAGTGCTAACAATCATGGAGCCTTGGTTCCAGAAGAACAGCACTTTGTAGCGTATGTTACAAAGCAAACATGGCACAAAGCACCATGTCCCAAAATTTACTTCTCCTATAAAAAACATGGAACTACAGACACATTCCACAGTTATAAGCATGACACTTCCTTTCAGTAAGAGAATTTTCTCCATAGTTTTAAGGAAATGTAATTAAATAGTTTCCTAATTTAACTTAAGAAGCAGTTAATAGGGGCAGCTCATTCGTTAGTATTTCTAGAATTAATGTATTCCTGTGGTAATTTCAGGAAAATTTTTATGGCAAGTTATTAAAAGAGGTATTATCAGAGGCATTGCATAATCAGAAAATTGTTTAAGTGTTGTTTTGTAACACAGAATTTCTGGCATCAGTATTGCAATGAAAGGAAGACTGAGAATTCCTGTGTGGTTTGGCTATTATACAGAAAAGTAATTTATTCTCTTTTATAGACAGCAACATTCCTGACTTCAGCCAACAGACAAAGCAATTGAAGGATAGTACTGAAGATTTACTACAACAGTTGATTTGGCAATTACTACACTTCTTCCCTGGAAAAAAAAAAATATCCCACCAAAAAAAACCACCCAACAAACAAACAAAAACAGACAAACAAAAAAACCCTACCAGTCTTCTAATAATTCAGAAGGGAAAAAAATAAAAACAAACAATAAACAAACTAAACAACAACAAAAAAAGGACAAAAACCTACACACAAACAAACAAAACCCCCACAACAATGCAGGTTGGCTCTTCCTTTCAGCTAAAATGAAATTACAAGTTATGAAAGCAATATTTTATGACATACGAGCCTGATTATCAGATCTTTCCATTACAGAGGAGAGCAGCATATTTCTGGAGGTACAGAAACTATATTCTAAATTGATTTGTGAACATGCCATATTCTCTTCTACTATTTACTTCAGTAGGTGGGAATATTATTACCAGGTCTATGTGATTTTCTCAGCAGATTTGCAACTTTGAGCATAATATCAAAATACAGCATATTGTACATCATATTTAACAATGTTCAGAGCTACAGAAGACAACAAAAAACGAGCAACCATGAATAAAAGTTACACCTCTTATTTCCCATCTGAGAACATAAGAAGCTCTGAGTATTCTTCTAATATAAGAAGCTCTGAAGATTCTATTTCATAACCAATTTACACAGCATTTCAAGGATGGTTTCTTGATTTCACCTTACATGATGCTTTTTTTTCAGCATACATTTCTGTAAACCCATTTCACTTTCAATAATCTCTCAGGATTCCCTGGAGGACTCCATCTCCAAAAAAGATCCAAGCTCTTAGAAGTCCCTGGCTGATAGAAGTCCAACCACTTCAGAATTGGGAGACGAGCTGCTGTTTCACATACAAAGTTAGGTTAGTGCTCCAAAAACTGTTATTTCAAGATACCTTAATGAGTCATGGTAGAATGCAAGTATAAATTTCTGTGTAACAGGAGGGAAAATTCACAGGCATCAAAGAGATACTTTGCAAACACTGCACTATTCCAGAAGGCATGTTAATTTCAACGCGTTTTTCACTATCAATGACACTCTCTCTTCCCACTTGCCAGTGCCTAGAACACTCAAGTCAAATTCTGAGTGATCTCTCTTGCTTTCACAGGAAACATTAACAGGTTTTATATACTCGTGGTAAGGACCAGAGGCACATCAAAGCTTGCATTAGATGTTTTATCACTATTACTTCTTCTCTAGCTGGGAAGAAAATGAAGACACAAAGAGAGAGAGCAGAATTCCACCATAAGAGCAATATTCCCTCTCAACAGAGAGAAAGCTTCCTAACAATAAGCATTAGGGATTGTTCAAAAGTTGTGGCAAAGACAGACACAGACAATATTGATGCAAAGATAAATCATGCATTTCAAACTCTACTTCTTACCTTCTTGTGCCCAAAAGTCACAAATATGGGTTCAGTAAGTAAATGTAATTACTTAATTGTGGTAGTCAAAGTGCAACATCTATGCCAGTGGGAAAAGGAATACCAGGCAAACCAGTCTTGGTTGCTGCCTTCTGTGAAAGGGATAAACAAGAATTTAAATCATCACTGATGGGGAAAGGATTTGGTACTGAGAGATCTGAGCTGCCTAACTGATGGGATATCAGATGAAATGAAGCCTTTCCTCTTCAGTAGACCAATCTCTGCACCAAGGAATACTCAGGGTACATAAAGTGCACACAGATTTGAAAAGCAACAGGAGCCCTGCTCAGCACTGTGGTTACTCGATAGTGCTCAGCAGAGCATGGAAACTTGCTCAGAAGTCTTTTTCCTTGGAAGCAGAGATCCAGCTAAATACAGAACTGCTTAAACTGCCAGTCACTACCTGGATGTTGACTTCTACATAAGCAACAAGGTGGTTCCTTGCTCAGAGATTTTTGTTTTTTGTGGTTGTCTGATCATTTACTTAGGATCCTGGTCACAGAGAGAACCCATGATACAATCCCTTTCTCAAAGAGCTAACAGTCCCAACACATTTTGGCATCTTTACTTTGACATATGGAAACTCCTTGGAACTACCCTGTAAAAAGATCTTTACATCCCCATGGTGGAGATTCTAAGCAAGTTACAAGGTGAAAAAAAGTTCTCTAGGAATCATCTGTTGAATTTCTATTTCACTCTTTTCTCTCTTCATAAAATTAAAATACAGATGTACTGACTTGTCCCAAGTCCACCTCCTTCAGCATCAAAAAAAAGCATTTGAGGAAGCTTGGTGCACCTAGAGAAACCAAGAAATTGGCAGCTCTGCTGTATGTCCTTGTGGGCTACTTGTCTGAATCTGAGTGCTGCAGCTGAGATTTCTGCTGTGACTATAACACTGTTCTCTGAAGATGATGGAAACAGAGACTGAAATTGAAGATGAAGACTCCCCAGGGGTCCAAGTTTGTTCAGAACTGTCTAATGCATTTTTCACTTTAGCAGTTTTATATGTAAATAAAACCAGGGTGCTATTTAAGCACAAATTACTTTGGATTCCTTAAAGCAGATGTGTCAAACCAATATGAAAGTTGGAAATAGAAATGGAATAACCCTGCTAAGTAGGATCCAAGGGGGGATCCAGCAGTGAAGGAACACAGACTTACTTTTTATTTCAACACTGCAAAGTGAACTTTTTAATCCACTGACAGCCAGACCCAGCAGGACTTGGGGCCAGTTACAAAGAACATACAAAACTTTCTGAAAACTCACTTTTGTATTCTTCATATGCTGGATACAGCATGAGCAAGCCTGTCTATGTAAGTTACACCAGTCTGTCCTGTCCAGGCACTGCCTCACAGGACCAGAGCAGCAGCTGGAAATTGATGCCCAGGAAGAGTATAACAGCACAGGGAGCAAAACGAACTGGCTGTTCAGATTACTTTTATGAAGAACTGGGCACTGAAGATTAATTTCATTTTAAACAGAAAACAAAACAAAAATAGAAATAAGATATCTGAAGTAAACAGAAATATATGAAGTTTCCAGAAATATATGTTTAAAAGGCTGGGCTCTGTGATGGGGAACTTCCTCTGTACTGGGAACGACAACAGTGTACTGCAAGAGATCAGATTGTCACAGCCATGGCAGTCAGAAACAGCACAATAGCATCAAAATAATACCAGAAGTAGGAAAGTAAGTGGTCTTCAGCTGGGTGAGGCTGGCCAAGATGCAGTAAGAGTGAAAAAGCAGCAAACAGCTACCTCAGCAAGCCAGAGATAAAAACTTTGCTTAGGGAATATTTCCAAGGCATACAGTGAAAATCTGGCATTAAAGCCAAAGGATCTGTGGAGAGGCTCCTTCAGGCCCAGCCTACAAAGGGACACCAATACTTTGAAACCTGATACCTCTCAGATACACCAAATACCTCTCAGTGAATAATGACTGCTCACTTCTGAATAAGTAATTTCTGAGCTTTTTTAATCAGCTGCTGCCAGTGGCTCCCAGACCAAAGAGCTTGCAGGTGACAAGCACAGCTGGGCCTGTCATATTAATGTGATTGATTTTGCATCTCTCTCTGGGTGGAGCCACTTGATCTCCCCAGTTCTGGATGACTTGAGCAGCAGCTCCCTAACCACTGCTGACATTGTCAAAGACAGCCATTTTGTGTTTGAACCACAACTCACTCTGTTGAGTGATAAAATGAAGATTTTGCCTGTGCCAAGAGCAAGACAGTAGCATTTTTAGATCCTCTCAGCCACTGGAGGGTTCCCCTTGAGCTGGAGTCACTTTCAGCACTGGTGCCTCCAGCTGGCAATTAAAAGACATCCCCATGTACACTACACTGGAGAAACTGGTCCAAGGTCTTCCATGGATGTCTAGATAACAGGGACTTAGAGGGAGTTTCATATTATAACCAATTAAATTCATATTGCCTGCTAAATGCCCTTATACCCTAGCTAATGAGTGTTCTCATTGCAAGGCTTAATTCAGTTTTCACTCTACTTTTAGAGTTCAGCCTGAAAGCCTCTATTAAATTCTTGCTCTGCTAGTTCAATAGCAAGCAGCAAAACCAAGGTAGTGTAAAGTTTGGAGTCAAATTGCAAAGAGAGGGCAAGAACTGTTCTTCTGTAAATCCACATAATAAATTCTAGTGGAAACACAGCATATTAGTCCTTGTCAGGATAATGGCTGCTAAAGAAATTCTGTACTCGTCATTTTAGATAGAAGAGGAATCCAAATTCCTCACCAGCCTGCATGTCTGCTCCATTATGTCAAGCTGCATTTATGTTCTAACTATTCAATTTTTCAAACAGCATTCTTCAAGGTAGTAGCCTATTCTATGTAAATATCAAAATGTTTAATTATTCCATCATATAGAGCATTTCTGTAAAGCAGCAAGTATTTTATATAAACCCACAAGAGATGAAAAAACAATTAAGCACCCCACAACACCAGTTACAATACAGGCATCATATTTGCAACTAGCTTACTAGCTCTTAGATACAAATCTACAGCTTTAAGAAATGGGTCCTTTTTCCCTGTGCTAAGTCCTCACAGGATGCTGAATATTCAGGGATGCCTGTTCAGTAGCCAGCCAGCTGAGATGACCTTTCATCCTTAGGTGAAACCCTTGATCTGTGGCAGGGTTTTCACTAAGGGAACAAGGACTGAGCACATAAAAAAAAATATGAGCCTCTGTTTATATACTGCTTTTTTTACAGCACAGGTCAGCTCTGTCACCATCCACAATAACTTCTCCACTGTTTAGCTCAGTGGAATATTTATTTTATTTTCCACTGCACGAAAGACTGTTTGAAGCCTGAATAGCTAATAAAACTATGAGCCTTTATTAAGCAACACTAAGTTCCTCCCTCAGGTATGTAAGCATAGGCAAAAAACATTCCTGAGTTTCAGGATGGAAATTAAGCTGCTGTTACTTATAGCTCTCTTCACCCAGATTGTAGCAATGACTATGTTGGACAAATATCAAAATTAAATAGGGTTTAAATCTACTTCTACCCTTGTTTTTTCTACATCAACAAAATTAAGTAATGGACATAAGCTTTCCAAAATCAAAAGCTAACACAAAGGCAGGAGTTTAAATTTTTATCTGTGTTCTTACTGGTAATTTTAGGAAAGACAGCACTCTATTTCTTGTCCCACTCTTATTTATTAGCAAAAGGTTGTTCATTTGGCATCATCAGCAAAAAACTATACAGTTGGGTTTTTTTACCTCTGGTCTACAGGCTTCTCCTTGTAGTTCTGTCATCAAGTAGAAAAGAAAAGGTACATTTTTTTCCACAAAGATTTTTACTATCATGAAGTTTTGACTCTGCTATTGAATGCCATTATTTCATAGGAACCAGCACTTAAAGCTATTTTCTTCCTGAGGTAGCTGGTTTTCCTCCTAGGAAAGACACAGTATATGATATATTAACACAGGTATAGACTTTAACTTAGGACATAGACGACCAGAAAGAATGCAACTTGCATCCTTAGACATACTGCTGTTTTCATCAGAGGGGGTAATAGCCTTGTGTGAAATATAACAAAGAACACCAAGTATTAACCGGAACAGTAACCGAAGTCATTTTGTTTTCTATCTCTGCTGCATACTGAGCACAACATGACTCCCTCAAATGGCTAACTTCCGCACACTGAGCCTAAATATTGCCACCCCGTGGTCTAACAGCACTGTCTGACAGCCCTGCAAATAGGGAGACAACAGAGTTCTAGGCTGGGCACTGCACATTCCAGTCCCTAGGTACTGGAAAAAACTACATCTAGTTTTGTTTTCTTCACAGATTCCTGCCAGCAAAAGAAATTGTCCCCTGATGACCCCACTTCCCTCTTTATACCTGTTTTTTTCCCCAGGTGCGGCACTCTGACTTATCCCTCCTGCAGCCCAGCATGAAGACAGACACGTGGAGCAGCAGAAGTCAGCAGCAAGTGCACATCCATAATAAAACTTTCACTGCAACATCACACAGTAAGCGCAAATTCCCTTTTGAGGGGATGGAGAGCAGAGGCAGGGAAAATTCTTCCAAGCCTTATTTCTTGCCATGCCAGCATGATTTCCACTGGACTTTGTGTACGAAGCAGTTTCTACAACAAACATGTGGAACTACACTTATTTCTTTGTGATGGAGGAGGGAAGAATTAGACACAGCCTTAAAGCTATAGGGATCTGTTCTGACTGTACAGATCAGCAAGTGCAAATAGCAAGTGCAGTACACCTGACGCTGCAAGGGCATAAAGGTCAAAGACCTCTCTTCCTGTAAATCTTCTGTCCAGTGCCACAGTAAAACATGCTTCCTGGAGAGGAGAACTGAAATGAAACTCAGCAAAGAGAGATTTTATATTCTTAGTTTTGTGTAGAAGTCAGAAAGTCAAAGCTGATAAGGTTCCAGACCTGAAAGGGACTGCCGGGATTGGCTGGTCTAAACTATGTAACACAAAGTCTTTAGTTAATGGCTGAGTTAATCAAGGTATCTTCTCAAGGAGAGTGTTTCCAATGTCTCTGCAAGGACAGAATCCACCATTTCACCAACTGCTCCAGTGACTGGCTGCAGCCACTTTCAGAGTGTTTTACCCACTTAGATCTATGTCTAGTAACAACCCCCTAATGAAGGATGTTTCTTATAACGCAGCTTGCTAGGCTGGGGAGTATTATAAAGCCTCCATTTCCCATACAGCTGCTTACAGACAGTTTAAGCCTCTATGTAGCTCTCCCTGAGTGTCCTCCACAGGCTCCTCCCCTACCTCAAAGCCACAGACCTGTCAGGAAGCCTCAGCTGAGCTGTTCCATCAGACACCATTAGCCACAGCAGCAGCTGCCCCAGACCTGAGTTACAGTCAGAAAGTGGTACTGGGCATCACTCAGGGTTACTGTCATGTGCTTCAAAGAGCATGGGGTAGCCTGCCCATTCTAACATTAGGTCATTTCCCAGCCTCTAGTGGATTTTGGCTTAACCACCAAAGTTAATTACCCTTACCTACTGCTTGACAGTCTTTTCCAAGTTACAGATGTTATTACTGAAAACTCCAGATAGTCTCAATCTTTATACAGAGGTCTGATGCCTTAACTTTGCTTACTCTTGGCAATAACAGTATCCTGTGACAGACTAATGTGCCTGTTGTAAAACAGATGTTATAGCACAGCAGTGTCATATATCCATATCTCCTAATGGACCATTATTTTTGGACAAGGCTGTGCTAACGAAGCAATAGTTGTGTTGCTGAGAGGTGACACGTTAAAGGCTTCTGAAAAAGTCCAGAGAAGGGCAACAGAGACCCTTGGGAGCACAAGAGAACAGATGTCAGAACTACAGGACACCCCAAGTGTTGATCGCCAGCCACAGTCTGCTACTGGTCACTGAGTCAATCCACTTCTGAGAGCAGGGTAAAACCAGTTCTAAGACACAACTAGAAAACATAGAGACTTGTGTTACAATTTATTGCAGTTGCTCAAGATTGGTAGGCTATGCAAAGCTGTCTTCAGATTATCTATGACTACAATGAAAGCAACTGGCTGTGCAGTATGAATCTTTCAGAATAGAGCAATCTGTTAGACTGTATTGATAGGGGCAGAGGATTTCTTAATTATTAAAGGGAAAAATAATCTCTATTGCTTTTGCTTGTATTTTACTGCTTGTGTTTGGTCTGGTACCCACTCCTTCCCCTTGACGCTCTCTTGTAATTTGAATAGAATAAAATACCAGAAAATGGCATTTAAATTATTTTTTAAACTTCTCTAAATGGTTGTCCCTTTGGTCTCCTGCTAACAGAATGAGAGAACAATTGTCTTCTTTTTTGATTGCTATCATGGTCACCCTTCTTTTTCTTTTGAAAGGAAGCAATTTTTAATTCACAGCCAGATGCAGATTCCAGAACTCTAAAGGATAATCCAACTGAACAAAAATCAAAAGAACCTTTAGATTCAACTTGTTTATTCCAAATTTTTTATCTTTTCCTGAACACACTCCACTTCTAAAACATCCTGTGGAGGTAAGAATGGCCTCTTACAATGGCCTCAGTGCAATTCCAGAACAACCTAGATCTCATCTGGATCTGATCCCACAACTACTTCCTTTAAGAGCATGGGAATGCATCTTTGTTGCTGACTTGCTTATACAATGAGATTCTTAGCATTTTATTCATTGTCCTGGCACTCTAAATTCTCTGTATAGGTGTCTAGGTTCCTTCTGGTCTGATGGATGAGACTTACAGCCCATTAAACTGTTGAATAACTTTCTAGTAGGGTGTAGTTTTGCCACCCAGTGTTTATTCCTTCACCTCACAGCCAGAGCAGCAAAGGCTGTGGTGGGAGGGAAGGCAAGAGCTGAATTCTGCCATCTTTCCAGAGAGAGGCAGGAAAGCTAAAGCTTAGGAGACAGAATGATCTCAACACAGTATTTCTTGTAGCTGCAGTGAGCAGGGGGGATGAAGGCATCTACTCATCAAAGAAGAGAAACAGTGACCTGAGAAGCAACCGTTATTAATAATGTAATAGAAAAAGGAAGGCTTCAGAAAAGCTCCCTTGTATTCTCTCCAAGATTTCTTATAGATAAACAGCTATTCAAAAGTCCTTAACTGGCTGCTCATAAGCAGAACTCATGCTGAAAAGAAATATGCTCTCTTGCCAATCCTGTGCTAATTAAGCCTGTTTATGTTCTGCTTGAATGGATGACCTGTCTTCCTGGGAATCCAGCAAACCTGAAAAGCAACTGCAGGTACCTGAATTTTGTTTTGACCTCGCTGTGCTATTCTTGCTGCTTGGTGTAAAAGCCTGGTAACATTGCTATAGACTCACCTGAGGGATGAGCACTACTGTGCCCCTGTTGAAATTTGGCAAAAGCAGGGTGCATTCTTCAAGGTGAGAATGCACCACTGCTTTTTCAGTAATGTTCCGTGAAAATCCAAACCAGGTCTTGGAGATGCAAAAGTATTTGACAAAATGTTTCTGTCCCTTTGGGGAATCTTCTGCTAGAACCATCAAAATGCAGTGAGGCACCCTGGGAAAATTGATGGGAAAGCTCTTGACAGCCTTCCTCCCTGTGATTCCTAGTCCAAATTTGTTCCCTCAGGAGGCTGGGACTCTGTAAATAGACATCTGACTTACAGCTTCAAAGTACATCTCTTTATCCATCTTCTTTCTTCTTAAGAACAGTACAAAGTGGAAGGAAAGGAACCCTAATTTCGTGCTACTGCAATTTAAATATAAATCTGTCAGTTGGTTTTTTAGAGTTCCAAAAGCTGATCCCCTGCTTGAATAGCTCTGCAAAAGTCAGTGTGAAGGTGGAGATTTTGAAAGGAGGCTTTGAGAATTTTTTTGCCAGGGTTTCCAAAATCTAAGACACCTTCCTCTGTTTGAATGTCTCAGCCAGATCACATGAAAAACCATTTCATTAACCCTTAATCACTTATAGGAAACCTGTTCAGCTTTTCTGTTTTTCAAATGAAGGTTCAAATTAAACAGTTAGGAAAAAACGGGTCTTTGCACTGAAAGATCCTTCCTTTTCCCTTCTCCACAGAACCCAAATGCTGCAAAAAGTGGATTTTCAGGTAAATGACCAGGCTTTTCTCCAGGAGAGGTTAATATGGAAGATATGAATGGCAAATTATATTACATAGTCTGGAAATTCCTGATTTTATGTTACAGCCTGGCCTATACTTCAACACCAGTATTAACTTTGGCTTAGCAGGTTTTGGTGCTGATCTCACATCTTTTTCAATAAGACAGTCTGCAATGACATAACAGATGATAAAACAGAATCTTAAACTTGAAAGACAAAAAGATGTCCCTATGCTGCCAAATCAAACCCTCAGAAGTCCAGCTGCTGGCTCAGAGATAATTTCATTCAACTGCCCCCAGCCAAAATTTTCCCAACACCTACTACATGTGGGCTAACTCCCAAAGTAAGCTGCTCCTTAAGTGACGAGGGAAGCTAAAGGAGAGCTATAGGAGTATGAGACATTATTGTCCTCAAAGTCCACCACCTGCAGAGGCTTCTGCAGTTCACACAGAAGGTGAGAATTTAGCATCACAAAGCTGCTGAGAGTAGAGCTCAGAAGTGGCCAAACCTGCAGTGGCACTCGCCAGCCTGGGTTAGTCCAGCTCCAGGCACTGGGTAGGCTCCTTCTGGCCATGGGCAGTAGCTCACAGCTGATGACCTAGCAGAGTACTTGAGCTGTGGCAGCTTTCAGCACATCCTCCTCTCTGGACCTTCATGCCCCTTTTGCAGTGGCTTTCCACTCTTGCAAAGTTCTTCCCAAGCCTTCTCTGCACACTGACTGAGGTCTAATGCAAAATGCACAAATTGCAATACAGTTGGGTGGGTATCACCGTTATCACTATGGTATCTCAGCTTCAGTCCTAATCCTTTTAAAACTTTTGCTCATAAGACCAGATCCTAAGGTGCACATATTAAAAACAAAAACAAAGAAATCCTAACAAAAACCCCAAGCCTGCTGGAAGGGAACAAAATAAAGCTTAAGTCTTCTGGATGTCAGAATAACCTGTGATTCCACAGTCTAATTATTCCATTTTAAGATGATATAAAATCTGCCTCAAAAAACATACCCAAACAATTCTCCAGGGTTTAACATACAGGTTAAAATTAACAGCTTATGGAAAATATTTGTCTCAGGTTAGCAAAGATAGAAATGAATTTGTGGATATATCAATAAGCTTTCAAAGAGATTTAAAAAGCAGAGGTGAGCATCCTCCGAATGCCAAGAGATATGGCAAGTATGGTGTGGTCTCAGATTTTACTGGTGTAATAGTCCATATAGTCAGAGGAATTATTCTAAACTAGTGGAAGTACTTATTGAAACCCATGGTTTTTTGTGCAAAAATATCCCAGGATGAACACGATTGTTAGCATTCATCTTGTGCCCACCCAACAATAATTCCAGCCTCTGTTATTGCAAAACCAGAAGCCCGGGAGCTGAAACAGAATAAAGCTGAGAGATGAAGTGTGCATTAAAGGCCCTTCAAGTCCATTTTATTTCTGTGACTTGCAGATGTATGGTTACTGCTTGGTTTCTCTGCCCAGGAGGCAGACATTTTATGTATGACTACTTTGTATATGGAAAATTCAGAATGGTATCTTGTACTCCTGTATTTAAATCTAGTAAAAATATTCTTATAATATACACTAGCCTGTAACAAACACAAAGCCAGATTCTTTCCATGGGCTCTGAGAAATGAAGAGTCTAATGCACATTACATTATTTATTATGATGGCATCATATAATTTTTTTTCCTCCCACATAAATATTATAATACAGAGTTTTACAAAGTTGCCTTATAACACATTTTTTTTAAAAAGGAAAAGCAATTCCTGCCTTGGGAATTTAAAGAAAAAAAACAAGCAAAAAAAATTTATAGACAAAACCCAGACACTGCAGAATGAAGCCATGTCCTGGGTAGATGAAGTCTCCATCAGCAAAAAAGGAAATTCCTATAGCATTAAAAAAAATAAAATAAAACACAACTAAGCAATATTAGCTACAGATGAATGCTGCACCCATTTTGCCAAGCAGCTGAAGGTCACAAGTCCAGCCCAGCAGCAGCACTTAACTCTAATGGATACTATTTGTCTCGCACAAGGGTGCTGTCATTCCACTGAAAAATGAAACCCATGCTGGGGAAGTCAGCCCATGCAGTGGACTCTGCCTAAACCACTCCCATTTAAATGCACATTCTATGCAGGCATGACTCTGCTCAGCTGGTTGCCCTTAACTGCAGCATTTAGGATGTGCAGAGCTGGCATCCAGGATTCCCCCTAGAAGGCAGCTCAAACAGTGGGATCATCTTTGAGGCAGCTAAAACCACTCTCCTACCAAATAGGAATAAAGATTCCTTTCAGATTTATCCTCTTAGGGTGGTTCCTAAGCTACATACACCCTATGTAAACATGTGAAATCAAACACTCACCCATTTCTCTCTAGCAGCCCAAAGTACACATTATACTCCAAACTTGCAACATTTCTCTGCCTCTCCCTTTTTGAATATCAGAAAGCCACAAGGGCTCAGTTAGCCGCAGTAAAGTGTGCTCCTAAGTGTTTGCAGCTGTATACATCTGCCTCCCAGTACCACTCTTAAAAAGACTTGACTCTGAAAAAGACTTGCTAGTCAGGCATTAAAAAAATGTTTTTTAAAAATTGTTTTTCATTATGTTTGAAGAGATTGCATGTGGAAACTTATGATCCTAGGAACTAGACACAAAGAGGTGTTTTAGTTGTAAGTGCAGTTAACAGCCTTATCAGGGCAAGTAAAAAGTTCTGTCTGGCTTCCAGCAGTGCATTGGGATGAGGCCCTAAAAAACAACTTTTTCATGAAAGTTTTCATGTAAGAATTTTTTTTTCTCAAGATCTTTTTTCAATAATAGTAGTTTTCACCTCGGTAAATTGTTTTTTCCATGCTCTAGGATTACATTCTCACCCATAGAAAAAAATATCCTAACACCTGTATCCTAACTTTTCCTTACTTTCTTGTGATTTCACCTCCTGAGCATGACCATCACTATCATCACTTAGGAAAATCTAAATGTATTTTAGGCAAATGCTTACTAATATTCTGTTGCCAGTTCTTCAATAAGAAGTTTTCCAACTAATTCAATTCTTCATTCACATCCTTGACACAGCTACAAAAAAACAAAACACGACTGAAACAAGTAGCAACATCTTACCTGGGTCCCTCAACATGAGAGGGATGTGAATGTGCTGAAGCCAGCCCAGAGGAGGATCACAAAGATAATCCAAGGGCTAGAGCACTGCTTCTGTGAGGACAGGCTGAGTGAGTGGGAGTTGTTCAGCCCAGAGAAGGAAAGGGTCCATGGGGACTTTACTATAAAGAGAGCCTACAAGAAAGCTGGAGAGGGACTACAAGGGCAGGTAGTGACAGGGGTGATGACTTTAAATGGAAAGAGGATAGCTTTAGACTATGTATCAGGAAGAAGTTCTTCACTGTGAAGGTGGTGAGACGCTGCAACAGGTTGTCTAGAGTTGTGGAAGCCCCATCCCTGGAAGAATTCAAGGCTGGGTTGGATGGGGCTCTGAGCAACCTGGTCTAGCAGGAGGTGTCCCTGCCCTTGGCATTCTTCATTGTAAAGGAGGAAGAAATAGAGGTCTCTTCTCCTTTCTTGTACATGCAAGTAAGCATTAACTTAGAGATCCAGCAGTAAACACAGAAACATGAGTGACCTGAGCAGATCTTTGAGAAGGAATCATGGTCTTAGATGTTAAAATATCAGTTCTGAAGGAAATAAGATGAAGTTCTGGTAGCATCGTGTCCTAGCAACAGAATTTTGCACAGTGCAGTGGATGGGAACATTTGCAAAGGAGGTCTTAGGTCCAACAGTTTCATTACAGCAAGATATAAAATGATTTCAAAATAGCTGAGGTTGAGCTATTCGCTAATAAGTTGAATAGTTATATATTCACACTACTTTCAGAATTGCAGTATCCAGGCTATTCTTAATTACCTACAGTTCACTGCTTTTCTAATTTATGTGAGCATAGATAGTCTTTCTGCAAATTTTTGGTTATAACTTGCACATTTATTTTTGACTGGAATGAAACTGTGAAATGTCTGAGTACTTAGAAATCCATACATTTCTAAAGCTCCTTGAGTTTGCTATATTATTGTAATTCCTGGATATCAAAGAGCATGTATGTTATTTTAATTTATAGCTCAGCTCTTTCTCCATAAAAAATATAAAAGGCCATTTCTAACTGTATTTTGAAAGTCAGACCAAAAAAAAATAAAAGTTAAGTTAGAATCATCTAAACCAGAGAACCAAGAAACCACAGAAATATGATTGTTGCATCACTCCACACTATTCCTTTTTGAAAATTGTAGGTCAATGAAGAAAGGAAAATTCAGTGTATAAAAGAATAATGTATAGAAAATCCAACAAAGTATATCAAAGTAATGTGAACGAATAAAAAATTTAGGGTGAGGAAAGAGGGTGCGACTCATCTGTACACTATGAGACAAAGTTTAAACATGCAATCATCTTGGGTCAGCAGCAAAGAAAGATGCTGAGGCCTCAGGCACTCAGGCCAGAAGCTGCCTGACCTTCTCACCAGTCCCTCCCTACAGGCAGGGTGCAGCCAAGGGAATCCCACCCAGCATGAGGGACTGACCAGCACTGAGGTAAGAGCACTTTGTGCCCCAGGGCCCCACGTGCCTCTCCAGGAAAATACCTCAGATACACATTCCTGCCTGTGCTCACTTTATAGAATGCTATACTCCATTTCTCAAGATCAACAGGAGATATAGATACATAGATACAGATATGCATATATATATATATATTTATATACTGTGCACAGACCCCAGCATACATGTATAGCTATATGTGTATGTATTAAAGAAGAATTGTCATGTTTATATTTATCTTTCAGGTAGGGGATTTTTTGGTACAATTGTAGGTATCGGAGTAAAAAAATTACTTTTATCACAGACTCTTCATCTCACAACAGCAGAAAAGGCAAGTGTGCAGATTTTTTTGGAGTTGTTTCACAGCTATAAAATGTTCTCAGTTCCTAAAAAATACCTAGTAATATCTTACAGTTGAAAATTAACTATTTAATTCAGTTAATTAACTGAATGAATCACTGACTATGTAGAGCATGTTATAAGAAAAATTCTGAAAAACTCTTGAGATTAAACCATTTTTGCTTAGCCATGAAGATTTAACGTGGTGCAGAGCTGAAAAAATATTACATCTAATTATACTTGCAGTGCCACAGAAGCAGTGGGGAACTTGAGAATGTGACTGATAAGTGGCTAGATAGTAGGCTAAGAGATATGCATAGTTCATCAGAGGTCTAACAAAGGCTACACACTAGAAGTCTGCTACTGTAAGAGGAAAATAATCAGAGACAGCATTTGAAGTTGCACTGTATCTAAAGAATGCCTAATGCTGCCAGCTGCAGGAGCCTGAATTCATGCTCAGTGGATAAGTTAATTAACCAATTAAATACATCATGATGGACGCATTAGGGAAGATAATCGCTGGAGGCTGAGGAAAAAGTATCTGAGGGCCTGGCACAGTGCTTATATAAAGCTGCATGCCTAATTTGGGATGCCTGGGCTCTGCCTGGTGAGGCCCCACGTGGGCTGCTTGGTCCTGGGTGCCTGGCATCTCTGACCTAAAACATCACCTGGGTTAGAAATGCCCTGCTGGGCCCTGAGCCTTAGCAAGGCACAGAGGGGCTGATCCCAGAAATGAGAAAAACAGACTGGAAAATGGGAGCAGTGGTGAGTGGTGGCCACTGCATGAAGGAGATGCCCCAGTCAGGTGAGGCCCATGGAAGCCTGCAGATACAGGCAATCAGAAACATCCTGTGAAAGAAACAGAGCACAGACACTGCCAGGCATAATAAACAACCTGTGTGCGTAACAATCATGCAGAAAATCCTCCAAAACCTCTCACCACGAGTAAGTCTTCTGCAATTTTTGCTGTTGAAGAAAGAACCCATCAGTAGCCAAAAGTTTGTACAAGAAAAAAAAGTATAAAAACTCATTAGGAGGTGGCAGAATAGCAGCCATAAACTCCCTTCCAGAAATCATTGTTTCTCAGCTCCAACAACCATCATCCGATCCAATTCAAACCAGATGAAAACTGAAATGCTGACCTGGTTGTAAGGAAAGAAATTAGAAGAGGTGACTGACTTGCAGTCACTTGGAAACAACAGACTGAATACCAGGTGAAAGAAGACAATAAGTAATGCTGTATTACTTTAAATACAGAAAATAATGAAGTAGACAATAAAACATTCACAGAGCTACTATTTTTTGAAGAAAGGAGAGTAAGAGGCTGCCAGAGGAGGGTGGCAAAGGTTACAATGTTTTGAGGAGTAAGAAATTAGCACATCTATAAACATGACCTATTGCAAAAACCAGGTTTTGCAGATGTCATTTTTTTTTTTGAACCACAGTCAATCTTGAGCAGAATGTGTAAAGAAACCACAGACATAAATATTCACACAGCCCTGGTGCCTGAGTTTCTTTCTTATCAGGGAGTAACCCTGCCTTGAACTGCACACATTTAGCAGAGTCATATAACAACTCAGCAGCACTGCAGATCAATCATGGATACAGACAAATCTTTCTTCCATGGCTCCACAGTTATAGAAAAAAATTAGTCTCCTGCAGTTGCTTAATGGATAAGGCTTCCTAAACTGTTAAATCTCTGAGACAGAGGAAGCTGTAGGCTTAAATATGCTCCAGAAAGATAATTACCAGATTTTTAAAGATTATTTTGTTTTCTCTTTCCGAGCTTTTGCAGCCAATTTTCTGAAAATTTAGGGTCAAAAGTATAAAATCTTTTGCCAGCTGGAAGAGATATTTAATCTTAAAATAGTCAATAATATTAAACTTACTTTGGAATAGAAGATATTTTTTCCAAAAAGCACATAGCAATCTCTAATTTAATTCATAAATGAACTCCAATTGGATTATAAAAGGAAACTAAGTACCTTCTAGAAGAAGCTGGGGATGTTCTCTCTTGGAATAGATTAGGTATGTTTTCATTAAAATCAGTGGAATGTACAATTTATTTCTCACATTTGAGTAAGTTTTAACATCCTGCCAATGGAGTGGAGCAACAGACCAAAAGAGTCATGGAAACAAGTGACTACTAGTGATGGTGAGAGAATTAAAGCAATATCAAAATCTCATGCAAGAGATATTTAACACTCAAAAATTATTTCTTCAATTCTGCAGCTGAAACCATGTTAGCAGTACTTACACAGAAACAGAGAATAAATGCCGCAAGATCCTGGTCATAGTCCAGGTCTTCTATGTTAAACCTACACCACTAAGCAGCTTGAACCTCTTCATGGTGTCAGTTTTTATGGCATTGATATTCCCCTAAAACAGACAAGACAAATAAGAGAGGATGTGGGAGCTCTTCCATAGCATTTTTATCCATCTAAAATTCTCATTAAAAATCAGGAGATGTGTAAGGAAAGCTAAGTCACTGTGTCACATCTACCATCTCAAGAGGAAAAGCCTCTCCAAAATGCAAGCATGGAATGAAGCAAGTCCCTTCCAAACTGTTGGTCTGCAGTGTACCTGCAGTCTGATTTGTGCAAAGCAAGTCTGAGGCCAGCAGGAATACAGCAGCTGAGAAAATTAATGACAAGGTACAAAACTTAGGCAGTGTCCAAACCCAGTAGTACAACTTGCAGAGAGCTGAGATTGCTCCCTGCACTGTTCAGCCCTGCCACAAAGGAACACAAAGGCTCTGCTCCAAGCACAGAAGAAGTCTGGCCCTTCCCCACAGAGGTTCCCTCAGCTTTTGTTTTCCTTATCGAAAAAAGTTGGAACAAAATTGAGGAATATTTAGGTATTCTACTGCATATCACAAAAAAAAAAATCAAGTTTCTCTCCATGAGCCTATTTAGTGGCACCGTTGTACCCCTCCAGACAGTTTCTGAAACAGAAACCCGTAAGTATAACCCATCCTGTCTCACCCAAACAACATCATAAGACTATTTTTCTTAAAAGGGAACATACATAAATGCAAGTCTTCCAACCACTAGGATGCAGCTGCTACTCTTATCCCCTTATTTAACAGTACATAAAATGGATGGATGACAATTAGTAAGATCAAAGCTATCCTAAAATAGAAGCAGAAGGAATGTTTTCACCTGCTATCAAATAAGGCCTGTATGAACCTATTGTACAACCACAGTAGCAGGTAATGGCTATATTTCCTTCCATACAATCCAGCTTAGCTGAAACAATGTGCCTGAATCTTTATGCATCCATATGGCAAAATATCAAAATTAAAATCAACATAAACATAGCAATTATATTATCCAGAGGCTTATGAATCAAGAGCTAAAAAAGTTCATGTAATCTTAGAGGATTTAAGATGTACATTCCTTACTGAAAGAAAGCTGATTTTATCTCTTTGCATGAATGTTATTAAAATCATTGACAACAAATTACAACCCAAAAAAATCAATAAAAATAAGAAAATGCTGCCATAGTTCAATTATTCCTACCTTTAACTTAATTTAAGAATCAAAAAAGTTGCTGCCAAATTTAAAATCAAATCAAGGGTCTAACTCCAGCAAAGAATCAACAGTCAATTATAGAAAGCGTTAAATCAACAACATTTCTTCAATAAATAATCTGTTTGCAAATTCTAGAAAGTAACAATCAATTTGATGAATCTCCAGCTGAAGCCAGAGTAATTTAAAGTGCATTCACACAGCAGTGAAGCAGAGTTATCTAATCTGCAATCTCAGGCTACTTGAGCTTCCTTCTGGCAAAGCTGCTTTTTGGTAAGTGCAGGTTTACAGTGTGGTTCTAAAGCTCCTCAAAGTTCCAATATAGAGCCCAAAAGTTACAGTATCTGAAGCCCCACTTTCAGAATTATTTCCATTTGCAAAACTTTTATTTTTTATTCTTTTACCAGTATGTGTTTTACAGGAGCTCACAAAGCTCTCAAATGCACTGATGGCCTAAAGTTAAAGATGGGATATCTCTCATCCTA
This sequence comes from Ammospiza caudacuta, assembly GCF_027887145.1. Lineage (NCBI taxonomy): Eukaryota > Metazoa > Chordata > Aves > Passeriformes > Passerellidae > Ammospiza > Ammospiza caudacuta. The sequence goes on along the minus strand of NC_080593.1, from coordinate 39,863,590 downwards.
ATAAAATACAAGCAATAAAAATGAGATTAGGATAAAAAATTATGCTTAAGACTATCAGGGATTCATAAATGCATTAGGTCAGAGTTTCCTGGCCTCTCACGTGTAAGCGCTGGGGCAGCATCAGGGACCAAAGCACCCACAGTGATGGCACAGAGCTGGGAGGCCTCAAGATTGATTGAGCTCCAGTTTCCTGTTAGTATTTTTGCTGCTTCTTTTCAAGATGGTCAACAAGAGGACTTTAGGAAGACTTGTTTGGGATTTTTGCCACGAACTTGTCTTTCATCTTGAATTCTGTTTGTTAAGCCTTGAAAAGCTTCCCATTAAGATCCTTAGGCTAACAAGTCAGCTAACAGGCATGCACCACAATCAAATTCTGTTCATCAACTCAACTAGGGAAGGAAATTTATCTGAGCAATTTAAAATTCATGTAATGTTGCCAATCACAAAGCCGGAAAGCTTAGAGCTTTTAGAATTTTCTAAATTACCTTTGGATATAATTCAGAGTTGGCATAATTACATTAATAAATACTTATAAGTTACAGTCTTGCACAAATATAGGGAAAGCATAATTCTTTTTAGAGACATTTTTATCAATAATCAAAAAGTGTCTAGCCCATTAAAAAATAGTAAAAAAAACCACAAAAACTTGTGTTGACAGCTTAGCAGGAAGATTCCCATGTTAGAAAGCAAGTTTTCACTTCAAATACTATTGTAGGTCAAAAAGAAAGCTACAGTCTGATGTTTCATTTTGTCAGTTCTGTTCAGAGTATTGCAAACTAAACCTCAGTAAGAATATGAGCTCTTTTCTTTAGATTCTTTCCATTTCTCTAAGGAGTATCAGGGGAATATTGCATTTGCCAGTGAACAAGACAGGAAAGCACTGCCTGCTGGCAGAGGGTTGTCTCAGAACAAAAACAAGTCAGTGATTTTAGGCAAACTGCAAATATGAATTTATGAACATGAGGATAACAGCAACAATATACCATTATGAAAGTGAGTTACATGCTCAGGTTTATTGTTCCTCATCTTGTCAGAGCAATTTAAAAGTAAATCAATAATGATAAGTGATCCCCAGCTGCCAATTAACAATGCATCATATATGTCTTTTAGGCACTGTAATAAAGATGATTCAGGGAATGGATTTTGAGAGTGAGTGAACAGTAGATCAGATATCATTTAGAGACTGCTATCCACTTGGAAAGGGATTCCTGAAATAATACAAGTACACTGGAAACATGGAAAACTGCAGGTAATGGAAAGGTACACTACCTAAAAGGCTGAGAAGTCTTTGTGAAAGTACTTGTCACAGAAGCCTCTTCCTCTCAAATGAAGAAAGTGCTCTCTCTTGTTTAATGGCCAAGGAGGTCATATTTGCAAATGCAGAGCATAAAGAAATGTATGCAGGTTTATGATCTCCCAGGCAAGGTTTTAGGGCCTGATCCTGCTTCATCTCCCAAGCCCCTACTGCTGCCAGGGAATCCAGACTGGGCAGTGAGTCACAGAGCGACAACCTCTGGTCTTGGGCTAAGGAGAAGCAAGAAACTCCAAGACATAGTAGTGTGGGGTAAGTTCAGGCAGTGACCCAGCCTCCCTCAGGCACAGCAAAGCAAAAGAGCTGCACTGAGACCTGGCACCATCACCCATAGCTAATAGTTGTAAAGCCCATTGGGGTTTTGCCAGGCCTTTAAGCTTGACCATGATAAGCAGTTTAAATACAGCCAATTTTCTTCAGGGCTTTGGCTTTCCTTCAGAGCTCAGTTATTTCCTGACATTTGGTGTTCAAGCCATTTATTTCATGTGACAAATAATGGTTTACCTATTTTTCTAAGTTAAAATCCCATAATTGGTCTAGCCTTCTCTGAAGTAACAGCTCACCAACAAGATTTTTGATCCAGATTCAGCTCCAGCCCAGCTCCACCTCTTTTGCTCCAACCTGATCAGGATTCATCCCACTCTCACAGACCCACTACAAGCACTCCAGGCACCAAAGCACAGGCCTTGAAAAGAGGTCCTCTCCTTCCTCCTAGTTTTCACTGCTCCCTGTTGCAGGGGGGGGAAGGAGGAAAAATAAACAACAAAAATTCCCACAACTAACCCACAACAAAGTTTAAGTGTGCCAAAAACAGGACAAAAATAAACCCTGCATTTCTGGGCTTTGGCTATGGCTTCAGTTGCTCCAGGGTACCATGACCAAACTAAAGTTGGGCAGAGGCAGAACTTTGCCATGAAGAAGTCCCTAAAATTTAACTATGCAAATTATTCAAGGGGAGGCTGTAGGGTGTGGGTCTTAGTTTAGATTGGACAAATGTTGTAGAATCCTTCAGAAGCAAGTACAGGAAGAAAAAAAAGAATAAAGTTTATACCAAAAAGCAGCAAGACATCCTTGTTTCATCCATAACATGAGTAAATCTGAATCCGAGTTCAAGATGAAATAATATTATATGTTTATATTTACCACAATTTAATAAAGACTTTAATATTACCCATGCCAAGACTGCAATGAACACTGCTGAGGGCCTTTAAGAAAGTCATATTATGCCATGGAGAACAGCACAACCATCATATCCTTAAGTTAATAGAACACAACCACTGCCTATGAATAATACCATAAATTAACTTTTATACATACGTATCTGATAGGCTTATCCTTAACAACCTGATATTTCCAATCCTGATGATGTAAACTAGTATGTCATTCTCTCCTGGATGTGGTCAACTAACAGAGTGTTTTTCCTGCATCATTCTAACATTATAGCATTTTTGATGTACAGAGCGGGGGGCAGAGAGTGGAAGAAAAGGGCAGTGACTCCACTTTAAACAAATCTCAGCTAACATTCACCCAGCACTACTAAACTGAATTAGATTGGTTTGCCTAAAACAAGCAGACATCAGTGACATTTTAGGGCAGGGAATTAGATTTCAGAGTAGCCATGAAAACATTTATTAAATTCATGAAATGTTAATCTCCTAATAGTAATATATAACCTAATTTAATTTCTGTGAATTAGCCATGAATCACAATGGTAATAGAACCACTAAATCAGAGGCTATGTTCTGTAGCGCTGGGTAATTTCTTTATTATTTTTCTTGCTCTGAAAAAGTAGATTAAAGATGCAAATGAGAAAACAGTCAAGTACTTGAAAATCTTCCCCATGGGCTGTTGGTAAAAGATAACAAGACTCAAATAAATCTTGTATTAGGTTCCATAGTCATACAATAGTAACCTGTGCTGGTAGTTTTAGAATCAAACTTCAAGGAAGCAGCAGAAACCAGAGCAGGGAGTTGGACTTAGATGATCCTTGTGAGTGCCTTCCAGTTCAGAAGATTCCACAGTTCTAGGATTCTATGACTAAACCTCAGACACTGAGAGATTCCCTTTGAAACAGAAATGTCACCAATCTGAAAGTAATCTTAGTAATCTTTAGTACTTCAAGACTGTTATGAATTTATACTCATGAAGTACCTCATTAAGCAAACTCATATTGCAATTTTACCTTTGCGATGCCTTCATAGCAAAGGTAACAGGATGTTATAGAAAGTAAACACACAACACACGTGTCTAATAAAAGTCAATATCACTAAATGTGCCTGAAATAAGATGTAGCATAGTAAGAGAATAAGATCTTGACTGTTCTGCTGGAATTAATGGGTACTGTATAGTTAAAGCCCTGCAGATTCCTTTGTAAATATGCCTATTACATTGTTTTACAGCAGCCTGCAAGAACAAAACTTATTCACCAAGGGCTTCAAACTAACTGAAGCCAGAGCAGAAACTCTGCTGCTTAACATAACGGGCTGACAAAGTCAGCAATAACAGACACACCAAACTGTCCTTTCTGAGGACAGGAAAAAAAACCTCTGTCCCTAGTTCTCATGTAACCCAGTGTAGTATGAGCCCTTGTAAAGCATATGTATTGTATAAGTGGCCTTGCCCCAGTTCTAGTTATTCTAAATGAGCTACAGCTGCAAAGTCCTTAGTTGGGCAGTAGCTGTGGCTCGTGAAGGTTAGGAGGATAAAAGGAGTTGGGTTGAGAGCCCTGGAGGAGCCTTGACGAAGCCACAAGGAACAGCACTGCTGAGAAGAGCTGCATGGTAGAAAGACACTCAGAAGGTACAGACTCAAGAAATAATATAACAACGGTATGATTACAACAACCCAAGCGGGGAGGTTGAACCTGGGAGCATCCTTTGAGCTGAGGAGACCACATTGCTCCTGTAGCAGGGGAAGAGCGAGCAATGGTGACCCCAACAGGCTCATTGTCAAAAAATGTTTTGTGAGCGTGGGTGGAATGAAGAGTGTGAGGCAGTGAAAGTGTCATTTTCCAAGCCAGATGCAAGCCCTCCCTGCAAGCTATTTACTACATTTTTACATATAAAGTTACGCATGTTGCTTTCCTGCATTAAGAAGGACAGTTAATTTATTTAAGTAAAGATCAGCACTGTTGTCTCCACATACTGTCAACACTCTCCTAATTGTAACCTTATAAAAATAGGTAATTGGTTTGCAGCATACACAGTGGCATTGCTCTTCAACCAATAGATGAAAAGGGATAAGCTTATGTATAATTCATTAGTACACGCAACAACAATTCACAAAGTTCTTAAACCAACCCAAGTTCAACTAGCAAACATGTGTACAATGTCCAATGAGGTAAAAAGTGCATGATGACAGGAACAACCTTTTCCTGTCAGGAACTGTACAGAGTCCTAGTCCATCGAATAATTAATTGTTTCCTTCATACCACTTCCCATGTGCTCCTAAAGAAAATAGGAAATACTATAAATTTAATACTAGTGGCCTTGGTCAGTTCTTGAACTTTAAGATGTTGATATTTATTTACTTTTTCCATCTTCCAGATATGTTTATTTACTCTCATATCTAACTAAGATATCCACTACAAAGTTGATATCTTTGGTTTACATTGTTAATTTTATTCATTTTTTAACATTGCTTCCTGGAATACTACCCTTTTTTTAAGCTTCATTCACCAAGATGTCACATAGTTGGTTATGTCTCTTAATCTCAGCATCTTGTACCACAGGGCAGTATGAAAAAATATGTGCACTGCTCTCATTCTGGCAGTGTCTGCATAATATGAGTCTGTTGCCCATCCTTAATCAAAAACTATGGCTGAGTAGGCATTAGCTCTCAACTATTCCTCTGTAATGAGCCTTCTATGGAGAATTCCTCTAATGTTCAATCCAGCTGTTACTGATATCCTCTTCAAAGCTGAAAATTTCACAGTCATGGGATACAAGCTTGGTCCAAATTATGAATTCTGGGCTTTTCCAGTTACAGGATTTCAGAAAAACTACATTTGCAGTGGTTATCTCCCATCCAAGTCAGGTTCCTCCCAACATAATTCCTCTGATGTAACCATGACTTCTTTTGTGTTTCAAATGGATAGAATTTGAAAATATTTGAAAGATTAAATCTTTATCACCTCCTGCTGCAATTCACAATCTTTCAAACTCTTTCTCAAAGCCATCCTGCTCAACGACTGCTCTTTATGTCTCATTCAAAGGCAGAAAATTCTGTGCAATCAAAGCTGGCCACACGAGGGATCAGTCCTGAGATCAGTCTGGTAGTAGTACCTCAACGCCCACGTCACATGCTGTGCTGTGATTTAGCAGGTGCTTTCCAATAGATGCAATCTTTCCTTGACAGCAAGTCAAATTGCAAGTCCGGGGTTTCCAGGAACACGGGTTATGCTTTACCTGGCAGACCAAACAGGTGAAATCACAGAATAGTATACCCTGTCAGGAGGTCAGCTTTATAAAATCTCCCAAACTGAGCCTTTCCAACCTGCTGCAACTATCCCTTTATCTTTTCCATTACTTCTGGGTTTGATATTCCAGTCTATGGGTCAATACTTAGTCCAGGTACTTTTCAGGGTTAGCAGGTTCAATCATACTGAGGGGGTGCTGTTAACTGCCCATGTAGGACAGTAATTATTCATGTGAGTCTTTAGTGGTCTTAATGTAAATTCTGTCTCCTTTTATGTTTTGAGGCCAGGTAGCTCAAGAAGACCTCCCCAGTATCAGTATTTTTTCTACATTCCTGTATAGGATCCACTCAATAGAAGCAAGTTGTGTGCAAAGTTCACAGTTGTTTATTTTTCAAGCAATATTGAAACCCACATCCTTCCTCATCCAAGTTATACAGTTACAGCATCCATAGACAAGTTAAACAAAATTGGAGACATCTGATCACCTTGTTTGGTACCAATCCAAATGCCAACAGTATCTAGCTGTTCATTCTTCATGTCAATGTAATACTGATGTTCTCATATATCTTCATATAATGTTATGAAGACATGTGAGGACTTCAGAATTACATTGATGTGATGACATGATTGACTCTTCTGTTCAAGAGCTGTAATAGCATGAGAATGGCTTTTGGTTTCAAGGGGTTTTGCTAAGTCAACAAACACCACTCCCAGGGGCCAGTATTCCTTCACATTTCAAACTAACACTTATTTTGCAGTTTCAAACTAACAAACAGATGAGTTTTCCACATGTCCTAATGATCTCCTAAACCCCCTTAGCCCTGAATTACTGGAAAGCCCAAGAAGCGACCCAGAAGATTCAGTGATCAGCTTTGCATTAATAAAACAAGACTTTTTACTTTATTAATACACTAAGGCTCAAACTTCCTTCAGGAGTTCAGACATTTGGATATTTTTCAAATCAGATATTACATCTACCCTATGTCAATTATTTTCTGGTCATACCCAGCAGATCACTCAGGAATATTCTTAGCTTTAAGCACAGGTGTAAAGTGCAATTGCTAAATCAGGAGTCTTGACTTTACATGAATTTCTACATGAGCCTTCTGTAAATGTTAGTAAGCACAGGCTATGTTTGAAAGGCATATTGGGGAAGTTACACTTAAGGACAAGTAAGAAAGCTTTTAAAAATTACTTTACCTAATATACCCCTTTTTTGGGACAGAGATGCAAAATATTTGTGTTTCAACAGCTTTTAAGAACAGTCTTCATTCTTGGAGCTATTGACAAAAATGTTGGTTGCTGCATTCATCTAATATGTCTTTTAGATAATACAGTTCTTAAGGCAGTGTTTCAAAAAAATTGCTTTCTCTGTTGAGTTATCAGATTCAATTAGCCCCTTCAGAAAAGCAATCAATACCCCACCTGATTTAAGAAAGTTGCTATGCAATACTTTTATATAATGGCAGCAATTCTTTTAGCTTTGGGAGTATAGCACTCCACTGGTGCCATGCTCCAGCTCTTGAATTATATGTCCCTGAGTAAAGACAAGGAGGGAGGAAGGGAGGGAAAGAGGAAAAGAAAGGAGTCCAAGCTGTACCAGACAGAACTGCTTCTGAATAGCCCTCTAAAAATCCATTAGGCATTTCTGACAGATACAGGGGTTCTTGCCTCACTCATTTCTAAGGGTGCATGTGTAGGCAGCAAGAATGCATTCTGCCAATAATCAGGGACTGTAGGCAGGTTGAGTCAGGAACTCTTGGCATCTAATCTGAGCACCAAACAAATCAGGCTGAATAACCCCCTGATTATGGGCATAAAAAAGCAGAAAGATCAAAAATTAAAGATTCTGGCCCCGGTCCTGAAGCAGGATATTAATCATTGCTCATTAACATGGTGTCCCCATACTAAACAGCACATGTATGGCTAGTTAATTTTGGAACTGATGATTTGAGAGCTAAGAAGAGCATACATAAAACTTGCAATAAAATAAAATTGTAATGTTGCTGATGATGGGTACAAGCCATGAGTGAGAGAGCATTGATAGACATAATTGAGAGGTTTCATATTCTAAGATGTGCTATTGTAATAAAACTTCTCTAACTTCAGTAGACAGAATGCCATAGTTCTGCAATATTGCATAAATCCTAATCATCTAAATGGACAAACTAACATTAAAGCAACCTGTGTACTAAACACAAAATATTGTCTGAATTAATCTGTATGAAGAAAAGGTGACCGCATTTGAGTAGGCTAATGTTGATTTGTTGGGGTTTTTTTAACAGAAGTTATATAGCAAATGCAGTCTTGAAATTATTAGAATGCAAAATAATGTTAGCATTGTGTACTCCGTGGCTTTGAAGGAATTTTGATAAACAGAAGAAATGCCCTTTACTCAACTGTAAAGACAGAAATATAGCAAACAGTTCTAAATAGTACTATAAGTAAAACTGGAATGCAAAAAGAAGAGACTGATTCAATGAAGGTTTTCCCAAACACTGAGAATTTTTCTTCATTCAGAAATTCACTTGAGAATCCATTCAAGATTAAACCACAATATTTAGTGGTCTTTGGGTTAAAACCCCAATTGTGATACTCAGTAATGCATCAGGGATAATGATGCTAAAACCAACTGATACGTGAGAAAGATTCATCATCACTGGGCTGTGTTTTACAATACTTGTACACAGAATGAACATCAGACTAGCAAGTTGAGCAAAGTCCCTGATTGAGACGCTCAACCCCTCTGTTACAGTGGCAGATCTTGGCAGGGGAGAGTGTCACAGAGAAATCAAGAGGTAGGAACTTCTAAAGCCATGCAAGTTCAGTCACAAGAGCACACTGGATTGTGCTCTGAAGTCTAAAACATTTAAGCATCCAAAGTACTGTGTTGATTGATGACCACTGTTCCAAAATTATAATTAAAAAGGAGAGATTGTTATAACACTGGCCAAAGTAGCTTGCAAAGGAGTAAGGTGGGGAGAGGGAAGCACATCTTACAGAAAAGAACTGTGAGAAAAATCAGAGGAACAGCTGGTTTTGACTATAATGGTCTCAGGCCAGAGCATTCTATAAGGGAGCTTCAAGAAAAAAAGGATACCACTCCATGAGAAAGCCCTGGGAATAAGGGAACTCTTCAAGGAAACATGCTACTATTGCTGCCCAATAACAAGTAAGTGCTCATTTTTATGCAAAATTCTTAAAAAGAAAGACAATCCATATACATAATTTATGCTTGCATTTTCTAGAGAGAGCTCACCAGAATGGAGTACAGCAAATAGGCTGCTCTTCAGCATTCTACCCATCAGTATATACATTTTAACAACAATAATCTTTCCTTCAGGACATACATCTCCACCCACTCTGAGAATAGCCAGTGATGGTCCATGAGTATCAACACACACCACATTGCATCTGTTCTCATTTCAGACTATAGTTAAACACTACATATTTGTTAAAAAGGCAAGTATCTCAGTAACAGGCACAGGTGAATAATAATGCCCATCCTGAGTGTTGGAGATACTGAAGTGTGAAAGGCAAATGGTAACATATGAATAGAGTATAAAGTAGAAGCTGACAGACTACATCACTCATTTTAATGTCCTAAGGCATGTCTTGGAGGGACATGTACTATGGCAACCTTGAGTCAAAGCTAAAGCTTTATCTGTTGGGATATGAAATAACCATCATTTGTTTTAGTTTCTTTCTACAGAACAACATAACTATTTTAAAACCAGGAACACACTTAAGAAAAAATACCAATTATTCATGTCTAAATATATCTGACAACATATCAAGATTCTCCAGTCTTCTTTCCTTATTGTCTAAACACCAGATCTGCTATAGGAAACTACAGGTGGTCTTCTATTAAAAGTACCTTCCCTTCTGTTTTTTCAAAGTTGTTTCTAAAATAACTCTAAATAATCCTGATGTTTCCAAAATTCCTTGGAGCTATATATTCCTCACAAAGTTCTTTTGTCCTTCAATATGCCTCTAGCATAACTGTTTATCTTCTAATACCATAATCCACCACCCTTTCTCCAAAAACTAGTCCATCTTTGCACCTGGGGATCATCAGTGCATATAATTCTATGTTTACTTATTTCTAATAACAGAGTAAGCTCTTCTCAAGCAAAATATCTTTTAAAAAAAGTATTAGTGTCTTTTCTGATCAGGAGATCTTGCTATCATGGAGATATTTAAATTCCTTATGTGTTTTAAATGACCATAGTATTCTTTGCATGGAATTGCCAATTGCAGGCATTGTATCAGGATGTTAAATGTACTCATCCCAAAAAATTCCATGCTGTCAAACCCTATAGTGCTGTAAATGAATCAATATGAAGAAAAAATAAAATATTAAAAATATATTTAGAAATAATTTGACTGGTATTATCCTGAAGCATAAACTCCCACTGAACTTGATTCTCATAGATCCCTCAATGACTGCATCACAAATATATATTTCTATATTGCACAGGCGAGTGCTTCCAACTATCAAAAATATTTTAACTTCAGAGTAACCTTTGCAGCCAAATTCTTAGGAACTCAGTGCAACAGTAGGATTTCATTGGATTTATCTCTGTATTCAATAATACTCTAAGCACAGGATATCTGCAATCCTGGTATTCAAGCTCTAGACTTTGTTCATGCTGGAAGCATTATCTTAGACAAAAAGACCGTGGGTGGGATTCTGTTTGTCCAAAATCTGGCAGTTGGAATAACATTTTGGTCATCCCAACACTAAGTTGTTACACACAAAACATGGAAGAAAATTATTTTGTTTCACCCATCCCAAAAGTTTAAACAGTTCCATGTCAAAGAGAATCTACAAAGGCAAAAGAAAGTGCACTACTTTCTCAGGTCACCTTCCCCTCAGTTACCCACTGAGGCATGCTTTTGAAGAGTTTGAAATAAGCCAAAATCCAATCATGCTCAAGACCTGAATTTGACATTCCTTTTCTGTCATCTGCATCACCAAATTTACTACATATCCATTTAGGGTCCTGTAGTGAAATATTTAAACTGGTAGTGAAGAAGGGGGAGTTTTTCCAAGCACAGCAGCAGAAATTTTTCCTCTGTTGTTACAGCAGAAGACTGTGGGCTTCAAGACAGCTGAACCTTTAGCAAGATCTTGCCTAATTCATCCACCCTTGGTATCTTGACTATTTCAAAGGAACCAATACCACCAACTTGAAACTACAAATATCTTGAACAGAAGTTCCTTACATTCTTTCTCTGTACTTTAACAGCCACTGTCCAATATATTGCCTATGTTTTTTACTCATAAAAACCCAATTCCTAAGCTGTACTCTAGTTTGGCAGAAGACATTTTCAAATACTAAGTATTCAAATGGAGATAAAATTATATTAAACTAAAGCAGTCGAATTATTACATATCTAATGCATGATTGTCAGTTCACATAAAACTGGTCTGGAATAGATCATGAAAAAGTAAAACTGTTACACATTAAAAAGATGCAATTTCCTTTGTCTTTTTGTATAACAAGAGAAAAATGCTTACTTTTAAATTTTTTCATATGATAATTATTCAAGTCTTCCAGGCATGTAAGCAACTAACAACATAAATCAGCTGTGGCAACAAATCAGCTATGATTATGCTAGTTAAAAGTATGGCTATATGAAGTGAATTTGAGTAGTGAAAATGATCAAGTTTTTCTCCAAAAGGAATATATACTTGTGCACAAACTCTCCTCATATCTGCAAAAGATTGTAAAATAAAGGTCTTAGTCTCTCATCTTTAAGTACACAGTTGTCTTTTCAAAAGATTACTGGTTTTGCCCTTCACTTTCTGGCCCACTGTAACTATGTTCTCTCTGACTAAATTTATCACCCCATTTCACAAAATGTAAACCTCACTCCATCTTCCAAAGGCAGGGACATGTGGTACTGCATCCCAGTGGATGTGTAAACCTGGTCTCACTCAGAGCCTCTTCTGTCTCCTAAGGAGGAGTGCTGTGCATTATAGCAGCAGAAGAGGAATGCAGAAGTTCAGCAAGCAACTTCACCAATGTATATCAACACTTCCAGTTCAGATAAAAGGTAGGTGCAAAACTGATTTTCTTTGATGCCTCAATGACTGAACCCCCAGCCAGGTTTACAAAGCCTCACAGTACAAAGTTTTGCAGCCTTTGCAAGGTATTCCTTTCATTATATAAAGGACAACAGCAGAAAAGATCAATTTCAAAACTGCTAGGCCACCAGCAATACAGGCTTTCTGGGGTGATGTAAAGACAAATGTTTTCACATGTGCTGGCACATACAACACCACTTTTAAAGAATTATGATGCTCACTGCAGATTAATTTCCAGTGGGCATTTCTAAAAAAATATCTGACTTATGAGAATTAAAATGAGTTCCTATGTATCATAAATAAGAATTCATCTGTTTCCTGACAGTTAAAGGCTGTAGAGATTAATAAATCATTCTGATTTTAGAAAGAATCTTTTCCATCTCATCAGTAATATTAAAGATAGTAATGATACTTGAATTGAAATGCAGGAATCTTTTTATCATGCAGTTTTCCAGACTTCTTTGCAATTCATGGGATCTCAAATAATGATAGTTCATAAAGTTAAAGAACACTTAAGTTCAAGAAAAACTCTAAGCACCAGGAAGTGTGGAAACATCACACAAGACATTTAGAACAAGACCAGTGAAACTTGTAAGCCATAGTTACAAATCTTTGAGGGACAATTTGAAATCACACATGGAAAATTGAAATTAGAAAAGAATGGATAGAAGGAAAGTTGGCCAGGTTATTTCAGTAACCTCTTGGTTTTTTTCAAACAATGAGATATTCCACATTCCTATGCTGGAAGCAAGAAAATTCTTTCTTCATTTATGAATTGCAAAACACATAAGTCAAGTTTGATACAGTATGTATGAAATAAACTGAACATTCTTGCCACGGAGACTTGGAAAGTCTCCAACAAAACTTTCTTTTTTGCTTAGAATGAGAAGTAGAATAGCATATTAAATACAATTGTTCAGTATATGCCCTACAATCAGTTCCAAAAGCAAACCCCTGACCTCAACAAGAGTTTTCATAGGAACATTTCGCTGTAACCCAATGCAACAATAATTTCATTTTGGTAACCAACATGCAGTCAGTGCTCAAATTCCTATCTCATGTGCTCATGAGTTCAAGCGTTTATTTTTAATTAAGAATTCTGCAGAAATGGTACCATGAACACAATTTTTCCTTGCTATGTGTGCACTGAAAAGCTCCCTTTTTACATTATAAAAATTTCTTAGCAAACAAGCAGTTCTACTTGCAGGCACTGACAAAACATCTTCTCAGTATTTCCAGTTAAAAACCTCTCTTTTCTATTGCTTATGGCTTCCACCACTCACGATAAAGCCCCCTTCTATCTTCCTCAACATGAGTGTTTTCCAGAAGCTTTGGACCAGATGTAAAACTTCTTGGAGGAAGATACTACTATTTTTCATTTAAAAAAAATTTAAAACCACCAAAAAAAAAAAAAACCCCAAAAAAAAACCAAAAAACCAAAAAACCAACCTTTTCCAATTGTTTGAAACTCAAAGCGAATCAGATCTCCATAGGAAGCTTGTCTATATTAGAAAAGACTGCCCATGGTGAAAAATAATATAATTTAATTTAATCCCCTTATTACCTGTATCCATTAATATAAGCAATCATTTAGGTAGTTCTAACTTCCTTCAGTTAGCTAGAATGATCCCTAAACCTGACATCATCCTCATGACGAAGAAAATCCTAAGTGCCATGCTCCCCTTCCAGCATATTTCAGAAATGCCTGTGAGAGCTCTGGAAAAACCGGAATATTAAGTCTCTGTAAAGTAGGTAACTTTTGAGAAGACAGAATTTGCAAGTTCTTACAGACAGAAGAGAAATTCCAATCTTAGCTGCAATTTTATTCTTTTGGAACACTGAAAATATTTCATTTAACTTAATTTGACCCTCACAGGCTGACCAAAGTCACAACATAGTAAGTCAACCTAAATCAGCATGGAAAATGCAGGTTGGGAGCTAAGTTCTTCCCTTACTCTTGTGCTTTAGAACTTCTTCATGAGAAGCTAGGAAAATTCAGCATTGAATGTATGCTCACAACTTTGTTATCAGTAGCAAAATTTTTGCATATTAGAATAATATCTTTTACCCTGAAATGTTTTGATTACTACAGAAAACCCAGATGAAAGTGAGAAACAAGAGGTAATCACATTTTCAGGGGCACCAGTGACCTGGGCTGCATGAGTTAAGAGATCTCTGCCACCAAACTGCAAGCATTTCTTTTAGGGCTACATCAATAAGGGGCAGGTTTGAGGATGTCTTCCCTGCCAAGCAGAAACCTTCCGAAAGGGAGTTGGAAATACACAGCTCTGCATTATCACCAGATTGTCATGGCTAGCTTTATCTTTGATTAAAGAAAAGTTACTAAGGTACACTATTGAAGCAGCAAAGTCAGATATTCAAAACTCAAGGAAATGCCAAAACTGAAGTTTGCCTTTAAAATGAGGGTTATAGAACCTCAGTATGTCTCAAGTTGGCTATAAGAATAATGTTTGTGAAACACACAGATAAAAGAGTGACAAATGCTGTCGGAAAGGTCAGAGGAAATCATTACTTCTTTCTTCACAGCTGGGTTTGAACAGGATGTTATCCACCATGACAGTAAAGATCCACACTGCATACTGAACACTGAGGCAGTAAAACAACATTGAGCAGCTGCCCATTAAAGGCAGGATATATCCCACCTAAATTTAGCAATACAAAAGTCCACTCTAATGTAGTCAGACTCTGCTCTTGCTGAAGAGATGCAGACATCTCCAGCAGCAATTCATATCATCCCAAGGTAGTCTTCTGAGATGAGCAGGAAGAATAACCATCCAGAGCTCCTATTTCTCCTTTCACTCAAGACAACAGTTAGACATCAGGTTTAAGCTAATTGGTAAGCAGCTAAACTGAGATGAAATTAATCTGTCCTAAAAAAGCATCATATAGTTTTAAAGGATTAAAATTACAAAATGAACTAACTCAGTATATAACCTTGTAATTGCAGGAGTTTTTTATGTTGTGTGTGCAAAGGGCACTTCTAATGCATAGTTTAATTCTGAAAATATTTCCATTTTTAGAGACCAATTTTGCAGACCCTAGAGTGGGTCTTTCTATACAGAGAGCAAGTACATTTACATACTAATTAATCTGAAATACAAAAATTAAATGAAACCACTCTTTCATACTGTTTGTGTGCTTCACCAGTTCTGATTTCCTTGTGTTCAGTACGACAGAAAAGCATCTCACTACATGCATATTTAATTTTCTTTCCACCATCTTCCATGCTACACTAAAAGGTTTTCATATTCTAGTCACCAAATTCCATCATGCTAAGAATTGCATGAGGAAAACCCAGTACCTGACAGTTCCTCACCATAGGCTCTGCTACATGGAAGTGGTAGTTATTCTTGCTTTGGCTCCAAGAATGTTCATTTGATTATTCCAAACTTGAACAGATCCCATAAAATGGGATTATTTCCTCATAGTAAAGACCCAAGTTCATTAAAGTCTCTGCTCTAAGAAAAGCAAAATTACTCTTTAACTTTCCAAATGTCCATATTTTCCTCAAAAAGGAGATGTTAATTTCCTACAATAAAACATGCTTCTCAGGCAAATAAGATGACTCATCCACCCTCAGATCTTTCAGTTTGCCAAGGAAAACTTTAAAAAAGTCATTCCATATTGTAACTAAATCAAAGTAGATTTTCAGTCAGCACTTTGGCCAGGAAAAATGGTATGCCAGGTAGGGTTATACTATACAATGTCTGCTCCTAACTACAAAGAAATAATTGAGGTGAACCTCTGGAACAAAGTAGACATCTCTACCACCCTTCTGAGGAAGTATGATTGCTTTGTAATACAGAGAAATCAATCGTTTTCAGGAGCATCTGAATCACCCTGACGTGGCACAAGTGGTGCTGCTCCAGGGAGCAGACTCATACACAGCTGCTGGCATTTCACTCTCTACCACTGCTTTATGTGCCTGCCTGCCCACTCAGAGGCAAACGGGGATACTCAGGAGAAAATGAACTTGTCTGAAGCACAAATCTGATCTGTTGCTCAGGAAAGGAGGGAGTGCTTAAAGCCCTGCCATCCCCCTTCCCCTGGAGATTGGAATGTGACTGCAAAGATAGTCACCAGATATCCAAAGAACAAGTAGATACTTAAAAGGCTGAGATTATGGCACAGAGATGCTTCAGTTCCTACATAATCAAATTTTTTTGTTTGGAGCTCCTCTAACTGGAACCTGCCACACTTGTGAAAACAGCATCTATCTCAAGTGAAATGAGCATTAAAATGCAGTCAGACCCCCACTGTCTGAAAACCAGATTCTTAATCTCTAACTCCAGTGATTCACAAGACTTTCCAATTCCTATTAGAAATAAAACCAAATAGCACAGCATGAAGTTGATAAAGCTGATGGGATCTACAAGTCTGATATTTGACAGCTTTCTGAAAATAGAAACAAATTGACAGAGACAGTACATTTTCCAATCACTGCTCGCAAACCAAAAATTTTCAATCATTGGTTATTTAAGTTTCACACAGGCATGCACTGTATTTCTAGGATATACTTTAGAGATTAACTAACCGTTCCCTGAAAACAAAACTAATGCACATGCACAGCAAACTTTACCCATCAGATAGCAACCAATGGATTTAATTCTGTGTTAATGAGATCACTGTCAGATACACTTCACACCTGTCTACTGAACTTTCTGATGTGTGCAACAGTGCTGTTCAAGGCTAATAGCTCATCTTTACATCCTGCATGAAAGCAGGAACATGAGGAAAAGGCAGCTCCTCGTGCAACACCTTTCAAAATTTAGAGACTTATTTCTGTTTTATTCAAGTCAAAACCAAAACTCTGAAAGAATTTTTTAAAGGACAAGCATAAATCTGCTTTCAGATTGAAACTCAAAATGCATAGCAGACTTGTCTAGATTAGAATGAGGTGCTTTTGTAAGCACACTGAAGGTGAGGGCCATAGTCTGAGGTCTTAAAGATCCAGTCTAGTTTCTGCACTGTCTTATTCAAAGCAGACTTTTGGAGAAGCAAAAGATTAATTCCAGTTGAGAGTTGGGAGATAAACTGCATCTCCAAATCTTAGTGCAGTGTCACAAGCACCATATCTTCCAGAAAAATTTAAAATAAATAACATTTTTCCCTCCACCCAAAAAATTATAGCCAAAGTTATTAGAAATGCTTGGAAGTATCCAGGTTCTATTAAAAAGCATGTTCTTCTCCCAGATCCTTAAAAATCTCCACCTAGCTCTTTAAAAGCCTATAAAATATATCAGCACAAAACCAAGTGAGTTAATCAAGATGATAAAGAAAAGTAAGAGTGGGCCAGTGAAGAAGCTGAACTGAAATTTATATTTTCTTTAGAATTATCCAGGAAATCTGCTCATTTCAATTTAGCAGAAGCCAGAAGAATGAGAAAAAACAACCAGCAAAATGACCGTATAAGACTCATAGCTCAAAATTTTGAAAATTCCAGTAAGGCTGGACACGCAACAGGGTCCACAAGCATCCAATCAGCTTGGGATCATGTGGAATGTTTCATCAAAAATATTTTTTCCATGCTTACTTGTGAACCAGAAGGAATATCTCAAAGGCACAGAGAGCTGGCTAGTAAATTTGGAGCAAAGTATGGTAGGGCATTGCCAGGCAAGAGAAGACAGAGCAGGATGGAACTCATGCAACAAGGTCAAAGCAGCATCTATTGAGCCAGAGTACCTAAAGCCCAATGCAGATGTAATCTGTTTATAAGGGATCAGAAAGGATAAGCAGACAGACTTTCTGTAGTTCTTTCACCAATGCTTAGCACCAAAAGATACCAAAGGAGTAATCCAACATTACATTTGCTTGGCTTACATAAAACCTAACCAGAAATATTGTTTCATTCACATGGGATATGCTCAAAGGCATTGTTTTAGTTTTAATCCAAAGAAAAATTATTTTTCTTGAAAAAATGATAAAATACTGATGTGATCAGAAATTAGAATACCTCTTCCATTAGGAAACTCTTACCCATGAACAATATTTCCATCTCAGGACAGATTCTGCAGTACCTGCAACTTTTACTGAATGCGAAATTGCCCCCTCCCTCCCTTCAAACCTCAGGGTGTCAAAACATGCTGGAGCTCAAGCCTGAAATGCTTCCATTTTATGTGAAGCCTCCAGGGGTATGGGGCTAATTATGGATCCTTCACAGCCTGGACCTCTCCACCACACTGCTTCAGTCACAACACTTGTGATACACAGAACACCTAAACATGGGACAAAGCACAGCCTTATTTTGCACAGGGAGGCCAGAACACTCCGAAGGGGATGGATGTGCCTTTTCACAGTGCACCACAGCATTTCAGGCACACAGACTTGCAAATGGGTTCAACATATTTTCTCAGAAAAAAGAATATCAACAATTCAGCCTCTCAACATTTTTGTATTGATTATTTCAGTTTTGTAGAAACCAAATGCCAGGCACTCAGATTTACAATCTTTCCCCAGTATTAGTGTACATTTGCTGCTTTTAATTAATCCAGTGTTTCCAGTTACTGCATAACACACCAAGTGCAATATCACAAATCACAGTATGGAAATGCTGACACATTTGAATGCAGTGAGAACTTTACCAGGATTTTATGCACAGTTTGAAAAATCAAATAAAACCCATTTAAAAAGTAAGAAGGGACTAGGCACTATTGGAGACAGGGGTAACGATTCATTTGATTCTGTGTCATTTTTATAATCCTAGCTTTTGAGCTTCTGTGGCCTTATATTGATTTTCTCTGTTCTTTCTCTCCTTTTTTCTTTTTAAATTATGGAAAGTGAACACATTTAATATAAAACAGATTTTGCTTTATTTTTTCAGGTAAGCCGGTTAAAGGTAGAAAATACTTCATCTACTGCACACAGAAAAAGCATAACATTAAGCATTTGACATTAAATCTTGGTAGATAAATATGGTCTCTATTTAATTGCCTGTTAAAAATTGATAGAAGAGTAGCATCAGCTTTTAAAATCCCCAGCAGCAAAACTCCCACTGATATCAATGGGTCTAGGATCTCACTCCAAATTTTGCCTTTTTTTTTTTCTTTTTGAACAAGCAGCATCTCTTTGTGCAATAATTGGCAGCTATTAGTGTAAATTTGGCAGATCCAGAGCTGCATGGGTCTGTGGGAAATTTATGCCTCCTAACATGCCTTGCTAAATTTGAACCTGTTGCATAATATGCAGATTCATTCTCATGCATGTAATGCAGCTAAGAATATCTGAAGTTCAAAGGAAGCTAATACACACGCAGACTAAAAAGGAGGGTTTAATGTATTTTGGGCTTTACCACATGGAATAAAAAGCACTGATCACTCCCTTTAAAGCTTTCCCTTTAGTACAGCTATGCCTTCTTGTACTCATTTCAGTGAACATACATTTCATTCACATGCATGGTGCATGGCACAAAGCACCACTGACATTAAAAATAGGAAAACAAGAAAAGATAGACTTGCTTTTTGATTCCATTAAGCCATCACTTCAGTCCTAGCTCTGGGAGCACCCTGCTCTAAAACACTTCTGAGGGACTCTGAAGCCTGCTTTTTTCCTCCAAAATTACAAACTGTATGGTTTACTTCTACAATGCCCTTCTGTATTCCATCTCTTTTCCCTCCCCCCACCCAGACTACACATAAACAGACCTCTTTTTCTGTTTGATCTTGAACACTGAAAAACTTTTCTTGTAATTCACATTTTTACTTGTGGTCTGAGCCTGAACACAAGAAAATGCAGCGCTGGTAGAGATATCAATGTCTTTTCAGAAAGGTAGCAGCTTGATCCTATATGAATATTTTTTAAAAATCTTATTATCAATCATTACAAAGAACACAGATAAAATAAGGTTGGATGAAGTTCCATCTCTTTGGGCTTCATTTCTAATGCATATTCCAAAGTGAAAACTTCTAGAAACCTTGACAGATTAGAACGGAGAATGGCTAAAGAACCATTGCCAGTATTTGCGGTTTTTGTTGGTTTGAGGGTTGGGTTTTTTATCACCTAACTGTTATCACCAAACCTTTTCTGGAGCAATTCCCTGAGGATGAGATAATTCCTAACCTATAGCCCAATTCTCAAGTCATCGCTCATGTTCCTATTTCATCTTGAACTTGAGCCATCAAAATGCCTTTAATATCAGCAGCTCAGACATGTTCCTAATTCACACAGAAATATTCCAGAGCCCCCATCCAAATATTATACTTCACACAAACACCTTCCCACAGAACATGTACTTAAAAATTTAGCCTCCTGATTTTCAGCTTCAGACAAATACACATTTCCTTTTGCTCTCTCAGACCAGCCTCCAGCATATCCAAAGCCTCCTGTACATGAAATTTACTCTCTCTCTGTACATGACATTACTTACCTTTTTATCAGGTATCCCAACCTTAATGGAAACAGCACACTGGAAGATAGCACTAGTCTGCATTAATACAAAAAAGCCCCCAGTGACAATGTCAAATAATTTATTGGTATCAAAAAGCATTACATGGCTGAGAAAGGTAGGAGATATGATAAAATTCCTTGTGTTCTGAACCATTCCCCATGTTTCAGTGCAGTGTGATACTGATGCAAGGCTATTAGGCCCTCTGATACCAGTTTGAGATTAGTACTCAAGTACTTGACTTTTTGGCACAGCCTGAGTCTGCTTGGAATAAACATAACACAACCACCAAATAAAATGCTCAAGATTACTTTTCTTAAAGAAAAAACAGAATACGAAAACTTTGAAGCAAAAGTTCAGGATTCTTATAGCAGAAAACTCCTCTAGAGATTAAATATAAGTATTTTGAAAAGCACAAAAAAAGCACATGGAAAAAAGTGGCGATTGTTATTTATTGTTGTTATTGTTAATTACTCCAAAACAGAGATGAGGCTGAAAGGAAAATCTGAAAGAACTAAATTCATGGCAACATGCCTGGTGATTAGATCAAGATAAAAAATAACCAGAGAAGTGGAAGAATAAGAGACAATTTGAAATATTGTAAATAGTGCCAAGGAACAACTAAGCACTGAGGGAGAATTCACCTGCAATTATGGTGTTAAGAATTTTATGAAGGTGTCTAGGTCCTTCAAAACCTCCATATATCCTTGCCATGAGTAGTGTATATTACTGAACAAGAAGTTGTGAGCAAGAGCAAATTCTGCAAGAACACACCAACATTGTCTAGCCATGAACAGAGCTGGACCCCAAGCAATGAACATCTCTCACCTGTTTGGGACACAGTTTTGCAGGGGAAGGAGACAAACCAAGGTGTATCAGCCTCTTGCTTAACTAAGCAGCTGCTAACAACTATAACCAAGCTCAAAAATAGCTGGTGAAATGGTGACTTTGTCTCATAAATAACAGGGCAGTAGATAAGCCCAGAAAGAGACCATACAGCTGAAGTTCAGGTGTAGGATATCCACTAAGGCACTGACAGGGACTGGCTTAAGCTTAACATGCCATCTCCAGGAAGGCTGCAGAAGTAATTAATATACTGCCAGCTTTTCATAAGAATAAGGATGGCAGAAGCCTCCTGAACAGATAATCCACTCAGTCATTTGAAATGTATTCCAGTTCTAGTTTTCAAGACCTGGAACAATTTAGCCTTCCACTTATTCTCTGCTCATATTGTGCTTCACTAACTCCCTTTGCTTTGCCCAAGATATTTGACTTCTGGAGCTCTTCTGTGGATCTGACTCCCCTTTTAAAAGGGTCAGTCAGTAAAACTTCCCTTTCAACACGTTCCTTGTTAAAAAACACCTTCCAAAAGGCAATGAAAACTCTTCTGAATCTCATGAAACAAGGGTTTACAAAAACAACAGATATGCAGCATAATAGTGGAAATGTGACAAACACAAGTTTTTCTTCAGTACTTGCTGGTATGTTTTCTCTCAGTAGCAGCCCAGCTACTACAAAGCACAGAGGCATTTTAAGAGAAAAATATATCAAAGACACCAATAGATCATAAACAAAAAGCAGTTCAAAGGAATTTAATTATTTTTCATATTCTATTATTAGGATGCCTATTTAATCATTACTTCATTCAGTTCTCCACACCTTGGTCTAAATCTCCTTCACTTTCTTTATTTCCCTGGCGCCTTGCATCAAAACAGACAAGTTAATGCTGTTTACTTCATCAAGTAAGTATTCCTGACTTGTATAGCTGGCAAATAATTTATTTAACTGCTTACTAATAAGCAAAGAGAAGAGAATCTATCACTAGAATAATCTTGGAACCCTCCATCTGTTATAGATAGCGTGTTTCTGTTCAAACAAATGCTGGGAATGAACAATTTATTTCTCTGTTTACTTCCTAACCCATACCCTGCATATTTCAAAATGATGGAAAAGCCTACAGATGAGTAACTAACCCCAGAGACTCAGCAGAACATATATTTCCAAGCTGTCTATAAGTTTAGAGCCAAAGCACCAGCAAAAAAACAAAGGATCAAATATCCTAAGGTGCTCTTGGTGAGGAGCAGCCTGTAGCCTAAATTTCATTCTAACCTGTCAGGGTGGAACACAGAAAATATGAGGATCCTGCTGACATTTTGTTTGAGTTGGAGAATCAATGGCTTTGAAAAGACTCAATAGCACAGTTAGGGCCAACACTACCTCATCTTCTGAATGGCTCCATTATCAGTCCATTTGTTTAGATTTTGGGAAAAGGAATACATGTTCAGCACCTAGCACAGCGGCCCTGACCTTCTGAGTCCTTTGGCACTAACCTAAATTAAGTTACACTTTTAACAAAATGCAGAAACTGACACAAGTACTAATACTTGGATGTGGTTTACCTAAAGAGACTAACACATAATGCTAAGAGCAGCTCTTCTCATATTTTATCAGGATATTTTAAAATTGCAAACAACATAAAACTATTGCATTATTGTAATTGATTTGATTTACCTGTTCATTGAAGTCAGTCTCCTCTTGGCAAGAGTTTGATAATCTCCATTATTAGATCTGCCACCTTTTATAAACAGCAACAGAACCCATCAACCATGTGGTGATCTTCAGCCAACGGTTAAGAAATAAACTGGGATTTGCCACCAATGCAGGACGTACATACAGCATATCAGGGAGAGCAGGGGGCTGCAATTGAGGCACACAGATAACTCATAGAATACAGAGTGAGCCCAGGTGCTGGATCTGAGCTTAAACAGGCTCCTGTGCAGTGGGCAGAGAGGGTGTGGGGGTCACAGCTGAGAACACTCAGGGCAATTACAGCCTACAGGTGCCCACAGGGTCCTGGCATGCACATAACCATATGCATGGTTGTGCAAAGGGTTGGTTAGTGTTTAGAGTCAATAAAAAGACATCATTGTGTCCTAGATGTATGGCCTCTTGCATTAACTGAGAGGAGATTGGTTTGGGTTATATGCTCCATAAATCAAAGAGAAAAACCCCACTTTGCTCTCTCAATAGATCGATTTTTTTTTTCTGAGATATGCAGACCACTATGCAAGCACACCTACAGTAAAAGGCAGGTTTCTTAGATCACTGGAGCTCTTGAGCAGACTGACAGCCTTATTCCTGCTGAAGGCAGGAGCAGTTTTGCAATTTAGGGTAGGCAGATTTTGAGCAAAAAAGTCAGGAAAGGATCTGAAAGCCTTGTGAAGCTGACCTCCCAATCATTCCTAGAGTTCACTGGTTGTTCAAAAAGCACCATCTTAGATAACTGTGAGTCAGCCTGGGGATATTCATAGAAACATAGAATAGTTTATGTTGGAAAAGATCTCTAAGATCATCCAGTCCAACTGCTAATCCAGCACTGCCAAATCCACAACTAAACTGTGTCCTCAAGTGCCACATCCATATATATTTTAAATACCTCTAGGAATGGTGGTTCTAACGCTCCCCTGGGCAGCCTATTCCAATGCTTGACAACCCTTTCCATGAAAAAAATATTCCTATCCAATCTAAATCTCCCTTGGGGTAACTCAAGGCCATTTCTCACTTGTTACCTGGGAGAAGAGGCTCCACCTTGCTCCAAATCCTGTCACACAGTCACAGAGAGCAATAAAGTCTTCCCTGAGCCTCCTCCTTTTCTCCAGTTCCCTCAGACACTCCTCACAGGACTTGTGCTCCAGACCCTTCATCAGCTCATTGCCCTTCTCTGGACATGCTCCAGCCCCTCAGCATCTTTCTTGTAGTGAGGGCCCCAAAACTGAACACAGTATTTGAGGTGTGGCCTCACCAGTGCCGAGCACAGGGGGACAATCACTGCCCTGGCCCTGCTGGCCACACTATTGCTGATACAGGCCAGGATGCCATGGGCCTGCTTGGCCACCTGGGCACATGCTGGCTCATGTTCAGCTGCTGTCACCAGCACCCCCAGGTCCTTTTCCATCAGACAGTTTTCCAGCCGCTCTTCCCAGGCCTGTAGCACTGCCTGGGGTTGCTGTGACTCAAGTGCAGGACCTGGAATTTGGCCTTGTACTGTGGCCTCAGCCAAAAGCAGCTCGTCCAGGGAGTCAGGGGTCAGTCCTCCCAGAGCCTCTCCCCTCAGCAGGAGCAGGCAGCCCCCACTGCACCAGCCCTGAGGCCCGAGGCCCTGGGGCCTGGCACTTGCGCTAAAGAAACCATGGAAGTAAGGACCTCCCTCTGCCAGACCAGCTCTGGAATTCAACCTCAAACACCTAGAGCATCTTTGGAACCAAATCCCTGAAACTTAAGTGTATTTTCCCTGGTCCATTACAGAGAAGCATAAGGAAGAAGCAATCACTGTCTTTACGGTCTTTTTTTAAAAATCTTCCCTTTCCTATTTTCTCTAAAGAAGAGCTACACAATAAATGTTATCACTTGCTTATGAATGCAATTTAGGAATTTTGAAACAGTTCCCAGGAGAATCTTTCTTTCAGTCTTGTAGGCCACACCACACAGAATGGAGGTGTCAATAGATGAAGCCAGAGGAGAAAAGGAACAAAAGCAGGGACAATGTCTGAGTCACATTCAATACCCAGTGAAGTAGAGGGATTCTTAGGCTGCCTCAGTTAATTTGCAATTTATAATGGGAAATAAGTAGTCCTAAAACACTCATGAAGAAGGTCCAAAACAAGAAGGGTGAATCACAGCAGTTATTGAATTATGCCCAACATACTTTTATTTTCAAACTTTATGGTTCCTTCAGGGCTAGAGCCAACAGCAACAGGGACCTCTCTCTTGCCCTCTCTGCATCAGCAGAGAGATCCAAGTACTACAGCATATTTAAACAATTTATTTTTCTTTAGTCCCATATTTCCTTTCTTTCAGCAAGTGCACAGTATGCTGCTTAGGAAACATGGAATCATTTTCCCTCTTCACTGCTCTGCCCGTGCTTCTAGTGCCTACTGGTGTAACACCAAGGCTTTAGAGAGCTGCTGACCCCTTCAAAGTCTGTGCCCTTCAGCAAGTCAGTGCAAACTCGAATTTAATTCACACATTTCCTTTATGAAGTAAAAACAAAGGCCGGATGAGATGTGTTTAGTCTTTCTCCTCTTTTCCTTTGTGAGCAGCGGCGGTTTGAGAAGGAAAGCCGTGACTGAGCAATCTGGCCTGGTGGGCGGTGTCCCTGCTCTCCGCAGGGCACCGGGCAAGGTGACCTTTAGCAGTCCCTGCCATCCCAGGCGTTCCGTGCCTCCAGGGCCGCCGGGCGCTGCGGCGACGGCCCGAGCTCCGGGAAAACTGGGATTTTGCTGCCACCGTGTGCTCACCCCGCTCCGCCGGCCCCCAGCGCGGGATGGTGCCGCGGAAAAGGGTCCCGCTTCTGATCGGAGGAAAGAGGTCTTGCTGCAAAACTGCTCCTCGCATGGACGTGCCCTCGGCCAAACCCTAAGCTTCATCTTGAGGCTAACCAGCCAAGCCTAAGTGAGTTTGATGCACGTTTGGAGACCAGGGGTGGCTGCTCTCAGTAGATAGAGGCTCACCAGCTTCACCCAGTTTCATGTGGTTTCTAATGGCTCTGCACTGGTCCCCCAGCATCACTCATTACAGATGGACAAACAGTAGTGCTCAGAGCAGTAGTTGCTTTTCCAAGCAGCAAAGGTCTACTCAATTTCTTCCCATAAGATTGACAGTTAATGATTGTTTAAAATGCTTAATATTCAGATGGTCTGACACAATATTTTGGCCTTTAAGTGTCACAGACATAAACAGCCTGCTGAGTCCATTTCCTCAGGGGTTTTTACTAATGGTGGAAACGCCTCTGGAACTTGTTAACACTGAGTATGGCCAGAGGATTGAGCACATACTCTTTAATCAGGGCATTTTTAAGGTTTCGTCTGGAGACAAGTGGAAGAGGTATTAAAATTCTTCCCAGAAATCCTACAGCACACCACTTCCTAAAGTGATCCTATAGTGATCCATCATGAGGTACAGACCAATTTGGCCAGTGCAGGAATTTGTAACATTCCAGAACAGACCAGTGTGCTGGCAAATGAACCTAGCTATCAGCCAGCAAACCCTGGCTCACAGTGTGCAAACCATAATGCTACTTTTTTAATCTGTTTCTAAAGAGGACGGTGTTGTTCCAGACCAGGAACAAATCATTCAGTACAGAAATGAGGATGTCCCAGTGACCTGGTGACCAGGTACAAGTTCCTTCTAGAAGCCTTGTAAAATTTGTGGCTCTAAATAGTAAATACAGCTAAGGTTTTAAGTAAGCATGATTATTTCAGGCAAGGTGACCCTTGGGAGTGAAATCTTTTGTCAGTCCATTTCCCAGCAGAAAGCCACTCACATTCAAAACACAACCCTCACAACCAATCATTGCCAGTCAGAAGAGAAACAAAGACTAATTAATTACATAAAGGCCAAATTATTTGCTCCTATTATAAGCATGACATTGGCAAGAATCCCAAATACATCCAGCAGTAACTTCACCTAGTTTGTTGGATATTGCGGTTGCCTCTAGGGGAGCATGTTCCATTATTTTCAAGAGCTTCACCAATTGTTATTCTGAACACTCTCTTCCACACACATTTCAGCTACCTAAAACAGAACAAAGATGTCCTCTACTCTCTTTCCACCTTATATTGCTGAATTACAAAGACAATGTCTCCGAAACAGTTTTGAACAGAAAAATTACTACTCCTCATCTTCATTACTCTGACTCCCTATACAATTTATTAGCAGTATCAGTAATCTGCTTTTCTTAGAACTTCTGGCTATCTTTTTTTTTAAATTTTTTTTAATTCTAAATTCATCTGAATCCTTCTGTGTTATTGAAGAAATTCAGTGAGAGCTATTTCTATAAATTCCACTCCCACATAGTCTGCTAAGAAGGGCTTGTGCAATGAGTAATTTGCCCACATTAATGTGAAAAAATGCACTGAAAAACTGACTTGCATCCATGACAAAGGTTGTTATTCTCCTTCTTTTCCAAAAAGGGAAACAGAGGCAACTCCCTTATATTCTGATACAAAGAGTGAAAATCAGTAACATCCCCCATCTAGCACTTAGATTAAAGGTATGCTTAAGACTATTCTTGTTTAAACCAAAGGATGACTTGGGTGACAGGGTGTAGATCAGACTCAGTTTTACCCACCTATGCACAGCTCTGGCCTTTACTTTCCATCCAAAAGAGGAGTAATTCTGTCCACTGATGTTCCAATGGACAAAGCTGGGGCAAGCCTATCATTGGGCTGAGTTAATTGATCTAAGTAATTTCTAATGTGAAAGGAATGGATGGCTAAAGGGCAGTGTTAGGACAAGCCTGCTCCAGAGACTCTTTTTGGTGTGTTGCTCTTTATCCTATTTATGCTCTATATCTCTCAATTTCTCTTCATTCACTCAGGGCTTGTTGCAGATTGGCTTTTGTTAGATCAGGACCAGAAAAGTGCAACCTCAGTTTTACTACCCTGGTCCCCTGCTCACATCCAAGGGCTTTAGGATGTTCACCAAGTGTGGAGAATTTGTCTGGTCCCAACAGAAACAATTATGGAAGTGGCTGAACCTGGTAGTTCTCCTATTCAAATTATATCCAACTTTCTCAAGAGCCAAGAGTATTGCCACCACTGTCTAAGAAATTCCCTGAGCATTCCTAGGTGATTCCAAAAAAAATCCACAATAAATGCAGATATGACACCAAGCTACATGTAAGCCTCCCTAGGCCAGACACGACCCTTGGAAAAAAAGTTCTCAGGAGAAAAAAGGAAATTGTAATACTCCTATAAAAATAATTGAATTTCAGATAGAATTATTGCTTTCTGACATTCTTTCAGAACTTATTGTATACAAATATTCCATATCAAGCTTAGTATCAATGATCCATCTCCTTCCTTCCTTCTTGTCTTCCATCAAACTCAAAACATCAGGAGAATTGACTCTTAAATGAATTCCTAGAATACATTTTGTTGCGGCGAGGGTGTATCTGGCCTGGGAATGGTCAGTGTCCGGCTAGCAGTGGGCAGGCCGACACCCTGCTGCAATCCAGTGCAAGCACCCCTTGGTGTCTGAGGGCCTCGGGCTGTGCTTGCACTACGAACCGGTCTCACCACCTGAGCGACTGCGAATGAAGGAGCTGGACTCTCAGTGGGGTTAAATCCGGTTTAATGAAGAAGTCAGGATGACCTCCAAGGAGTCCACAGGGAAATGAACCGAAGGGAGAACCCCAGGGAGAGACCAAAAAATGGGAATGACACGAGATTATAAAGCGGGTGGGTGTGCAAAGGAGGGATTTACATTAAACCAATCATGAAGGGTGGAGGGATAACTTCACATAATTGACATAAAGGGGAAACCAATACATACAAAGTAAAGGAGTGGCCCCAGGACCACAGCCAACCACAACCCCCAGAGAGGAGAAGATTCTGGAAAGTTAGGAGGAGTGGGGGTGATTGACTGGGCCCAGGGTGGAGAAAAAGTTCACTTATAAGGAGAAATGAGGGAGGAGAAATCACATAACTTAACTGACTGACAAAACCAGGGGCAGGGGTAACCATAGCAACAAAACTGTCAGGAGGGCTATGGCGGGAAAACTGGGGAGGGCAGAACCATTTTACATTGGAAAGGGGGGAACAATACATAAAATGGGGGAGCAATACAAAAAACTTAACAACACACTACAACATTTTGTGTCTTTTTTCAGCCCAGAGACTGTTTGATGGCATTCTGAACTCCGGGAAACAGTTCATTAGGCATGAAACAACTGACCGCTGCTTAGAGCGATAACACTTAACATCAAAACCTGACAATGACAAAAAGAGGAAAACCACAAAATTATATTAACTATCACAAAGATGTTCAGATATTTAGCCTCTGATCTGCTTGATAGCACTCTAGGAGAACTACAAGACACACATTAAAAAATATTCATCTCTTTTTCAACTATAGTTCCTCATTTGCATTTCTTCTGCCCTTCATGAGCATAGGGTCTTTTTTCAATCCTTCTTATTGCAATTTTATTTCACTTCATTCCTATTATATTTTGTTGGAGGCCTTGGGCTGCAATAGCCTGTATGCTACCGGTTTGTTATACCTCTTCATTAGCTATCATACCAAAATTATTTTTCTTCTTACACAGAGGTACTGGCTATAAGCACTTGATATTGGCAAATTTCTTTACAGTTCAATAACTGCAGCTAGGAAATTGGCTTTCTACTAAGCTAAAATTAATCATCATTGTTACAAAATTTGGAGTAGTGTCTACTGCCCAAGCAGAAACTATTGCACATTTTGCTTAGGATATAAAACTGCCTTCATCCCCATTACTGTTGCTAGCTTTACAAAACAAACAAGAGCTTATCTTTAATAAATAAATAACTGTTGTTATCTTATTGCTGTTATCTTATTTCTAGAGTCCCATACCTTCTAGGTGGTTTTCTCATGAACAGCTCTTCACAGCAGTGTTGTTCCTGCTTCTTTGTCAGGGCTCCTCCAAAGCTCTCCCTGAGTGGCCAACCCACCCCCTTTTATCCCAGTTATCATCATTAGCCACAGCTGCAGCCCAATTAAGGTCATCACAGCTGCAGCCCATTTAGAACAACTAGGATCAGGGCAAGGCCACTTATACAATACATAGATTTTACTATGGCTCAAAGGCCACCTATATAATACTAAGATTCAATGGCCACCTATATTTCCCCCTTTTCTTTTAACAATTATACAATTACAATACATATAACCCATCATTACTCAAAAGCCATGTTTCTCCACAGCTCCTTGACTCAAAGGCCATGTTTCTTCACAGCTCTTGGCTGTCTTAACCTCCACAGCTCTCAGCTGTCCTATCTTCCACAGCTCTTTAGGCTGCATGTCTCCATCACATCAGGGTCACCACTTGTTTTTATCATATTTCTAGAATCCCATACCTTCTAGGTGGTTTTCTCATGAGCAGCTCTTCACAGCAGTGTTATTCCTACTTCTTCATCAGGACTCCTCCAAGGCTCTCCCTGACCAGCCAGCCCACCCCCTTTTATCCCAGTTATCTTCATTAGCCACAGCTGCCACCCAATTAAGGTCATCACAGCTGCAGCCCATTTAGAACAACTAGGATCAGGGCAAGGCCACTTATACAATACATAAATTTTACCGTGGCTCAAAGGCCACCTATACAATACATACTAAGATTTAATGGCCACCTATAAATAACAAAAAAAAAAAAAAAAAAAAAAAAAAAAAAAAAAAAAAAAAAAAAAAAAAAAAACCAAAAAAAAGAAAAAAAAGACAAATTAGGTTACAGAGAACTGGGAGCAAACTCCCTGGATGTTTTTGTACCACCTGTTTTCCCATTCCCCTTTTGGTCACAAAAGAGTGGTCCGACAAAGATGCCACCCCAAGCACTGACAGCACTGAGGGACTTGGTACTGCCCACCCGAATGTATGTCCCATCCATGGCCCTGTTAGGCACGGTGGGAAAGGTGACAGGACAAGGCTGATCCTCAGACACCCATGGTTTTGTAGTACACATTTCTCACTCCAGACCTACTCATGGCTTGAGAAATCATGAAATATGATCCAAAGTACACTCAAAGTGTCCATGCTAGAAAAAGGCTGGTAAGCAGGAAATCATGCTGACTTGCATCAAAAGATTGTGTTAGTTAGCTTTTTGTTCAAAAGAATGACATGTATGCCTTGAAATAACTACCATATATAACTACTGTTGATTTTTATTATCATATTTGTAAACTATGAGTCCCATTTTTACCGAAAATATAAGCTTTTGCTCAGGCTTCTTTCAAACTCTAACTAGATTTAATTTGAAATAATTTAGGAACTGGCAAGACATTATATTATAAATTCATTAATTAGCAAAAAATATGCTGCATACCTAAGTAAAAAACTTCTTCACACTGAACTAAAGTGATCTGCAGTAAAGTAATATGAGGAATATTTGCACTCTACCCTTGCAGAACAAGCTACAGAAGTCTGAAATGAAATTGGGTATGTAATTTTAAAAAACTGTTTCTGGAGACAGACAGTAATTAACCCTGAGCAGCAGCTTGATCTGTGTAAGATTTCAGCAAGCACATGCTGTTTACATTTTTTATAACATATAATTTTATTAGGCTCCTCTAAGTAAATGAGTTCAGATAAGTTACCATAATTCCAATTTTTGCTTCGAATGCATTTATTTCTAAAAATATTAGCTTAAGTTAAGATCCTTGATTCAAATCTAAACAATGTTTTAACCAGCTGGAAAGTAGCTTGAGAAAACAAGTCCAGTGGTCCTCATGGACCAGTTGCCTTTGTAGTAAAGAAGACCAAAATCATTGTGGGCATCAGGAAGAGAAGCAGCAGCAGCAGCTCAAGAGAGGTGATCCTTCCCCCCTACTCATCAGAGACATATCTGCAGAGTTGGGTTCAGTCCTGGGCTCCCCAGTACATGAGAAATGTGTTCATACTGGAATAAATCCAGTTAAGAGCCACAAAGATGATAAAGGACCTGGAGTACCTGACATGGGAGGAGAGGACAAGGGAGCTGGGACTGTTTGGTCTGGATGAGACAAAGTTCTAATGAGGTCTTATCAACATGATTAAATGGGGGAAGGAAGAAGACAGAGCCAGACTCTTCTCAGTAGTGTCCACTGAAAGGGTAAGAGGCAGTGGGCACAAATTTAAATACAGATTTAAATACAAATTGAAATGTGAGAAACTTCCTGCAGTGAGAGTGATGAGCACTGGCACAGGTTGCCTAGAGAGGTTGTGGAGTCTCCATCCTGGGAGATACTCAAAGCCCAGCAGGACATGGCCTTGAGCAACTTGCTCTACATGGCCCTGCTTGGAGCAGTGGGGCTGGACCAGGCAATCTCCAGTCTCAGCCACTTTCTGATCCTGCCTGGAGCCTTTGACTCTCACACTCTTCCTAAGTGTTGGACCACTTGAGAACTAGGCTTTGAAATAAACACTATACCTGCATCTCCAAGATTTGTTTATGAGATGGTGAGTAACTCCAGGCTTGTACATCTAAATAGGAAGCTTTTTTAATCCAGACTCTGGATGCTTACCTCTCTCAATTATTGAAGATGAAAAGTGCATTTTAAGGGAGAGCATTGTTTTAATACTTCGGTCAATTTGCTCACTTAATAGTTTTGCAACACAGATCTATTTTTTTTTTATGTTTGCAGCTACCATAATAAAGTAGTAATTAGCAGTAAGTAGTCCCTGATCAGCTCAGCGGGGTATGTGAGAAAAAGAGATGATTCAAAAAAAGTACATAAAAATGAAAACTCTATAAACAAATTTCAAATCGTCAGGGGTTAAACTTGGGCTCTATTAGGTTTTTTTAAAAAAATCCAGATGCCCTACAGGTTACTCTACTACTGCATCTTGGCATCTTAAAATGATCCATAATCGAAACACCTAAAATAATATTGTCAGAAAACTTTCATGGTTTAAAGGTTACCTGCACCAGATGATTAAATTGCAGTAGGCTGAAGACAGAAAAATCTTTTAATCATTTCCGTTTCTATTTTATTTTTCTCTGTGACAGTATCATCTATCTTTTCATGGCTGGCACACTGCAGCCTGCACCCAACACTCCTGGGGCCACGATCTCTGCTATCAGAGGGAAGAGGAGGAATCTCTGTCACAGTATTAATTACAGGTCTGCAGCTCTGTAACAAGACTGGGTGAGTTTAGTTAGACTGTACTTCCAGTCCACAATAATCAGCACTATTCCCTTATTCTCCCCAGAATCACAACTACCTTAAAAAACACCATCTCCAGAAGAAGATGGAAGATTTCTCGCTGGAAGATTTCCTCCACATTCACCACCCTCCTGCTCACTCTCTCCCGGTGTCTGAATTCTTTAAATCAATTTCCTTTTGCATATAATTTGCAGAGGGTATTTCTGAATTTTATATTTTGCCTTTTATATTGCATGCAATCCAGATTCTCATTCATTTACTGCCACTGTTAATTAACATAAGGTAAGAGATTTGTTGGTATTTTCCCTGACAGCAAACTCCCATACTCTGTCTTGCTTGTATGCTTTCACATTTTCCCTTTGCTAATATAACATTTTACTTATTCATTAATCTGTTCTGGGCTGCATTGTTCTGTATGAAGTCAGCTTCTGAAATAATCTTAATCATTCTCCAACACATGATTCTCCAATCATTTTTCACAACAGCCTCTTTACTTTCTATTCAGTAAAGAGAGCAAATGCAAAAAATTTTGCTGCTCAATATCAGCATTCAGACCATTTGTATAAATAATGAGATTTTAGGGTACAACTCAGCCTCATGATAGCCCTTTAGTAAGCTCATTCCAGAATGAAATTTACTTAGAAGTGCAGCTACTTTTATGTCACTTATTTTAAATCTAGTTTAAGTGAATTACTTTGCCTCCACTTACACAGGTCAAAGGCTAAGACTGAAAATTTCAAAAAGAACACTGGTGAAAATTCTTTTAATGAACTAACCCACCAATGGGAATATCAAACTTCACTCACATATGCATTATCAATCAAGCCACTATTTGGCTAAGATGCTTGGCTGCTGCCGGAAGGAATAGACAAAGTCCTTTACTTTTGCTTTGCAAAACTACACCTTCATCAATATGTTAGCTTCAGGTATAGTTTATTGTTCCTGTTCTCTCAGATTTATTTCTTGAAGACAATTTTTTTTCCTAAAAGAAACCTTATTTGACAAATTTTGCTAGTTCTACTTTTCCACTTTGGCAGGAAAAACAGATACTTCCTAAGATACTTATTCCTTTCTGTATAACTATTTTTGAAATCTTTAGTGCCATACTTGAATATCTACCTTACTATGCTTGTACAAGATTTCAGAACTCAACAGGTCATGCATGACTACTAATTCTATCCCTGTGCCACATGGAAGATGTACAGGGATAGAATGTACAAGGATGCTGTATGCATCCTTCAATGTTAGCTCGTGGCCAACAAGGAAACACAATAAATGGAAATGAATAAAGATTAAAAGAAAATGAACCAGTGCCAGAAATCTTATTATTGTCTATCTATATTATTGTCCCCTGAATATCATTTCTGTGGATATGGGGATATGATATTTAAGACAACTCACCATGAGAAAAAAGGCAAAATTCTATATGGAGTAGGTAGCAAAGGAGAGCTCAGTCATAAACCTTGTATTGCCATGCAGTTAATTTGTCAGGTGTGGCATCCTAGCTTGTTAGCCAGCCTCTCTTTTGTACAAAAGATTCCAAACAATTTCTTTGTCCATGCATAGAAAAATCTTTTCTAACTTAGTTTAACCATGTCACCTGCTCTAGTCAAGAACAAAAACTTCTTCATCACACAAAGAATAGATCTTTTTTTATTTTTATTAAAATGAGTAAAAGAAGTTCTCTCTTTCTAAAAGAATGATTGGTGTAAATGCCAGGGCGAATAAAGTTCTTATGCATCAAATGAACAACACTCAAAGCTGAGGAAATATTACAGAACACACCAGAGATAGCACTACAGAAAATCATAATTGGTGCAATTTTTTCACACCACTGACAGCATAAGTTAAACACTTGCAAAGCACAAAGTTGCATTAGTGCCACCAAAGCCAAATGAATTTGTGAGTGCTATACGCCGTTTGTCCGTCTTCCACTCCTGAGCTGTCAATGGAACATAATTGAGATCAAACTCTGCCTCTGTTTTCTGTAGGTTTAGAGTAGGTGGCAAAATCCCATGGTAGCAGGACAGTGCAGTAAAAGCTGCTTCAATAGCTCCTGCAGCCCCCAAAAGATGTCCTGTTGCTCCTTTTGTTGAGGAAACTGCAATATTACGTGAGTGATCTTTAAAAAGTCTCTTGATTGCTTGATTCTCAGCAGCATCTCCTAGAGGTGTAGAAGTTGCATGTGCATTGACATATGTTACATCTTCAGGTTTGATCCCAGAATCCTTTATTGCTGCAGACATGCATCTAAGGAAAGGAAGACAACAGAATGCTGATTTGCCCAAAGTATTTCTGTCAAATGTACAAACCAAAAGAAAAAGCATAGGTTGTTTTAAAATGTTTATCAAGTGTGAAAATCTGCTTTAGCAGAGATATAAATGACAAGAGGTTAACTCCTCTAACTAAGGACATTAACATCTACATTAGGTGCCAGAGAAAGACAATAAAAATGAGGCCCACTATAAAATCAGACTTGCTGTTAAAAATTCCACAGCTAGAAAAAATACAAAGAAGAAAAAAATATATGAAAATCAGTCTCTACATTAATGTATCAAACACCCTTTTCACTGTAAGATTTGAAAACATTTGAGAGAGAAATAACTACCGATATTATTACAAAAATTTAGAGATGCACTCCCCGACAAAAATACTGGAAAATGAAAGAAAACATCTGCAGCCATCCTCCACATGAGCTTCTTTTGCATGCTGTCCACAAATCCCTATATTTCATTTTATAATGAAATTTACTGAAAGTCACACTCTTCAATCTCTGGCATGGTATGTTTAGTTTGATTCCTGTTGACTTGTGGACTGTGACTACCTCTTTAAAACCTGTTTTTTTATAAAAACTGTGGAAGGATCAACACAGCTCCACACTGCAATTTCTCATAGATTTCCCTCAAAGAAGATTAATCAGGTACCTCTCCTTGCACATAACAACAAAGTACTTCTGAGCAAAAGACCACTGACTCTTTTGAAATTTATGAAGAAAAAGGAAATAAAAGGAAGCTCAAAAACAGATAGCACAGGCTTCTGGACAAATTTAAATGTCTCTACTACAGCCTTACACCTTTAGAAGCATCCTTCTTTAGGGTGGAGGCCACTGACACTCACTGCCACTAGATACTGAGCCAATATTCAGGCAAAAGAGATTACTGATAATTATGAGATAGATTAATTTAGTTAAATACATTATCTGCAATGAATTTATTCACTTAAGGAGATACCAGATTACTTGTGTAGGATATTCCTTATATCCACAATTCTGAGTCTGGCTTTGCCTCTCCTTTCCTGCTGGTTTATTCCAACATATGTATTGGCCTCCAACAGAAGCAGTTATTAGAAGGTAGCAAAAAATATATTCCTCTGAATTTTTTTTGATGTGGCAAATAAAATTCCTACAAGAAAGTAAGATAAGCACATACATTCCAGATTTAATCCATATACCACTGCAATAACAAATTACTGGCTTGAAGACAGTATTAAAATGAATTATCTCAAGGGTGGAAATGCTCAACATTTTGGAGACACCCAGATTAATTTTCAACTCTTCCTACTGTGAATTTAATTTATATGCTACTGCAATCACAAAATACACAAAAATTCTATTATAATATATTGCCATATCATCTCAAGGGTAAACAAGTCTGAAAATATGAGATAAGACACTCCTGATTACTCATCTCACACCTAAGTCTGCAGAACAATTAAATATGAATCAAAGAGCATCAATGGAAACACGGTATATTTACAGTTCTAGAAAAATCTGTTAACCTCATAAAGATGCAAACACAGCTTTACAATACCATGCAGAAGTTTGATCTATTTGTGAAGTGATATATTGAATTTTGGTACTAAATACTTACATACATTCAGAATAAGGCAAACTAAATCTTTACTAGAGATTCCAATGCCAGCAATAGCACTCAGCCTACATGAAGCTCTCCAACTTCCACATGTAATTTAGCTGACAATTTAATTAGGTCAATGATAATGATTAGATGAGTATCATCTACTTGTGAACTGGTTTTGATGAGATAAACATTGAGGAAGCTTTACCACCTCCTTAAACAGTACTAAAGTGTATTTCTGCTATGCTACTTCACCAACACTCTTAGCTGCATCTGAATGAAGTACTGAATATTCTAACAAACTAGATCTTCTAAGTGCTCTACAGCTTTCATCACCTGAGATTTCTTGCAACAAATAACATGCTTTTGCAGGGGGGTGGGGGTCTATCTTCTTGATGGAAAAAGAGTGAAGGAGAACCTGAAAAGATTCTGTCTCACCACAAACACCTTAAAAAGAGGTTTCCATTGAGACTTATTTATATGAACAGCTGTATGCACCAAATGAAAAATGTTTTCACACAGAGGAAGCTTTCATAACTCTATGGAAAAAGGTTGATTCTACTGAGAACTGGCCTTCATCCTCCTACTACCAAAAGAGAATCGGGGCACAATGTCACCTGAAGCTCTATCATTTTTCAGATTTTTAAGCTTTTGGAACATTAATTCAAGACTGAACTTCCCTTCTCTGTGGAAAAATTTACAATGACAGAAACAAATGTACCCACTACAATTAACATATGAAGTAGTTATTACAATCAACACACAGAATTCTTACCTGAATGCACCGTCTCCCTCGGGATTAGGTGCTGTTATGTGGCAAGCATCACTGGACAGTCCATAACCCAAAACTTCTGCATAGATCCTAGCACCTCTCTGCACAGCATGTCCATGCTCTTCCAAGACCAGCACAGCAGCGCCCTCTCCCATTACAAACCCCTCCCTCTGCGAATCAAAGGGTCGACACGCTGTTTTAGGGCTCGAGTTAAAACTCGTGCTGAGGGCCCGGGCTCTTGCGAATCCAGCCAAAGACAAAGGACTAATGCAAGCCTCAGTCCCTCCAGCCAGCATGACATCAGCATCACCAGCAGCAATGAATCTAAAGGAGTCTCCAACTGCGTGTGCGCCTGTGGTACAAGCGGTTGACACAGCGTGATTTGGCCCTTTCAGTTGGTATCTAATGCTGATATGGCCTGCTGCCATATTGACCAAAATCTTCGGGACAAAAAAAGGGCTGACCTTACTGTAACCCTTTGTTTTAAATATGGCAGCTGTGTCAGAAATTTCTTCCAGTGGGACCATTCCCATCCCAATTGCCACACCAGCCGTTAAGCGGTCCTGTTCAGACTGGGGAGACCAGCCAGAGTCCTTCATTGCAAGCTCTGCTGCACTGATGGCCATCACGGTGGCAGAACTCATGGATTTGATCTCTGACTTCGAAACAAAGCTTTCTTCACTGAACTCACCCTCCTTATTTCCCCTTGGCACACACGCAGCCACTCTACATGGGATGCCTGCATATTCTTCCCCATCCAGTGATATAATTCCACTGCCTCCTTCCAGAAGGTGCTTCCACACAAACTGAGTCCCCACACCGAGAGGGGACACTAAGCCAATACCTGTAACAACTACTTTCCTTCGACATGCAGGCAGTGACTTGCTGAAAGCCCTTCTGTGGTTTTGTAAATGTAGATTTAAACTCAGACTCCAGAGATGAAGATTTGCAATCTTTAACAGATCCCGTGAGCACTGTGAGAACATGGTGGCAATAATCAGGCACATTCCTGTAAGTGGAGCAGGGTGGAGGGGGTGGGGAAAGACAAACACAACAATAAAGCAGACAATGTGGAAAACATTCCAAGAACATTAAATTAATAACCTGATTTTTACTTGACAGCCTGTTTTCAACCCTGAAGAAATGGATATAGTTTCTGTGTCTGTAACGAGGAATAGTATGAGCTATGGCAGATAATGGCAAAGAAACGTTCACTTTTGGAATGCCTCTAGTGAGCTCCTCTAGCTTAAGCTGCTGATGAACATGACTTAGCACCACTGTGGACTGTGAAGCACTCTGGTTTTGTTGCAAAATTTTCCCTGGAGAAACCACCAGCTGACTGGAGGCAGAAACAATGAGCATTAACAGCTTCACTCTCCTAAGGGAAAAAGTGTGTGTTCACCAGAAAGTGTGCGTCCCAAGCTGAGGATATCATCATCTCAACCTTCATGTCTGGCAGAACAGTCCAGAAACATCAAAGAGGAGTCAATAAACCTGTCCTGGTTCTGCTACTAATGTAATTACACATCTAGGACAAGACTCCCTCTCTTTCCACCTCTACCAACCCTTAATCAGCCTTGGGTTATGACACTGTCAGGGGACAGTATCTCCAGTAGCTGGAGCAAGATGTGGAGCACAGCACACCCTCTCTTGAAGGCAACACCACCAGACCGCTCATCACAAGAGGCACAGCAAATGATCTCAGAAG
This sequence comes from Ammospiza caudacuta, assembly GCF_027887145.1. Classification (NCBI taxonomy): domain Eukaryota; kingdom Metazoa; phylum Chordata; class Aves; order Passeriformes; family Passerellidae; genus Ammospiza; species Ammospiza caudacuta. The sequence goes on along the minus strand of NC_080593.1, from coordinate 39,824,361 downwards.
GCCTCTGCTGAGAACAAGTACTTGAGGAAGGACTAGAGGACTATGCCAAGCAGTGATGGTGCTCTACTGTGCCGTAGTCCAGAGCCAGTCTGATTGCACACATCTGACTGCTGGAGCAGGGCAGAGGCTGCAGTACAGCTCTAACACCTACAACACAGGCTGCAACAGGTTGCCTGCTTTTTGCCTTGTCCAAAGAGCAACTTGGCATCCCCAGCTCTTTGGTAAAATGGAGAGAGCTGTATGAAGACCATAAGGGACTGCTGGGCACTCCTGCTAAAATATCCACACCTGTGGCAGCACAAGTGCACTGCAGCATTACTAAAAAATGTCATGAAACCACACCTCTCTCCATTTTACTAAAGGCCTGGGTTGGAAGGGACCTTAAAGATCATCCCATTCCAACAGTCCCTGCCATGGGCACAGACACCTTTCACTAGATCAGGCAGCAGACACCAGCATCCAGCTGGTCTATTTATAGGGAATAAAAATAGTAAAAAATCGCATATTATATTTTATACATATTTTATGCAATTATTACATTTAATTATTTAAAAACTATTTTTAAAGGAGCCTCTTTTAAATCCTGACCCAAATCTGCCATTTCAGTTTTTTACGCCATTTAGCGTAAAACCTGGACTTTATAAAAGAGGTAGTATGTGTGTATACATGTATAAAAATATATATATCATAATATATTATGCATTATATAATGCAAGTCACATATATAAAAAAACACAACTGTAGTCATATTGTATGCATATTTATAGAGTATAATGTATTACATATATTCTGTAGATACACTAGATGATATATATTGTATACCATATACAATGTGTAAGATAATGTATTTTATACATATTATTATACATGCATAAATAATGTATAAGATAACACATTTTATCAATGTATATATATCCATATGCACATATAATATGACTGCAGAGCTCTGTAAGGCAGCTCGTCCCGCAGCCTTTACTGAAATGCCATCAGCCGGCGCCGAGCCGTCCGACCCAACACTGCCCGATACCTGCTGTGCGGGAAAACCAGGCGCAGGATAATTTCGCCCGGGAACAAGCGCTAGCGAACACCCCCAGGTGTTTTAAGGGCAATGACTACTTTTGATGTGTAAACCAGGAGCCAACCCCCGGCTCCCCCACACCGCCCAGCGCCGCCATTGCCGGCCAGGCCCGCCCCGCTGGGGGCGCCGTCCTCCCCACGCCCGGCCTGGGCTAAAACCCCCGCCTCCCTCCGCCAGCCCTCAGCGGTACCTCCGCGGGCCGCGCTCCCCCCCGCCCGGCAATGGTTCGCTCTGCTTCCCTCTCCCGTTCCGACGGCGGCGAGGCCGCACCACTCTGGAGGCGAGGGGGGAAAGAAGGAGATGCGCGGGGACCCGCGGTCCACGGCGCTTCCTGCCGCCAGGCCCCGCCCCGCGGGCGCCGCTGTGGGCGGGCGGGCAGCGCGATCGTGTGAATTGTCCAGAAACCAGGAAAGGCAATGAAATTATTTCCTTTCCAAGCCACGTGTCTCAGTCACGCAGAGGAGGAGTTAAAAAAAACAAACAAACAAAACAAATAGACAAACAAAAAACCCCAAAAACCCCCAAAACAACAACAACAAAAAAAACACAACAAAACCCCCCTAAAATCCTTCAAACTCTGGTGGAGTAATAAGTCTGTCCTTATCCTGGACAGACTACCATGGCAGAGCATGTTTGTCAAACTCCCATCAACAGAGACATGAATTAGTTACAGTGTGAGTTTGCTTGTTATACCTCTATATAATTTCAGTAAACAGCAATAAGAAAACTGAAATGAACTTACCGCCACACAAAAAAATAATGTTTATTAGCTGCAAACACAGCTACCTAAAAATACAAACTAGCAGGAAAAAGGAAAAAAAAGCCAAAAAGGACATGAACGTAATATTTAATAAATAATAAAATAAACATATGTGCACTTTTTTAAAATTAAGAGTCTGGTTTTAATTTAGAAATAAAATTCCTTGGGCATTTAATGTGTTAGCGATTTGTTGGAAGTTGGCGCTTGGTTTTCTAAGTTTTTCACGCTGCTTGCCTATGAGCACTTCCAAAGCATTGTTTACAAATGCCATACTGAGATGCATTGTGTATTTATATGCATGCATGTATAGCAATTTAGTAAATCTTTGTATTTCCTAAGGCAGCCAACATTGAAAGTCACATGCCTACATGAAACACATGGAAAGGAAATTAAAAGCTGAAGTAGCAGCCAAGGAATATGGCATCATTTTAAATTAAAGTTTTATTACTTTGGTACCAGTTCCTGAGGGCTGAACCAGTAACACTTTAACTATGCTAGTAAGAATAATGAATGTAATCTCAGCAAAAGTGAAGTGCCCTGTGTTAAATCTCAGTCTTTGTGAGGGATATGTACCCCTACCTTAAAAAGTCATAGAAGCTGAGCAGTGACCTGTCACAGGCAGGCAGCAGAGCCGCAGTGTAATATCACCTACAAAATCAGAAGGCAGCTTGAATTTTAAAAACCTCTCTTGCTTGGAACTCTTTAAACCTGCATTCCTGGTAAAGCAAATCTCCACAGGCCTTTGTGCCCAAGGTTGCTCATCACAGCTCTTTCAGTAGCAGCACAAACCAGATACCTAGAAGAAGAAGGCCAGGGGTTTTTTTTTTTGCCTCTCTGGGACGGACTGTGGGCAGTACAGGGTAGATGTCACAGCGAGGGCGAGTCACTGCAGTGACATTCCTGCTCAGGCAGCCCTGGGGACCTGGAGATGTGGCACCCTCAGTACAGTCAAACCAGGGCACTACAAAAATGGATTTATGTCCTTAATGACGTTACTGCCTGCCAGGGGGCTCCCGATGTTGCAAAAATATGGAATAGGTAAACATTGTCTTAAGAAATTATGTTCTTTGATCTTTGTATACTTTCAAGCCCAATCGACCAGAAAGGAGATGTAATCAAGCTCTAAGTTATGTGCAGGTGTTAGAAAGGCAAATTGCTTGTTGGCAGAATGCTTTTTTAAGGTTCCACATGTTCCAGTGAAATCACGCCTCAAAGAGGTGGAGGTTTACAAAGCTTGGGAAGAAGGATGTACCACTGTCAGTGGGCACAAAGAATGAGGAATTTATTGGACACAAGGACATTTAGCAGAACTCCCAAGATAAGGAAGAAACTAGCAAAGCCAACTCAGCAGCAGTGCTGGGATCAGCTCTGACTGGATAAAAGGTAATTCTGGCAAGGGGAGTTTGCAACCATCGACTAGACAGAAAAAATGGGCATGTTGGATAATCAGCATGTGAAAAATGTGTATTTTATGATTGGCTTTTCGCAAATATTAGAATGAATATTACATGTGTTGTGTTAGAAAGTAATGCTGTATTAATTTTCTTAAGTAGTGTGTTAAATATAGTTTTATGTTATTACAAAATGTTAAAATAGAAACTGTGCTATGTAGGATACTTTTTTTTCTAAAGAAAGGACTCGCACTGAGATAGCAGTCATAGAACACCTAAATCTTTCAGATAAAGAGAATTTATTGCTCCATTATCAGGAGAAATGAACTTCTTCCCACCTTGCTGGGGCAGAATGACGCCGTCAGGATTATGAGGAAGGAGTTGATGGTGCCCAGACAGAATCTTATATTTGAATGGAATTTATGCATCATGTATGAGATATATGAATATGCAACAGGCTATTGTTTTTAAGGGTTAATCCTCTGTTAATGCGCATCCTTTTTTGGGCTTATGCTGCTCAGAAAAAGGTACCCGGACGTCCGTAATGCTTTGTTTCTATTGTCTCATATTGTCCTAATTAAAATTGTCCAAATTATTATTACTTTAATTGCATTACTATTTTATAACCATTTTATTACTATTCAACTTTTAAAATTTTAAAAACAAGTGATTGGCGTTTTTCACAAACTTAAGAAGTCAAGGAACAATTTAACCAATAGAAGATAGCATGTTTATTAATAAGAGAACTGTGTAACTTGAATCCAATGAATATGAATGCCTTTGTTTGCTAGAATGCATAAATAGTGATAAATTTTGGTAGTCATCGTGCTGGCCTTGTGCACTCCTTTCTGCACCCATCTATAAATAAATCAAATACCTCGACCTGCAGATTGGGGCCTTGTACACCGGGTGAAAGAAGCTGCTTCGGGACACAGGGCCCGGTGTGGCCGGGAGGTCCCGCTGCCCAGAGGGGTGCGGGGTCGGGATTAAACCCTTTAAAGGGGGGCTCTTTAGGGGCCCCCCAAATCCCCAAACGCGCGGCTGCGGCGCGGGGGCTGCCAGCGGTGACCCCGCCGCTCCTACTGCGCATGCGCCCAGCGGCGGGCGGTGCTGCCCGGCTGAGGGTGTCACCTCGGTGCTCGCACGGCGCATGCGCTTGGCGCAGGGCTGGGGTGGGCGGTGCGGCGCGGGGGGCGGGCAGCGATGGCGGCTGCCCTGGGGCTCTCGTCCTCGCCGGGCTCCCCCGCCGTGAGCGAGCTGTGCCAGAACAGGCGGGAGATCTTCCTGGAGGCCTCGCGGCTGCTCCTCACTTACGCTGACAACATCCTCCGGTGAGCGGGGTCGGCGCCCTCGGTCCGCGGGCGGTGCCGCAGGGTCCCGCCGGCCGCTCCCCGGCTCCGCGCGGCGCTTTCGGTTCTGTTGTGTAATACCAGAGCTCAGAAGCGTCTCGCGTGGTTTTGTCGCTATTTTAAAATTAATGTTGCTTGCATTAACAGAGGTGTAGTGTTCTGGATTTCAGTTTCTTTATTTATTGCTCGTTGGTTTGTTTTGAAAGTTTAGGAGTTTGTGTATTAACCACAAGATGATGCCTTATTCTGATTTTCCACCTTAGGTGAGTATTGAACTACCTAAAAACGAGTGGATGCACAGCAAGTAATTCAACTTGATTTAAACTTATTTTTTACTTCATTTAGATATTTTTTTTATTCTACTTTTTTGCTTTCCCTGTGCTTCTGACTTGGCAGGGTTGGTACCGAGAGTTAATTATAGCTGAGTTTCTGCGAGGTGGCTCTGTCGGGTGCCCACACCCGGCAGTTCGTGTGATTGACCTTGGTGTCTCCGGCAGCTCCAGGTGCACGGGCTGCCCCTCCCTGGCTGTGTCTGCCTTGTCAACCACTTGTTAAAGCTGCTGACAGAGAATGGCGAGTCCCGGGCTGGCTTCTTTTAAAGAAAGAGGCGAGAGAAAAAGGTTTTTAAAGGAATTGAAAGAGGAAAGGGAACTGAAAGGTAGTAAAGAGACTACAGTCGTTCCACTCAAGTACCAGGTAGTTTAGCACAGCTTCGGTGGTGGTGCCAAAGCCATCCAGCATTAATCTGGCAGGTTCAATTGGAATGCACCACGTATAAGGGGATGTGAAATTGTCTCTTAGCCCTTTTGGGTATCACTACAAAACATGAATTCATGAGCATAAGTTGCAAGTTAAACTTTAGCACCAGTTGGTAACTCAGAACTAAGCACGAGAAACATTTATAAAGTCTTAAGTTTTATGTAGGTTTTGCCTAAGTGATGTAAATGAAACTAAACTTTAAAAAAAATTTTTCACAGTTACCCAGCTTTTAAGTGTCTCCTTCATTTGCAGATATAATTATAACTTTCAATTTGTTCAGGAATCCCTATGAGGAAAAATACAGATTAATTCGGATTGGAAATCCAGCATTTTCTACAAGGTTGTTGCCTGTCAGAGGAGCTGTTGAATGTTTATTTGAGATGGGGTTTCAAGAGGTGAGTATAATGTAATAACTTCAGGTATCTTCATCTGTTTACATAATGAAATTGAAAATTGGATTTTTTTTTTCTGTTTCTTTTTCTTGCAAGGCAGTAGATTTTAGGGCAGTTGGTGTTTTCTTTCAGTCCTTGTCCACAAATATCTGTAGCTAACCAGCAGAGAATTTAGATGTGGCTGCTTCAGAAAAATGATGAGCTAACCTAATGCATAACAAGATTTTTGTTTTGCTGCTCAGGCACTGCTGGTTTACTGAATGGCTAGATACATATCCATGCTGGCACAAAGGAAGTGGTGGGAAGCAGGGTGGAAACCCCTTCTCTTTGTAGTAATGTGCTGTCTGTTTGACATCAGACATTATAAATGAGTGTTGAAACTGTCATTTTAAAGGGAGAAAAAAAATTTAAGAAGCTCTACTCTTCTTCATGTTCCTACCATTAGTAGGGCCCTGTAGTGATTTAGATAAGGGAAGCTGATCTGATGAAAACTTAATCTTCCAAAACGAAACCAGAGATGTTTTCAGCCAGTTCACAGCACAGCTGCACAAGTACTGGTGCTGTCAAGACAGCAGTGAAGGGCAATAGACTGACTGTTCAAGTAGTAGTAGGAGGGTGAGTCCTTCAAAGCCCATTTTTAAAAGTTATGAAATGTTATCCTAAAATAGTGTTGCCTGAATCTTAATTATTTTGCATTCAGAAGGATGCGTTTCAAAGATTGCTTTGTGTTCTGCTGTGGTCCCTGACTTGGTGGAACTTAAAGTGTCAAAGCTTGTTAAACTAGAAGCAGTTTTTATAATTACTGGAAACCCAACTCTTGTTTAACAGTGCAAAGCTCTGGCTTTACTTTAATTTGTCTGTTTGATGCTACAAACTGTATGGGTATGTACATTATGTTACTTAGGTCCAGCTGTCATGAGACCTCTGCCTTCTCTTTGGGTAAAGTTACTACTATAATTTGTTTATTAAAAGAAAAAGTCAACTGAAAGAAGTGGTGACTGCAGAGGGAGAAACGGTTTGTGGATTTATTCTTATGTGGGTGCTCAGGAGACTTTGAATGGTGTATTTTAACCAGGAGGTGGGTGGTGTAGGTGGGGCCAGTTCTCTGAGAGTGTGTTGTCTCAGTCTTATGTTACTGTGTCTGTCAAAGCTGGAGCTCATAAACTTCTCTTCAACTGCATGGCTAATATTGTTCCTTCTTTTGCTTCTGCTTGATAATGGATTGATACATTCCATTTAGTTTTGTGGGTTTTTTTAAGTGTTAACACCAAGTCTCCATCTGCAGTGATATGTGACCTCAAGTAATTGTAGGTAAACAAATTACCTTAATAAATAGAAGTGCTGCAGTGGTAGAAACTGAAACTGTTAAGGGATGAATGCTTCAGGCTATTCATGTTTTTAGTAACCTGTTCCTTTATGTTAAGCACAGATACTTGATTCTGTCATAATGACTGATCTCTTGTTATGCTACCAGTAATCATGTTGCAGTCAAAAATAAAACCCAAAAATCAACCCAGGTACCAGCTGTAATAAGAGTAATATTGCCTGAGAACTTAAAACTTCAACATAAAAGATACCAGTATGTATGAGAATTTCCAGCAAATGCTGTCCTCGGGGCTTCTTCCCTCAGCATTGGATGTCTTCCTGTGTTGACTAGGATTTAATTACTGTACTATGAGAACTGAGCATTAATTGTTCATTTCTGTTGTTGCTGCTTTCTGTGCCAAACCATAACTGCACAGCCCATGAATGGCTCCACAAAATAAATTACTAACCAAAGCATGTTGGTATAAGCTCTGTTTCTCTAGATTGACTCTAGATTCTTTATCTAGTAGGCTTCTGAAGTTGTGAGAGGCTTCAGGTTTCTATTGTAAGGGACCTAATCTAAAAAGCTGAATCCTGCCAAGCCTTAGGATGCTAACTTCCAGTAAACTCTGCAGCTAAAGTTACAGCTCATTGACCAGCTTAGACGTGCATTAACTGCTGAATTCACTTGTCTAAATTTCAGGGAGAAACTCACCTGGTTTTCCCTAAGGAAGCTTCAATTGAGCAGCTACGTAAAATCAGAGACTTAATTGCTGGAGAGAGGAGTAGCAGACTGAATGAGTCAAACCAAATCCACAGATCAGGATCCTCTGAAGCTGTCAGCAGCACTCAGACAGCTGCACAGCACCCTTCAGGACCTGTTGCCCCTGCCCGTCAGCGACCAGAAACATCACTTGTGCAATCTCTTGAAATGGTAATTATGATCTGCAAACTTCATAGGCTCCTTAGTCTTGCATATAAAGATTGAAGAAGAATTTACTGTTAGGACAGTTAAATGCTCAGAGAAAATGAGTAGACTCCAAATAAGCACATTGTTAAGCCTAGAGCAGCTTGGTCTGACCACATTGCTAATCTTGCTTTGAGAAGGTTGGACTAGGCATTTTTTCCCCAAGTGGTTTCTCAAAGTTTTTGAGTGTTTTCTTCAGTTTACATACAACTTAAGCATGAAATGTGCTATAAACAGAATATTAGCAGGAGATTTTGTTGAAGATGTCCATGAATATTCTGTTGATTGGAGTGTGAAGAAAAAAAGCTGATATTTGTTGAAAAGGAGCAGCAAGATGGAAAACAAGGGGGAGAGTGGGAAGCTAAAACTAGGGTTGTGTTTGGTGTTTGAGTGCCGGCAGAAGAAGAGGAGCATAACCATAATGCTTATAATTGTTGCTGTCTTGGTTCATGCATTATGATCTCTATGTGTAGCCTGTGAGGAGGGCTTTCTTTTTTCACATGTGCCTGTCATTAAAAACAGAAATTTAGCCAAACAAGTACAAATTTATAGTTATTTAGGCTAAGTTTCCCTTGTCCAAGAAGTTGAGGTGAAGTTCCTGATCAAGGCAGAGCAGAGACCTTTCATCTGATGTTAATTGGCCTAATGGGAGAAGACTCACCACCTCATACAACTTTGAAAAACTAAGTTACACCTCTTGATAGAAGCTTTTGAGGATGCTTTGGTTTAACTTTCTGAAGAGTTTTTCCTCCTAGAACCAGTGTCACTTTAATCTCAAAGTTGGTGTAAGATTAATCCTTCCAAAAGCTCACTTGCCATGCATCCTTAAACACAATTTGCATGTTTTACATTATATTATCAGTATATTGTTGGATATGAACCATGACATACTGTTTCTTCCCAATGCCTACCCAAGTCAGTGAATGAGAAATGGCAAAGCATTATTTGAAGTGATGGCTTTTGGGGATAGAGAGCACTGAATGAGCCATCCTCACACAAAAGGTCTTTTGGGAAAACCACTGTTGTAGGCATGTTGTATTGAGACATTTAATCTAATTATGTTAGCATGGAAGTAGTTGTCTCTAAAATATGCTGACTGCATTTGTTTTACTTTGTTTGGAGGTTTCTGGGTTGGTTTTTTGACCTGCTTCTAGATTTTTACTGTTTCAGTCACTTCTGCAGTGGTGGTTGGAAGCAATTATGAAACCTGTAGAATGATTTGCTGCTGCTGTACTGCTTAGTAAGGGAAGCTTTAAGTTGAACCTACAGTGACAACGATGTTGCACAATGTTGACACAATGTGTTCAGAGGTTAATCCTTGCAATTTCTAGTTATTCTGCCCCAACATACACTAGCCATCAGAGTTGTGGATCCATTTCTCTGAAACTATTCATTTTCCATGCCTGGGTGGTGGGACCAAAATTGCTACTATTTAGAAGCGTTAGTAATGCAGTGTTTGCACTCTGTTAGAATGCTCTATTTAGTTGATCTCTACAGGGAACTGTACTGATAGGTCTCTGAGCCAGTGAATTTGGTCTTTATAGTCTGAATTGATTAGAAGGAAGTCTGGCACTGACTTGGCCATTTTGCTTGCACAGCAGTGGGGATTTGTTTTCCAGTGAGAATGCTGCAGAGTTATAGTTGTGTTATTGTTGTATGCACTGCTGACAGATGTCAGAGAGATTTAGAGTTGTGTCTGTAGTGCAAGCATTTTTTTCTTGCCTGTGTGTTTCACCTGTCATTCATGGGAGGCCTGGTAAATGCAGGGAAAAGCAAATTATTTGAAAGAACAGAGGAATATTCCTAAATACACAGTTCTAGGAACCTAGCCCACCATGAATTTGCCTCATTGTTTTCTTCTGCATTTCTTGTCATAAAATATTCTTGAGACTTAGGAGGAGAGCTATGGCTAGTTGTTAATTCTGGTGGATGGATTCTGATCCCTTCCTGAATGGCATAGTGATTACAGGAGGAAAGGTGTATCCAAACTTAGAACTGCAGCAAGCTTCACCTGGCTTCTACGATTAAATGTTTGCATAACACTTCATATAGTGGCTTTTATAAAGCAGATTAAGCACTACTGTAACACTGATGGTTTTGCATCAGAAACCCAAGTTGTCAGAGAGTCTGGGAGACTTCCTGTTGTGCTGAGCAATATCCCTGCATACCCTTTCAGGAAGCTGATGGACCATGAAGGTCTTAAGGCCTTTGGCAATCTCTAATGTCCCTTATTTCTTCCTTTCAACTTGCATTAAATGAATCTGGACACAATGGAGTTTATGATGTTAAACCAGTTACCTACAGCTGATGAGCTCCAGGAAAAGCAAAACAAGCTCTGTTCTGTTTTAGCAGTTATGAAAATGAAGGACTGATACTGAAGTACTGTAACAGCATCAAAACAAGCACTTGTAATTGGAGTGCTCCTTTAAAAGAAGTTTTCTTCTGAAGCATTCTCACACCTGGGTGTATGATACTGCATTTGCTGCAAGCCTCTCAGGAAAGCATTGCATTTTTGATTAAATTAAAATCACAGTTAACAAGGCTAAAGGCTGAAGCATGATGTAACAATAGAGAAAAGGTAATTTAGCAGTGCCACAGACTTCCCCCAAAAATATGCCAGACTCTTACTTTCAAAATCCCATTTCACCTTCTGTATTGTTCCCTTTTAAATGGGAACAAATTGTTTGCTCAGCTACCAGCTTCATTATTATTAACCTCAGCTGTTAGTTTTGGTATCTGTGTTGTACCTTATTGTGTGCAACGTGCCTCTAGGTGACACTTAGGATAACTGACTGAAGGAAACCTTGTTCTTTTATCCAGTTGCTCCTGAAACTGCGTGGTTCAGTGGCTGGGTACTGGGCTGTCTATATAAACCTCTACCAGAACTGATCTATAAGAGAAGGAAGTAGAAACAGACAAGCAACATTCATGAATAAGAAATAATAAGCAGAATACATCAATAATATAGTTCTACAAACCAGTGTAGCAGTGCCCAGAAAATGAAAGCAATTGCATGTCTTTGTGGATTTTGGGTAAACAGTCCAAAAGAAAGGAGAAGGAGATTAGGTGGGGAAGAGAAGCCAAAGATTTTTCCATTAAAGGTGTCTTCAAAAACAGTTTTCTCCCTAAGTTAATTGATTTTTCACTCAAGACACCATTCAGAATGCTCAGAGACAGCAAGACTAGCTTTACGGTTTGAGTGGTGGTGTCTTCAGTTCTTGTTGATATCTTTGCAAATAAACATTTCACTGTAAATAAATATATAATGTAAACATGAACATAGAATTATGACTGACTTAAACTAAAATAGGAGATCTTGGTTATTCTTGGCGCGAAGGTGAAAATTCATAAATCATCTTGTGATTGAAAATCCTTTTGCAGGCTGCAAAAATCTTGAAAACACTTCAGACAAAATTTGAGGGTCTTGTGTTGATGTATGAGAATCCTTCTATTCAGCAAAAAGCACTGGCTGCAATTCCCCTCCAGGAATTGAAAAGCAAAGCTCAGAAAAAGCTAGCACAAGCTACAAGACTGGACAAAGGTAATGCTGCCAAGTTAAGGTGTATGTGAAAGTGGAAGTGTTCTTTCAAACATAGCATACATTGTTGGTGTGTGTTTGGTCATATGTCTGCAGGTTCCAAATGCTGTTTCTAAATTGGAATTGCCTTCTTCCTAATTTACTACTTACTTCTCTTACTTTTATTTCGCTTTTGTCATCCGTCTTCTACTGCTCTTATGTAGAAATTTTGGACTCTCTGTATTAGTAGAAAAAAGCACTGGGGAAACAAATGTTGCATTCCTTGAATCTCAAGTGAAATAGCTACAAGAAGAGGAGGGGAGCTTCTTGTTCAAGTAGTCATTGTTGTGAAATTCTCAGAGTGCAGTTTTCCTGTATGTACTATGGTTCTAAATTCAGAATAAAACTTTAAATACCACTTCTCTTTTTTAAAGTGATATTGGTGAAATTTTGAATGAGATCTTTCCAAGATGCAACCTGATTCAAGCAAATGATCACTTTCCTTCCTAATCCTTAAATGAATAGGGTTATACCCTGTTCCTCATGAAGCTAGATATGAAATGTAGGCATAAATACTTGTGGCATCAGTGTTTAAAATTTATACTTTCTTCATAAATGTGAATTTGTTTTGAATGTATGAAGTTTTTGTCAATTAAAATGACATATTTCTATTTTCAGGTGATGGTTTTAGATTTGTTTCAGTGGCATGGTAAAATGTTACTTCTATAAGATAAATATTTTAAAAAATACAATTCCAAGATCATATTTAAACAAAAAAATCATTTTCACCATGAATCTTTGATAGAAGACTGTTTCAAGCAATTCTGCTGAATTTATAGGAGTGCTGTTGGTTTGCAAACAAAAAAAAAATCTCTTCGTATGTTTTTTATAAATTACTATGTGGTGTCTCATACAGCCACACAGTAATATGTAATTGTGGCTTTGGCATTAAGGAAATTTTTGACAATGGATTTTCTTAGTAATTTTTCTTTTATAAAACTGTATTGGGAAGTAAGAAACCATGTGAACAATTGCAAAGCATTCTTATTCAGCAGCATGGGACAATACATTGGGGAAAAGAGATTTAGCAGTAATAAATTACAAGTATTAAATTTCTTTATAAAGGAAAATAATCAAGAACAAGCCTGCCTCTTAGACTCTGTTTTAATACTACTGTGCACATTGTTTAAAAAGGGGAAGGAAGGGAGAGGATAGTGCCCTGAGTGCTTCTTCCCAAACCATCAGGCTGATTTAGTCAAAATGGCTTCCAGACCTTAATTTAGATACAGATAAAGGGGAAGGGCTGGGATTCCACTGTTTCAGATTGTGACAGCTTGAAAGCATTTTTCAAGAGCTTTATAGAAACATGTATTTTGGAATGGACTATGTATGAGATGTTTGGGTAATTGGTTTTCAGCTTCTTGGTTTCTGTCCTGCTGCATTAAGACTGTCACCTCTAGGAATAAATATTTAGTGCTAGGAGACACTTGTTTTTGGGATAGGCCTTGCAACACATAGTGAGCATTTTTGGCTCATAAAGACTAGGAAGGTAACAGTCATTTGATGAGAATTATGGCTTTGATTTTATTTTTTCTCTTTGCCACATTTCATTAGAAAGATGGACTGAACAGTCAAAAATAGCTGTGTATCCCAGCCAACTGTTTTTTGTTCAAAGAAATCACATTTGTCATTTTTCCATGTGATGTTTTAATGAAGGATTTATTTTGCAAATCAAGGGAAGAATGTTTATAGCGTAGCAGTCATATTTTCACAGATGGGTTCTACTTTGAGTGTTGTTATCCAGGAAAAGAGAGTATGGCCTGTGCTTGAAATATTTTCATTCAGCTTTTAGCAAAAAATTTGAATATATAAGCATATCCATTTTGTAAGCAGTGAGCCTTTCTCTGAGTGTTACAGCACAAAGGTTTTCAACATACCCGAGTAAAAATGGAAATTTTACCATAATTAGAAGTCAGGTGTTCTTGTTTTGATTAACAGATGATCTCTTCTCATGCAATGTGTGTTTAATGGTGTTAATGCTCCTACAGAGACCTTTGTACCAAGGATGACTACAGCTTCAGAGCAAGATGTGAAATTAACTTAGGGTTTTTTTCACCATGCTGAAAAAGTGCATAAATTTTTAGTGCAACTGCCTTCAATTTCCTTCTAGCAACATTTTTACGAATTTATTTTATATGTTAATATTCATTAGTCAAACCTGTCTGCACTGTGACTAGAATAAAGCTGTAGTGCATAAAAATAACAGACAGTAATACCTATGATTGCAGTGTGGCCTAGGTGATAAAGTTTTTAGGAAGAATTATTTGAATATTTATGTATCTGAGAAGGAAGAGTATCTCTCTGCACATTGTAATAGGATGTGCTTTTAAAGATTCTAAGGAGTTTAAATGAATGGATCTTTCCTGAAAAACTGGATTTTTAGATGGTTCTTTTTAGGTAAAATGGGGCTATTTCCACGTGTCAGAACAGTGAGAATATGTAAGTAGGTTCTAACTCCTGTTGTAAGCAGGAAAATGAGCCAGAACAGTCTGGTGTGGTGAAATCAGTTAGAGTAGAAAACAAAAGACATCTTGTGTCTGCCTTGGGTAAGCTGAGAAAGGTGTTTATTTGCTGAAATTAGAACAAACTCAACACGTTTGCATGCTATATACGTATTTTCTACAATAATGAGGCAGTGTTTGTAGAAGGTCTGTTTATAGAAAGCCTGTACACCTGGTTGCTTAGATTGCTGCCAGTGTCTGGTTCTTTGGTATGTTGAAATCAAAACAATTGTTATTCCTATGAATAGGAAAATATTTTGGAGCAGAAAAATAATTAACTCTCTGTTCCAAAGTCCTGGAAGAGTATGAAGGGCATCAGGAACTTCATCAGGCTGAAATATAAATATGACTCTCTTTTCTGAGCAATTTTTCATTCTCCTTCTAGCTATAGTATTAAGTACTGCAGTTTTTTGTTCTCAAGTTTGAACTTACTCAGACTTGACAATTTAGATTTTCTTTTTTGTATGTATTTAAGTAATATACAAAGCATTTTAATATGGATTTTATTTAAAAGTACATAAAAATAAATAAAGGCCTAGTGATGCTAATTTGCATAGGCACTGTTAAATTCAACTAAATTATTTTTCCATTTGAACTAACTGTGTGTTGTATAAATTTTACAGGTGCACATGTGAGTGAAGAGGACTTCTTATTGTTGGAGCTTTTGGACTGGTTTAAGACTTCCTTTTTTCATTGGGTAAATAGTCTTCCTTGCAGCAGGTGTGGTGGGCAGACAGAGCCTAAAAGTGGCTACCTGCTGCCTACTGATGATGATCTAAGGTGGGATGCCAGACGAGTGGAAAACCATTACTGCAACCAGTGTCAGCTCTGTAACAGATTCCCAAGGTGAGCATACAGAAACTTGCTGCCTTTTTTCTTTCAAGAAACAGCTTTGTATTTGTGCATTTTGTGAACAGGTGAGAAGTTGTTAATTCAGAAAGTAGAGAAGCTGTTTTAAGTAACATGATAGAATGTTTGATGAACCAGCAATTTCTCTGCAAAATCAGAGATTTTTAAAAACAATATATGCTTTCTCTTATGTGGACCTGTTCTGAATACTTGCCTGGCTTGTTTGGGTTTTTTTTTTAATGTTAATTTGATGAACTACAGCTTCTAAATAAAATATGTTAATATTGGCAACTATATGTAGGTAGTGTTTTGTTATTGCAGGGAAAACTTCACTTCTGCAGAAAATCACAGCATAGCGTACATCTTTTGCTGAGTCTATAGCAGAAGAACAAATATACAATTTATTTATACTTTTTTTTTTTTGTGGCATTTAGACATTTTGCTAACTGTTTAAAGGATCAGCATAAAAGTAGTATTTTAAGATGTCTAAATTAATTTTGGAAACTTAACCAGATTTGTTTTGGTGCTGCTATAAACGTATGATGGAGTCGTGTGAGTTGAGGTAGCATTCTTGTATTTTGTGCAGTATAGCAATTATTTCCATTATCTTCTGTGGACTGATTGATACTGAAGTCTGTTCAGATCATCAAAACACGATCTAAAGATTTCTGAAAGGTGAAATGTATTTTTAATTGTTCTTGTTTTGTGTTGTTTTTCTCCTGTAGGTATAACAACCCTGAAAAACTTCTGGAAACCAGACGTGGACGCTGTGGCGAGTGGGCCAACTGTTTTACACTGTGCTGCAGAGCTGTGGGGTTTGAGGCAAGATACGTCTGGGACCATACAGGTATCGATGTTCTGGAGTATTGTAACATTAATGCAAACCTGTGCAAAAGCAGGTTATGCATTTTATGTCTCTCAGATCATATTAGCCATCAGGCAGCATGTGCAGTTACACAGTCAGCCAACAAAGACAATATCTGTTCAATTTCTTGTCCTGCCTGATGAGGTGAAATACAGTTCTGCAACTAAGGTCAGATGACTGATTTCAGAATGATACAGTCTTTAGCTGAATGTAAGGGTCTGATCCTAAGAAGGAGGAAGTTTTGGTAGTTTCTCTATGTAGATGAACAGAAAACATGCTCTTTCACCTGTTCATTTAATAAGTTGGAAAAAGTTACAATATTCTGCAAGATTAGAATAGAGGCTCCATCTTTATAAGTCATTGTTTATTCTTGGCCTTTGTTACATAGATCATGTGTGGACTGAAGTATATTCTTCATCTCAGAAAAGATGGCTTCACTGTGATCCTTGTGAAAATGTGTGTGATAAGCCTCTTCTCTATGAAGCTGGCTGGGGAAAGAAGCTCTCCTACATAATTGCATTCTCCAAAGATGAGGTAGGAGTAATGATGCTAATAATAAACAAACTTGCCCTAAGCAAGTGTGCAGTGTATTCCACCTTGGTGTGATTTTCCCAATTATTGTAGAAAAGCATACTTTTATTAACTAGCCTCTTTAAACGAAGCAAGATAGATGGAAATTTTTGGTTGCTTTATTTTCTTCCATTTGTGCTTGAGGTGGTTGATGTCACCTGGAGATACAGCAGTAAACATGAAGAAGTACTCTCTAGAAGGACGGTGCTCAGCGAAGCTACGCTGCGAGAGACAATTAATGCACTAAATAGAACGGTATGTAACCTTGCTTCAGTGGGTTTCTGAGAGTGAAACACAAGTATCTGCAGGAATATGTGAAGTCCTCGAACAAAGGAATGCTTTTGGTAACCTCACAGGAATATCCATGCACTGTGGATATAAAAAATGCTGTTAATTACTCATTTTATCCCGAATACATAGAAATCAGTGGCAGTGCTGAGCTTGTGGGAAATAAGGCTCTTACATACCTTTATTTATCATATTATCTCTTACATACACAGATGTGTGTGTATTTATTGTTTTTCTTAGGGACTTTGGAGCAGACTTATACTTGCTGGGAGTAAACTGCAACTCGTTAGTAACTATGTGGAACTCCTTCAGGGTGACTGAACGTTTTCCACATCAGGGCTGCTATATGTTGAAAACAGTAGCATTTACAGTTGTAAGAAATGCAGGTTTAGTTTTCTTTCAATGATTTTTTACAAGCTCTAGGAAGTGAGGGAAATTATTCATGGGCTGTTTCCAAGACTTCCAAAAGGTGTTGATACCATCAGCAGAGCTTTGACACAGA
The DNA here is from genome assembly GCF_027887145.1 of Ammospiza caudacuta. Lineage (NCBI taxonomy): Eukaryota > Metazoa > Chordata > Aves > Passeriformes > Passerellidae > Ammospiza > Ammospiza caudacuta. The sequence continues at coordinate 39,807,208 of NC_080593.1, read as the reverse complement.
GCCATTTGTGTTTACAATGTTCATGCTTAACATCCCCAAAATGCATGGAGCCATTTGCACCTGCATGTCATGGTTGCAGAACTTCTCTGCTAAGCTTTTTCCACTCCCTACTTGGGACACCAGGAACTTGATGCAATATACTAGAATACCATAAAACTTTGAACCACCTTGAGGTTTCTCTTTTGTTCTCCCTTCCTTACAGGGCTAATTCCCATGCATGGAAACTTTAGTTCCAGTGGTAGTATACAGCTGATGACTTAAAAAACAGATTAAGCCTTTTTTGAGGCCTGCTGGTTTGGGAGTGTTAGCCATACATTAAGATTGTGAATAATTGAGCTGGACTAATATTTTGAGACCAGGGCTTGAAATAATTTTAACAGTAGTGAAAAATTAAAGTCACAGAGCAGAGCACTGTGAAGAGTAACCAGAGCATCAAAGTGCTTAAAGGAAATTGTGGATTGGTGTTGTTAATTTAGGATAAACCATATCAAGCTTCCTCTGAGCTGGAGCAAGATCAGCAGCGCTGCATAAGGATGTCCTAAGTGTCAGGGCAACTGTTAAGACTCAGGAAGGCCTGATGTTTCATAGAAAACTGCTGCAACCACTGGTTGTCATCCATGAACACAAGCAGAGGTGTGTTTCCCCCCTTGCTGTGTTAAAACTGGTATTTGGCATCTGGAATTTGTTCAGCTGGAGCTGTTTCTCATAATTTCTCTGTATCTACTTTTCTTCATACAATTCCACATTGTTTGGAACAAAAAAGTCTTCAAATGTTTCTTTTGTGTAATCTCTATTAGCAAAACTTGCTGGGGTCAGAACTGCTTTTGAGACAATTGAAATGCTTATCAGCCTCAAGTTTCAGGTCCCAGTGGGCTGAGTGTGCATGCCTTGGGTGATCACCAAAGCAGAAAAAAAGACGATGCATGTAATAGTTTATATACTCAATGTTGATCTTTTTTCAGCCCCATGTGAGTTTATCCACAGTTAAAAGAATGAAAGGCTTCACATTCCAGATTTGTTTATTTGACATGAAGATCATATAGACAAAATACTGACATCTCAATAAATTGTTTCAAAGTTGTTTACAAAAAAATTGCTCATAGATATATTCATGTAGGTAAAGACATGTAATTCTCTTTTATTTTTCGCTAATCTTTCTGGAACTAAGTTTTTCTTGATTTTTCTGATGTTTGTAAAACAGAGATGTCATGGTTTGTTTATGACCAAATCAGTGAAATAATGCTTTCAAAGATTTTTGTTTGGGCTTAATCACAAAACCAAAACTGTTGCCAACTAAGTCACTGCACCTTAGAGAAGAAAAATTTGACCACAACTGATTCTTTGCCTTCTCTTTCCTCCAAATAATATTGAAAATGGCTATGGTCCAGTATACATATGAATAGCTATGAAAACTGTTATGGAAGAATTTTATCATCCAAATTAATGTATTAAAGAAAAAGCACAAACATTATTTTAAAAGAATTCCTTACAGTGCCTGAAAGTTCCTAGAGAAAACACTGCTGTCACATAACTGTGTACTTATGACTAGTTTGTATTTGTATTTGTGGTATAAGATTAATGGCTCTAACAATCAGTCTAGACTTTAAATGTTAATCCATTTTTTCAATCCTATTTTTCCCTGTTGGTGTCACTCTAGAGCAGAATTACAAATACCATTTTTCTGAATGCTTTCTTTTTTCCTAAATGTCTTTTTTCAGAGACAAAAGTCTTTGTCAGAAAATAGAAAAAGAGAGCTCCTGGAAAGGACTATTGTGGAGCTTGTTGAGTTTATTTCTCCTAGAACACCTAAACCTGGAGAATATGGTGGAAGAACATCAGGCTCAATGGCTTGGCGAGTAGCCAGAGGTGAAATTGGTTCAGAGGTATTTAACTTTTGCACTGATGACCATCTTAGAGGTAGCTAACTAAGAATTTGTGATTATGGTCTGTAAAAAAACAAACAAAAAAACCCCCACCAAAAACAAAACCAAAAAAAATTCATGGTAGATAGCCAGATTCAGCTCAAATAAGTGAATCTTGCAAAAACATTAGGTGAAAGTTTGATGTGAATTCAGTAGAGGTCCATGAGTAATTTTTGAGAATTGATGGTGGTCTATTGATTCTAATAATGTTTGGGACTTCTTGATATAAAATGTATTTTGTTCTTAAAAGTTAAAAATACTTATTTCATTTAAATTAGTTAGTTTGACAGAGCTAGAAAGTTCAAGTTAGTTAGATTGGGAAAATTGTAAAAAAATGTTGTATTTGTATTATTAGGTACTTCCAGGTTTAAACCAATAGTAGGTTTTGACCAACTATTTTTGTTACTAAAAATGTGGGAGCAATTAGAATTGTGTAAATTTAACAATCTCTTAAATAATAAGCTTTATTGATTTTCACATCAGTATTTTTTACTGTTTCCAAAAGCAAGGGTTGACTTTTATGCTAAGATACAGTTTCCCAGAACCATAATAATACTTAGCTTGAGTCAGGATATGAAGATGTGTCTTAAATTTTGTAGCAATCCCATCATGTGGAATGTCTGTCCCGTACAGAAACAGTTGAGTGAAAGTAATGAGCTTCTTAAGATTGTCTTAGTTTAAGAAACTAATAGTTTATTGCAGTTCTCTATTGTTTGGAAGACTTAATTTCTGAAACTCTTAAGAACAATTACTTAAAAAAATATAATACTGTGAAGGTAAAAATTTTGTACTTTTAAGTTTTTTGAAGTTGATTTGTAAACTGGCATACACAAGCACCTGTATATGGTAGTTACAGGTTTGCTATTCAGAATACCATTTACTTATTCACTGTACAAGCAATGTACTCAGCATAAAAATTTTCTGTTCTGAAACTCTCATTTCTTACTTAGATGATACTATTTCATGTTAGTTTGTTAAAAAATTACTTCTGAAATAATTATTTGAAAATTTAAAAAATAAAAGTACTCCTCCACTCTGGAAAAGTTGCAAGTGTGCTGTAAGAAACTGGCTTAAAACTTTTCTTCTGCAGAAATGGTTTTGTACATGACCTCTCTTAAAAAGGACCTTTTTTTTTTTCACTTGGCAGCAAAACTGAATTGCAAAACCCTGACAAACAGTTTAAAAGTAATGTAGTCTTGAGGGAATTTAGGCATTGGGGAATGAAGGTGCTTGTATGTTTTTGTTTTTTCAGAAAAGAAAAGAAGTAGTTTTTATTCCCTCTGAAAAGGAGAAGACATCTAAACTGTTCCATCTCGTCTACAATGTAATAGAAGATAGTTATACACGGATTTCCAATAACAATGAAAAAATAAGTGGCTGGGAAGCAGGTGTTTGGAAGGCAGAATCTATTTGGAGAAAGGTTGAAACAGATTGGAAAATGGTAAGAATAGCAATTATTAAAAGCCTATAATGTACAGTAAAATTATGATAACTCCAGTAAAACAGAAAACCCTTGCCAATGTTAGTATTCAAAACCTCTCTTGGTGCCCATAGAATTTAGCAGATGTTAGTAAATGCTGTTGTTAAGATTCAGTAAGATTGCCAGATGGTATGAGAAATTAGAAATAAATTTAACTTGTCTTTCAGAAAGGATGATTGAATTCTCTGCAGGTAGGCAAAATCCTTGCCAGAATGCCAAATTTATAAAATGGCTTCCTTCTTAGGCTTGTGGGAAAATGCTGTTTTATTGAAAAGCAGTTCTTCTCTGGAAATAAAAAAAGGTATTTGTTGTTTTAAGAATAGTTTTATAGCGTATCATCATCTCTTTGATGTACAGCCAAAGGAAGAAATTGCCTTCCTAAATAATACAGTTCCATCTGCAAGAAGACAAGAACCTATCAGTTATCCAGAATATTGTATACCCTGCCCAGAATCCTTCCATAGTGTCAGGACTGAGCAGCACAAGAGTCATAGGCTCTAAATCTAAGAAGAGAATTGCTGCCTGTGCAATGGGAAGGGGCCATGTTCTAGCAAACAGCTTTTCCCACAACAGCAACCAACTGTGGAACTGAACATTCTTGTCAGGGACTCTAGAGCATGTTAGTGCTTTTTTCCTATGTCATTTTACTAGTCTGAAGGGTCTCTGACCAAATATTCTTCTAGCTTCCCATTGATAAAAATGGAGCTAAGTATGTATCTGCCTCTTGAGATTTTCTCTCCTGGAAGATCTGTACATAACTGACTTGCAAAATGCATTGGGGGAATTACTTGAAGAGGCTGTGCTGCCCTAAAGAGAAAGAATAAGGAAAGGAACGGGAGAATTGTACAAAAGATGTCACAACAGGGTAGACTTAATAGTAAAAGAGAAGTAACAGAATCTCAGAGTAAGGAACAGATGTTGTCTGCTTCTCCAGGATCTGCTAAATATCTGATAGTACATTATGTTTGCACTTCTGCAATGATCAGTCATCCTCACTTTTGCAAGAAACCTGTTGTCCCTGCACTGAAACTAAACTACAATTTTTCTCAGCTCTACTAATCAGATAAGACAGGGTGGGACTAATCTATAAGACCAGGCAACAAGACTTTAGCCTTGTATTCAGTAACACCTCAAAAGGATGAGATGGTGGCATTGAGAAATTAGGAGCTACGGCTCCAGCTCTTTCTCAGACTTGTGGGTAAGGCATGTTAGTTTTTCAGGAATTTGCATCCTACAAAAAGTGTGTAAGAATCTTAGAATTGAAAATTACTTTCCATTGGGTGCTGTTTGGATAATGGGGGATAACAGCAGAGGGAAAGGTTGTTTGGGGTTTGCCTTTTCTTTTAGTACAAGATGCAGCTTGGGGAGTATGATTCAGCCATCCAAGAACTTAAAAGCCAAAGGAACCTTTACAGTAATACTTGGTTAACATTTATTATGTGATGAATGGAAAGGCATTTAAATCTAAAAGCCACAGAAAATGTATCTGTAAGTATTAGATGAATAGAAACAGAAAATAACCACTTGGTTTTATGGTACACAATGCAAACAGGTACAAACCACAAATTCAGTCACATTACCCAGAGATAACCTGGTATCCAGGACTCAAACTGGCAGACCACAGTAGGTGATAGTAATAGTGTAAGAACCTGTAGATCTGAAATCCATGGATTGGTGAAAGGCTTGTTGTCCAGAAGAATTGCTGCAGTGGAAAAGAATTGAATGAGTTGGTTGGTTGGTTACATTTTTCCCTCTGAATTCAGGTATTTTTCACATAATACTAGAAATAAAACAACCAAGTTTGAAAGTTAGAGGAAAGTCAAAAAATACACAAAAGAAAACTTTTAAGTTCTTTTTTTCTGATTAAATGCTTGGATATTATAATGATAGATGTAACAGACTAATGTTTGAGGCTTTTCTAGTGTTCCAAACTGTGTTTAGTGCATTTCAACAAAGTAGTATGTAATGGGGTGTTTTGGCTTCCTTACTCAAATACAGCAGTTCAGTAGGATCTGATCAAGGGAAAGCTCTTGCTAGAACCAGCTGAGATACTCAAAAAATATGTGGAGGTCAGCACCTTAATGAACATTAGGATTACATTGACATGAAAACAGCTTAAATCATTGCATTTTCATAGGTGATCTTCAGTGTAAGACCTCACACCTTTAGGGGGTTTTAGCTTACTTCAATGTGAAAATAGTAATACTAAAATTCTGTTTAATAGTCTATTACGTTTCTATATTAGGTGGGTTCTTTAGTAAAACTAACTATTGTGTTTTATTATCGTTTTGTTCAGGTTCTCTCAAGATTAAAAAATAAAGAGCTGACTAAGTCCACTCAGTATGATATTAATCAAAAGCTTGGACATGACAGAATTTTTATTAATTTAGGATTCCAAAAGGATCACAGGAATTTGGACTCTTTAAACACACAGTAGTGTCTGTTATTTAGGTTTGCTGATGATAGATGTTTCACTTGAAAGAACTGTCAGGCACTTCTGACCAAATTCTTGAGAGTGTTCATAGTAACTTTAGTTAATGTTAATATGTGAGCGTGGCTCTTCAGCCAGGTTCAGGACAGCATTGGAACTAAATTAAATTAAACAAAGTTGTAACAGTTCAAATAATATTAATATGGGATTTATAAATGATCAGCATGTATGATTTGCTTTAACTGAGAAACAAATCCAAGTCCTAGGAGAAGCAGTGTGCAGCCACAGCTGATGAGGCTACTGATTGCACCATTCTTTCCATCAGCAGTACTGTACTGAAATAGTTTAGTGTTCCCTAGCAAGGAGCTGTGAATGTGTACAATTACCTAACTGTGGAATATACTTGGGGATAAAAAAAGAGGTTTTTAATATAAAATTTTACTTTGTACAGTTTTAAAGATTCAGGGGCTTGACAAAGAATGAAAATGTGCTATCTTAAAATTTTTATGTCCTTGTTATGAGGATTAATTAGATGTGTGTTGGTCATCTCAGTTTTTGACATGCTGGTTGTGTCTTCTTTCATGTAGGTTTATTTAGCCCGAAAAGAAGGATCATCCTCTGCTTCCATCAGCTGGAAGTTTGAGTGCAAGTCAGTTGGTCTAAAAATAGATAACATTTCAGTTAGGACAAGCAGTCAGGCATTTCATAGTGGAAGAATACAGTGGAGACTTCACTCTCCTACAGCAGAAATTTCTCTGATAGGAGGTAAGTGTGGAATTTAAATAATGAATTATATCATGTAGCAGAGGTGTTACTGAAAATAAATAGTTTATATGGAGAGACTACTGTGCAAACACTAAAAACAAAATGTCAATATTCTTTAGTTTTCCAACAGCGTTTCTTAGCAAAGTCAAGAAAATACTGTGAATTTAATTAAAGCTGGTACAAAACTCAGTTTTATTAATATACACAGTCCTACCTGCAATAGGGCAGAGCAAGCAAGAACACAGTGTGAATATATGATACTTGTCTTTTACTAGGAAGGATAGATGCTTCTATGTCTGGTGGCAAATGAATCTGAGTAGTTGCAACTGAAATCATTAAACATCTATTACAGCTTAGCATTTTTAATGTGCATTCTATTATTATATACTGTTTGGAGCTGTGGCTTACTGAATTATCTGTCTTTTCCTCCAATAGATAAAAATCTTTGCTCCTATTCAGATTTTTCTGGAGCAACAGAAGTTATGTTGGAAGCAGTTCTGAATGGAGGGGATGGTGAAGCTGCATGGCAACACACACAGCTGTTTAGAGAGAGCTTAACAGGATGTGGGGAAAATTGCTTGGAAATAATTATAAAACTCAGTGACCTCTGAGAATCTGAACTGCGGAAGTGTACTTTGGATTCCTTGAAGAAATTATACCATGGATACAACATGAAGATTTGGTTGGCAATTCCTCTTCATTCTGCTGGCAGATTATTTCCTGTTTCACTGCTTCCATTAAACCAACTTGAAACTGCACGTGTATTGAATAGGTAAACATCACAATGAAAACCTCTTTGCTATAAAAACAAAGACAAAAATTAAGGGATTGAACCATAAAGTACCCTTTTCTTAAACTTTACAATAACAAGGAAACAATTTTTAGGAAGCAAAACATGATCATAGAAGCACATTGATTTTAATGTGGAGTTTTGGGATTGGCTTGCTGGTTTTTTCGAGTTTTTGTAATCTGCTTGGGAAAACAGATTGAATTCTGTTTCCCAATTATAACAGATGCTTCTGATGATTTCAAAATATTTTAAACAATATTAGAGGATTTAGACATTTTTTAAAAAACTGATTTAGTGTAGTATCAAGAAATGCTGAAATTAAGTTAATTTCAATATTGCTTCAAAATTTCCGTGTTAGATGTCTAAGTATTAAACCTGTGTTTAATACCAAGAACTATTTGGAAGCATGGTGGTTGCTGGGAAAATAACCTCATTTTGAAAGAAGTGTTCATTATGTACCTAAAATTGTCATGGCCTGTGATAGAAAATTGAGGCTTAAAACTGAGTAAGAACATAATATTTTTTTCTATGAAAAAATAGGTTATTCATTATAAATACTTTTTAAATAATATTAATTTGGATTTGCTTAATAAATCTTTTACAAGTTAGGCATGTAGGTTGAAATCCTTTTAAGCTGTTGCCTTAACTTGCTTTAAATACTCTTCCCAAATTTGATGTTAAAGTATATACATTTTTTTTTTCTGTTCAGTTAATTCAGTCTTTACATTTATTTTCAATCAATATAATAAAAAATACTATCCAGGAGACATCAGATGTTGCAGTGCTCTGAATAAAACATGGAGTGAATGTTCAGATTAGATAGTCTTTATCAGAATGTGAGGAAGGCCTTGCCTGGATTATACAAGAGATACTCTAATATAGAACTAAAATACAAAGTTCAAACTATGGTTTTATTTTTTAAATAAGTGAGAATTAAGGATGATGCTCTCAGGATGAGTGTTTTTAAAGTTTTTCTTCCTTTTTCTGATCTTTCCAACCTCTGTATTGATTTCCAGTGTTTGTCAAAAATAATTTATGTTGAAATAAATGTTTGCTGACCTTTCAACAAATCTAAGCAAATATAAAACTATTCAGATTTTATTAGAAAACTGCATATGCAGAGTGAACAATGGAATTTTAACAAATAGTAGATTATGGCAGCTCAGAAGTGACAGAACAATATGTGATGGATTATATACTTTACTTTAGGATGTAAATGAACGGTTTATGAGGGGAATTAAAAGAGCCTCACCCCTACAATACAGATTAACACAATGACAGGGTACTTACTGTATTGTACACACTGGAAGGGAAGAGTACACACTGGAAGGATGTTTATCAGTGCTTGACTAATGCAAAGTGAATTTGCCAGTCTCCATTTAAAACTACTGTATTTGGTTTCAGTTAAACACTTTTTCTGAGATTTTGAGTGGCGACTCAACAGAAGAGTATTTTAGGCTAATATAGATACTACCTTGGTAGAAAAAAGGAAAAGGAAGATAACTCAGGTGCCACCCGTCAACAAAACTATTTCTACTTAATATTTTGATAGCTGAAATAGTTACTGCTTTAAAGCAGAAATTGTTTTTGCAGTGTATTAGAGGACCGCGAGGAATTGCAAAATTCCTTAACTGCATCTGATAATTTGAAATCAGAAGGCAGAATATATTTAAAAGTAGTAAGATAAAGTAAATTTCTCATAATTTTGGTCAGAATCTCTGGGGGAAGAGTGATAGCTGCAGATAACTTAAAGTAATTTAAGTCCATTTTTTAAAAGTTTGAATGAATTAAAAAGTTGGAAAAATTCCTTGCCAGTCTAATTAATGAAGAAGAACTTCTGTATTTATAAGATCACATGCAATGAATAGAAGTGCTTATTTTAGGAAAGAATTAATAAGTAATCCAAGCTGAATAGAGCTAATATGAAAAATGTAAATGGAACTCGTTCAGTTGTCTTTTGAAGTACCCTATAAACAATGAACACTTTGAATCTCTTCACACATTGTTTTAAAGGCACTAATAATCCTCTGTTGATCTCCATTTCAGCCCAGCTTTTAATAATTATTTTTTTTTTAACCAGAGGTAATTCCTCATCCACAGTTGTTTAATGTTAATTTACAGTGTCCTGAATTTGCAGTATTACATGGTGGAAAGATCTGTGCTGCAATCTGCTCTAAAAGTATGATTATTAAGTTGTGCTGGCAATGGTACAATACTGGGTGAGTGGTAGATGGTGATCAGGGCACATGTAGATAGAAGGCAGTGCTTACTCAACTTTTTAGAAGTTTAAGAAGGTAGAGATTAAATGAGGTAATTAAAAATACTGTTGCCTAGAAATATATGGCTTAATACAGGTAAAATCAGCAATGTTTTCTAGAATCCAGCTTAGGTACATTTTGAAGAACAGCTGGCTGTCCACTGTGCCATCCATGGGTGCCTTCCAGGGTTGCACTGAGGTCTAACAGTGAAATCTTTTCCATTAAAAGTTTACATAAATATTACATTACCCAGTTAATGCTTGCAAACTGATTATGGGGTGCATGGTTTCCAACAGAACTATGTGGGAGCCTGTGCACAGAATTCCTCCTTTCAAACAGGTATTTGTTGCACTGTTGTCTATCTAGAGTTGATCGTCCAGCTGTTGATTTCTTCATATCCTGTTTTGACATTTAATGCTTAGTAATTTCCTACACCCCAGGAAGTTGCTGGGAAGATGTATCCTTAAAATACATGAAGGAAGCCCCTTCTAGGCAGTGTAGAAAGAAAGAAGAGGTACAGAGCACAGCTATGCAGGAACCAAACAAACTTCAGTGTAAATTATATAACCTACAATGAGAAGCAAGTAGTGCAAATTATCTTATCTGGTCTTGTAGGAAAATCTGTCTCCTTAACTCATTTGTTAACATTGGAAGATTTTTCACATATAGCGGGTTGGATTTAAGATATAATCCTTATTATGTGCAACATCAGGAAATGTAGAACACTAAAAATAAAGTGTGTTTGTCTCCATAGTGCAGTGGAATGAAAACAGATGGCAGGCAGCACATATGGCTGCCAGAAGCTGGGAACACCCATTTGCAGAGTTCTTGCAGCTCTAAACAAAACAAGCCAAAACAAAGGAACTCCGAGAGGGGCAGAGATTGTTCCAGACAGATATCAGGATATCTGCCTCTTCTCCACACCCACACTCCTCATTTCTTTACCTCTGGTTGCTCAAGCTAGAAATGGAAGCAAACTGCTAGTTAAGAATTTAGTGGACTTCCTAAGTATTTGTCAAAACAGCATTTCTTAAGTATAGGCATTATTTAAAATAAATATCTGATTTTCATTGTAGGAAATCAGAAATTCCATTCAAGCCTCTAGGTTTGGACAAAGTTGAAGTTTTGCCACAGTTGTTCGAGCAATTCAACAACTTTAAAAATGTGCTAATATTGAAGGGACTTCTTGTGTCTCAGCTTCCTATCATATGGAAGGTTGAGAAGGAAATTGCAGACACGTGCCTTCCTTAAACTCAGTTGCTGGCTTAGGTCCTTTTTGTACTTTGAGTATTTTGGGGAAAAGTATTCAACATTATTTGCAGTAGTTCAGCTTACCTGGTGCTGGTTCTGAAGGTTCTTTACAGGGTACTGCTGTTGCACCAATGCTTTATGGCTTGTACCTTATGGCCTTTCTAAATACTAATCAGCAATGTAGTGTATATTATATGTACCTGTATGATCACTGGTCATATAGCTGTCAACATGAGCAGAAGGGAAGAGTAATAGCAGTAATACCTGGGACAGTTTTGGGGTTTTATGCTGATCTTGGATATTTAATCCAAGCAGAAGGACAGTAGAGTAAAAAAAAAAAATGTCTTTAGTAGATTGAAAAAGGTCCTTCTTTATTTAAGTTTTAAACTTCAGGAGTAGAATTTTGAGACCTCCCAGCCTATATTATGGAACCTAGGAATGACCAAGTAACAAGTCAAGGTCAAATATATGTATTTTAGGTACACAGGTATTATGAAATGTGTAAAGGCTTAAATATGACCATGAATAAGATAACACTGATTTTCTCCATTGTTAAGATTTTTGTTCTTATTCTTGGGCTTGGGGCTTTTTTTATGGTAAGCTTTGTAATAGGCTTTCTCTTTGTTTATGATTAGCCTTCTTCAATTTCTTCAGCTTTATTTTATTCTCATCTAACTTAAAATACATTTTAATTTAATTTATGTACACAGTTGCAACTGTATGGTAAATACTACAACAAAAAAGAAGTTGATTTATTTATTTGGTAAAAGGAGATGAAAGGGATAGATTAAAAATATTCAAACTCAGCAGAACAAAAAGCAGTAGTAATTAAAATTGATGATGCCCAGAAACCAATAAAGTTACCAGGACTTAATAAAATTTTATGGCAAAAGAAATATAATGGACTACATAAACTGATGCTGGCAGAAGTAGCTTCCAGTGACTGACCCTGGTTTTGAGACATTTTACTGTGTGTTTATTTATATTTAGGTCCCTGAAAGTTTTCAGTAGAAGAAAATTGCTGAGACTAAATTAACAGGAGTTTTTTAAATCTGTGTGAGATTTAAGGAATATCTGAGTTTAAATATTTTTTTATTTTTACTAGTTTCTATAGTTTAAGCTATAGAAATAATTTTAGAATTAAGAACAGGATCCCACTTGTTATAGATAATTCCTTCCTTTGTTCCAGTGAATAATCTGGATCTTTGATTTTGGAGAAAGTGTGTTTAGTGGTATGTTGTAACCAAGAACTTTAGGTCTGTATTACCTGTAAGGATGTGAGATTTCAGCATGGCATTGAGCACCTGCTTAGCCTTGAAGGACTGAGTCTCCTGTTAGAGGTCTTACAAACTGGGGGAAAGATGATTTCGCTCTGCATTTCAATGGTGATATTTCAGTGTATGTTCTGTTAACTTGATTCTTTTATTGCATAATTCTGAGTGTTATTTCACATCCTTGGAACTTCAGTAATATAGTGTATTGTCCTTGAAGTCCCAGGGGAACATACTTTCCCCACTGAAAATCATCAGCTAGCAGCTTATCACTGTTGCAATGAAGAGGAAATGCTGGACTAACTTTAGATGAGCAGTTTGGATCACAATATACGGACTGCCCTGTGGAACAGTCATAAGGAAACTGGCTGATGTAAGAGAATGAAGACATCTGAGAGCACTGTTTAAGCAAACTCGAGCTAAAGTAGGTGGAACAGTTGGTCACAGTCTCTTAGAGCAAATGGAGCAGCAAAGTACAGAATGGGAGGAGAGAGCTGTCGGGTTTTCAGGCTGTTGCTGTTTAGGTGGCCTGGAAAGGCCCAGGGATGGCCTTGGAGAGCCGACGCTTCAAAGAACGAGGAGAGACTTCTGATCTTGTCTCGGTCTCGGTGTTTATTAATTGTTTATCTAAAAGATTTTCTTTCAGCCCGACAGAGGTCTGCACAGCAAGTCAGCCATGGGCACACTCCCCAAGCCCCCGGGCGGTCACTTATCTTTATACCCTAAGTTACGTGTACAATATTTATCATTTTACTCCAATACCTTCTACTCTTATTAACCGGTGCACTTTTAGTAATGACCAATCCCAAAGTGCCACCACCACCACAGAAGATGGAGGCCAAGAAGAAGAAGAAGAAGGACAGGACACGCCCCAATTCCTCCATCTTACTTCTCTAGACCCCCCTGTACCAAAATCCTAAATCCTGTGTTTTACACTCTAACTAACTTATCCCTTCACCATTCACCCAGTGAATTCCTCCTATCCTCATACAGGTCTCATCTCCTGTGTAGGATCAAAATCCTGCCACCAGACACTTCTGGCAACATTCCAGGATTCCCGAGCCCCCCAAGGGTGGTCTCGGCCTCTCTGCACCTCCATCCTGAGGTGCTGAGATCCCACATCTCCCCCTTCTGTTTGCACCAGGAAGATCTCTTTTACTATCCGATTCATAGCGTGTTTTAAACATGCAAATATGCATGGGATGACAAGTATGAGGAATAGGAGAATTATTAAAACATAGAATCCTACTCTTAAAATTCCTCTCCAAATGGGAGAGATGTCAAAGAATTCTACCCTTAAAATTCCTCTCCAAATGGGAGAGATGTCAAACTATTCTACCATATATTTTGCTTTGGCTGACTAATAGGTAAATTACCCCCATTGCTTATTTCAATGAATGAAAGAATGATGCGTATAAGCATCATAAAACTCATGGCTTCACTTCTGTGTGACATCATTGCTTTGCTTTTCATTCAGGACCTTAACAGAGAATCCCCCCAAAGTCCTTAGTTTCTTCTTATTTCTCTTCCGAGTCGTCTTGGCAATCTGAGTCTCGACCCCTGTTTGAGTACTCGTCTCTTTTTTTTTCTCTTGGATCTTTGTTCTGGGATCCGCATTTTCATGTTCTCGCACTCGAAATGGTTTCACGTGTCGTGCCGTCACCCACGTCTCGATCTGTGGAGATACAAGCGAAAGCCTTGCCCCCCACTAGGTGGCGCTGTCACCGGCCTCCCCAGCTCGGATGACAGCCTGAGCTCTACCGCCCCTGTCCTGTCGATTGCCGTGTTCGTGATCTCATTTGAGACCGTGTCTGCTTGGCTTTTAATTCAGCTGAAAATGGAGCTTGAACACCAGAACGTCTCCCTTGAAGGGAAGGGACTGGGACTCCGAGGGTTATACCAGAGGCATCAAGTCTGAGGAGGGTGTGGAGCCGCTGGGACATAGGATCCCGAGCACGGCCCCTCCTCGCCCGAGACGTCACTCTCTCCCCCTCGTTCCACCTCCGAATCTCCTCCCCTCGGTCTGTCCCGACTCTGTCTCCTCTCCCTCTGACGTTGTGTCCCTGGCTCCTCCCGCCGGTGTGTACAGCCCGCCCCCCGCCGGCACCCGGGCCCGCCCCGCAATTCGAGCCGACTTTGCTCCCGGGTTACTCTGCCGGCCGGCCGGAGCGGCCGCCACCCCCCGGCGCCGCGCTGACAAAAGCCGCGTCTGCACTCATGTCTCCCTTTATCTCTTCACCCGCGCTCCCCGCCGGCTCCGCCGCTGCCGCGCCGTGCCCCCCGCGGGAAACGCCTCCCCCCCCGATCCCTTCTCTTCCCCCTGCACCCCCTCCTCCGATCCTGACTCCCTTGTATTCTCCGGAGTTTTAGGACGCTTTAGGAGCTTCTTGGGGTTTCTGGGTTTTGGGACCGGGGGCTTTAATATTATTTCCTGCTCTCTTTTCTCGAGAGCCCTTTCCCCTGGCTTCTTGAGGCCAGAACTAATTAAAATTTTTTCTTTTTTTTTTCTCCTGGAGCTTTGCTCCCCACCCTCCTTCTGAGGGTGCCGGCAACTTTTCGTTGCTCTCCCAGTCTTTTCGACTGTGCCGAGATGATGCCTTTCTGGCATCAATCTTGCCGACGAGAGCAGCTTTAACGCTGTCTCGTCCTTCTTTGTTGCTAAAAAATATAAGTGCCTATTAATTTCCTGCCAAAACCCCACTTCGAATAGCAGGCATGTTTCGGCCAGTGGGTAATTAAGCCTTGCCCACAACAACAGCTGTTTTAATTCTTTCTTTTGAGATCCTTTCTGTATATGTTTGAGCCACGCCTTGTAAGGCGGACAAAATTTCCCGTTGTTTTTTGGGAGAGTGTGCAATTATGTTCTTATTTTTTGACCTTCTCACCGAATCTGTCGTCAGAGCTGTCCGAAGGCTCCCGTCTCTGTCCAGCAGGTCACAGGAGAAGGAATCCAGAGGCGCCTTCTGGTTCCGATCCGGGCTGCTCTGCGAACTGCCTTCGGCAGAAGCTGAGAGATGGAATTCTCAGTGACTGCTGTTTTTTTGCAGACTCTTCTGGCTGTTTTTTTTTTTTTTTTTTTTCTTTTCTTTTCTTCTTTCTTCTTTTCCTTTTTTTTTTTTTTTTTCTCAAGCTTCTCTCGTCAGGAACTGCTCTCTCGGCTCTTCAGCTCTTCAGCTCTTCAGGGCTGATCCCCCCCCGAAAGGGTTGGTGGGGGGTGCCCACGCAGCGAACGCCACTTGTAAATTTTTCGGCGTTCTTCTTTTCTCTTTGCTGGGCTGATTTATTACCGGAGATAGTTAGCTCAGGGAATGCCATTTTTGCTCTGTTTCTCGGCTGTTTAGGCTGTTTAGGTTTTCTGCTGTTTTAGGTGTGCTGGAATTCTCAAGGATGTCCTTGGGAATGGCCTTGGAGAGCCGACGCTTCAAAGAACGAGGAGAGACTTCTGATCTTGTCTCGGTCTCGGTGTTTATTAATTGTTTATCTAAAAGATTTTCTTTCAGCCCGACAGAGGTCTGCACAGCAAGTCAGCCATGGGCACACTCCCCAAGCCCCCGGGCGGTCACTTATCTTTATACCCTAAGTTACGTGTACAATATTTATCATTTTACTCCAATACCTTCTACTCTTATTAACCGGTGCACTTTTAGTAATGACCAATCCCAAAGTGCCACCACCACCACAGAAGATGGAGGCCAAGAAGAAGAAGAAGAAGGACAGGACACGCCCCAATTCCTCCATCTTACTTCTCTAGACCCCCCTGTACCAAAATCCTAAATCCTGTGTTTTACACTCTAACTAACTTATCCCTTCACCATTCACCCAGTGAATTCCTCCTATCCTCATACAGGTCTCATCTCCTGTGTAGGATCAAAATCCTGCCACCAGACACTTCTGGCAACATTCCAGGATTCCCGAGCCCCCCAAGGGTGGTCTCGGCCTCTCTGCACCTCCATCCTGAGGTGCTGAGATCCCACAGAGAGCCTCACTTCTCACCTCTGCATTATTAGCACTGTGAAGAGAAGGATGGAAGGTAATGGAATGTATGTGTGTCTGTGCTTGCATTGTATCAGAAGTCAAAATAACATAGTTAGCATACTCAGGCAGTATGGTAACTATGTTAGCAGCAGCTTTCACTTTTAGCCAAAGTTCCAGGGAAATGCATGGTGTATTAAAAAGCAAAGTTCGCCACTGGCAAAAAGGATATAAAACTTTATTGGCCAAAAAGGAAGTGCCTGGTTTTGGACTGCATTAAGAATCGTGGTGCTGTCCTGGTTTGGTTTAGTATGAAGCATGCCCAAAACTTCTTTTGATTTGTGTTTTCTTTTGTTAGGTTGTGTAGGTTGGAGTTTCTGCCTGAGTATGCTAACTGATTTCCATGATGTTGTCTATAATGATTTAAAAGAAAACAGTCCCATTTCCCCCCTCCCCCGCCCCAAAAATACCTAAAACAAAACATTCAAAATAAAAAATAAAAACACCCCCACTAAGGATATAGGAACACAAACAGGAAGTGCTAGAGGCTGCAGTTTATTTTAGCACTAGAGGATGGAAAAAAGTTATTATCAACGCTGATTAATGAATGTCAAATTTTCATCATTTGGGGGATTGTTTAGAAAAGCTGATTGTTTCCTTTTTTTAATAAACCAAATATTTTTTGAAAGAAATTTGTATCATCATGGAGCCTTCAGAACAAAACCTTAGGAAGTTCTTGCCCAACTGTCAGTACTATGCATGATCTGCCTTTATAAGTTATATTATTAGTCATATCAGTTCTTCCTCTACACTTCAAAGTCTGATAGTGGTATTTTTAAAATATAAGTCTATTTGATTTTTTTTTTTAGTAAAGGTGAAACCCTGAAGTTCATATTTAGTGCAACAGACATTTCAATTTTTTTTGACTATGCACTCTAATTAAATGCTCTGCAACTTCATTTTGTAGTTTTATTTAATGTTTTAAGGCTTGCTGGTAATTCATATTTGTACACCATCTTATTGATGGAAAAAAAAACGCCTGAGTGACAGAAAGATGTGAAGAAATGAGCTTTCAGCCAGATACAGCATAAGAGTAACTTTCGGAAGACACAGAGACTTACATGCATTTCTGGCCCACAGAATAAAATCTGTGATTGGAAACAGACTAAGAAACACTTGCTAGAATACATTTACCTTTTCTACTTTTGATTTTCTTTATTTCACATACTGGACTGATTACCAATCATGTGAGGAAATTCAATCCTTTGTATGTATTCAGTGAAAAATACGAAGTCCATCTGTGAACAGAGCATGGAGGCAACATGTATGCCAGTGAAAGAGTGGCTGAAAGATTTTGGATGTGGAAAAAAATTATAATCATTTCTAAAGATAATGAGATTTACTGGCACATGATAACCAATTCAGTGGAAATGAACTAGAACTGATTCTGTTCCAAGGATTGAATTTAAATCCATAACTGGGAAATATTTTATTGAAGAAGTTGTATGGAAGGGACACTCCAGTCATGTAGTGTTTGTGGGTGGAGCAGGAGTAACTATGAGCAGAACTGGTCAGTGGATTTTGTGTTTAACACACATTAGAATGACAAAACCAGGACTAGCACTACGTAGTAGCATTACCTATATTAGTGGTGAGATGGAGGGATTCTACAGTGAAACATAAGCAGATATTTTGTCATCTTTTGGAAGATTCCTTTGTTTAACATGCAATATCAGCTGTCTCCTGGGGTAACCCTCGCTGTTGTCTTCACTCTTAAAAGCACTTCCACATTTCCCTTTTTCTAAACTAGTGGTTTTTAATCCTTTGAAGCAGTGTCTGCAGTGGCAATCAAGGCAACTTCCCAGTGCCTCATAGGTAACATCTGGAGGCTTCTGCACCATCCCTGGGTTCTGTTCTTTTCTCTCTTCCCTGCTGTATCACAGGCTGGTACCCCAGCCCCATACAACCTCTGTGTATCCCCTAGCTTATGACAGCTGCTGTTCCCTCTCTTGTGGACAGTGGGAGAAGCTGTGAGGATGACAGTAGCATGGCCTGCTGAGGGAGTTCCTTGAATGTGGTTTTCTAAATTTACCACAGTCTTCACTGTTGGAAGATTTTGTTCATCTCTTTTATCATTTTATTTCCTACCTGTTTTTTGTGTTGTTGTCACCATGTAGTGTCACCCCACTCCCCATGGCACAGCTGAAGCCTCAGCCCTTATCATGCTAGGAATGTGTCCCTCTCTGGTGTCTTCCTTTGTTCCCAGTATTGTTCTGGTTCCCAGCAAGTCTACTGGCCACCAAGGGTAGCCTGCTTCAGGCCTGGTACATAGGCCTTTCTTCTCATTTGGAGACCCACTGTCCTCCAGGAACCTGAGAGGTGGTGTAGGGCCCACATAGCAGGGGAAAGTAAAGCAGCAGCCATTTTAAGGGAAGGGTTTTAGGACAAACACTACAACCTAGTGTTTTGGTATGTTTGTGTATATAATTCAAAAGGGCAATGAGGATCCTAACCAAATTAAATAAGCAGATTTTACTGCATGAAGGAATTGCCATGGAAATTCAAAGAACTGAATAAATGACTGACTATACATTAAGTTTGCATGCTGTGCTACAGGTATCTGTTGTAAGACTATGAATACTGTTATATATTCAATTTAACTCCAGAGAATAACCAAAACAAATACTGAATTGAGAGCAATATTTTTATTTCATGTCTATTTGAAAGATTAACTATTGCTTTCTATAAATATGCAAAGACCTGTAGGAGTGGAAATGCAAAGCACAGCATTCACCCCATTAACATGTTAATTCATTTGGAAGGAACTGAAAAAGTAGTTTCACCTATTTTATTTGCATGCCCCTGCTAGTCTGTTACAGAACCTGTTAAGCCACCATGCCCATGGCATAGGTAACAACCCTGGAGGGAGCATCAGCCTGAGGGATCGTGAGATGTCCCACCATGTACAGCATGGGAGTAACATAGGTCAGGGGTGGGATGACAGGCACTGCAATCTTCCTGTTTGTGAAGCACAGAGGAGTGATCATAAATGAGCAGGGCAGACTGAAGCATGAAGCAGGAGTGGGAAGGAGTGCCATGTTCCACATGGAGCAGGAGTGGGAGGGAGTGCCATGTTCCACATGGAGCAGGAGTGGGAGGGAGTGCCATGTTCCACATGTACGCTCCACTGGGAGAATGTCTGTTGTGCCAGGCAGCTTGGGAGTGCTGTGTGCTGTGCCTGGCTAAGGAGATGTTTGGCTTTGTGGCTAAAAGCAGTCATGCTGGTTTGGTGAAGCAACTCAGAGGCGAAGCATGTGCCATGGATTAGGTGTGAGTGCTGCAGCTTGTGCTACGTTCCCATGGGTTGGTTCATGTGCCTGCCTCTATGGCCCATGACTGTGCTCTGTCTTTAATCAAAGAGCTGCTGTGGCTCAGGCTTTGCTGTACTTCAGCAACAACCATCAGGAAAGAAACCATTGCTTGCTCTGAATTCTCTTCAATTCTGCACAGCAACTCAAAATTAATACCTTTAATTATTTGGGAGAATGGATTGTTTGATTAGAGAGCTCAGGAAAGCTTCATTTAATTTGAGAATTAAATGTTGCAAAGAACCATACATATGCAATTGATTTCTTAAACTTTAGGTATTCTATGACTTCAAGTAATTTCATTGTGTTTTCAGCCTTTTTGCCACTGTACTCTTTCATCATCATTACTTATATACCAGAGACCGGAGTCCAACATATTTTGGGAGAAATGATAGAAAATGAGCAATTGAAAAAACAACAGGTTAGCAAACCAGTGGAATTCTCATGCATGAGAACTAACAAATGACTTTATAATAATCTAACTGTAAGATGTAAAGTAAAAAAGGAGCTTCCATGCTTCTTATCATGCGTCACAAGAGAAATGATCTCAGCAGAAAAATGTCATGTTTCAGTAGCATGTCCAATGTGTCTCAAAGGGTACAGAACAGAAAAGAATGTGTAATAATATATCTGTCTTTTCCCAAAGAACTAACGTTAGTACTGAAAGTAAAGTATTCCAAAGTAAATGGGATTCTTACATGATTAGTGTCAAATAATTTCAAAACCTGCTAGAAAATACATTGATACATAAACTCCATTTTCTAATTTAAGACAAGTTAGAAAAAGGAAAATGTTGAATGGGATGGAAACTGATACTATGTTGAAATTTCTGGGTAATGTGTATTGCCTTTTCATGGAAACCTGACGAATTCATTGTACTTTTTACCTGGAAATAGAAGAATGTGAGCAGCAGTAAAAACCAAGGTAAAAGGAACCATATTACTTTCAGATAAATTTCAAGAGCTTCAGAGCTTCCCACTCTTCAAAGGCTTTCTGCAATAAAAGTTTCCAGCGGAAGAGCATATGTGGAATAACAAAGCTCAGTAAAAACCAACTAAATGAAAAGGAAGGTGAGTTGTTATTATGGTTCTATAGCATGATGGTAAAACTTTGACATGACCTTCCTATGAGGCACAGTACAGGAAATGTGTTCTCTCTAGCTGTTATCTAGGAACACGGAGTATCACTAAGTTGTTCCTTGCAAAATTATTTTTAAAAAATGAAGAATGTGATTATAGTATAACAGTTAACAGATCTCTTGCAAAAATAGATATGCTGTCTTTTTTGACACTTAGGTCGGTCAGTAAAATAAAAACATACAGTACCTTTTCTTTGCTTTGTTGTTTGCAAGAAATGAAGGAATATTGTAAAAAAACTGCATTGATGAAAAACATTTTTCTTTACTGTTGTTCAAGTTAAATCCACAGTAGATTTCAAAAATAAATAGATAAAATAAAGAGGACTACAGCATCCATATTGTTTAGGTTAAAAACCCCCACAGGTATATGTATATCAAAGCAAGTTACTTTTAACACATCCTGTAGATAAAAACTTTTTTCAAGAACAATAAAGTGAATTCACAAATTACTAAAGCACATATATTCAAAGTCATTCAAAAGACTGTTTTCCTTCTTCACAGGTGACAGCCAAGAATTCTAAATCAAAGAAAGAAATGCTGTGAACAGGATGCAGCTTTCTGAGGTGCTTAGAAATGGAAAGACGCTTTTGGAAACCACGCTGGACTGAAGACCTAGACTGAGATTCCCAGATTCTAATAAAAATATGGCTAAGTGCTGGCTAAATGATGCCTAAGCAGTCAAACACATTGTCCTGGCCAGTACTGAAAGCTGTTGCTGCTGCAACTTCTGCTACCTCTACCAGCAGTGGCTATGGTCATAGTGAGCAAGAGGCATATAAGAACCACTGATCTGGATGATTTTACTTCATCTGAAAACTGAGGTAATGTGTTCCTACATTTCTTTCAGGAAAATAGGAGTGCACTAAGGAACAGGAAAAATCTGCAGAGCTGATTGGAGTAATGTAAGGTATGTAGTGGGAAGAGAATTTAAGCAGTGTTAGTTGGGTGAAAATAGAACAGGAGACCGTAACCTAAACATAAAATTATATTTAATGTGTTGCATTTGGTGCTTTATTTACCTATTCTCCTAGCAAATACAGCAAGACTAAAATGCTAAGCCAGAAATACCACTATTGAAAAAAATCATGCAGGACAGCTGCATGGTACTGGGAGAGAAGCATTCAAGACCCAGAAATACCAATGTGTTAAAGGATCTAAAGGGATAACAAAAGATTTTTTTATGAATTTCTGATCACCTTTGCTTAATAATAATAACACCTAAAGAAAATAGAAAAGTGCATGAAGCAGCTAGCAGTGACCATTTTAAAATACTGCTTGCCCAATCACCCAAGCTGTTGAATTACACAACTCCTACTGAAATAAATAGGAACTGCTGCTGCTGAGCATTGTTATAAATGAGGCCACTTAAGAAACTGTTGAATAGCTGATCTATAACAAGTAATTTCTAGGGAGTTGTAAATTCAGATATTTATTGTTAAGTGGGTGGCTGAGTCTTTGCCACATTTTACCTGTTTTGCTATTCCCTTTTTTTTTTAGTTGAAGCATACATTTTTTTTTTTAATTACTTTCTCAAAGACTTCTGAAAAATTAATTCTCAAAAGGCTTAGAATAGTCTGATGACATAGGTAATCTCAAACAATGCATTTAAGCAAAGAGAATTATTAGTGAACAGGTTACTGGAAAGAATAACAACTTAAGTCATCTAGAAAAGAATACTCACAAAACAGTATTATTATATAAGCTTCCTTTTCTAAACTCTCTTGTAATTGTCAGAAGAACATGATGAGCGCATTCCCTGTGCTGTGGGCTGTAAAAGAGTAATTCAGATTTTAGGCCATCTAGTACCAAATCAAAACTACCATGGTCTAGTAATTCAAAGCGTTACGTCAGTCTAAATTTAAGCTGCCAGTACAAATTTACTCTGAGGGTTTCTTCATTAATTTGTTGGATAGGTATGTGCAAACTGTCTGTCTGTGGTTCTGCTATTCTGTGCCTGACTGGACCCTTCATAATAATCCCTGACTTTTCTTTTTGTTAGTTACTACTTCTTGTCTTCCCCACTTTCTGTGCTCAGGTATATCATTAGCTCATGTGTCCCTACCCTAATCCTCTTTCCGAAGGATGGTCACAGGTCATTCACCCAACTCTCTTGTTGCTCTTTGCCTCAGACATTCATTTGTTCAAGTATTCCAAAACTTGTGGCCTCCTTCTCTTTTTTCTTTTGACCTTAGCATAAACTACATGGGTACACTGGCCACACTTCAGTTACATGTTCTGCCTTGGTGGAGATTGAGCCATCTGCCTCTCTTGGGTCTTTCTTGAGACTTTTCTCTTTTTGGGTTACCACAAAAACCACACAACTCCCTTCTGAGAAAGGGAATGGAAATGCACACCCTGACCTAGTCATCATTGATTCTAGTCAAAACTGGTGATACTATGAAGCTGTACAGAAATTGCCCTTTCTATTTCCTCCTCATAAGTCAAAACATTATGTGTCAGAGGTGGTTGAATTTTAGCTCAAGAAAGCAAAGTACCATCTTCAGACATTTCCCAGAATAGTGGGCTTCTCTGCTGTCTACATCACTCATCACTTTTCCCCACAGACTCAACATATCCACACGTGCCTTGTATAGAAAAAACTCTTTCACCTTCCTGTCATTCCAGGAATGACTAGACATGACCTTCTGCTATTAGGAAGCAGTCTTGATACTCACTCAAAATCTATAATGGATTTCTGTCTGGGAGACTGGAGAAATATACTAGTAATGGATACCTTCAGTGAGCCAGAAGAGTCTTGCTGGGTAAAAATGAATTGCCACTCACATATTCTTGCCCAAACAGCCTTGTTTGGGTGAACTGCTAGGAAAAAACTTGCATTTTTTAGTCCAAAGAAAATTCTGCTTTGGAAAGAGAGAGCTCCTTTACAGAGGGGCTGGGATAGAGGGACAGTAAGAAAGGAGTATGTGGCTAATATCAGAAAAGCTTCACAAGGAAAGCCTAGCATGCTTTGCAGTATTCATCACCCTGAGCTCAAGGGAGTGCCTTTCTGAATGGCATGGCATGCCCAGACCTTGCTGTCTGTTTATGTTCTCCACACTGATTAACAATGCCATAATGCAGTTGGTGATTCCAGCCTCCAAATCACAGCAATCTCCTCTCAGCTCAGTATTACTGCTGAGATGACCACTGCTCTCTCATGTATGTTCAGCACAGACCTCAAAATACATCACCTTCTCCATTCTGTGGTCCCATCCAGGAGGAGCTCAGCTGGGTCAGTGCAGCAGTCCCAGCCATGAGATGGGCAGTCCAGGATGGAGCCCAGGGGTCCCTGGAGCTAACCCTGGGGATTCTGCTGGACCTCTTCCCCAGCAACAACCTGGCAGTAGCATTCACAGCATGCCCCATTTGAGTTTTCCACACCTCTGCCAACAGCACAGCACTTAACAGGTTAGTCACCAGAGGAAGAATTGGAGGGTAAACAGGGTTTAAACTATCCAATACCTCTGTCAAGCTGTCACAAGTGGGACATTGTTTCTGGAGGATTAAGATGGAAATGACCTGATGATTTTCAAGAGACTGGTTGTGGAACAGTCTGGCCCCAGGAACAGCTACTAACAAAAGTGCCATGGATACATCAGGTGTGGCAGTCCTGGGCACAGTTCAGCTGAGAGTGTCGGGCAGTGCATTGACAGTGCACACCCACAGAAAACCACTAGTGTGGCCTCTTGCTGACTCAACAAAGGTGTTTGAGATGCAATTGTGTAAGAACATGTGACCTGGCTAAATTCATATCATTAGGCGATCCAGCCATGGGTAGACTTCTCTTAAATACTTTGGAACCGTGGCCGGAAGGTCATCCACAATCAACACAGTACGTTAGTCACTCTCATATTGTACTGCCACAACCGTACTCAATAATTTGGTCAATTATTTCAAAATTATGTTAATGAATTATAATGAAATTTAAAAATGCAGTAGAATATGAAAATTATTTTATTGCGAGTGTAGATATTTAGTATTAAAATATGCAATGTTTGTTTATACCTCATTACAACTACATACAATGTGGAATGTATAATGTAATGGGCATCAACTTAGTTTCATAAATATTTTAGCACAAAATTATGCTTTTTCCTGTGTAGTTTGCAGAAAAAGGAGAGCTGTGGTCGGTTATTTAAGTAAGTGCTTGTATCTGAGTATGTTCACAGATTAGATAAATGTACATAGTTTCACAAATAGTCACATTTTAGGCCCTTTAAATCTGAGTCCAGAAAAGCCACATAGAAAGAAAAGGTTTTATTAGATAGTAGTAAACTAGAAGCAGCAAATAACTTACAACAGATGGGAAGTTTGTACATACCAAGTATAGAAATGCTTAAAGATCATACATATAGCTGTCTTACTGCTAAAATAATTGAACACAAAGTAGTATTACAATAAATATTTTGCTTACTAAGAGCAGTAGTGAAACTGGTACATCATTTAAGTACATCATTGTTTTGAAAGCCTTGAGGGTACTTCTATTTATGTTATGTTATGGTGTACAACTATGAGGACAAGTAAATCTCCAGTGAATTGAAATAGGACTTTGTGTGTACTATCTCAAGGGGATTATTAATTTAAAATGTCACACAGTAAGTGTGAAGTATTTGACAGGTACTGGTAGTGCATGATTCGGACAGGTCGCATCCAGTAAAGTAATTCCACTCCTATCAAAATGTTATGGCACTTGAATTTGATTCATGCTCAAATCTACTTCTATGTTTGTTTTAACAGGGATCTCTTAAAATGTGAAGAGCAATCTCATTTCACTGCTTCACCTCTGCAGCCCGCAGAAGCAGCTGCTTTTAGTCTCTTGAGAACTTTGTCCCACAATCCTACATGACTAGCAATGTAACCACTCAGTATACACATGTAAGTATTAGGGACAAAACCAACATCAACAATAAGCCAGTAACATGCTGTGCAGCTAGTGTAGCATAGGATGAGAATTAAATAAAATCCAACCTGGACGAAGTAATTTTAAAGACTAAAGAAAATGCTTGAGGGAACGTCAGCATTTCCTCATAAATCTGCTCCAGTGTGACACTGACTGAACATGTCTGACCATGCACGTTCAAAGACTAGTAACTGCCAAGAAGAAACTCCCTCTGCCTCTCTCTAATATGTGTGGAATTGGCTGCCTTCAAGTTAGATTGCTATCTTCTGCTTGGCTCACATTGCAAAAGACAAGCTTCCCACAGTAAGGACTGCATATTTACTAAACAACTGGAGCTCATGAAAACATAGTACACTACTGTTTGGGACTTGCTCTTTTTCTGCTGAATACAGTAATGGTTCTCTACCGATGTAAAAAGCTTTGAATAGATGTATTCCTTCTGTTTCCACTGATCCACACAATATTCATTGCAGAAGTTTCCTGTACGTGATTCATTTTAATGGGTCCTACGTATAAATTTGAGATTTTGGGAAAAAAAAAAAAAATCAACATGGTTCTAATTAGCAAGCTCAAAATTCTGAAGCACTAGGCATAACCCTGCAAGGGTTACCTTGTGGTTCTGCAAGACACACTCTTTACCTTGCCAAAAGTCGAAGAAAACACAGCCTACAGCTCAGAGGTACATGCAGCTGCTGGAAACTAGGCTGGAACAGATAACTTACTCTCCCTCTGGCAGATGCCATTATTTTCCATAATCCCTATGCAGCACTTAGATATTAGTTTAATAGCTTCCTTAGAAACTGGCAGAGTAAAATTATGCTAAATAAGCAATATTTACTAGAAATTCTTCTGATCCTTCCCTTGAGGCATAATTGAACATTACTACTGACTCCTCAAAAGTGGCTGCTCCATTTCCAATCCCTTTACTCCTTAGGAAAAGCATTTTGCAAAAGGAAAAACCTTTAAATTATTACTCTTCCTTTGAAATGGTTCCCTGATTTGTCTACTAGTTCAGATGCAGTGCTCCTACTGATGCCTCCTTTTGAGACTTTACATTCTTAATAATTCAAGGAGTGGAACAGGCTGGGCTAGGTAGGTCCTTTGCATTTTACACAGCAGAATGAAAATTGCTAATTGAGAAGCTGTGTGTGTTGAAGCATTGTCATAAAAAAATCTGATTATAATATTTAGAGTTATACATGTATAAGTATATATATACATTTGGTGCAAAGTATGTAAAACTGTACATATTTTGTGTGCTGATACCTAAAATGACATGAATTTTGGGCTTTGTACACACCAGTTCGACCTAGGAAGTAGATGGTTTTTGGCCACAGCATTTTTTTCAAAACAGCAAATAGTGTTGTACTACGCAGGGATGCGTGCTGTGTACAGAGCGGGGTGCTGTGCTGTGTGACCCTCTATGAGACTCCACACGGCGATGCTCAAATGTAGGATAAAGGTCCGTGAGCTGTCCGAGTTAAAGCGCTCCTGGGGCGATCCCCAGAGCCCAGAAGAGGGCAGTGGATTGTAAACACCGTCCTGCCTGGAGCCCTGGGACTTCCACCCTGCTGCTACCGCCGCAGGTCACAGCGGTGGCAATTGCAGGGACCAGTTACGGGGCTGGCGTGCCCCCGAACACCCGGCCCACCTACCGCATGACCTGTTCTCCGCCCCGCATCGCAGCATCATCCACCCGGAGCACCAGGGAAACGGGACAGCCGTGCTCTGCCAGTCCCCACACCAATTCCCCCGAGCGGTCACGGGAAAGGGAAGCATCTCCCTGCCCGGCGTCGCAGAGCGGGAAGATGGGCTGAGGGAGCCCGTCGCTGACCCGGCAGCTGAGCACTGCTTCTCCGCGGTCCCTATCTCGATCCAGCCGCCCCATCCCTGTCCCTATCCCCGTCCCGATCCCGATCCGACCGCTCCGCCTCCCCTCGCACCGCCCCCCGCGCGCGCCGCAGCGCCCCCGTGCGGCCCCTTCGCGCCCTGTTGCCACGCTCGATGACGTCACACGCGGCCTCTCCTTCTGGCTTCTCGGATTGGCCGGCGCCCCGCGCAGCCTTCCCGCCTCCAGCGCGCGATTGGCGGGCCGGCCCGTGATTGGCGGGCAGAAGGCGCCGGGGGGAGAAGAGGCCCGGGCCGGCTGCGCGGGGAGAAGCGGCCGCGGCGCGGACGCCGAGCGGGGCCGGCGCGGTTATTTATTGTCTACGCGCGGTGTCCCGGCGGCGGCAGCACTTCGGGGCTTGTGTGGGGAGAGGAGGGGGAGGAGGCGACGGCGGGGGAGCAGCGCCGGGACGCGGGGAGGAAAGAGGAGGGGAAGAAGGAGGGGGCCGGGCCAGCCCCGGGTGTGCGTGTGTGCGGGGGGCGCGGATCTGCGCGGGAGCGCGCGCGCGCGCCAGGGGCGGGAAGGGAGGGAGTGAACGAGGGAGGGAGGGGACGAGGGAGGCGGGAGGGAGGGGAAGATTTTTTTATTATTAATCTGTTTTCCGGGCCTTTGTGGCTGCGGGGGGGGGACGGCCCGGGGGTGAGGAGGAGGGCGGGAGGCAGCAGCGCTACGGCGGCGATAGCGGTGGCTGTTGTTGCCGCCGCTGCCGCCGCGAGGCGAAGGGACCGGCCCGTCGTCCCTTTAAACTAGCGAGAGCCGCAGGCCCGGCCGGGCCTCCCTCCCTCTCGCTGCCTCCCCGCCGGCGGAAGGGGCGCTTTGTGCGGGCCCCTCGGTCGCCCTTCCTCGGTGCCGGGGCTCCGGTGAGGGCGGGAGAGGCGCGAAGGGCGGGCGCGGAGCGGCCCCAGGCGCGGTGTCGGTGCCGGCCCTCGCGGCCGCCTCCGAGCGCCCTCGCCTCGGCTGAGGAGAGACGGGCAGAAAATGGCAAAGTCTGGAGGAGGAGGAGGAGGAGGCGGCGGCGGCAGCGGGGGACTGACTTGGGTGGTAAGTTCTGGGGCTGCATCTTGTTGTTCGTGGGTTTTGTTACTCGTGTTTTGTTGTTATTACTATTATTTCTGTTTGCGTCCCTTGCGTGTGTGGAAAGAGCGCGGGTTGGCTTTGAAAGGAGGGAAGAAGCTGAGGGAAGACGCTGGGGGCTGGCGTGGAAAGCGAAGCGCTGTGGAGCCGCCGCTCTGTGGAGGGCTCCGGGATAGGAGGAGGAAGACTGGGCTTGGAATTGATGCTACAGGACGGGAGATTTTATGCCTCTGGGGGCTTCTCGGGGTGCTGGGAGCCGTGTGGAAGAGGTCACTCTGTGAGCAAACAGGTGGGAAGCTCCTGGGGGTAGCGGGTGGGTCATCAGGGCTGTCTTGAAGTCGCTGTCCTCCAAAGCGAGATGTGGTATCTCTGTCTGTCGTCCCGCCAGAGTTGTGGGTATTGCCTCTTGCTCCTAGAGCAAAGCCTTTGCGGGCTAGCAGAGGGTCTCTGTGTTGATCCCATGTTCTTTTCCAACTGTGTGTGAAGACAATACCTGAAGTTCCCAAGTTTCAGAGACATGAAGCAGGAGCTGTGTGCTTGCTGTTCCATCTTGGCACTCAACTTCATCATCCTCCAGAAGTTGCAACTCTGTAACAGACCTAAGAAGGGGGTGTTTTACTGCCTTTCCTGGATTGGTGGGAAGTATTAAGATTAGAGAAGGTGCTGGTGAAGCTGACTCTAGAATTGGTGAATCCTTTTGAGCCTCCTTATAGTCCTTTGAGAGCTCCCAGTGCTGAGGTGCTGCCCTGGTCAGCAGTAAGAGCGGATGCTCTCAGGTTTTGGTGAGACCTGAGAGGAAGGAGGAGCAAAGGTGACCTGGAGGGCTCTGGTTCAGCCAATCGTAACTCCCCCGCCTTTCCTTTGCTCGGCATAGAGGGGTAACTTCTTTAATGTTTAAGCAGAAGACACTAGATCTTGATGGACAGGTATCTTTGGTCAGACACATGTGCTTTCCAGAGGTGGGAACTTTTAACGAGTCCTGTTAAAATGAATAACAGCAAACTTGTTCTTGTGTCCCTCTACATCTTGGAGCTGTTGAAAATGAAGTAGTATTGGAGTGAACAAATCCGGTGTGTTCTGATGGTGGACTATATCCATGGATCTAATTACTGCATTTTATGTTGGTAATTCTCTTTAATTTCAAAAAGCTGGAAGCATGGAAAGGTATATTAAAAAAAATGTGCAAGTTTCTGGGTGTGCCACTTGAAATCACACAGTTTAGCCATGGGAACATGTCTAAGTTGAGAAGCTGTTCTCCTTTCTTTTCACAATACTTTGCAATCTTTGTCAACTGTGGTCTTTGGATGGCTCTTTAGAATTAAGATTTTACCATCTAGGTTTGACCAACTAATTGAAAGTTTTACAGCTCATACAGAAAACTGCAGAATGAAGTGTGAAAATTACTGAATAGGCATTTTTATTGAAACATGTTCTTAAATGTAATGGGGTTGAAATTATGGTGAGTCAACAGTTTCCTACAACTGGAAATGATAAAACTTTTCATTCTCTAAAAGCAGTAAAAGTTAAAAGTGTTTTTGTCAACTCAAGAGTAGTTGTAGGAAAATAATTGGATTTTAGTTGAAACTGGTCATTTATTTTTTTACTAAACAGTGGGACATTCTTTCTTTCTCTCATGTGCATTTTAAATGGTGAAGGTAGGCTTTCTAAGCCAGCTCCTAAACCAGACCTGCTCCATGTCAGCTGTAGAACACTGGCAGGCAAAAGAACAATATTGTTGTAGGACTGAATTGAACGGGGCCATGGCCTATGTTCCAGGCTGAAAAAACCCTTGGTTTAAGTGGTGGTTCATTAATAGATGATCATATGCTGTCCTTGAGGAGGGTGAGAGGGACAGAGGTAGGGACAGAGTAGTTTCAGCTGTCTGGCTTTAATCTGCTTGCCATGTATCTGCTGGATATGCAACCACTTGCAGTTCAGTTGTAGGTCGTTTTGAAACCACCTTGATTTTTTTTAGAATTCTTGCCAGTGTGTTGAAACCACCAGGATGCTTCTCTGTCTGAGTAATGTATTCTCTGTAGTTTGTGGTTTCTTAATAAGACCGCGAGTTAAACAATTGAAGAGTAACAGAAGAAAGTCTGGCCCTAAAGATGAGGAATCATTTAAAACTTGGTGGGATGTTAATTTAGGTTTCAAACTAGCAGATCCTGTATACATAACCTGGTTGCTGACATTTTAGTAAAGAGTTGCATGTGCAGCTTCAGCTTTGGGTGTGATTCAAAGAGCATGCTTGTAGGTAGGAAAGAATTACATGCAGTTGTGAAAAAGAAAAGATACTTCCAATAGCAGAGAACTTATTCTAGAGTGAATTTCATAATGAGACATCATACAAGCATCAGGTGATAGCTAATTTTACTTTTAAAAAAAAGAAGAATTAAATGTTCATGGAAACAAACAGCAAGTCATCTGTGTTTTCAGCTGTAACAGGACTTGAAGAAATGTAATTAGTTAGGTACAGTTACCAATGATGGGAACAATGAGAGTACAAAAACTGAACATGTGTACTGGGAAAATAATCTAGCATTATTTAACTGGAGACAAACCAAGATAATCTCTGATTTATAAAATGTACTTGATTGGTTTTTTTAATAGCTCATTTTTTCCTTGGTCTGGTTGATGATTTTCTGAAATCGACTTGCAGCTCTGCACTCTGATAGTTGGTAGAAGGTGGAGTTTTAACAGTGTGACGTAAATTACTTTTGGTGGGTGATCTCCAAGTGTCACTCCCAAAAGTGTTAAGTTGTATTAAGAGTTAACTAACTCTTAAAAACTTAACTCTTAAGAATTAACAAAGCATGGATTTGTAACTAGGAGAGTTTTCATTTGTGAAATGTAATGGCGTTTTCTAATACTAGAAAAACTTACTGTGGACAAAAGAAATAATTCTTCAGCCTCTGTGTGTGTTTATGAACTACAGAAAATGAATTGTAATGGCACAGTAATAGCACTTAATTTGTTTTTATAAATATGCCTTTTATAGTGAAGGTGAAGTCATTGTAAGTAACACTTTGAAGTGCATTGGTTCTGATACAATGGTAATGCCCACAAAACTGAGTATTTCATACAAGCAACATTTAATCACTTAATTCTGTCAGTGTATTTAAGACTTTTTCCTCAACCCTAAGAGCTATATGAGCCTGATAAATGGAAGCTGAGACTGCTGATAAAAATTTAGGACTTTGGACACTACTTCCACTTTCCTGTCCTTGATGAAAGGGACAGGTTTTGACTCTAGGAAATGCTAGCTTAAAGTGAATATATGCTGAGTGTTCATGTGACTTCTCTTTTAAAAAAATATCATTAGTATCTGCTCTTTAGATGGAGTGGAATGGAAATAATGTATATTATTAGTAGGTGGAAATATTGTATATTTTTGGGTTATACTTCTTTGAATAAATACAGTAGCTGCATATTGGTAAGTGAAAAGAAGCAGCCTTTCAAATAATCTAAATTCACATATAAGCATCTTTCAGACGATTCAGAGTTCACCTTAAAAATAAGGTAATTTTAACTTAATACTGTAATTTTTTTAAATATGAAGAGTGAATGTAATTGATAAGATAGGAGTCTGACTATATATTTTTTTTAAAGCACCAACAAATAAAGCCCACCCTAATCCTATTAAAGGGATATTGTCTTTCTTTTATTGTTTCATTTGAATTCAAATATGTTTAACTTAATAAAGGGATGACTTTCAGTTTGATTTGGCTTTTAATGGGTTCTGAGAGGGTTAAAACAAGTGCTCCTCTTGAATAATGTCCAATAACTTCTAGTGATGTGCCATAACTCACCGGTTATGGCTTCTGCACTGGGTGGTTTTTAACTTTATGGGTAGGTTTTCTGCACCTGAAATCTGACCTGGATCTCTGCTGCCCCGAGGATCTGCCCATCACTGCTACACCGAGCTTAGACCGTTCCTCTGGTTTGGGAGCAACGCAGGAATTCCCTTCTTGTGCCCATGCAGTGCTTGGAGGGAGAGTGCTGGGCTGGGGCAGCGTGCCCAGGAGCTGCATTGGGTTACTGCTCTGTCAGGGTCTGGGTCTGTAAGCTGTCAGGGTTCTGCCTGCCTCAGGTACAAACACTTGGAAGGTATGGGCAGCAGTATGAACAAATCCTAATGAACTCTGTTTTTAGAAATAAGCATACTGTCCTAGTGGTGAACCAAGGGTAAATGGTCCTTTGTCCTTGTTATTGCTGTTCATTACTATGCTGTTCATTTCAAAGGAAGAGTAGGCGCTGAAGTTCCTACTCCTGGGTCCTTTAGAGACCTCTTTAGTTGCCTCTCCAGACCCAGGTTAGAGCTCAGAATTAGCTTTCTGTTCTTTCCATTTCTTTATCTGGATCAGGCCTTCTGTTTCTCCGCTGGCTGCAGCTGGGCCAGGGTGCAGTTGTCACATATGTAACACTTGTTACATGTGCTGTTAGCTTGTCTTATCTTTCCTCTGCTACACTGTGGTGTCTGCAGAGCAGGCGGGGCGTGGGGGAAACTCTGGTGTTGTTGCCAAGCCTTGTTTCAGTGCTCTTCTCTTCCTTTATATGAGTGTCTGTCTTTTGCTATTGTGGTGACCAGAGAACTGGGAGGTTTCTTGTCCTGTGTGTCCTTACCCTCCCTCCCCCTCCTTTTTTTTTCACATTTATACAATGAAAGGAGGGTCAGACTGAAATACTTGCCCCAATTTATTGATAATAATATTTACTTTTACTAAACAGAATGAGTTTTGTAGGCTTTAAGCTGTATAGTTATATCCAACAGTTGAGGGGAAGCAGGATTCCCTCCTTGTAGTATTTCTGATTCTGCTGCCCTTAAGGAGGCAGTGCTGTAAAGAGATGTCATGACTTCCCTGGGTATTCCAGCACCAGAGGGAAGTGTTTGTGGCTCACTTGGGCGAGTCAGACACAAAAGGTCTGAAGAGGATTCCTCGGGTATTATGGTTTGCCACCAAAAAAAAAGTGGTTGCTTCTTATTCTCTACCCTCCACACCAGCATTCATTAAATACTTTTGTTGTCCAGTCTTCTCCTGGTCAGAGTGCTGAATAATGCAGGATCAAAGAAGTGGTAGAGGTGATATCAGGTGGAGGCTTGCTGCAGGAACAGGATCAGGGCCACATCTTTAACAGCAGCTGAGGCCATCCCACAGCTCTCTGGACGTGCCTCTGCACCTCTGTGTTCTGAGCTGGGAGGAATCCTCCTTCTGCCACAGGTGAAAGAGTGATGGGGGCATAGGAGTGGGGAGCTCAATTGTAACCAAGTCTAGGAAGGGATGTATATCTCAGGGTTTGGGGAGGAATTGATTTTAGAAGGTTTGTGGGCAGTTACTTTAGGTGTTCAGGGAGGAAAGGTGTACATTTGAGCACATGCCCTCTGTTAATATTTGACCTGTGAGACCTGTGTGTGTGTGTACATTTAATTTCTAAGACGCCTGTGGCTGTATGTACCTCGTGCTAGTAAGTAAGGAATTACTTTATTTGGATAGATAAAGTAACCTTTTCAAATAAAAGAACATACAAGTAGTCTAAGATAGGCACCTTATGTCTGAAAAAATTACTCACTAAATTTAGTATTTCATTTGCATTGACTTGATTTTTCCAGGAGTAGGTTTTTACCTTGCATCTAAACTGTCTTGTGTGTCTGTGTGCAAAGGCAGTCTGCAAATGCATGTTTATGTTTCAATTAATGAAAAGCAGCACATGTGATTCGTAGCTGATGGATGGGAGTGATTCCATCCCTGGGAGTGAGATTTTTATATATATATATATATATATATATATATATATATATATATAAAATACATTATATATAGAAAACTTAAGAATGAAAACTGTTACAGAAAACTTAATTCTCATTTAAAACAGGAAATTTCTTGCATGTCACCCACAGTGAAAATATTTTTCTGCATTAAATAGGTGCTTTGTAAGTGTTTTCAAAAGCAGATTGAGAAAAAGAATACATAGTTTTATATGTGTATAACTGTGTGAAGAAGTTTCTTTTGAAAATTGCATGCTTGGAAACATAGTGGTGTCTTCTTGAGTACTTGTACTGAAACACAAGTACTTTGGAAGAATGTCTTTTAAGCTATTATTCCACATTTAAAGTAAATTCTAAATCAAGGCATGTAAAATGTTATTACGTAACTTTGAAAATAAATACTAAAATTTGAACTATGTTTTAAGTTCTAGTGATAAAAAAAAGGTGTCAAGATCAAACGCCAAATAATTATTTGTGTTGTAAATATAGAAGAAAACTGTTTCTTGTAAGTGAAGTGATAAACCAGCTCTAAGTCATTTTTATTCACAAGTGTATCCTACCTGTATTCTTCAGATAAAGAGTTTCAAAAGTTTGTTGTGAAAAGCAGGAGAATATTCCTCCCCTCCTTGACAAGTGAGCATCAGATCTGCTATTTTTAAAATTTCACCATGATTGCAAATGCTTTTACTCTTATGAACTAAGTCTTTTTATGTTGTGTTTTGAAGTGAGTTAACTTATTCTATGATATCAGCTCATCTAGTTTCATTTAATAAAGCTATTTTAATATCCTGTCTGTGTCTCAATGCAATTCCAATTTACATAGAAATACAGTTTGCCACTGAAAGTAAGCTACTACTGCTATTTTTTTTTTATTTTGTGAAAGTGATAAATCTGTGTATTTGTTACACTATGCACATATAGCAATTTTAGTGGTTTTTTTTCAGCAAGTAAGCAAAACGGGAGTTAGCCAAGTTAGTGTAAAATCTACTTGACCTAGAACATGTTTGAAAGGTTCAGACTTAAACATCAGCTCTACATTTTCCTTTGGACATAATTTAAAAAGCTACCTTAAAGGGAAAAAAAAAATGGAAATATGTAAAACAGGATTAAAATGCTTAATCTACTTTTTTTTTTTTTTTTTCCTGATTTGTGAAGTAGAATTGTAGTTGAAATTTAGAGTCCTCCTATCATGGATGCCACATCTTGATTTATTTTTGCTCTTTTTTACTGAATGAGTGGGCCTAGTTAGTCTTGGGTTTCTTGTTCCTTCTTCAGACATTGGAAACTCGCGAGAAGAGCAGATGTATTAAAAACTGGGC
The DNA here is from genome assembly GCF_027887145.1 of Ammospiza caudacuta. Classification (NCBI taxonomy): domain Eukaryota; kingdom Metazoa; phylum Chordata; class Aves; order Passeriformes; family Passerellidae; genus Ammospiza; species Ammospiza caudacuta. Next base: position 39,771,617 of record NC_080593.1, on the reverse strand, counting down.
AAATGTCTACCTTTAGTGAGGTGCCAAGAGCTCACCCTGTCTTTCTCAATCTCTGAAGGAATCTTTAAGGAGAGAGCAAGAAATAATATTTTCCTGTCATGACAAAGTACAGGGGCCATAAGATAACACTGAGAAGTTATTTTCCTATAAATCAAAAGAAGCTGAGATAAAGTAGAGGAAAACAATAATAATAATAATAAAAAAAAAGCTCTTGCAACCAGATAACTTGATATGTAATACTTCCATAAGAACAATTAGAATTCTGGGTCATCCCCTAAGCAGGGCATCTTTACTTATGAGAAATGGACAGTGTGAGCTTCAGAGGAGATGTTTCCAGCTGTGTAATCCCTGGTAGCTCTGGGCTGTTTGGAGTTTTTAGGGATGATAGTGTAGTAGAGTGTGAGCGTTTCAGTCCTGTGTTTTATTCTCCAGTTGTGTGCCGTGATATGAAGGTACAAGAGTGGCAGGGTGTCTGGGGAAAAATAACTTTGTCTCAGTCCAGCTGATACAGAGAGTTCTGCTGCCTGAAGTCATCCAGGCTGTTACTCCCTGTGTCAGCACCGAGCTTTTTGTTGGCTGAGGTGGTGGTTTTTGTCATACTCTGTTTAGTGATCCTAACTTCGTGTTTTCCACCACTGTTGTGTTACAGCATCATCATGAAAACTGTGAGGTGTCATGTCACAATCTTGGAGTAAAAGGGAGCCAAGCTGCTTGCGGGAGAGCAGTTGCAAGAAGTGAGGCAGTTATTCTTTTTTGGTGTTAGGTATATCCAGAAGAGGTTTTTTTTTAAACTCAAATAGGAGACTGTACAAGCATGTAAGAAATTGGCTGGGGTAAGAGGAAGAAGTTCCTTACTGGTTTAATGGTGGAGACAGAGGCAGATGGTCCAGATGCTTGGGAGAAATCAAACTTACAGTTGTATCATGTTAACCTGCTCTTCCTCATATTAGTTAAGTCTTTCAGAATATGCCATGTAGATTTTCTTCTCTGCCAGCTGAGTGATTAACATGCATGTCAGGTAACACAAAGGTGATGAAAATGCAAAACAACTTAAAAATTAATCTGAACATATATTTGAAGTTATGAGTCTTTTATATGGTACCTTTTATGGAGAGGTTGATTCTTCTGCCTGCCAAGACGCAATTCTTAAATAGCAAATTAAAGGGTAGAGTTTTGATGATCTTCAAGATTGTCAGCACTTTTAATGAACAATCCTGAAAGACTTTTCCTAATGACTTCTGTAGGAATGTTGTGGGAGGGTGAGTGGCTGAGGAAGAGAGGGGAGTTTTGGAACAGCATTAAGGGTTTATTGACTCATTGATGCATCTGTTTTCCTCCTCCTAAATTGCTGTCAATGTCTGGAAAACCAACCCTCTGTTCCTTTCTCATGGAATTTACTACAGGAGTGAGACTAGAATTTGTAGTATATTTATGAGGCTCATAAAACGTTTCAAGGCTTGTAAAGTCTCCAGAGGAGGAGTAGATGTTGCATAGTAGGGGCTGAGCAATTAAACTCAAGCAACTTTTTTTAAGGAACACTGGATTCGTATTTATTTTAATGTAGCAGAAAAAAATAGATTTTTAAACTAGAGAATATCAGAAAATGTGGCTGTCTTACCATAGGTGCTTCTAATTATAGAAAAGTAGTTTTTAGTGTGGACCAAATGTAATATGGGGTATGACTGTGTAGAGTTTGTTCAATGTTTGGGATAGATTTTTTTAAAGGAAAGAAGCTCATTAATTTTCATTTATATGGTGCCTTGTTTTAAGGTAAATATGTTGCTGTTGCTTTTCTGTGGAAGGTTCCAGGGAGGAGGCCTCTAACAGTTTCTACTGATCATATTGCATTCCATTTTAGGGCACCATGTGTATTAAAAGTGTGAAAAACCCATGTATCACAGTCAAGGTGTTTTAGTATTTCAATGCAAGGTAGACAGGCAAATAACATAAAGGTATCTTATTATAAACAAATTCTAATATATTGATAGCTGTTACATTTGTGAGACTCTAAGAATTTGCTTCTCTTGTTCAGCAGAGGATTGCTTCCCACTGAAGAGTGCAGGTGGATCAGTAACTTCTGAATGACTTTTGGGCTATTACTGATATAGTGTGAGTGGTAGTCCAGAGCCTAATCAGAAAACCTGAGTTTGGGGTGCTCTGCAGAGTGAAATTTTCATGTATGCCAGTTAACATGAGCTCAAAAACTGCCCTGTTGGATTTGTTCTCTCCAGGTGCTGTCTTGCAGCATGAACATCTTGAATGTTGCCTTAGTCCTGCCCAAAGTTTTTTCTAAAGTTTGTTAGTTAATAATGAGGATAAGTCAGCAGGGAAAAAAATACCTTGCAGTATGGTATGGGTCAAGCTGGCCATAGGACCCAGAGCATCTGAAAGAAAATATCACAGTGCTGATGTGATAGCTGACAAACAGCCTGTATGGGTTTCAAAGATTTTGTTTTTCAGAAACAAAAATCTGTCAGGTTGTGGCAAGTAATCCTTGCAATTGGGAAATGGAAATGTGCTGGGAGCCTGGAATAGTTTCACAGTGCTAAACTAGTCATGCAATAAAGCCTTAGGAAAAGGTCAAGGATGTGGGAAACAATGAGTTATAAAGAGGTGCAGCCAGATACTGATAACCTGAAGTTCAGATGTCAGAACATCAAACTTTTTGATTTCTTGGCTAGTGGAGGGCTTGTGTGTGAGCTGGCTGGTAAAACAGTGGACCAAACAGGTTTGGGGATTCTGTCATCAAACAGCTTCAGCCAGTGGTTCCAAAGACCACTGTTACCAGAATCTGTAAGAAAACAGTCATAAGGTCTTAAAGTATAATATTAATAAATTCCTTTTTGTGTTAGAGTGGAGTTTTTGCTTGTCTCTGAATTTTAGCTGGAAGTAAGAGATTCTTAGAAGATTAATTTCTTACCAGATCATCCATGATGTACTTTTTGATGCTGTGTGAGCACTAAAAAAGTTAGTATTGGAATAGAACTTGTCAGTGGATAGACAACTAAATATTTCAGACCAACAGAAAAATCTAGCAATAAAATTCAATTTAATTGTCATCATACAAGGGCAGATGTTAGACACCTGCTTTTAAGGAACATGGTAAAGATCAGGATCTGAATGTGTTGCAGGTTGTGTAGAAGCCTGTGCCAAATAAAGCATGACTGTTCCTGTACTAACTTAATATGACTGAAAATGAGTTATTATTTAAAACAACATACTTCATTTTCTGGTCAGAAGTAATTACAGTGAGCATACATATTTGCACAAAGGTGTTATTCTTCAAAAAGAATGGAGAAAGAAAATCCCTAAATTTTTATTTAAATCTTGTATGCCTCTATGTTGTGTATCAATAATCCTAAAATAAAAATGATACTACTTTTATGGTGTTTAGGTATTTATTAGGAAGATGAAGCTCTGAATTCCAAGGGTGTCATTCCATCATGCAGCTAAGCAATCTAGCAATACCTGTTGAAAAGTGTGGGGTTTTTTTAAACATCCATAGCTGTATGTTTATGCTTTTTTCCTTGCACCACTAACTTGTCTGATTCTCTAGCAAGCTTGTTCAGAAAAGTGAGCTAGTGGACAACTGGTTGCTTCTGGTTGCTGAAAAATGGGGAGAAGCTCTCTTTGCTCTCTGAACCAGATTGTTGGGAGGTGGATTTGATTCCACTGTAAGGAACAGAGGAGGGAAGAAAGAAGGAATTTTTTGCCTTTAAATTAATTTAAAGGCAGCAATTAGTAGTTTTGGTTCTCTCTAACAGGGAAATCTGATCATTCTGAAGCTATTCCATAACTGGATCATCATCACTAAACTCCATGTAATGTGATGTTTTCAGAGTCCAGAGCGAAGTGTCAGAATCAGGAGATTAAAAAAAATAAAATTAGGAATTTAAAATGAACAGATGGATTAGTCTCACTGGTGAGACTAGTTCTGAGTGAATTCTCTGGAAATTACCAGCTTTGGGAAGGATGTGATAGAGAGATTTAGTTCATGTCACTAATGGTATGCGACAGACTATGGAAGTTTGCTGTGGTAGAAGGGAACTGTTACTTTTGTGTGTTTTCATCTTGGCAGGAGAGCCCAACCATTTGTTAAACACAGCAGGAGAGTGGTTTATTTTGAAACTCCCTCCAGTTTTGTTTGCATGGTGGGAGGTATTCTCAGCCAGAGCTTTCTTTGGGAAGATTGCAAAATGTTTAGGTAAAATTGTATTCCTTGTCAATTTTTCTAGGGCTAGAAGAGGCCATTATGATCCAGTATGACACACTAAAATAAAGAAGAGCATGTTATCTATAGAATTCCCTAGTAATTATCATAAGGCACTTATACACTTTTTTTTTTTGTAGATACAGCATATCTCCCTCAGAAGAGGTAGTTTTGTTTTGAACTGTAATCTGTGGTTTTCATTACTTAATTAACCTCCCAAGGTTTTACAGCTTAATTACACTCAAAATTTACTGTCTTGTCCCACTAAATTGCTTATCCTACACTTTATTTAAGGAAATGTAGGGCACATGGCATGTACTTTTCTAAATTGTTATGTCCCAGGGCTGCATTTGCCTATTGAGGAGCATGTATCAGGAGTATTCATTATATGGAGTAGTTTTATGAGTTTAAGGCAGAAAAGACAAAGCCAAAGGGAGGGAAACTTCTTGTTCACCTACATATTCTCTTCTAGGCTCATTTGTGCTTGTCTGCTAATGCAGGAAATGAGCCCTTTTCTTGCCACCTAATAGGGATAAGAAGGAATGGGCAGACTAAAGAAAAATGGTTTGTTGGTGTTGTTGTATGGAGATATTTTGCAGTGGAGGAGACTGACAGTGACCAATAAAAAATTAAGTTTGTGTAGATGGGGAGAGACATTAATGTTAACATTTTTCAGGTTTTTCAACTTTCTATGGTGTGGAATTAATCTACTTAAGTAAGAGTAAAGTCTTCACTTAAAGTAAGGAGTCAAAGCAAGGATGTATATTCCAGCTGTGGCAATATTGAAACTGATGATAAACCTGCCTTCTTTGTTGTAGCTTTATATGTTATTGTGTCTTTAGATAGGAATAGCTTTTCTCTGGTGCTGCCAAAGTCTCTAGATCAAGTGTGTATTAAGCTTCAGCTGTATTAATTACAGCTGTTTGCAGCATAAGTAACCCAACTCAGCATGGTGGCTCAAAACACAAAGAAAGATGACATGACCTGGTTTTCATTACAAAAAAGCAATAAAAATCTCTAACTTAATATGGATGTCATACATGCCTTATTATACACAGAAATGTCAATGGGTAAGAGCACAACATGAAAAAAAAAAAAAGGCAAAATGTGAAGAAAGAAGATGCCAAAGCAGGATATGTGAGTTCATGGGTTGAAGGTACTGGTTGGCAACAGTAAAAGCCTTGTTGCCAAACTTGTCTGTCAGCAGCTACTTGGGTTCTGGCTGTGGAGATCACCAAAGGAAAGAATGATTGCAGCTTTCACACAGTACTAGATACATTCATGGCAAAAACACCTTCAAAAGGGAAGCTCTGCAGACATTTCAGTCATCCTGGGGAAAGCAGTTGCCACAATAAGACCTGCTTGTGACAGCATGCAGGATAGTGGTGATGTGATAACTTGTGCAGCAATTGCTGTCACCTGAGAATTGGGATTTTTCTGTCCAGTTGTCACTATGCTGTGTTTTAGAGCAATGTAGGAAGCTGCCACCATCAGAGGTCACTGTATGAAGTTTGACTGCATGTCTTTGAAAGAGGATGAACAGTATAATAGATTGTAGCTTTCCTAACTAAGCATTGTTATCTTGTTGACTTACCTATATGTATGTATTTGTCATCAGTCTGGACGGTTAGAAACTCCACAAGGTTAGTAAGAATTTATAAAGTCTTGAATGTCACAAGAGCGTTGGGAAAGTCATACACTGTGTCTAAAAAAATAATAAAAATAATAAAAAAATAGGCAACATTAAAATTACAAAGCAGACCTTGAACATAGGGTAACCTGTAAGCAAACAAGCAAAAAGCAGTCTTACTGTGAAGCAGAAGACTTAAGCCCTTTGTGACACTTGGTTAATTCTCTTTAGGGGTTTTCTCATGAAACAACAGCTGATGCTGTTTTGAGAAGTGTTATTGAAGCTTTAACAATATGAAGATCTTTCATACAGGACAGAATACAAAAGGCATTCTTGAGACAGTTCCAAAATATACAGCAGAGGTTGTCAGTGCTGTGGTTAAGGGCTTGCCCAGTTTAAAACAAAAAAAAAAAAGAAAAGGGAGGGGAGGACTTTCCTGTTGGATTTATTTGTATTTTAAGTAGTAGAAATTCAGAAGTTGAAAGCACTTAAATTTTATTTTGCTTTTTTATCAAGGAACACAAAATGTGAAGACTGTGGAGGATATTTGTGTCCATAGATCTCTATCCTCTGGTGATGAAGATTTTCTCTTTTTTGGAATGAGTTCCAAGTATCACTTGAACTCTAAAATGTCCATTTGAGATGGAGATAAAGATATTCAAAATTGGTTTTCTGGGTACAGCACAGCCCAAAATGCTTGGCCTGGGAAACTGCAGTTCTGTGGACTTCTGATCCTTGCATACCTGCATAATTACATTCATTTGGGCTTTTGCTTTTATGCTTGTGTTTCAATAGCATTTTAAAATAAGTTCTGAATGTTTATAACACGATTTTTTCATGCAGAATATGTATGATTCTTGACATATTGTATGAATAAAATCATACATCATGAATGAAATCTGTCCTCTGTGACAATGAAATGAAAATTTAAGCTTGGCATACTTTGTGATGTCTTAATAAAAACTATAGCATTAAAATTCATTGAAGTTTTTTAAGACTAGTTTTTTCCTTTTCTTTTTAATCATTGAGCAGAAAGAAAATATGTTCTGCTGATCCTTTGTGTATTTCTCTGCCTTCTTAAATCATACATTGTCATGTTCCAATGAGTGTGTTATAAACAATGGACATAGGTGTCCCCGGGAGTACAGTAGCAGAGGATCCTTACTAGTGCTGTCCTACAGCAAACCTCAGGTGTCCCCAAGAAGGGACACTTCTGCAGGGCTAGCTCTTTTTGGGCAGTAGAGTTTTTTTAGCTGTGACCTCCCTTGTCTGTCAACATGACAACAATTTGAAAGTATCATCTCAACAGAAGATAGAGTTTTGATACTCTACATTTATTACTGGTAAATTGGAAAGTATAAACTCCTCTAAGCTGCTACTAAAACTTTCACTGGAAAGCAGAAATGCATTTCCTAGCATTGTATTAGAGGAAATAACTTGCAGAATCCCTTCCCAATATTCTATTCTGTAATAATTATTCCCAATCTAGAGCTACTCAGTCACAATCAAATGGACTTTTGCTAATCTTCTGGCTCTTACTCTACTTGTCCCATAGCATTTTTGCTATTGGAGGTAGGAAAATTGTAGCCTAAATTTTTAGGCTAAGGTTTAAGTTCTCACTTTGTGTTAATGTGTTTGCTGGGTTGTGATGCATGGTTAGATCCCAGTCCTCACACACTGGATAAGCAGAAGCATTTTGGAGAGCTGTCTCAGAACAGTCCTGAGAATATAATACTGATATACATGTCAGCTGAAGAACTATTGTGTGGTAACTGCCTATCACAAACTTCCCTGACTGTAAAAACTTCTTATGGCCTAAGAATTGGGAGCAAATGGAACAGTTCTGTTTGAATGAGATTTTAATGGTCTTTGCACCTGGAATTCTTTTGCATTCTATATCCGTTACATCTCCTCTCTTACATTTTTCCAACACTTATTTAATCTGAGAAATATTATATTATTTTTCTGCTAGTCACTGGTCCCTTCAGAACAAGTGAACATGGTAAAACAGGGTTAACAGACCTGTGGGACCAGTAAGTGAGCTAAGGGTAACTCCTATGAGATATGATGTCAAAGATGGTAATAAAATAAAAAATATTTATATACATGTACAGTGAAACTCATTGGAAGCCTGGACATGATTCACAAAGCTACTTCAATGAAAAAAAATATGTTGCAACTACTGGCAATGCTTCCGTAGTAACAATTTTTATTCCTCCTCTTCCATGTATCAGTTTAATGCATCTATTTGCAAAGTTTTGCTCCTTTTCTGCTTGCTTAGTTGATCCACAGCTAATATTTTGAGAGTGGTTGTGGCAGGGTTATCACAGTTTACAACCAAATAACTGTGAAGGCTAAATTAACTTGGATACCAAAGCCCTCTAATCACCCAAGTGATTCTGCAACTTCCCTGTTTGGCAGAAAATGAGATAGACTCCAGAAGAATAGTCATGAGAGCTAGTGCTGTGGTTCCAACTCTGCTGTGTGTAATCCTGGTGCCAGATTGTGGGATTCCCTGGGTTTTTCCCCTTTTCCTCTGGGTGCTGTAAGATACAGGAATAGGTAATAGAGAATTTTGTTCTCATTTGGCATATTCAGGTTTACTCGTGGCCAAATAATTGGTTGTTGTCATCACTGCTGCACACAATCTGCCTCTCTCAAAGTTCTGGAAGTGTGCTTCCTAGAATTTCCATAAATAAACTAGAAAAATGTGATCTCTAAATCTGGAGGAGAAAGGTAATTTCCCATGTTATGAATAGAAATAAATGCTTTATTCTTGTGCTGGCTGGGCTGGGATGGGGGTGGTGGAGGGGCATCAAAGCCTGAGTACTAGAAGCTGGAGAAGATAAATGAGATTAATATGTGGAGAATTGTGTGCATAGGTTGGTGTTTGGCCTTTTGATTCTGCTGAAGTTGTTAGTGTGAGTTCAGTATCCTTTGCTCCTTTTTTCCAAAGGATTTATGTGCTTCCTTGCCCTTTGCTTTCAGTGCTATCTGAGGCTGCAACAAAAGCTAGATAGAGGGAGAAGTGATTGCACTTCCTTTTGGCCACAAAATTTGCAGGATGACTGGTTAATTGAAGGTTGGAATTTAGCCTGTATTTACTTTATACAGACACATACTGGAAACATAAATGAGAGGGAGAACATTTGCCCCAGTGGCAAGTGGGTTTTGCCCTCATTATTTATCTGGTGATGATTTCTGCTGGTCATGTAATACCTGCTTCAGAGTTGATAAAGCCCCTCTGAGAGAAGGAGGCAATTTCAGGTACTGGGTGGGTGGAGACAGAATTTCTTATAACTTCCTAAGCCAGGCAAATAAATCATGTGAGTTAAAGTTACATTTACTGGCCTTTTTAAGATAATTTAGATAATTCCAGTTTATAGATAGGAAGGCACACTGTAAAACATCATTACTAGTCTCTTTGTAGTCTTTTACTGCCTCAGAAGAGGGCCAGTCTTTATTTGGTTGTTCTGAGGTTAACCTTTTATTATGTGGTTTTCATTCAATGGCAAGCAAGTATCTATCAGGATAAATTGCTGAAAGTGCACCATATCTGTTTATCTCACCTCCCTCCCCATCCCAAAGTGGGTTAGTTTACCATAAAACTGTTCTTCAAGGTAGTTTTCATAAAATCCAGACAGATTAGGCTTGAATTCTGTTTAAATTCTAACATTAGCCTAAGTGATTCTCTCTTCTTATAGTTCTTGGCTTATTTACTAGAGTCATAGAATGACCTGGGTTAGAAGGGACCTTAAATTAAAGATCGTTGAGTTCCACCCCCCCTGCCATGGGCAGGGACACCTCCCACCAGACCAGGTTGCTCAAAATTCCATCCAGCCTGGCCTTGAACGTTCCCATGGATGGGGCATCCACAGCCTGGCCTTGGACACTCCCAGGGATGGGGCATCCACAGCTTCTCTGGGCACCTGTTCCAGTGCCTCACCAGCCTCACAGCAAAGAATGTCTTCCTAATATGTAATCTAAACCTACTCTTTGAGTTTGAAGCCATTCCCCCTTGTCATTCCTCTATAGGCTCTTGTAAATAATGTCTCTCCTTTCATCATAAAGCATTCTGGGATTGTATCAGGTTTGATCACTTCAGTAGAAAATGTAAATTATAGTAATTGAGGAGCCAGTAGGAGAGGCATTACAGTGTTTAAGTCCTGCCGAATGAATTGTCCAGACTATAATGTAAAAGTGTAGTATTGCTGTTACCATTTGGAACATTTTCAGTGGTTTGGATTCAAATGCTTATAAAAAAAATGGGTGTTATAAATACTTAACCTGAAGAAATGGGTGCCTTTTGTGCTGCTGTTTCCTTATTTTAGTTTATTGTGTTTAGTAAATTGCTGAAGTTTGAATATGCAACAATTTGTTAAGGTTCTGTCATGTAATCTGTTGGTTTTTCTCTGTTGCAAGGATAGCTTTATCTTAATGCATCTTAAAACTTAACATTTAAATTACATGACAAGTTTTGATTGTAATTTAAATCTCTGTCAGATTTTGTTTATATCTCAAGAGTGACAGATACAATGAGGTTGATTGTTGGTTTGGTTTGGTTTTTTAGACATTATTTGATAATCAGATGAATGCTTCAAAAAAGGAAGACTCAGAAAGCATTAATAAAAATGACACTTCAAAGAAGATGTCTGTTGAGAGAGTTTATCAGAAAAAGACTCAGCTTGAGCACATCCTCCTCCGTCCAGATACCTACATTGGGTCAGTTGAACCCCTAACTCAGGTAAGGGTCACTAAATTTACATCTTAATGGTTTTTATTGTTTTAATGAGGAAATGTCTGTTATGGTTATTAAATAGACCCATCTCTGGTTTCGCAGTTTTCTGAGTTAGAAGGTTGAAAACTGTGGTCTTGTTTATGTGTGCATGTGTAGGAAGCAGATAGTACTTGCTTTAAGGCATGTAGTGCTGGGTTCATCTGAAAAGATAGGATCAAAAAATACTGAAATCCAGTCAAAACACAAACACCTATGTGTGTGGGCAGACAGCTCTGTGTGTATAGGTCTGTGCTCACAAACATGCTTATGTGCACACACATATCTATGCATATTTGTAAGTAGCATTTATACCAGGTGCAAAAATGCTTTGGTCTCTTGGTTTAGGTAGAGAACAGAGAATTTGAGCCTCCTGCTGGCACTTTCTTCAGTTGTTTTTGTGAAGTTGTAAATTGCTTTGAAATTCACTGTCTGTACTGTTGGGAGTTCCCCACGAAGCAGAAAATAATGGATTTTCATTATGGAATCTTTGTGGGTGCTTGCTGTAACTTCTGCAGACTTCTGCTTTTGTCTTGTATGGCTGCAGTAATCAGACTGTAAGAGGAAAGTTCCTGAAGGAAATAGATCATAGGGAATCATAGACTGGTTTACCAAGACAGTAAATACTTTATTTTATTTTGTTTCCATGTAGTTAATGTGGGTTTATGATGAAGATGTAGGAATGAATTGCAGAGAAGTTACCTTTGTTCCAGGCTTGTACAAGATCTTTGATGAAATTCTTGGTAAGTATTTTTAACAACAATACTGCCTTAGCATTGTGGAGTACAAGCTTTTCTAAGTGCTCTCAAAGTACGTTGACTTGAATCTAAGTTTAAATCCCAGACTTGAGTCCTGCTAAACTATAGAGCATAAAAATTTAGTGCATTCTGGAACTATAGAAAAGTTTAAAAGGAAAGAGTTTTCAGCTGAACTTTCAAGAAAATATAAATATTTGTTACTGAATATCCAAACTAGATCATTCTTTATGATCAATATTATTACAAGATTTTTAATCTGTGAAGTGCTTTTAGGGCTACAATTTAAAGTGACATTCGAAAGAAGATTATTCCTCTGAAAGAATGCAACTTCTGAGATGTCTGATTGTTCACTTAGATCATCCTTTCATCAATCATTAAAACTTCCTCCTTCTCTACAGAGGGATAGTGGTGGTAGTTTTCATAGATCATTTCTAGACTTCATACAGTTTTAAAATAAATGAGTATCATACTGCCATTAAAAAGCACTATGACTGAGGCACAAAAAAAAAGTTACTGTGACTTGCTAGTTGATGATACTGTGTTGGTGACAGCTACACGCTAATCAGCAGTAGAGATGTGCAATATATGAGTACTGTGCTGTCTTCTGAACTGACTAATTGACATAAAATTTTGGACTTATGAGCTTTTATGAAATTCTGTTTAAAGGATTGGTAGGATTACCTCATAAATTAAGTTATGGTCTACTGAGGTCAGTTTTGTCGTGACCTTCGTTAGGTTCACCACTTTTCTACATCTCTAAAATTGCTTTACAGCACTGTCATTTTTGAAGCAATATATCTTTACCAGATGGAAAATAATGCTTAATATTTTTTCTATATTATTTTTAACTTATTACTTAATTTGATAAACATGGTAATGAAAACCTTTAATTGCTTCTGTTTTGAGTGCTGCCTCACAGATCTAAGTTTTTTTGGCTTTTCATGTTAGGGAGACCACTTCCATATTGTCCCATTCAGAAGGAAGATCATATTCTGTCATTATTGTACCACTTCACGGCTTATTGCTGCTTTATGAAGCACTGATAAGTGCTCCAGAGAGTGTGGTTTGAGAGCTAGGGGACAATGTAATAAAATTATGAAAATGGGACATTTTGGCTATGCATGCTTTTGAATGAAACTTCATGATTTTAGCAAAAACACTTTGAAATATCTGATCTTATGCTGAGGTCCTTATCAGCTGGTAAGATATTGTACTTTGGTATTTTGGGTTTTTACCTTCATCTGTTTCATGGATGATGAGACAGAAACTGAAAAATACTGTAATGTGTTTTCATATTTAATGGCCACAGTCACATTTCTGCTTCCTGTAGTTCATATACATGGCAGTGCAATTCAACTAAATTCTGGTTGAATGTTAATTTCGAGTTATCCTTGTTTTGTTCCTAAACTGTGTAGACTGTTTGTTACAAGTCTTGCATGTTGCAGGCTCTTTAAAGAGAGCTTTTGCTGCAGTCAAAACACTCTCTAATGAATGTCACTTTCTTGGTGGGTTTCCATGTGTAAACTGGTCTGGTGATGATATAAGTTTCTAGGGTTTCTCATCTATATACTGCAGTGAATATCCAAACAAGAACAACACGAGAAGAATGAAGTGCTCAGTATGTTAAGAACAGTTATGAGCTCACAAAATACACTTCTATATTTATTTCTGATATAGTCTAACTGCTAGAAATAGAATCAGTAATTATAAGAAGGTTGAAAAATATCTTCTTGTAGTCACTTGGTTGTATTTATAGACTCCAGTGCTAAGGTACAAAATATATACAAAGAGCTGCCAGATTAAGAAATACCTGACTGTTGTAACTGGTGGTGGAATATGTATAAAATCACTTTTACAGACCAAGAGATTAATAATTGCCTATGAAGTGTTAATTTATGCTACTTTGTTTCATAGTAAATGCTGCTGACAATAAGCAGAGGGACAAGAATATGACTTGTATTAAAATATCCATTGATCCGTAAGTAAAAGCATGTTTTCATTTGCTTTCCTTGCCAGTGCTATTACAGTTTAGATTTGTACAAATGATTTTACTGATGAAATTGAATTTCTTGAAAACAAAATATTTTTGGAATTGTTTCCATTGGCTTCATATTTTAAGATGAAGAGGTGAATTAAAACTGGTTAACATTAAGTGCTACCATTCTGAATTTATAATAATTGCTTTCCTTAACCATTTGATAGGGTTTGAATGAAACTTAAAACCAGAAGTTCATAAAATTTATGATAAATTTAAATTGGCAGTGCATAACTATAGCCAGCCAGGTTTACAAATCTTTACAAATCTTAAATACCAGGTTTGAAGTTTTGTAACAGTTTTGCCCCCTCTTGAACTTCTGTGTTAACTCCTTCAGCATCAGGATAAGACTGAATTAGTCATCTATATCACACTGAAACTTCATGTTGCAAACACTTCATTACCATGTTTTTTGAAACTAAATACTTGAAGAGATCATTTTAGGTGAGAAATACTGTATTTAAATAGATGCTGATTGGGTTCCTTTGGTAGTATTTTTTCACTGACATGTAACTGAATAATGAATGATTTAGTAGCTAGTTTTCAAACCTAACCTTTAGGATAAATATGCTGAGAAGCGATTTTTCCACTTCCATCATGGAGTGGGAGGGAAATTGTAAATGTTTAAATTTGCTAGACCTGTCCTGATTTTGAACTCTCTAATAGTGAGAAATGAAAGTCCTGTGTAAGAGCTAGATATATTAGTGATGCCAGATATTGATGGATTTTGGCACTGTTATATAAAATAAGTCACAATATTTATCATAGCTCAGAAATGACACTTTTAAACAGATGATAACTTGTCTGGATGGACTTCAATGAAACCTTAAAAGCTACATCTCTATTTTGAATTTAATGCTGTCACTAATTGTCAGGCCCCTGTTGCAGTTCATGTTGACAGTGAAAGCTCTTCAAACAATTTTTTTGGAGTTATTATTGTTGTATGAAATACTGTTGTGTATGGACAATTAAGCTCCTTCTTCCAAGACATCTAATAAGCAAAAATAAGTGGAATTTTTTGTAATTAAAATTGTTAGAGCTCTAAGTAAATGTGGTAAGATAATGGTCATTTGCTATATTTTTGTGTAGGCAATTTTATTTGCTATGTTTAAACAGATATGCAGAAGTCTGTTTTCAAGATTGCATTCATTTGCTTAATGCCTTCACTATTTTCTAGGGAATCAAACATTATCAGCATATGGAATAATGGAAAGGGGATACCAGTTGTGGAACACAAAGTAGAGAAAGTATACGTACCTGCTTTAATCTTTGGGCAGCTACTGACTTCCAGCAACTATGATGATGATGAGAAAAAAGTTACAGGCAAGGCTATTTAATGTGCTTTGTTTTATTCAGTTAAGCCATTGTGTGACTCTTCAGTATGCTTCCCCTTCTCAATTTTTGTCTTTATTTTCTGTTTCATAGCAGGTGATTACTCAGTCGCCATTACTTTAGCTCTTTATTAGGGTAAAAAGACTTAAGGGAAATATCCTACTTTTCCTCTTTTAATACCAGTGTTTACAGAGACCTTTACATTTACATCTCTAATGTCAGTACTCATTACTGAGTGACAAAAAACATACTTCTATATTTTAATTGTAATCTATATGAGTATTTAAACACTTGTGCTCCTGAAATGCAGGGAAAAATAAATTGGATAAATTAGGATATGGTTTATTATCCTAAATTTAAACTGACCCTAGTTTACTATATGTTGTTTTTTTCAGGTGGACGCAATGGCTATGGTGCAAAACTTTGTAACATATTTAGTACAAAGTTTACAGTTGAAACTGCTTGCAAGGAGTACAAGCACAGCTTTAAGCAGGTATAGAAGTGTTCAAAGCTTCTGTCCTTTTTTTTTTGCTGTAGTTACAGGTCTAAAATCTAACACAGATAGGAATGTTTAACAAAATGGATAATTTCTCATTCAAAGGGATGTGTAGAATTTGCAGGCTAGGTTAGTTCAGTTGGTAAAAATTGGTATTTCTTATGTTAGGCTTCTTGGGTAAAATAATACTTTCTTTGAACTGTTTGGTGACTAAAAAAACTCCAAATTTCTGTTAAAACAAAATTATATTCATGTACCTGTGAAAAGGAACATAGTCCGTTGAAACATTTTGAAATTGCTGTTGTGTAATCTGTTAAAAAAATTTTTCTACTTAGCTATGCAAACATAGAAACAATCATCTGTGTAATTTTGTATGGTGTTAAGAAACAGATTTTTCAGTTTTTATGTCATGAATTTAACTAGCCCCACGTGGACTTCAGTGCAAACCCCCCACCTGAACCCAATGCTCATTGTTTGCATACAGACCAAGAATGTGATCAGGTCTAGTGTATATAGCTTTGAAATGGCCACCTTTCTAAAAGTTTAAAGTACTTTGGCAGAGTATTAGATACCAAAGTTCCTTGGCTTTACAGTCTTTGCCAGCTGGGGGCTTTCTTTTCTTACTTTCTGGACAATTAATTAATTTTCTGGTCATGCTGTCATATCACTACATAAATAATACACTTAATCTGTTACGCCCGTCTCTTAAAAAATGTAATATTTTATGCTGACTGCCAAAGGGCAAATTAATATTGGTTCAAGTGTACTTTTTGAAAATTACTAAATGCTTTATGGCTTAAAGTGCTCTGTTTGCAGTATTTTCAAAATCTGTGAAAATTTATTAGAACTGAGCTTTGATATATGCTGTGAGCAGATATCGGCTTGATCATGCAGATGTGCCCATGTTCTTGAATAGGGAACGATGCAAGATTCCTGAGTCAAATCTGAGCACCTTGGGTTTTTGGGGACTTTTTGGCACACTGCACAGCCACCAAGATGCTGTCTTAGAAACTACTGAGTCTCTGCACAGGGACTAACAAGCCTCTCTGTAGAGGTGTGTAGTAGATTGAAAGTATTAAATGGATGGGTAACAAGGACTGTAATCCCAGCTCACTTGTATCTAATTTTGGGAGTTCTGTGGGAGGCTCCACTTGCATTAGAATCATGTCCCTCAGTGTAATAATACCTGCATGTTTCCAGAAACCACAAATATGCTGTCACCTATGCTTGTGCTTACCTCTGTAAATCAATTAACTTTGTGTAGTGTTTTACCAGAGGAAATTTCTAAAGGAAGTTTGTGAGCTTTTTCTTGTGTAACTGTTGCAATCCCAGCATAGCTAGAAAAGGGAATAAAGGGGGAGGATAATGTGTTGTAAAGTAACATCTAAAATGTTTTGTTTCCAAAGACTTGGATGAACAACATGATGAAGACCTCTGAACCCAAGATTAAGCATTTTGAAGGTGATGACTACACATGCATTACATTCCAGCCAGATCTGTCTAAATTTAAAATGGAAAAGCTTGATAAGGATATTGTGGCCCTGATGACAAGACGAGCGTATGATTTGGCTGGGTCGTGCAAAGGAGTCAAAGTCATGTTGAATGGGAAGAAACTGCCTGTAAGAACATCACTTGATATATCTTGAGTGTACTGAGAGTATTTGGTGCAGATATTTGACTGTGACCTGTTGCTTGTAGGTAAATGGATTTCGCAGCTACGTAGATCTTTACGTGAAGGACAAGCTGGATGAAACCGGAGTCGCGCTCAAAGTCATCCACGAAGTCGTGAATGAACGATGGGATGTGTGCCTCACTCTGAGTGAGAAAGGGTTCCAGCAGATCAGCTTTGTAAATAGTATAGCTACCACAAAGGTGAGTGGTTAGAGCAAATGGTGCAAAATGGAAATGATAAAATGCGTGCTGAGGCCATGCCCAGTCAGGTGTTTGATAAAACAGTGAGTCTGGGTTGCTATAAATAAATAGGTGAGGTAATCCACTGCATGAGAGGAGCTGGCAGAGCAATTGGATGCAGTCAAAATACATTCATAGCAGTATTTCTACATAAGCACTAGTTTTGAAAATGCTAGTAATCATTATTGGTGATACTGATATCTTATGTGAGCATGCATGGTGTTGAAGAAAATGGAACTAATTTATTTCTTCCTCTTAAACACATTGTAATAAGATAATTCTGGAAGTAAAGTTTAAAAGTGTACAAATACCTTTAAAGCTACCAGTAGCAAGTTTGGAGGACAAAAATGGCTTTTGATGTCCTTGACAAATGGCTGTCCATGATGGAGAAAATTGCCCTGAAGTTGTTGAGATTAATTTTCTTTTATTTGTGTATCTTCATAAGGATACCTAGGTTTTCTTTGCAACTATAGTAGTAGTGATATAATAAGAAAGAAAGATCTTAAGTTAGCAATGTGCTCAGCATACTAAGTAAAGTACAGCTCGGTGCTTCTTGACTTATGGGGATGGTCAGGCAGGAAGGTCATCATCTGAAACCAACCAGCGTAACTCCTATTTACACCCTTTTGGCATGGACCAGCTTTAGGGATCTGTGGTCCACCATGGTGAGAAAAAAAGTCTTTGTCACTTCTGCTCTTCACAAATTGCACTGGATGAGTGACCTAACAACTAGGCAGTTAAGCTGTTAGCTCTTACTAAACAGTCTACTTGTTAGAGGTAGCACATCTAGCAAGCTGGATTTAACAAGATTAGAACAAGCAGTCCTAGTAACAGGTGAGACTGTTTCTAGAGAATCTTAACTGTGAGCTTTCTAAAAGATGGGAAAGGTAAGAATTGTTAATCAGGCACTTTGAAACCTCTCCTTGCTCACACCTCTGTTGAAAGAGTCAGAAGAAAATTCTAATGGTATCACAAATGGTTCATAAGCACCAGTGGTTGCACTTAGTCTGGCAGGTGCCCAAAATTGTCAGTGTTAATCTTGGTGTTAGCTAGTGTTTGGTGGGACATAATTTTTATTACATAACTTCTTTTCAGTCTCTTTCAGTGTAGCTGAATGAATGGTAACTGGGCAAGTTTAATTAATTAATTTAATTGTAGAATATTTACTTTTTAAGTGTGCATTGCAATTAAAAACTTGGTCAGAACTAGGGATGACAAATCAGGTAGTTGAAGGGTTACAGCTTAGTTTTAGTTCAGGCCTCTTTGTGCAGCATAAAGAAGAAAAACAACATGACCTTAAAGAGGTGTACAATACTTTCATGGAGAAACTAGCAATATAGAGAAACTTCATTATGGCTGATAGGAAGCTAAAAAAAATGGTTTGAAAAAACTGAATACTTCTTGATTCCTAAGTAAAATAAATTGCATACACTTACTCTGAAGATTTTGGATTTTACTCTTCTGGATCAATTTTCACCATCATGCAGTTACACATATATTGTTATTAGATATTCTTTTGAAATATGCTTAGGAAAAAGTTCTGTGTATTCTTCAAAAGTAAGTGTTGTAATTTCTAGTTTTCCCCACTCTCTCTATCCATGCTTTATGTGTTACTGGGTGTGGGATGCTGGGGCAGGAACCCCCCTCACCAGCAATTTTTGACCAGCTACCCAGGGATGGGACATAATGGGAGGTAATTAACTGTATCAGCTGCCTGCCCCCTTATCTGCTAACAAGTGAGGAGCTCATGCTAGCATTTAATTGTCACTGTTTGCTGACAGCTTTTTGTTTCTGAATCTGGGTAAATTTCACCCAGCTGTAACTTTCCTCCATCTTTTTTTAAACTTGCTGTAAATTGCAAGTAAGTTTTTTTAGGTTGCTGTCATGGTGTTTTTTGAGGGGTGTTTGGGAGGTCAGGCAGTATTTTGAGGTACAACTCCCTTGCTTATTTCGTGTAAATTTGTTACCTTTTCCAGCTCCCCATTTAATCAATGTTTTGCCATAGCAGACTGCCACAAAATTCAACTTCAGGCTCTGATACCACAGTTGAGAGAGTGTTTGTAGCTATTAACATTTGTACAGATAACCTTCAGTGAGACTTGAAAACTGATTAAACATGGTCTTCTTAAGTTCTGAATTTCAAATACTAGCTGTGGCAAAAATTGTAATAGAAACCTCAACAATTAACATAGCAATCTAATGCTATGTATATACTTTAATATGGTGGAACTGCTAACTATAATATTACCAGTCATTTTAGCAGAAATGTTCAGCCAATACATTTGCAGTTTCAGAAGGTAGACTTGCATGGAGAGAGAATTCCAACCTGCTAAAATTTGCTGGAGTTCAGCAAGAAGTTCAGGATTATTCTAGATTTCAGAGTTATTTTCATAAAATAAATATAATTTTTTTAAATGGAGAAGAAAATAGGATCAAAATTGTAAAACTAATTAAATGAAAACTTCAAATTCATAGTTACCTTCTGAATTTTTCTACCATATAAACCATTTATCTGTCCATAGAGTTAAGATGTAGCTTGCCTCCAAATCAGTGGAAACTGTTGGCTATGAGAAGAATAGAACAGTATATAGGAGGCAGTCAGAGCTTCATTTTTAAGATTTTTGTTAGCACCTAATTAGATACCTTTGCATCCTGAAGTTTGCAAGTTTCCATCATTACCTTCTGGAAAAAGAAGGTTATGCAGTTCTAGCTCTCTTCCCCCATAATTGAAAAGTTGTAACAGTCTTTGGCAGCCCTCTAGATTCAGAGGGTGTTTTTGCCTTTGTGTCTTTTATGGAATTGTTCTGACAGCTGGGGCGGTTCCAGACTGTTCTGGTCCATTTGACACCTGCTGGTGAGATGGTTGAGAAGGTCCCAACTCTGAGCTCTGAGCATCCCTCACTCACAGCTGCTTAAGAATGGACTCAGGAATGGTGAACTGCTGTATAACTAGTAAATTGCTGGTTTTCTTGGTATGTCAGTTGCTACTTTTAGCAAAATTTAAAAATTGCTAAAGTTTTAAATGCAAAAATATATTGAGATGTTCCCATGAGCATAAATTTTCAGTAATGTGATGAGTAAAAGAAATGCATTTCAAGATTGCCATTCAAGTGTGGAATGATTTTGAAATGTGTAATTTGATATTTTCCAGTAATAGCTTTTCTTTACAGTTTGGAAATGGATTTATTTTTCTTTAAAGTGGCAGGATATTGATAGATCCGCTTTCCATTGAACTCTCTCTCTACTGAAACTCTGTCATCTATTGGTGGATACAAACTGTTGTGTTTTAATTTTGGCAGCTTTTGGGGTTTAGATGTGGGTTTTTTGGTTGGCTGTTTTTTTAGAAGAAATGCCATGAGAAAAGACTTTGCAGGGTGCTTCTAATGGTTTGTGTTGCTGTTTTAGTAGATGACTCTAGGAACTGAGAGAAACCATAGATGGTTACTTTGAAGTGCAACTGCTGGTTTGGTTATGACTAATAATATTTACTAGCTTAACCATTTTGGTTTTATCTACTCTTTTTTTTTTTTTTTTTTTTTTTAATTTAAATCTCTGCTTTCTGCATGAAGCTGAGAACAGCTGCTATCCCCTCAATTTGACTTCTTTACATCTTCAGTCTTTTCACATCCATATTCTGCCTTAAAATGTAGAATCCTAACTTTTGGGGTTTGATTGCTAGCTGTTTTCCTCTTTTTGGCTGCTGTTTATGCTTGGTTTTGTTTTCTCTTACTTATTTCTTATCTATCCTATACTTCTTCATACCTGTCAAAAGCTTTTTTTTTTCCTCCTCAGTTCTATTTTAAATACAGCTTTAAAGAGCAAGGGTTTTTCTGCTTGTTACTTCATGATGAACTTCTCCATAGACAAATGTTCTTTGTTCTGTCTGCCCTAATGTAGATTGTTCTGAACAGGAACCAATATTTAGTCTGTATTTTTGTAAGGTGCTAACTGATGTAAAGCAAAGGTGATCTGTGTAAAATACGGAATTTTGAGTTAGGTATGTTTTCATTTTATGGGATATGCCTGCATCACTCCACTTTTACAAGATTTTAGTCAAAGGGATATGAACTTCTATGACAGCCACTAGAATTTACCATTTTATTAATATTCTGGCTTTTTTGTCTACAAATTTAAAGGAAGGTATTTGAGTAATCAATCAATTAACTTCTGTCGTCCTCACTTGCATGAAGACTGAATGACCTGGAAAAAACATATTTTTCTGTCTTATGCTGCAACTCAGTGTGCATAGATTTCTGTACCAAAGTATGACTAAAGGAATTTTGTTAATACAGCTAAAAACTAATAGGAAATTTAATGATTATTTTGTTTATTATTTGTTTTTTTTTTTCTCTTCCCTCATTCAGGGTGGTAGGCATGTTGATTATGTGGTGGATCAGGTTGTGGGCAAACTGATAGAAGTGGTGAAAAAGAAGAATAAAGCTGGAGTTTCAGTCAAACCATTTCAGGCAAGTAACTTTATGCAAAAATACTGGAAAAAAAAGAATGTGAGAATTTTGTTGAGTAAATTGGTTTCTATGTTTTAAACAGGTGAAGAACCATATATGGGTTTTTGTTAATTGCTTGATTGAAAACCCATCATTTGATTCCCAGACGAAGGAAAACATGACATTGCAGCCTAAAAGTTTTGGGTCTAAGTGCCAGCTCTCTGAGAAATTTTTTAAAGCAGTAAGTAAACCTCTTTTATTCCTTTGTGAATGGTAATTGACACACTGGACCAAATGTATGTATGTTCTGTAGCAGAAGATTAGTTATAGTTCATTGTGGTACTGCAGTGACATTTGCATACTCGGGAAGTGGGGTGAAGGAATGTCTGTTCATCCTCTGGTCTTAATAATGGATGCAGTGACTGTGTTTTGATTGATGCCCTGGATTTAAAATTCACATGATCAGCTTGTTTGTTGGAGATTCTGGCATTTACATTGGTAAATGAAATTAATTCGACTCTTAAAATGTAAACGAGGTCCTTGATCAGTGGTTTTTGTGTTAAAGTATTTTTCTGAAGTTGAGAATATTGTCTGCCTTACTCTTTGGTATCAGTTCTATTCTGTTTCACTGGAGTGAAAAGAGAGGGAGAGGATGTTTCATATTTACTTGTTCATGCAGTAATCAAGGAAATGCAAAATGGTGCCTGTAGTATTCAAAGTGATCATTGTTGTCAGGAAGTAAGTTTAAAATTTTTCGAAGATGTGTTAAGAATTGCTGTTCTAAATTAATATATTTGTAGAAATACCTCAGAGAGGTTTTTCCTCTACTACATTTTCATACAATGAAGGAAAAGTAGAATTCTGTTAGCCAGAACTCATTTTACTAAGTCCTGTGTAATGCCAGTAGCCTTAAATGAAACTCCACTAGTGAGGAGAACAGTGCCACTGCTAATACTCCTGGCATCAAAACTTAACTGCTTGTATAGTGGTTTGTTCTTCTAATTCTGTGTTATCGGTGACATTCCTTCAGAATTTAGAGAAAAAAAATAATACAAGGGTCTTGTATAACAAAATCTGAAGAATAAATACATGTTGTATTACCATCAGCAGGTTTGGTTTATAGTGTTTTTCATATTCCCAGAAGTAAACATTGATTTCCAGATGCATTAAATGTGCAGCACAATCTCAACAATGAATGCTGTATTATGGGGGATAATTAAAAGCCAAAGCTCACAGTATTTTGCTCCATCTGTGTTTTCTTTTGATGTGAAACAAAACTTAAAGCAGTTTTAGTTTAGAAAATATATTATATGCTATTTTTGCTGCAGATGTGTTTCTAAAATTGGTATCAGATTCTCAAGTGATTGGTAGAAAGCTTGTTCTTAAATAGTTTTGATTGTCTTTCAGCCATTTTGAGTCATTTCCAAAGAAAATTTAAATGGTCATAAATACCCCATAAGGCTGCTTTTTGCTGTCAAAATCCAGGAAACAAGTGCTTAGTACCTAAAACGTCTCACCACATCAACTACACAGCATAGGACATCCTCTTGTTATGTCTCCTTTGCTCTTTCCATCAGTTATAGAAGTGGTGGAAAAGGAAACTGTTTTTGTGTTGTGTTTTAGTTGTATGTGCATTAAGTGCTAAATACTAAGGTGTGTATTAATCCCTTGACCTTTCATAGATTCAGTTTTTAAAATTTAGAGGACCTTAGAAATAGTGTTAATGATTTAAAACTGAGATATAAGAATCTGCTGTCTGAAGCTTTACTTTTCTCATCCACAATTCTGATTTGTTGCTTTTGTTGCTTGTAGGCCTCTAACTGTGGTATCATAGAGAGTATTTTGAATTGGGTCAAATTTAAGGCACAAACTCAACTGAACAAAAAATGTTCTTCAGTGAAACACAGTAAAATCAAGGGCATTCCAAAACTGGATGATGCTAATGATGCTGGTAAGAGGACTTACTTTTAAATTCTTTACTGTTTCATAAATTCTTCACAGACATGCTAATTTGAAACCTGACTTATATTTCTCATCCTTATGTGTTTTTTAATAAAAATCTTTCTGGTTTTCTAAACTTCCTAGAGCTAGAATGGAAATGTGATGGTGAGTTTGGTGTCCGGAATGCTGTCCTCTTTAGGGTAGAGAATTAGTAACACTGAACAAAAGTGGCAGTCTAGGTTGGTATTGGAAGAGTGTGTATCTTCAGTTGTGGTTTCCTGCTAAATGGTGGTACCAATATTCCATTTTGGAGGTGACTGGTCTTCTTGACCTTTCTAATGTAGAAAGATCAGAATCTTTGCAGGGTCAGGAGGTATAGGAAGTACATCACATAGTGTGCAGACCTGAGGGGATGGCTCAAGAGACTTATTTCATTAGACTTAAATGCCATTAGGTTCCTGTCTGGGAATATAGGGCAAGCTGGCAATCTCTGCTGGCTTGCTTCCTTAGCACAGATGAGGGATCAGGATCAGCTGGCAGTCTTTGTGCCAGTAGCAATGGGATGGGAGTTGTTGGATGATTTGAGGGGCACACATGGCTAAAGAGCTCAAAATGTTGCCAATCTGTGTTATTGTTAGGTGGTTTTTAATACATCCTCACGTTAAACAAAGGTAAGAGAAATTGCAGTGAAGTATGTGGGTGGGCTGAGCAGGTAAAAGCATGAACACTAAGAAAGAGGCTTGGTTTTGGTTGGGTTTTTTGGTTGGTTTTGGGTTTTTTTTTGGTGCTTCAGTGTTCAAGCCAAAGATGACTTGATTAGATGATGGTTCTGTCTCATTTTCCTCTCTTTCTTTTTGGTTCTTTGCTTATTAATTTTTAATTGAGCTTTCTTCAGTATTTAATTACTTTTTAATTTATTCAGATGTCATATTTTGCCTCAAAAGTTGATAATTGCATCTACTCTAGTATTTTGCCTGTGGAATTTTCACTCCTCATTCAGATATATGTTCCTCATACTTTTCTTGCTAAGAAGATTGTGTGCTTGAAGAAATTATGTTTTTTTCATGGATATCAAGCCTAGTACTCCTAACTCATATAATGAATTATTTTGGACACACTTTCTGGTAGTTTTTTTTAGCTTTGCTTTGGAGATCAGGCTTCAAAAATCACTTCTTACTCTTTTTTTTGGCTGGGGCTGAGGGGAAGGGAGAATCTCTAACAAGGGAGCTAATAAAATATTCTATTGGTTTTCATCCTGAAGGTGGCTCAACTAAAAAGGCATATAGGGATTCATTTGGGCTGAACACTCATGCCTAAAGCTTTGCATGACTTGAATGCCTGTTACCCAGGTATTTCTCTGATGCCTAATTATTGTTTCATGTTGAGGGAACTCTGTATCTCCTGAGGAGGCTTAGCCAGGTATTGGTTTGTTGAAGATGTGGAATTTGCTGGATTTTTGACACTGAAGACATTGCACCCAGGAAGTGCAGCAGGGAGAGAACAGTCTCTGGCCACAAACCCCTCTGACTTTAGTTATTCCTGTGGTTTTTAGATTTTGTCTTTGCTTTAAGAGTGAGTTTGAAGCTGACGTCCAGCATCCACATGTCTCTTGTGTGCCTGATACCCTGAATGTTATTATCATTGCCAGTTAATGCTAAAGTATAGGAGAGATGTGTATCTGTAGAGTGATGCACGTGCTGCAGATTTCCTCCCTCTCCTCTGTAATGAAAGAGTCCTATACCTGGTCATTCTTGCCATCTTGAACAGCTATACATTGTTCTGTGCCTTGTTGGGGGAGAAGAGGTAGAAATCAAAACAAAAATTAAGAATATAGGATTGTAAGGGAGCAGCTAGATTGCTAAATCAGGTGAAGCATAAAAGCATTTTTTGAACCTGTCAGTTCATGTAATTTTGTCTTGGAGTTCTTTAGAGCTGTGCTCAGGAAAATACCTAGCATATTGTATTTCCATGACATTAATTGCTACTGATTGCATGCATTCCAGAAGAAAGTGAACTTGAATGACATTCACATGTGTTTTCTGCAGTTCATTTATGAAAAACAGTGGCTTTTATATATTCTAAAACAGCAGACTGATGTTTTTCTAGGTGTTTAGAGTCCACCTTGCTGGTAGGTAGTCACTGGCAGTGTCAAAAACTGCCTTAGGTTATATTAAGCTACATGTCTTGATTCAGAAAACTAAAGGTGCTGAATGTAAGTTCTGTGTAATAGGAAGTATGGGGTGGTCTTTATCTACCAGCTAAAGGCAAATTACTCCACACATTTTAAATACCACTATATTCAAAACTACCTTATTATCAGTAGGTGAGACTCAACCAGCTTGAAGTTTTTTGGCATCTTTCCTACCATAGGCCTTGATAAAATATCAAAGCCACTTAATGAGCATTTGCACTGTAGCAGAAGGGTGGGTTCCTTTTCAGCTTGCTTGTTATTTAGAACATCTACTCCACTGCTACAGTTGCAATAGGCAGAACATAAACGTCATTCCAGTTTTGAGCACACAGGCACCAAAGTGCTGTGTGTCTTGTAGAATCCAAATTACACTGTTAGTAAAGATTTGTTTTTCTGTTTGAGGAATTTGTGAGGTATAAGAAGTGCAAATGTTCTCATCGTTTGAGCTTTTCTCGCAATTTTTTGTGCAGTTGTCTGGCTTTAGGTGATAGACAATTAAAAGGGAAAACCACAAAAATGTGATTTAACAATTTACTATTTAAAGTATACTGTGAGGAAAGTGAAAAATGCAGAATGGGAAATAATTCCTGTATGTAACTCAGACATGCATAATGTATGTGTGTAAGAAATTTGCAGCCAGCAAACTGAAATGGTGAAGGTAGAGAAGCAATCTGTCTTTTTTATGTAGATGTGTGGGAACCATTATATAAGATGTACCACTATTGCATCTCATTTTGTCTATTTTGCTCCTTGTCCATAGCAATCCATAGTGTACTGCTAAGGGCAAGGATACTCATTGCTGTGCAGTTTGAGTGGTATGGAAGGCCATCCCTAAGAAGAGAAATTCAGCCTACTTAAATTAACTGATGAGAGGAAATTACCTGTAGACTAGAAAGAATTCAACTGCATTTCTTTTGTTTGAGTTATGCTTTTCTGGGTTTTTTTCCCCTCTACTTCTTCCTGGGCTGCAGGTGGCAAACATTCCTTGGACTGCACGTTGATATTAACAGAAGGAGACTCAGCCAAATCTTTAGCTGTCTCTGGCTTAGGTGTTATTGGTAGAGACAGATATGGAGTCTTCCCACTCAGGGGCAAAATTCTCAATGTCCGAGAAGCTTCTCACAAACAGGTGTGTAGTTTTGTCCTTTCCTTTTTGCTGACAAATGGATGTCCTCCTGTTTATTCTTGATTTCTAGATTTACATCTTCATATTTTAATTTTTTCATGGAAGTTTTGTGACTGAGATTTCATAAAGTACCAGCTATTTTGAAGCCTGGGATAAGCCTGTAAATATTAACTGCAGTACTGCGATGATAAGGTTAATTTCTTCACTTCTTCATAGCAAGATTTCCTTCCACTTTCCTTCACAAGTGGAAGGAAATCTTGCTATGACTCATATTCACATTTCACATGAGTACCTGAAGCCCCTAAAAATTTGTATTCTCTCCATTACTATGTGATTTCGTGGACTCACAACATGAGTCAGTAGCCAGCAGCATTACCCCTTCATATTGCTCCTGCTGCCATTCATAATTTGGCTGTAATAAGAGGTGTGCTGCAGATGCCCATAAAAACAGTGGGAAAAGAAGGCAGCTTTGTCAGATGACTTTTTGTTACATGTTCAGTTCTCTCCCAGCCTTCCTGATCCAAAGTGCTCTGGCTGTAGAGGAGAAAGAGTGGTGCAGTCTTGAAAATTTGACTGTACAGAAGAAATCATTACAAGTGCAAAGGCTTCAAGGGTGGGAATAAAAAGCTTATGAAGATGAGGGTGCATTGGAAGAATAGCTATAAATCAAGACTGGGATGTTTCTTAATCTCTGCTTTTTACACTGACTGCAAAAGTAACTTTTTTGTACAGATTATGGAAAATGCAGAAATCAACAACATCATCAAAATAGTTGGATTACAATACAAGAAAAGCTATGAAGATCCAGAATCTCTGAAAAGCTTGAGATACGGAAAAATTATGATCATGACAGATCAGGTAAGTCTGAAATTCACAAGTTTTAATTTACAGAGCTTCTTACAATGTGTTTTGCTGCAGTTTCAAAGGTTCTGAGGTTTCTTTAAGGAATAATTTATCTGTGTTGTTTTGGTTACTCTAAATGTATAGCTGAACTTTGCTGCAGAAAATATCAAGAAACCAAAGGTAATAATAAGAACATGCTATTGATAATTCAAAAATATGTTGAAAGTAAGGACAAAAGTAGACAGTGAATGAGGTGGCATTACTAGCAAGTCAGGTAGAAACAAGGATGTAGGCAATTATTTTTGGATAATCTCATGATTGAACTATCAAGTATCTTGCCACCAATGAGAACTGTGGCTGGGTTTGGGTTTTCTCCACAAAAACTCAACTCTGTGGTGTCTGGGAGAGCTGTCTAGCCCTCAGCAAAAACATGCCACAGGCAGAGAAACCTTGAACAACAGCCATGTACTTGGCTTGGAAGAGCTTTTTCATAGCTCAGTGACCTTCACAGGTGGTTATTTCATACCCTGGTCCAGTTTGGAATCCAAATTAAAACCAACTATTCCTTTCTATGCTTTCTGTCATCAGACATTGCATTGATGTATTCAGGCCAGTGAGTGGGTTTTTTGGTGGTTTGGGGAATCTGATACAAGATTGCTTCATGTTTTCATGTTCTGATTCAGGATCAGGATGGATCTCACATAAAGGGCTTATTGATCAATTTTATTCATCACAATTGGCCATCACTGTTGAAACATGGTTTTCTTGAGGAATTCATCACTCCTATTGTGAAGGTATGGGTTCTGTTATTGAGATTTTATGGATTACTTACAGCACAACAGAAATGTTGATTTTGTTTGTTTGTTTTTTCAAAGGCAAGCAAAAATAAGCAAGAACTTTCATTCTATAGTATTCCTGAATTTGATGAGTGGAAAAAGCATATGGAAAATCATAAAGCATGGAAGATAAAATACTACAAAGGTTTGTTTAAAAACAAATATGTGAACCCTATGAATAAATAATCATAAATGGGTGCTCTGAAGTTTTCTTATAGCTTTTCATGGTAGTATCTTAAATAGTGATTTTATCATATTCCCAGTAAAATAAAAGGGATAAAATAATAAAACTTAAGTTTTGAATATTGAGTAAGTATTTATTTTTATTGTACAGGGTTGGGTACCAGCACTGCTAAAGAAGCAAAAGAGTATTTTGCAGACATGGAAAGACATCGGATCTTGTTTCGATATGCTGGGCCTGAGGATGATGCTGCCATTACACTGGTAAGACTCACAAAAGTGATTCTATATGATATGTTTTATTTTTCATTTGGTGCTGAAAATGGTACATGAGGAAGCCCTGACAGGGCTTGTTTTGGTTTTGGGTTCTTTTTAGTACCTGAATGTAGCAGTTTCAGAAGCTGGGGGAAACACCAATTAAGTGTAGTGGTTTTGGTTTGCCAATCATTCATTTCCTGGCCAATGCACGTGTTAAAGAAGTGGGCCAAATGCCAGTGCACCCACTAGAATTATTTACTCATTTTCTCCTGCAAGATAAGGATTAGGAGGAGAGCAAAACAGGCTGAAACTTATAAAGGGTATAAATAAGACTTTATTAACAGAATTAAGAGAAAAATAATAAGAAAATGAGAACAAACCTTCAGAACACTTCTCATGCCCCCACACCCTCTTTTCTTTCCCACTGACAATGTAATGAGACAAAACCTGGGACTTTCAGTCAGTTTGCCACCTCTAAAATAGTCTTTCTTCAGTTCTCTTAGGAAGAGGAGTCTCCTTTGCCATGCCATGGAGACTTCTTCACAAGAAATAGTTCTCTCATGGCTTCAGTGTCACAGTGAATCAGCAGCCTTCCAGAAATCTGCAGTAGTGAAGTCCCTCCCATGTTTTGGTAGTTTTTTCCTGTAACTACCACCATGGGTCATTTCAGCTTATTGGGGTACAATTTTAAGGATGAGCTGTTCTAGTATAGAAACAAAAGTTATCTTCTTTTATCTCTGGGAACAGAGGTTTCCTTCCTCTGTCCCTGGGGCAAGGTTTCTCATCTCTCTCATCTCTCTCTCAGTTCAAGCTTCTCATTGGACCACAGCTACTGCAACATCTGTTTGTTTCAACACTGGTGCTTCTGCTCACAGCTGTTGTTAGAATGCTACAGCCCCCCAATGCATTCCATGAATTACAGGGAAAAAGCAAAGTCTGATATATCAATTATATCTTCACCATAGCCTTAAAAGAGAATTTCAGCTCAAAACAAAGGCATCTCCTCCCATCTAGAATTTGGAGAGTCCGAGCCAGCTCACTGTGATTGGCCATTAATTCAAAACAGCCCCATGAGACCAATCACAGATCCACCTGTTGCATTCCACAGCAGCAGATAACCATTGTTTACATTTTGTTCCTAAGGCCTCTCAGCTTCTCAGGAGAAAAACTCCTAAGGAAAGGATTTTTCAAAAAATGTGTCTGTGACACCTAGCCCAGCCCCACCAGGCCGCGAGGGCTGCACAGGGCCAGGCCTGCCAGCGCTCTGTTACCTGTTCAAAGGTTGTAAGCAAGAGAGTTTTTCCTAGGCCCTTGTTCATTTTTAAATGTGACTCTCACAGAGGTGTGTTCAGCTTTGTTGAGTGGTTTAACACGGTGTCAATATTCAAAACAAGCCAGCTGGTTGGTTACACCAGGCCAGAAGGAATTTGCCAAGACCCCCACAGGGAACCACTTCTGCAGCTCGTGGACTCTCTCCCCAAATAAAAACCAAACTGCGGTAAACCACGACACTGAAAGAAATACTGTGGGTTCTGGAATAAGCTTAATCCACACCACAAAATGAGCTCTACCTTTTGCTTTTAGGTTTGGTAGTTTTGTGTGATGTGAACATCAAGAAATGTTACAGTCAGAATTGCTTTTAAAGACAAACATACGAAAAAGTACTCTGAGGGGTTTTTATTTGTTTGGGCAATAGAGCCGAAACAAATTGTGTTTCATGTCTACTTAGGTGTCTGTATTGTGTTTCAGACCAAATAAGATCAGATAAATATAGTTTATTCATTGAAGATCTGTCAGTGTGTCATACATGTATTCATACATGTGCTGTACATATTTGAATTTGAAGTTGTATAAATAGTTGTGTGTAGGAAAATACTTCTGTTCCAAAGAAAGCTTGTGGAAGGGTAAAGTTTAAAGTATCTGGACTTAAGACTTTTCTCAAGAAATCTTTCAACTTTTGTCTACTTTACTTTGACATTTTAATTGTAGGTGACATGAGTGAGAAAAAAGGGTAAGAGAGAAAAAAACCAAAATGGTAAAATACCTATCTTAGACAAAACAACTTTTTTCTTCTCCTGTGGGTACAGTAAAATGTGTGGTTTTACTAACAGAATTCTGATCTCTGTTTCTGCAAAGAAACCTCAATATACCGATTGGTAGATGAGGCCTTGTAAGCACTTATGGCTGATCCTCACTGTTACCTAAAATAGTACTCTGTCAGTCTGGGAGGAAGCTCTGTTACACCTCAGCAACTACCAGCTAGTGCTGGAGCTGTGTACAGAAGCTTCACTTACACTTACACATGCACCTGCTTTTCCTCAGCTGGTCTCTGGAATCCCAGCCCTAAGTTTGCCTCTGGGTGGTATGTGATTGTGGGCCCCAGCAGACCTCTTGATAGCTGAAATCAAGGAAAGCAAGGAAAGCAAGAATTCTTTCACAGAGCAACTTCTTCACCATGCTGAAGAACTCTTATGCTAGTAAATAAAGTATTAGAAGAGCAGTTTTAAGTGGAGAAAAGAAAAAAAAAATCCCCTCTTATTCTAGTGAAGAATAAATATTTGAGAACAGCTCTTAATTCCATTCATTCTATTTTTATTCTATTGAAATAATTTTTATGCTGATCCAGCTCTTGGTCATTTGTCACTTCAGTGGTCTGGAAAAGGTATAGATACACTGAAGGGAGCCAGAAGAAAATTGTAAGAATTTAGTCCTGTTTTTTACATTTTAAGATGTCTGGCGCTGTGAATTATGAAGGTTTGTTCACAAGGGAAGTCAGTCTAATGCAAAACAGGGTGATAGGGCTGAGGCCCTTTGTCAGAAACTAAGTTACATATAATATTTATTATGTAGCATCTTTGTCTCCAAGGAATTGACACTACTCATTGAGTTCTTTTGGAGTGCTCCAGTTGGAGTCCTTTGAAAAAGATGGTGCTCATGAGTGTGTTCTTATGCAGGAGAGTGGTTGAAATCAGGACACAATGAAGTTTCTATATGTTACTCCCTGAGAAAAAAAAGCAGTATCTCAGCAGCTCACAGAATTTCCCCAAAGTAGTCAAAATCTTCTTTAAACCATATATTCAGTTTTTATGTCTTTTTCTCTTCTTGGGAGAAGGAACTGACTGGAGGGGAACTCTGTTTCTGTAACACCACAAAGTCAGAACATTCCTGTGTCCTTTTGTAGTGATAATTGGTTGCTGGAAAGTGATGCCTTCTCATCATGAAGGCTGAGGCTGTCAGTCAGCTGGCCCAAACTCTGGCTTAGGCTTTTTGTGCAGTGTCAATTCTGTTAGGTTGTCAGTTTTCTTAAAAGGAGTAGGGATGGCTAGTCAGGAACAGCTGGAAGTTATTGACAGAGCAAAAAGGGCATGGAGAGGACAAGAGTAGGATATTTTTTCTAATACCTTTACTTGATTGTCTTGATGAGAGCTTGGTCTAAATGACGAACCCAACCTTAAAGCTGTGTGGGGCAAGACCTTCAAACCCGTGTGTCAAAGCACAGCTCTGATGTGAAGAAGGGAAGAAGAGTGATAAGATTTGTCTAAAGGCGTGCAGATTTCAGGAAAGCAATGTGAATTTAAATTGCAAACAGTGAGAGATCTCTCATTTCAAAAAACCTTGTGCAAAAATGTCTGAAAAGTCATGTACTGGTACTGCTTAAATGTAAATGTTAGTTATATGGATTAGCTTGTCCAAATAAGCCTTATTGAATACTTGATTAGAAAGTGCAATATACTTAAAATTCTGACTGAAGTAACATACGTTTGCACAAACATTTATATGCTGATACTTTAGTGTACTTGGAATCTTTCCAGGCCTTCAGTAAGAAGAAGATTGATGACCGAAAAGAATGGTTAACAAATTTCATGGAAGACAGGCGACAGCGTCGGCTACATGGCCTTCCTGAGGTTAGTCCTAGATAATAGTTATAAATCTGCCAGGTGAGATTTAAATGTAATGTAGTTTTTGTATTGAATGAATAATGTATGTGGTTTTTTCCAGCAATTTTTATATGGTACAGCAACAAAACATTTGACTTACAATGATTTCATTAACAAGGAGTTGATCCTTTTCTCAAATTCGGACAACGAGAGATCTATCCCTTCCCTTGTTGATGGTAAGCTGATAATTCATTATCACTTTTTGGAATATTTCTGTTTATTGATGGTTTTTAGAGCTGTGATTTGCACTGGAATCAGTGCATTCAAGTAGAGAATATAAGAACTACCATGCATATGTTTGTTATAATTTTGTATATCAGTAGTATCCTGCATGCTTTAGGAAGAGCAATGCCAGGGGGTCAGGGGAGGTGCAGCCCTGGTGAGGCCACATCTGTTGTGTCCAGTTCTGGGCTCCTCAGCACAAGTGAGACAAGGAGCTCCTGGAGCAGGTCCAGTGAAGGGTTGTGAAGATGATTAAGGGTCTGGAGCATCTCTCTTATGAGGAAAAGCTGAGGGAGCTGAACCTGTTCAGTCTCAAGAGATGATGGAGAGGCAACATTTATCAATGTGTATAAGTATCTAAAGGGGAGGTGTTGAGAGGATGGAGCCCGGATCCTCTCAGTGATGGCGAACAATAGGACAAGAGGCAGTGGACACTGATGCACAGAAGTTCCACCTGAACATGACGAAGAACTTCTTCAGGGTGCAGTGCCTGCACACTGGAACAGATTGCCCAGAGAGGGTGTGGAGTGGAGATATTTGAGAGAAACACCATATCCTGTGCAGTGTGCTCTAGAATGATCCTGCCTGGGGAGGTTGGACCAGATGAGTGGCTGTACTCCCTTCCAGCCTGAACAGTTTTGTGATTTGTGTGCTAAGGAATTGCCATGTTTCTTCTGTGAGGAAGTTGAAGCAGTTGCTGTGCAGGCTTTTTACTTAACTAGACCTATTCCCTAGGCCCTACTAGTGCTTTGTTTCTGCTCATACCATCAGAGAAAGCAAGTCTCTTAAGTGCTTAT
The DNA here is from genome assembly GCF_027887145.1 of Ammospiza caudacuta. Taxonomy (NCBI): domain Eukaryota; kingdom Metazoa; phylum Chordata; class Aves; order Passeriformes; family Passerellidae; genus Ammospiza; species Ammospiza caudacuta. Next base: position 39,737,694 of record NC_080593.1, on the reverse strand, counting down.
GATAATTAACATTCAAGTCAGCAGCTGAGTGCAGATGAAGATGCAAATGTTTTCTCTCCTCAGTCTTGCACCACAGGCAGTGCTCTAGTGTTTACTGACCTGTAATCTTGCTGTCCTCCTGTCAGTCAGGTTTACTAACCCTCCCCTTGCAATAGCATGTACATTAAAAGGAGCAGTTTTTAGTGCACTGGCTTCATTTGTAAAACTGTCTGCAGACAGCATAAGCAGAAATTTCTGCTCATGTCATTGTCTGTGTGCACAAGCTTACTGTGATCAGGAAAAAGGCCTTGAGACTTTGGGGAGGGGTGAAGTGCATTTATCTCCAGTTCCCAGTACATTTTATAGTGGAGCTGGTCAGCCTTCTTAACACTACAGACTTATTCCAAAATATTAGTGCAGCAAGAGCTTTTTGTGTTTTGCATGAAAGAGAGGGATCCTTCATGGGTAGGGGTAATAGCTTCCCAGTAAGATGGATCCCCAGCTTTGATGTAGAATGAAACTGAGTTAGGTATGCAGATACACACCTAGGGAACCAAAGTGTGTCAGCCTCTGTTTCAGTTTCTCCAGACTTACTTCTCCCGTACCTGGGTACTTACAGAGCTGTATGTTTCAAGACATCATTGCTCCTTACAATGTACTGTACCCAGACTGCCTTCTCAGAAACAGCAGAATGGTTTTGCTGAAATGTTAAATATTTAAGAATGAACTTGCAGTGGGCTGTTTCTACAGAAATGTAAGAAAATAAGAAGGGAACACAGTTATTCATATATTTGTATGTGTCTATGTTCATATGTAACAATTAAGGTGTATATATAATACTACAAATATTATATATAATTCCTATGAGGAATTATAATTCTTATTATATATAATTCCCATTTCTGCCAACTTTGGCTGTAATTCTGCATTCTGGGCATGGACATATGAATTGTGCAGCAGGTGTAGTGCTCTAGCAATGATTTTTGTCCTTTAGCATCATCAGGTGATATATGACAGGCTAGCCTGGTGGCAAATCTCAGACAAAATAATGAAGAGGAAGAACATTTTGACATCTTTTTGTAAAGGAAGTTCTTTAAGTCTGTTGTATTCCATAGAGTGCTGGTAGAAAAACATGATGCAGACCTGTTGTAAAAAAGTTGGATATTTTGGATATTACATATTTGAATGAAATGGAAATTGAAGTCAGTCTCTCTTTTTTTTTTTTTTTTTTTTTTGTCTTCCTTCCAGCTTTTGCTCTTATGTTTGACCCACTGTACTAATGGTAACATTAAACAATATTTTAGTGCATTTTAGAAATGTATGTGAATTAAAACACTGAATAGCTCAATAAGTACGATCTAGAACTGGTTATCAAGTTCTGGATAACATGCAGGAAATATAATGCAATCCCTTCCACACAGCTGTTGTTCCTAAAGTTGTGTGGTCCCTAAGCAATGAAAATAAACATTTTTAGAAGATCAGATCAGAAGATCAGAGACTGGCTTCTTTCTTAAAACTTTAAAAGATCTCAAGAGGATAACATTTTTTGGTAGTAAGATTTCAGAGTTCTGTGAAATACCTGTGAGCTGCAGTTACAGCTGTCATTGCTGAATTTGTGCTGGTATTCTTAGAAAAAGATTTTGCTGAGTAGGATAGAAAGAGTTTTTGACGTATGGAAGTTGCACCTTTAGGATCAAGGTGCAGTTTATTAGAATGATATATTGGATGCTCTATAATTGGCTGAAAAGGTTGTGTTTCCACCTTTTTGGTAATTTTTTGAGTTTGGTAAAATATTTTTAATTACTTTTAAAAAATTATATGTTTATTATTTTGTTACTATTTCAGTGTGAATTTGTTTTTACTTAATGTTTAGACTTCTTTTGAGAGATTAGAAATTATGAAAAGGCAAAACAAGTTTATCACTTGAAAACATTTGCTTGTGTATGTGTTGAAAATGGGATGTTCTTCTCAATAGGTCTGAAACCAGGGCAGCGCAAGGTTCTGTTCACTTGCTTTAAGAGAAATGATAAACGTGAAGTAAAGGTTGCTCAGCTGGCTGGTTCTGTGGCTGAAATGTCAGCTTATCACCATGGGGAGGTGAGTAGGGAGGATGGTGAAATTGCAAGGACTTTTAGCCTATGTAAAATACTAGGTAAATGTTTCTGCTATTAAAATTGCAAACTATTGACTATAATTCTACTAATCACAAAGGTGTGCTTTTAAAGGAAATGAACCACACTGTATGTAACTTAATAAGACAACATATTTCCTTTCTTTCCAAGTGTTGGTGCACAGTGTTATACCAAATACTTTGTGCGTTGTGGCCAAATAGTAGATAACTAATTACCTAAACAACTTCGAGATTCTGAAACCATATGAATATAGGAACTATGTTCTAGGACAATTTTTGTCTGAAACAAGAAACACAGTATTTTAAGGGAAGAAGCTGAGACTCTGTTCTTCAAAATCTTATTGCAGTGTCAGAACAAAGATTTTTTTCTAGCTCCCGTTTTGTTTATATTTATGTGAAATATTAGCAAGAGTGGCCGTATTAACAATCCATCCATCCCTTCTCTTCTCCCTTTAGAAGCCATGAGTAGTGGTTTGTGCATTCAGGTGTGGTCAGTTTATGTCCTTTTACTTCCCCCAGAGAAGTGCTTTAGAAGAAATTGAGAAGCTCAGGTGTTTTCATAAGCATAGAATATGTATTCCCAGCAGCCCTTGCAATAGGTTACAGTAGTTCTTTCTCAGGGAGACTGCTTTCTTAAAAAAATTAATTCAGGTTACTCACACAATTTTGGGCCATTAAAAATAGATTTTGCCGGCTGATGAGGATAGAGTGTCTCATACTTCTCACTATGAATATGTATTTTCTTGCAGCAAGCATTAATGATGACTATAGTCAACTTGGCTCAGAACTTTGTTGGAAGTAACAATGTGAATCTGCTACAACCTATTGGTCAGTTTGGCACCAGGCTTCATGGTGGAAAGGATGCTGCCAGCCCTCGCTATATTTTCACCATGTTAAGGTAAACTGTTAATGCCAAGCTAAATGCATACTTTTAAATAGCCTTCTTATGAAACTCATCTTTTCACAACACTTCTTTTTTGGGGGTGGTGGGGGAGAGAAATGGAGAAAGATTGAAATATTTCAATAGAAACTCATATTTTGCTTTGGATCTCTTAAGTGTGGTTTTGAATATCCGTACCATTTTGCTGTTCCTACAGTTAAGCAAGGAAATTTTGCAACTATTTGGATGCTGTGTTGCTTTATAACTGAGTGCCCCAGTGTCACACTGAGCTGTGTGTTCTGAAAGCTTCAAAGAATGATATTTTGTAGATGCTAAATGTCAGCAGTTGCTAGTGTACCAGGTACATGTGTTTCTGTGAAGGAAACAAACTTCCATCTATTATGAACACACTCTTCCATTGGGAAGAACTTTGTTATCTCAGGAGATGTGTACATTGGATTTTCAGCTTCAGAATGGCAAAGAGAGAGAAAGATGTGAGAAAAATCTGCAAACTGATCATATCTGGGCCCAAGGGCTGTTAAAGCAAAATGTTCTTTACATACTGGACTTGAGGTTAAATGGTTTTATTTTTTTTCTTTTTAAAGCCCTTTAGCAAGACTACTTTTTCCATCAGTGGATGACAACTTGCTTAAATTCCTGTATGATGACAACCAGCGTGTAGAGCCTGAATGGTACATTCCCATCATTCCCATGGTCTTGGTAAATGGAGCTGAAGGAATTGGCACTGGCTGGGCATGCAAACTTCCAAACTATGATACCAGAGAGATTGTAAACAATGTCAGACGAATGCTGGATGGCCTAGATCCCCACCCAATGGTAAAAATAACAGTATATACTGGTATTTTATATGTGTTTACTTACAGAATCAATTCCTGTCTCTCTAGAACTTCTTAATTATTGGAGCATCTGAGTTGGTTTGTCCTAGTAGTTTTATGTAGAAGCTTTACTTGACTCTTGGGATGAGGCTGGGGAAGTTAACTTTGAAGTAAAAACATTGCTATTTGTATTTTTAGCAATCATTTTAGGGATTTTTTTTTTCAGTCTACTGACTGTTACAAGCCCTGCAGGGTAGTTGTGACATGGCAGTAGAGTAAAAAGTTGTATCACTCTTCCTTTTTGAAGGTAGTACTCAAGTATCTTCAGCTAAAGTTAACATTTCCTTTCTCTTGTCTGAATTGTTCTCTGTTTTATATAGCTGTAGGCAGAGGAAAAGATATTGCTGCTGTTCAAGGAAATCAGCAACTTCTGAAGTGCATTTAGCTTCTGTTTATTCAAAATTTTAGAAGTCCCAGAAGTGGTGTGAAAAAAATTGGGCAGAAAGAATACCTGTGTGACCCCATAATATCTGTGACCAGGAGATGAAATGCAGTTGATGTAACCTTAATTTTACAACTGATGAATATTGCTGCTTGACTGTGATTATTAAGCCATAGAAGCAGAAACATCTTTTCTTCCCTATTTAAATCACAGTTCACTGAGTGTGCAATATCAATTTTCAAGACATAGTGGCTTTCCTTTTTCAAATTCTTGGGAATAATGAGAGTTTTTTTTTTTAAATTAATGCAATCTATTGCCCTTCCTTTAGGACTCCTAGGCCTTCTGTGTAGTCTCACAGTCAATTGAAGCTCACTGTGCTTGAAAGAGGCAGTTCTGCCTCCATCTAGCTCCTTTCTGTGTGCTGGTATGTGTTTGTGTCAAGCTGGATAAGGAAATCAATCCTGTTAAAAAAAATTCCTCAGCCCGTTAGTTACAATTTGACCTGGATGGGCTCCACTATCTTTGCCAAACAGAACAAAATTGAAAAAATGGTTAGGGGAGGTAGCACCACTTCTGTAAACTTATTGTGGGGCGTTAATCTGCTTTCTGTCATGCCTTAATTGTGCTTAGAGTTTTCTTTAAGAAAGATCAAAAGAAAAAAAAAACCAAACTAAAGAATCAAAACAAAACCCCACCACCTCACTGGGTTCAGCTGCACCTTCTTAACAATTTTTCTAATCTGTGGACAGTAGGATAACTGGTCCTGTCACTTGCATGTGTGTATTCTGGTTTTTCTGTCGTATTTTTCCTATGACCTCAGATTTTCACATTCTGAGAGGTTTGTTGACGGGTTAGGGCAATATAATGATAAGTGTATGGAGTATGGAAAAGAAATATTTTTTTTACATTTTATTATAAAGATTATTACTTTGTTTTTTCCAATTTCAGCTTCCAAACTACAAAAACTTCAAAGGAACCATTCAGGAACTTGGTCAAAATCAGTATGTAGTGAGTGGTGAAATATTTGTTGTCGACAGGAACACAGTAGAGATTACAGAGCTTCCTGTAAGGACATGGACCCAGGTAAGTAATAGTGAAATACATTTTAATATAAACAAAAAAGAATGAAGAATTCATCATTAAATTATTTAATCCTACATCTGTGTGAACTTCTAACACAATTTCTAATTATACATACACAGAAGGGAACATGGTTTCATTCTCCTGTGTGCTTTTGTAGATGGTTCTCTGTGCCATCAGCTGTCCATGCTTCTCCTGCTTAGTCCACTTTACAGGAGGCCTTTCTGTCCTGGTTTCTGCCTCTTATGTTTGTGCTACTCTTGTGCTACTCTAAACTGCATTTTGCAGTTTATACTGGCTCTGTAAGTTGTAAATGGTACTAGATGTAATGCACAGAGCTTTTAAAGTTGATGTTGTTAATTTGGTTTGCAGTTTTAAGGCATTTCAAGTGGTTGTTTTTTGCTGCCCTACTTTCAACAGGTGTACAAAGAACAGGTTCTAGAACCTATGTTGAATGGGACCGAAAAAACTCCAGCATTAATTTCTGACTATAAGGAATACCACACTGATACAACTGTGAAATTTGTTGTGAAAATGACAGAAGAAAAGCTTGCACAGGCAGAAGCTGCTGGATTGCACAAAGTCTTTAAGCTTCAAACAAGTCTTACTTGTAATTCTATGGTAACTTTTTCATGTTTGGCTATTAGAATCCCTACTGTTGCTTGTTGTAAAATCAAATGTTTTTATAGTATGTTTTGGTTCTTGGTATTGAACAGTGTGTTGTGTATTAGAAATTGTTTCAATAGTAGAAAACTGTAGTGATGACCAATGCTAAATCAGTATGAATACGTGAATCCATTTTATGATGAGTCTTTCAAATAGGACAGGCCTGGGGTGGTTGCCTTCCTGTAATTGAAAATCTCCTGTGCAGTGAACCAAAAGTGTTTAATGTAAAGTAGATCATACAAATAACTTTCTGCCATATTATAATTAGATTTGAGTTTTAAACTTGAGACAAATTACATTTTTAAAATTGCACTTTCTGCAGGACTGTTACGCCTCTAATATGAATTAAATGATCCAATGTTTCCACCAGCATAAATCCAATTTTAGGTGGCAAGGTATAGCAAACACTGTTCTTAAGCTGCTGAAGACATAATAGTGCTGTTATTTACTAAGAATATGAATAAATATGTCTGTCTATTCTGAGAGGGATTTAAGTGTAAGTTAATTTCTGCAAAGATTGCCAAACATCCTGTCTTTACAGATACTGAAAAAACAGTTCTGTTTTTTTTTATGGCAGATGCTACATTCAGATATTATCACAAAACACAAATATCATTATTGTTGCTATTGCCGTGTGCATCAAAAGCTATGTGAAAATAGGTTAAAAATAAATTAATGACCATAGATTTGGAAAAGGAAATAGGCCTTGCTCAACTAATTTTCCAGACTGTACTTGAAAAGCCACTCTACCAAATCAGGGTGATGGTATTTCTCACATTTAAGCAACTGTAGGAACAACTGTGAGAATCTGTTGTCAGTTTTACATTTCACATATTACAAAGTGTTTTGCAGCTGAATTCCTGCATTTTCTGCCTGCCAAAATAAATAATAAATTGTAAGGGCTGCTTTCTGTACCTGTGTGGGAATTAATCTGCCCTAGTGTAAGAACCTTAAAAAGTTATGTGAGTCTGGCCATTGTCCCCCAGCTCCCAGACAGCTATTTTGGATAGATAAATCATCCCCTAGAGGGGTTTATTTCTTCCAGTTGACTATGGAGGGCACCGAGGGTGACTGGTTCACCTATAAATGTCTAAACTGGAGATGTCAGAAGCCAGACAGGATTGATTCCACCTATCAAGTAAAAATGATTTCTTACTTTGTGCTTGAACTTGAAGGATGGTAGTTTTCACAGCTGAAAAGTGACAGATTTCACAGCTGAGTTGAAAGATTATTAAGGATTATTAAGCTTTGCAACTGTTACATTAAATAGTTGTGAATCATCAGTTGCCACTGAACTTGTGATTTAATATGTAGATAAAATTAGTCATTCAAGTGAATTCAAGCATATTACTCTATATAGCTGTCTTTTTGTTTGATTGTACTGCCATAAATCTCATCCTAAATCTCCTTATGACTAAAAATAAAGACCATCCAGCTCTGTGCTGCCTAGCTCCAAAGTGAGGTTTGAGTTCACACTCCTCAAAGTACCACTTTTTGTACACTGCTTTTATACATGCAGTAGAACTGAACACTTACACAAGGGCTAACAAAGTTTGAGTTACACAGCCTCTCTCAGGTCTATCCTGTATTTTCTAGGTGCTGTTTGATCACATGGGGTGCTTGAAGAAGTATGAAACTGTGCAGGACATCTTGAAGGAGTTCTTTGATCTGCGGTTACATTATTACAGCCTGCGCAAGGAGTGGCTGGTGGGCATGCTGGGTGCGGAGTCCACCAAGCTGAACAACCAGGCTCGTTTCATCCTGGAGAAGATACAAGGAAAAATTACCATAGGTGAGTAAACAGAAATTAGAATTGTTAACAGTGGGGCAGATCTGGAAAGTATATAAGTATAGTAAAAAATACTTACATGCAAGATTTTCATGACACTGACTTTCCTTTTTTTTTTTCCCTTTGCCTCCTCTGTGTTTGTGTGTATCTTGTAGAGAACAGATCAAAGAGAGATTTGATTCAGATGCTTGTCCAGAGAGGTTATGAATCTGATCCAGTAAAAGCCTGGAAAGAAGCACAGGAAAAGGTAATAATCTGGATATTGTTGATGTGGTTACTGTTATAAATTATATTGCTTGTTTTCTAGTAGTCTAGCTTAATTTATAACACACACATAGCACTTAAAAACCATTATTCATTATGCCTTACTGGCTTCCATTATAAAAACCACTGAACTTACACAAAAATAAAGTCACATAAGACTAGTATTGTGTATAGGTAATGCTTAGAAGAAAACTAGATAGTACAAGTCTAAAAATGAGATTGCAGAGGACTGAATTTCTTAATGTACCCAAATCAAAACTCGCAACTTGATTTCTGACTGGCTGATACAGAAAGTGCTGCATTAGTTACCCCACACATAAAACTAATTACTAAAAGTCATTATTTCTACATAACTTATTAATTGCTTTTCTGTAAAGAAACATGGATGTTATAAACTTATGACTTTTATTATTGTAGTAAATTGGACCATGACCTTGACCTGTATTTGTTTCTGCTTTTTTTAGAACCAACCAGTTTTTATTGTTCCAAAAGAGAGATGTGACGAGTGTAATTTCAAAGTTACATCTCCATTACTGTGGGCAGATGGAACTGCTTTGAAAAGCAACTTTGAAGTTCTGTCACCCATCCCTTTTCTGTCTTTGCCACTGTTTTAGCTATTTGTTTTCATTTCACATTTCTTTTGTATTTTTAATACTATATTTTAACTCTATGAAATTATTTCTATTTTATAACAAAACTGTTTTTTAGAGAAATTTTGATCTACTCTCAAACCCCAGTTTGCACATCTGGGGCTTTGATACCAGCTGTTATTCAAAGGACTGTGCTCATTTTCTGAAGGAACAGATATGTCTATGAATACCCAAAGGGCAAAGGTCTCAGCCCTGAGAGATTGGTGGGACAGCTCCAGTATTTGCAGCCAGCAGCATACAAGGCTCTAGCACAGGTTCAGTTTGTTTTCTTAAATCAAATGATTAAATAATCAGCTCTAGAAAGTCACAGGAACACAGCCTTTTGGAAAGGTCCAGAAAATGTTTGGGTTATTGAATCTGTGAGGGCACACCTGGCTGCTCTGTGATGGTGCTTTGGAGCAGTGTCACAGTTCATACACACAGCTAAGATGACTAATACTTGTTATTGGGAATGTTTCACCTCAGGCAGCAGAAGAGGAGGACTCTCAGAATGCAAATGATGATGCTTCCTCTGCTTCTGGTCCAGCCTCTGGCCCTGACTTCAACTACATTTTGAACATGTCCCTGTGGTCACTCACAAAAGAGAAGGTGGAAGAGTTGATCAAGCAGAGAGATTCCAAGGTTGGTACACCTGGAAGGTTTATTCTGAAATGGCACTGTAAATGCTGATGTGCCTGTTCGGAATGTTTAGTCTTCAGTGGCATTTGCTTTAGTTGTGATTACATTCTCTGTACTACTTCCATGTTTTAGGAGAGAGAACTAAATGATCTTAAAAGGAAATCTCCTTCAGACCTCTGGAAAGAAGATCTAGCAGCCTTTGTTGAAGAGCTTGAAGTATGTTTTACTTTATATATATTTCTAAAATGTGACAGTCATATTAATTTAATTAAAAACACTAATAAAAATTAATTAAAATTTAAGAAAAATAATTTTAAAATATCACATTTTGAATCAAAAGTAGATTCATTTCAGAATATAATGGTAACTGGGAAATCAGTATTGCATATCTGTGTTCTTGATAGAACAGTATAGGTAGTATTTCTCAGGGTTTGTTTCTTGCATCTATCCAATTTGATGTTTTTTCCAAGTCAGTGATATTAAAAGAAAAATAACTAGGAGAAAGTTAGTTTTTAGATGACACAAAAACCTGTGAGTAGTAACTGGTAATGATAATAATTACAGTAGTTCTATATGATCTAATTTTTTGTGAGGCAGTAAGTATTACCAAATTCAGAACTGTACATTCAGGAATGAAGTGTGTAGACTATAAATACTATATGAGGGGTCCTTAGTTTGCCTTTTCAGTAATTCAGGAAAAAAAGGTAAAGTCCCTTTGGTGAATAACCTGCTGAACCTCAGTTTTTCATGTTTTCTGAAAAGGGCTGGTACAATCTTTTGAAATGGCACACTTCAAAACTAAATGTTTAAATTAAATGCTGAAATAATAGAAACTTAGAACAGTACCAGGTGCATACTTGCTAAATAAAAACTGGAGAGAGGAAAGATTTTTCAGTGTAACAGTGTCCAAAAATTTGTATTTATTCTTGAATAAAAGTCCAGTTTTTAGCTCTACAGGGTAATGAATTTACGAAGAATAAGTGGACACTGTTCCAGAACTGAAAATTGTGTTCCAATTCAAGTGAGAATTAAGGGGAGCCTTATGCTCCATGTATAAAGGAGCTGAATCTTAAATAATCATCATGTTCCACTTTGTCCTTGTTAAAAAATAATGTGTTTCCCCCCTTCTGCCTCCTCTTGTTTGTTAGAAAGTAGAAGCACAGGAAAGAGAAGATGTCCTGGCTGGCATGGTTGGCAAACCAATAAAAGGCAAAGTTGGGAAACCCAAGATGAAGAAACTCCAGCTGGAAGAGACCATGCCATCACCATTTGGCAGAAGAATAGTTCCACAGATTACATCTGCCATGAAAGCTGATGCCAGCAGGAAATTGCTGAAAAAGAAAAAGGTAAACCAAAATGACTGCTGCAGTTAAATTATTTATTATTTAGCTGGTGTCTTTTTCTACTCCAGTAGCATAAACCCAAATCGCCAGACTGTCACTGGTGCTGTGTTTGCACTGCTTTGCTCACCTAATGCATAAGAAATTTGTACTGGATTTCTTGTGCATTTGCAAACCTCAGGAGACTGCTTGTTGTTCAGGTGTTTTTATTGAGATAACTTCTTTCCAGGACTATTCAACAAATGTTGATATACTAGTCTACATGCATTTATTATCATCTGCAAAACTGTTCCAGTTCAGTCTTGAGATATAAAGGTGTAAATGATTTTATTCTGCAATTTTAGGGTGAAACTGATTCTCTAGCAATAAAAATGGAATTTGATGAAGAGTTTGGTGGTGTGCCAGCTGAGGGTGGTGGGGATGACTCACTGAATGCATCAGCTGCAGCAGCTAAAACCCCTAAACCCAAGAGAGAGAAGAAGGAGCCTGGTAAGACCCTTGCACAGCCATATTTCACCTTAGTTGTGTATTTACTGGGCATGAAATGCATTTTTAACACAGTGTGAGAAGGGAAATACAGCACAATAATCACTATTTCATCTGGTTTTCTTACCTAAAATGAAATATTTGAAAGTACTCTGAAATTTCTTTGTGTGAGCTACTATGCTGGGGTGATGGATCTTACATTTTCTACATTTCAGTTGTGGGGCTGGGGTCGGGGGGAGAAGTCTAAATCTTCAAACTTGTGTATAGAAAAATAGATTATTTTTACATAATGAGTCTAATTCCTTGCAAACTGAAATGTCTAGTTTGTGTGCTCTTTGATATTGAAGGATAGGGCAGTCACCTTCAGCCCCTCAGTCTGAGTAATAGTATAGATTGTAGAACATGGTTAAATAAATGTATTTTCTATTGACATATTCAGTCATTCCAGCTTTCAGAAAGTTGTGGGTGCTGCGGCTTGGCGGGTGACCAACACTCACTTCCCCATTTCCTCTGCTGGTGGGAATTTGTTATTGCTGTTTGAGGAATACACAGTAACAGGGAGGCAGCAACAAAAAAGAAGGCTGGAGACAGAAGAGAAGGTCGAAGTATGAGGGGGTTTATTTTTTTCAGAAAAAAGGAAAAAAAAAGTGATTGCACAAATAATTATTCTGAGATAAGATCTGGGTTTAATTATTCAGGGGCTTATCCAAGCTGAGTAGATTCACTGAGTGCAGTTATGACTGACTTGTTTGCTTGCAGCTCAAATCTCCCACAGCCACTGTTGAGCCAGGGCCAATTAGCCCAGCTTGACCTGAGCTTGCCCTGCAGTTGGCTGACCACATTTTTACCCCCTCTCCACAATAGGATATCCTCTACTTCCCATGTTTGTTGTATTTATCCAATAATTGTTTCTGATTGTGTTCCCTGAATAATGGAAAACTGCACATTCTTTGCCTGGAAAACTCTAGCAACCTTTAAAGAAACACAAGTTTGATGGCAAAACTTAAAATTAGAGATGTTATGTTTTTTAGTCATTAAACAAATTTCTTTGGCAGCAGGTCGTCAGGTTTTCTGTGAAATAATTTCATGTTAAATCTTCCTTCAGGGAGGAGAAGAAAATTTATAACATTTGGAGGAGAAGAAAATTTACTGTGTTTAAAGAAGAACTTTTTAAGATGAAAATTTATACTAAATTTGTAAACAATTACAAAAGATGAAAATATTTTTTAACCTGACTGTAGTAAATGCTTTTACTTTTGGCAGGTGCCAGGGTAAGAAGGACACCATCATCTACAAAACCCAGTGCAAAAAAAGTGAAGAAACGAAACCCATGGTCAGATGATGAATCCAAGTCTGAAAGTGATTTAGAAGAAAATGAGCCTGTGATTATTCCCAGAGACTCTCTGCTTAGGAGAGCTGCAGGTACCCAAGACTTTGTGAATTGTGTATTGTGACTGAAAGTTTCAACTACAAACCCACATTTTCCTTTGACCTTAGGACTTCCTTTAGGACTTTATTGCCTACAGGTAACTTGCATTACATTTCCTTCACTGTGTGAAGAATACTCTTAAGTCAAGATCAGGAATTTCTTATGAAAGATTTTGTAACTTGGATCAGAAATCTTGTCCCCTTTTCTAAACAATAGAATAGAAATTAGTCACTAAACTAGTGAATTATAGAAGAAACAGACAAGACAATGCTCTTACAAACAAAAACATTACTCTGATACAAGTATACTGCCAAATAAGGCCTACAAGGCAAGTAAAAAATTGTCAAAAAAATTCTGAACACTCCGTGAAAACCAAGCCTGAAGGTTTGGAAAGTATGTAAGTATGTGATGGTTTAAAAAACCACCACAGTGTTTCTGGAAAATTAGGAAGAATATTCAAATCATGGATTCAAGAAAGCTTCAATTTTAAGTGAAGGATTCTCATTCCTTAAAAGTACTGATGCACAATGTCTCCATAATGCCTTTAGCTGAAGGTGGCTAGGCAAGCTACAAGAGGTGTTGAATATTTGCTAACATCTAAATTATTTTTTATTCTTTAAGCCCTTTATTCTTCCAGGCTGAAACAAATTTATTATCCACCATTCTTTCATCTTGTGTAGTATGAGGCAGGGATTGTTCACTGACTTCCACTTTGATTTGTATATATATATGCATTATATAACATAAACAACTCTCCTGAACTGTGAACATGTGTGATTTTCTCAGCTGAGAGGCCCAAGTACACTTTTGACTTCTCAGAAGAAGAAGATGATGCCGATGATGATGATGATGCCAACAATAACAACGATTTGGATGAACTCAAAGTAAAAGCCTCTCCAGTTACAAATGACAGAGAGGATGAGTTTGTTCCCTCAGACAGCTTAGAAAAAGATGAGTATGACTTCTCCCCAGCCAAATCAAAGCCATCTCCAGAGTAAGTACTGTAACTCAGTAGGATTTTTTTATTAATAATGTTTTCAATGCAAAAGTTTCTGAACAAAACTGAGAAACATCAGCTGTTATTGCTCTGCGTGCACCATGACAAATAAAATGTGGAGGAATTCAAGTGTATGTTATCTCAGCCTTGCAACTGACCTATGCAGGGGTGACTTATGATTTAAAAGAATGATATAACATATAAAATAGTTATGATACACTGTCTGTAATATCACCTGTTAAACTATGTTTTTAAAGGTTCTCTGTTTTCTGTCTTGTGCCAGTCTGGTAGAGAGAACTTACAAAAAAAATGTAATTCTGTTAATTTGAAATGCCTGGAGTTCTTGACTGGATGTCAGTTTTAGGGGTTTGCTGCCAGCAGATACAAAAATGCTGGAAATGTTAAAGCAGGATTTAAATTTTGCATGGATATTTATGATGTCCACGTACTTTACTATGTGCTTGATGTACCTCATACAATTCCCTTTTTTTTTGCTTGTAAGTAGAAAAACATCTCAAGCCAAGAAGAATCAAGATTTTGGGAACATCTTCTCTTTTCCATCTTACTCTCAGAAGACAGATGATGGTGAGATTGTTTTCACAGTTCCATTTAATTTTTATAGCAATTTATTAATTTATTAATAAATAAATAAATAAATAATTTATTAATAAATTTATTAATGGGATATTTTGGGGAGTGGTACATACAAACTTCACAGAGTAGTTACAGGAGAAGGATGTCCCCATCCTCCCTCTCTATAAAGGGGAAAAGTGAAAGAACTTCTGATCTTTAGAGGAACAAAGCTTGTATCATAGGTAAGGAAGTCACAGTACATCCATAGCTGAAGCATCACAAACACTTATTGAGATTTTTACTGTAGTTAATATTGATGTAATTAATATATGCCGTGAATGGATCTTATTCTAAACTTACTCTGTGGTTGTAGATACAACAAAATTGGACAGTGATGATGAGGATTCTGCTCCTGTTTTCTCATCATCTTTTGCCCCAAAACAAACAGAGAAAATTCCAAGTAAAACAGTAGCTGCTAAAAAGGGTATGTATAGAATTGGCCTGGAAGCCAATCCTTTTATTTGAAAGTCATCATCTCCACCTTTTCATTGTCTCTTCAGTCTTCAAAGTAGGAACTGCTTCCATTTATTTTGAGCTCTGTGAAATTCAGCAATAAGGTATTTGAGCTCATTAACATTCAGCAACAGGGTATGAGCTTTCTCCAGCTCCTTAATAATATTGTTTCTTTCCACTGGCTACTTTGTAGTGTCAGAACTTCTTACCTTCCATGTCTGGAGGTAGTGTTCAGCCTTCAAATAGTTTAACTAATGGGAGGTTTTTAGCTTCAGGGGATAAGTGGAGCATGCCACCAGGAGGTGTGGAATATCCCTTGGGTCAGTTGGAGGCTGCTGTCAGGACTGTCCCCTCACAACTCCTTGTGCACCCCCAGCCCCTTCCTGGTGTGAGAAGCAGAAAAGGCCCTGAGTCAGTGTCAGCAGCAGCAAAATATTCCTGCATTGTCATCATCATCTCCAGCCCAAATACAAAACACAGTCCCCTACCACCTACAATGAAGAAAACAAACTGTCCCAGCCAAAACCAGAGCAGAAGGCTATCACTTTTTCCTTTTTGAACAGAGGATGAGAGACTCTCCTCAGACTTCAGAGGTATAAATTCTTTCAGTTATTAGTCAGCTTTTAGAGCTGTCATCTTGTATTTTTTCCCTATGATATTGGGGCCTTTGTTTTTTAAAACTTCTTTTGACCAACTTGCAGCTGAACTTAATATTTTAATTCTTCTGTCAAAAAAGGTATGTCAAGGAGAATGACAAGAAAGTGGCCAGTTACAATAGTTAACAATAGCTATTCTCTTAAAAAATGAGAAAAAAATATGTTGTTTTCTATTTTAGGCACCAGTGAACTGCAGCATCTTTCCACCCTTTCCCCCTTTGCCTCCCTATTTCTAGTCTATTTCTTAATGCCTTGTGTCCACTCTGATTTGTTAACAGTTCAAATCAGTGAATGCCTGATTACTTCTCAAACACTTCCAGTTGTTGGTAGAGTTCTGTAGTACAGTAAATAAAGATTGCATACAGAAATAGCTGATCTCTGCTAGAGTAGACTTTTATATTGAATTTCTGTACTCCAGCAAATGAAAGAGTGAACTCTGTATGCAGTAGCCAGGCATGGATGCAATTTAAAATTCAATCTTTCTCCGTCTCTGTTTTTTGAGGGTCTGGATGTAAGTGAATTGTCATTAGCCTAACTCAAAACCTTAAAATGGAACTGTGATCTGTTTCTGAGTTTCGATTAACCTGTACACATACAGAATAGGTATAAACCAGCTCTCTTTCAAGCAAGAGTTAAATTTTTGCCTTCTGAGTAGCCTTAGGGGCACTCTCCTTCTCAGTGCATGGCAACATGACAGGTGTTTTCACCAGTTTTCAGCTCTTTTCTTCTTTTCTGCCCAGATCAGACATGACCGCACTTTCATCATCACAGCTGGACAGTTCAGTGATAACCCAGCAGGTTTAGTTCATTGGTCATCTGGTTACCCTTTTCATAGTTTCTTTGATTCTAAGTCCATCTTCATGGACTTGGCAGCAGCCTCCTCAGAACCCATTTTCTGGTAATGTCATATTCCACCCACTCACCCTCACACTGGGAGTGCTCATTGTGTGTGGCTGAAATGATTGTTCCAGAGCTGTTTGATTTTCTGTGACCTCAGACTCCAATCAATTTGGGATGAAATCTCTTGACCTCTGCTGTTCACTACAGAGGATCAAGAGACAGCTGAACTTTTCCATGATTATTTGAGCTGTCTGTGGTTTTAAGGCTTTATAGTAAAGCCTAAGGGAAATTTGAAAAGCAGGCTAACTCTTGATAAGCAGGTGCTCAGCTTGAACAGCTTTGAAGAGCCCAGCTGCTGAGATTCTAGCAGTGAGATCTACTCTTTGCATCACGTGTGGGACTGATACCATACCTGGACTTCCTGCTAAAAACTTGGGCTTCTTGAGAAGCTGTTTATGCTGATTGTGCTGCACACTCTGTTTCCTGTCATGATACCTAGTGGAGAGCTTGGCTGAGCTGATTTGCCATCAAGCTGCTGTTAAGAGATCCTTCACACTTGTGCAGTCATTAGGGGTGGAAGTTAAAGTAGCAGATGAGAATCCCCCTGTATTTAGTACAGAGGGAAGTCAGTCCTTTAGCCACCAGGTAACAGCTAAGGGGTTTGCTGTCCCTTGGTCAGACTTCACAGGAGTTACCCACTGATACCAGGCTCTGTTTCCAGAGAAGAACAAATCCGGTGTCTGTGGCAGTGTGTTGTACCACTGTTTCTGCAGTTCAAGGCATCATAACCAAAATGCTTGTGGAGACACTCTCTTGTTCTCCAAACACATCCCCGTTGTGATCCCATAAATTAAATTTGAGTTCTCACAAACATCCACATTGCTGGTGTCTGGAGAGTTTGTACTTGGGTCTGTTTGAGGCAGAGGGTAGGTCAGGTGTGTATCTGAGGTTTCTGCAAGACTCACTCATCTGTGAGCCTACAGAACACATGACCTGATGATCTTAAGAGTCAGAGAAGACCCTAAATGGTTCCATGATTCTGTCCCTTGACACCCCCTGTGGGAACATTCCAATCACCATCTTTTAAAGACAGCCAGATTAGTTGTGTGGCACTGACTGAAATTCTCCAGGAAATGCAGAATGTTCCCTTCCTCTCCTTTCAGCATTTTCCAAAGTTCCTTTTCACTGAGATTGACAGAAAGCAATGTCACAGAGATGAGGCACTGCCTCCCAAACTCCTGCAGTAATCCTGGGGAAAGCAGTCCACAGTCATACCACCCTGAAGACAAAAATGTCACAAGCAGCTGGATACTGTGATGTATCCAGACATGGTGAGAGTATCCAACCTGCAGGACTTCTGTTACTGCTTTACCCACTGGTAACCTGGTTTGTATTCAAAAAGATGAAACAGTATTCAGCCAAGAACCTGGAATAGTACTGGGTGCACCAATCCTTCTCAGAGCAGGACACAGAAAACCTCCTGTTTATTCCTCACAGTTCCAGCATCAAAGCTGAAGTATGTTTTCCCCAAGTGCAGAAGTCACTCATCTTGTTTTAATGTCTGCCATTTGTGCCATAATTGGAGTATCTAGTGCAATTTAATATGTTCAACCAATTTGTGAATTTATTTAGTGTCTTTGAACTTCCAACAGCAAAACTAGATGCTCCCCCTAAGCCTAAAAGAGCTCCCAAGGCCAAGAAGGTGGAAACTGTGAACTCTGATTCAGATTCAGAATTTGGCATTCCAAAGAAGACGGCAGCACCCAAAGGTAGGAGTCCACCCAAAGGTAGGAGCACAGGGCTCACAATTATTGTAAGAACCACAATAATTGGGGTGAGTTATGAGTACACTGATCACTGGTAATTACTCAGCCTTTCCTATGGCAAATACAATGTATTGACTTCTTGGCAAACCACGTGTGGATGTTTTATCTGACCTTCACTGTTGGGAATGCATTTAATAGCTTCACCCCCCACCCACCATCTTCTATTCTACTGGATACTGCTCATTTTCTTTGAACTCAGCTCTTTCCAAGCCAGTAAAATTCTGGTAGTAATTGTAGTAAGTAGCACTTTCTGGGTTTTTAAGCCCATTTTTTTGTATCCCAGTTCTCTGAGTCCTCACAACACAGCACAGCAATCAGTGTAATTGGAGGAGTCTGTAAAGGATGTGCCAGTGTTGATGGTTGAGGTTAAAAGTAAATTTACTAAATATTAATGGGGAATTAATGCTGTGTAATCATTGCAGAAGGTGACCAAGGACTTGCAGTTCTGCTTCAGTGTAGAAGTTATCTGATCTCATGGATTTTGTCCCTGTCTTGAACTGACAGCTTGAGCTGTCAGGGTGAATGGTGACTGTGGAACAAGTGGAAAATATTTAAAACTGAGAAAATAAAAAGATACCTGTACTACACTGCTGTTGTGAAGAAGCTTGAGTAGTAAACTGGGTTTGAGCTTAACATGTGGACATACTAAAGTAACTTCACTAGGGGGTTTTTCAGTTTGATAAAGTCTGGAGTTTATTTTTTTTAAAAAGCAACAAAGTTAACTCATAATCTCTGACCTAGGAAAAGGAAGAGGGGCAAAGAAAAGGAAAGCATCTGGTTCAGAAAATGAAGGTGAATACAACCCTGGGAAGAAAACACCCAAGTCCACACCAAGCAAGGTCAGGTCCATCTCTGCTCTCTTCTCTTTGTAAAAAGAACATCACTAATTCCTTTACATAAAAGTTAAGTTCTTATAAGTTGCTAATATGATGTTGGGGGCTGAGGTGTCATTAGCAATTGGATGCTAAAGAGGGTTTTTTTCAATTCTGAATATTAAAATGGAAAATGTCCAAAGCATCACAACTGATTTGTCTTTTCTTTTCTAAAGAAATCCAAGAAGGCCACTTTTGACCAGGATTCTGATGTGGAAATCTTCCAGTCAGGCTTTGCCTCCGAAACTGCCCCAAAGCCACGGACAGGCCGGGCTAGAAAAGAAGTGAAATATTTTGCAGAGTCTGATGAAGATGATGATTTTGATATGTTTAATTAAGTGCCCAAAGAGCACAAAAATGTTTTCCAACAAGTATCTTGTGTTGTCCTTTTGTCCCCTCTGTTGCAAACTTTTGTACATTTGACTTATTTTATGTGATAATGTAATTGATGGTTTTTATTATTGTGTGTAGGCATTTTAACATTTTGTTCTTACACCTACAGTTTTATGCTCTTTTTTACTCATTGAAATGTCATGTATTTGTCTGACTGGCTTGTAGAGATGTTCTAGACAGCTGTGCTAAAGCACATTTTAATTGTCATGGTTGCAAACAGCAAACCTGCTTTTTGAAATGAAGTTTAAACATTAAAAAATGGAAAACTACCGTGTGTATGTGTGTGTATAAAATTTGGGCTAGAGGGACTACTTCTACACAACTTTTAAAATAAATATATTTTATTCTTTGCCAGGAGACTCCATGGAAAAAGGTAAACAGTATATGAACATAGAAAGCATTGTTAAACAATCTCAATGTACAAACAGAGCCAGTGAAAGTACATCACAGACTTGCTAGAATATATAAAAAAAAAAATTCCACTAGTGCTTTAAATGAAACCTAAGAAACTGACACTTTAAATCTGTTAACCATCCTACCACAGTTTTCACTCTGCTTCATGGTGATTTAACAAGGCCAAGAAGGCAGATTCTCTCCTTGTGTTTCTGGGAGTCCTAGCTGTACTTCCTTAGCACCTGGAAGGCTGGAAAGCCCAGCTGATTCCTGGCACTTGATTCGTAAGGAAATACCCTGGACTCAGCGATTGAAAAGCTGTAAGTGAGTCTGCTGGTTATCATCCCATGAAGTTTCCCTAATGGCTTGTGAACAAGTAAACAAAAACATGGTAACACTGAAAAGTGTTTCTGCCTTGGAGGCTATAGCATTGCTGTCGAAATGGAGCAGGTAATTGTGGAGCTAGGTCACCAGCCAGCTAAGAAACCACTTCTTTAAACTTTAAAGTGACATTAACAGTGGAACAAATGACATCTGAATAACTGATCTGGCAGTTAATGCTGATACTGATACCTCTTCTGCTGGGGCAGTGACGTTTTGTATACTTTTTACAAGGAAGGAGATGCAAACTGAGGGCAGCAAGGACAAGTTTTCATATTTCAACTAAATCAGACGGTCCTTTCAACTTCCTTCTCTGGATGTGTACAGTAGTCCATGTCCTGTGGTTGGTGTCTTGATCGTTTTAGGTATGAGAGACAAAAGGAAAGCACCAAACATCCAGTATGGAGAGTACGGCCATACATTTGTATGTACAAAGTCATCAGAAATGCAACCAGAATTTGAAGACTGAGATCTGTCTTGTCACCATGCAATATTGAGTGTTCAGAGAAGAAAACAGAAGCTTAACTATTTTTTTTTTTTTGCATGAAATGGCTGATTTAGAGTTTCAAAAGTTTGCATTTTCTAGTTTTAAGAGTTTAAACAGCAAGGAGTATATATTGATACATATGAAAATTTCTTGGTCCTTGTTGAGTTTATCTATATATATATACATATATAGATATATATTAAGTCCAGAAACTAAGCAGCAGTAAAAATGTTTTCTTGCTTTTCATCCCTGTACATAAGGTATTAGGAATGTCTGAAGTAGCTGGAAAATGTCTTATTCCACCATAGGGGATTGACTGACACTGCTGTTATCCACTGAACTAGGTGAGATACTGGGACTGTGTTCTGCAGTATTTCCATTTGAGGTTGGTGTCAGTGGTTCATGTCCTTCAGAGTTCTCCAACATTTCCTGAATAAGAGGTGGCATGGATCCAGGAATTTCCATTTTCAATGTAATGACACGTTCTGCACCTTTAAAAAGAAAACACAAAATCCTTCCCATGAGCACGATTCATACAATTTCCTTTCTGTTAACATTACATGAGTAATTTCAGGGTGTATTTTGTTAATGGATTTGGTGTCTCCTTCTATACTTCTCGCACACAAAGGTGTGTGAGTGATCTGCTTCATGCAGTTCAAGAGGGAGCTAGGTGAGTACTCCTTAACAAATTAATTCAAATCTATCACATAGCAATTGATATGTCAATATAGGTAAATTGGATGAGCTGCCTATTTTTAAAGAAGGGCCCAAAATGGCATTAAATTATACTGACAAATTAAATTAGGCTGTGATCATGTTGATGTCTTTTTAAACTGAAATAACATTTAGTCTTTATACTGTACTGGTTCTGCAAAGAATGACAAAAATTCTGTCTATGTTAAATAGGTGAGGTGAATCCTGCAAGAGAACTGCAGTGATCTAAGTCAAAATGTTTCCTTCCCACAGAGAAAACTGTGAAATAAGATGCAGAATTTAACAAACAATTACTTTATAAAAGAACACATTCAAGCAAAAAGGTTTTTTTTGTGGGGGGAAGGCTGCCTTCTGTATTCAGGCATCCTGTCTTGTGCTAATGAGCTCCCAGAGTGAGCAGGAGCCTTGAGTAGTGCTCAGCTCTGCCTTGGCTGAGGCTCTTTGAGCTGGGCTTGTCACAAGGACCAGGCAGAGGGGGCTCTGCAGGTGAGGGCGTGCGGGATTAAACAAAATTACTGCACCAGTCCTGACCACTCAGGCTGGGAGCCACAACAACTGGTTTAGGGAGGAGAGAAAGCCCAGCACCAAGTCTCAGTGTGTGGTCAGCAGGCAGGGACACAGCAGCCAAGGCCCTGCTGGACACTGGGCAGGCAGCACTGAGGGAATTCTGCATCAAGCAATTTATAGACATAAACCTCAGCATTCCTGTTGCTCAGGATTCCTGATCATCTTAGAATTGGAGTCCAATGGCAAAGGAACCTTGTTTTTTAAACAACAAGAAGAACAAAAACAAACAAACAAACAAAACACCCCCCCCCCCCCCAAAAAAAAAAAAACAACCCAGAGAAAATAGTTTGTTGAAAAACCATTCCAGAAGAGCAATCCTTTGGAAAGAAATACTCAGCTTCTCCATGCTGCTGCAGTGGAGATGCTGGAGAGAGCACTTCACACTCCAGGCTGGAAAGGAGCATTTAAGTGTTTATGCCTCACATGAGGAGCATCAAAAAAATCATCTACAAAGGCAATGATTGACTTTGCAAGTGGATGCTGACTTAAGAGTCTCTTAAATAACTGTAATGAGAAAGATATTAATGCAGAATGATGCAGAGAGGTTCTCCAAAAACCAGCTATTGTCAGAGCTGTGGTGATGAACTCAATTTGGCCATGTTAAACATCTGCATTCCACTGTTACATCAGGTGCAGTGAAGCGTTTGCGTGGTCATTCAGTGCAGAGCCAGAGAAATTTTTCAGGTTTGGCAAACTTCCAACTTAATCAGGGAATAAGAGAACTCAGAAGATGAGAAGAACTCAGGAATTGTCTTGCTTCAGTCCCACAAACACTTCACCCTTTGGCTGGAATACCTCTAATGCCAAAGCAGACACTCTCAGTGTTTCAGATTAATGCTTTCTTTGGTGTTTGCTTTCAGGGATCAGGTACCACCCCAAGTCATTATCGTCTCACGTACATCTTTTAAAACGAAACTCAAGACATCCCCAGCCCCCCAGGACACCACCATCCCTTGGTATGATTTAGTTCTACTATGAAACATTAATGATATAATTAGAGTTAAATACTTATGTCAGAATGAAAAGAAGCCTTTCTTGTGAATGAAATATAAGGAGTTGTGTTCTTGAGGAGCAGGAAGGCTCTGGTAAAGAAGGAGGGAAATGGAAATGGATTTCCCACAAGTATAAACAGTGGAACAAAAGGGCTCCCCTAAATGCTTTATAGCTCAATAACACTCTAAGTTTATTTTGTAGATTCAGTTGGATGGAGCTTGTTTTACTTGAGGGTAAACTGCAAGCTTTAGATAACCTGGTAAAATTCCTTTTTAGGATACATTTGCTTCTAGCTCTGGTGTTTCCCTTCCATGTTACTTCTTTTGGTTCTAATCAATCCAATTAAATTGCTCACTCCTTTTTATAAAGATATCTCTAACTTAATCTTTTAACTTGGATTTATGTAGTTTGAAGTGGAGCAGTTAAGGTTTAAATTTAAAACAAGCATGTTTAGTTGAGTGAATGAAGTACTGGGGATTCTTCCCCGGACTCTTTCCCCAAACCATGTAAAATGAAGTCAGTAATCTTCCCAAAAGCACAGATCCAACCTACACAGGAACCTGTACATACAAGCTCTTGTGCCTGCTCATCTATCAGGGGTAGCAAATCTGTGCTGAGTAAGCAGAGTAAGAAGGTGAAACTGCATCAGCCACCATAACAATAAGAATAAGAATCTTGCACTTTAGACTCTATTTTCAGACTGGTATTTCAGACTTGTTCTGATCAAATGAAAGCATTTCAGCTACACCTGTGCTTTAGAGAATGCATGACAATGCTTAGACTGTGAATTGCACAGGATCAATCCAGCACATACAAAACTGCATAAAATGATAAAACTGATCTGTGTTTAGATATGGTTAGTTTGGATTAGAGGGGCTGAATCTCCAAAATGCTGGATCAAATCAGTTCTAAATCTCCAGTACATCAGACCACAGTTTAGGGGAATTTTGGTAGCACATGGGTTTTCTGCAGTCTGTAACCAGACTTTTTAAAAAGCCATTGGCGATACAGAGCACATGTTGATCTGAACCCCCTTGTAAACATTAACAAAGGTTTTATCTTGTCCTGAAATGACTAACAAAGACTTTGTGCTAATGATTTGCTACTACTTGCACTTACAACATCTTTTTCACTGTCAGTTGCATGGAGAATGGAGCACCATGCATGCTTAAAGCAAAACCAATTTCAAGGCAGGAACTATGTAAAGAAGCTGGGAAGAATCAGATCACAAGGACCTTTCTTAGATGTGTTAAAAAAATAACAACCCAGGTGTCTAGGCCAGTTCCTCTGAAAGACAACACTGCCACTCCTGCTGAGTTGTTGGGAGAGACTGTACCTTTTGCACTGATGCTACGAAGATCTGTGATTTTCATTAAGATCTTTGGGAACATATGAGGCTTGTTGGGTCGTCTCTTTCGGATGTAAATTTTCAGTGCTTCAAGCAAGGGTTCCTGAAGCTTATCCACTTTCATTGGTTCTTCAAGGTCCTGGCGATCTGTAGAAAAGTATCATATCACTCTTATGATTTTAAATATTTATTTTTTAAAATAAACTCCAAATCACAGAATCTCCTCCATGTTCTTGATTAGAACTCCATTAATTTTGTTCTCCACTAAACAATGCACACTCTGTAGTGAGCATTCCGTAGGAAGAGGATAAACCACAACTTTCTGAAACATGGATTAATTTCTTTCCTTGGTGACTGGAAGGGTTTGTCATGTGGGTGGTCAAGAATTACCAGTTTGCTCTTGTACCTCCCTCTTCAAGGGGAAAACACCTTGCTGCAAACAATATTTTGGAACTGATTTTATATATGTCATTGATAGGCAACCCAGGTACTCATAGAGGTTACAGCTATTTTTCGTTACCACTACTACAGGAAAGTGAGTTACCATCAGGAATCAGCAGATGGCAGTGCTGGCTTGGATGACAACAGATGCCACCCTCTGCACCGGGACACAGGAGTCACACATCACTGACATCTAGGAGCCCATCAATGCTTTCAATGGGTTAGGGTTAGAGACACATAAAATCGGAATGATTTTGCACTAAAGGGCCACTGCCAACAAAGATTGACTCTTGTGTTTCAAACACTCACTTGTAGCACCCAGTTTGTGTTTCAACAACATGGGCCAGCTAAACAAGGTGTGTTTCTACTGCTAATCCAGATTTTGTCAAGGAGAAGAGAGACCAAGTCATTAAACCAACAGAAATTTACAGAGTATTTTGGAAATTATCTCAGAATTCACTTTTTGTATTTTAAGCCTATGATTGTAATTGACAATCAGCCTTTTGAGTTCCTTTCAGCTCCAGTTTGGAAGTATAACACATTTTTTTGCTAAAGAAGGTTATCACCAATGGCTTCCATGTGACTGAAACCAATGCAG
Source organism: Ammospiza caudacuta (assembly GCF_027887145.1). Taxonomy (NCBI): domain Eukaryota; kingdom Metazoa; phylum Chordata; class Aves; order Passeriformes; family Passerellidae; genus Ammospiza; species Ammospiza caudacuta. The sequence goes on along the minus strand of NC_080593.1, from coordinate 39,712,512 downwards.
ATGCATGCAATTATATTTATGAGTAAAAGCTGTGTAATTGGGCATCTTGCTGTAAGAAAGCTCACTCATGCAGGTACCCATACACTGCTTAGCAAAAACACAGCAGGACCCCATCTCCAGAGGTCCCTCCCAACTCCAACCATTCTTTGAGGTATCTCAATGCCTTTTGTCAGGCAAACAATAGGACTAGTTGCTTGACAGAATGATTTCAGTACTTTTTTTTCAAATTATCAATAATAAAACCAGTAACTATCACCAGTGGAAAACAAACCTTTAGCATTAAGTGGCTTATATAATACATATAATATTGTTACAAATATATATATAATATGTTAAAGTAAAGGAAAGCAAAACAAGTAGAACATAAATGAAGACATGATCATGTGTGTCCTTTTGAAATGCACTAGAGTTCATGCAGTACAATACCTCCACAGATGAGGCAGATGGCACTAAGGAGACCTGTTTCTGTATCATCCATTTCCAAAGGCAGGAGCTGGTTGGCAAATGTGAACACGAGATCAGTCAGTGGGCCAAATCCGGCGTTGTGCATCTGAGTTCTGTTTAGGGTAAGGCCATCTGAAAAGGTCATGGTGTCTTGTTCTGGTGTGTATCTTGTGCAAATTCTAAGGATCTGTGGAAAAAACAGAAAAATGGAATCTGAAGAATTTAATCCATGAGAGGTTTGTTGCATTTTCTCAGTGTGGCAAATGACAGTGAAGCGTCAGTACTTGGACACGTCAGAACAATCTGAAAAATTCCAGTTTGTGCGGTTCTAGCTGCACAAAAACTCTCAGGTACAACACAAATATACTCTACTGACCATGTGTATTCCTTGTAACACAAACCCAAGGACAGAAATTTCCCCCTAGTTATGAAATGATCAAAACTTTGGAGCAACTCTCACCACTCAGGTCACCACCAGTGATATCCACAAAACCAGTTCTTTCATTAGTCTGCCACCTGCACCTAACTATAAAATGTGGCTGATCTGATGAACTGCTGATCTGATCCCACGAGATCCCGAGAGCATCTCACCTCTTTGAACAAAGGCATATCTCACTGATTTTGGGGATTGTTTTTGCACAGCAGCACTTCCCTGGGTTGTATCTTTGACAAGGACAATGCTGTGGGAGCGGAAGCTTGTGGGAGTGAGCGTGGACAGCTGTGAGCTGCTGAAGAGGCAGAATTTTGGGCTGCCCTCCCCTCTTCTGCAAGAGCAGATGGGCAAACACTGCTATGGGGACACAGCCCTCCATCTCCCCAGCAGCTACAGGTAGGGTTTCCTTGGAGCCTTGCTTGCCTTGTCAGCCTGGGAGCTCGCCCCCAGCAGAATATCAAACTCTGCACCTCCAAACAGCAGCACGCACGGCTCCTGGCTGCCCGGCCAGTGGTCTGAGGAGTTGGCCCAGCTTTTCTTCTTTTACAGAGGTTGTTACTTCTGTGTGCTGTAACACCAAACCTCCCCACCAGCCTGTTGGCTGCCAGCCTTCCTGCAGGCTCTGGCGCTTCCCCCTGCGGAGCCCCAGCGGTGGCAGCCCCTGCCTGCCTGGCGCAGAGCCGCCGACAGCGCCGCTCGTTCCTGAGCACGCCCAGGCACTGTTGGCTTTGGCCAGTTCCCTTGTGTGCCGACTGCCACCCAGTGCTGACCCCGGATGAAAGAGCCTTCGAGGGGAGGACGGGGATTCACACCTCTAACCGGGCACGGAGGAATGCAAAACACATGAATAAAACACCGAGGATGCTCCACATTTTGTTAGCAAACGCCTCCGGGGTAAGGGCAGCGCTGTCACAGCAGCAGAGGTGGCAGCAGGGCCAGCGAGGGAGCGTGTGCGCAGACGCTTCCCTCCCAGAGCACAGCCAGGGTGTGTGCCACCACTTGTGCCACCCTCTGTGGTGTGCCACCCTCTGTGGCGGCACAGGATCATTTGTACAGCTGCAATTAATGAACACGGCTGTAAGCACCTAATAAAAGAGGCGTCCATCATGTTGACATATTTCTGTTATGTATATCAGTGCTTAATGTTTAAAATAATCTGAGGTGGGAGAGGGCTTGTGCCGAAACTAAACTGAACTGAAAGCCTGCCCAAGTCAGGCTGATTAGCTGAGCTAAGACTACAGCTGTGTTTTTTCAGGGCTTGACTGTATTTATTTCCCATCCTACTTGGTTTTAAAGATACAACAAAAAAGATTTACATGAATATAAGAGAGCACTGGGAGAATTTAATTACTCCTATAGCTTCTGAGGCTCTGAGTCAGAGGCCCCAGCACATGGCAGCTGACCAGTCTGGGCTTGGTTCTCCCACTTTCATCTCTGCCTGGCAACACTGCTCCAAATAAATAGGGAGGAGAATGAGAACACAGTCTGTAGGATACCTAAAGGGAAGCTTTCATTTCTCTTCTTCAGTTCCTTGGTAAGAGACTTAATAAGGTGTATTTCTGCAGATGGATCTTCAACTATTTTCTGTCTCAGCCATACTCTTATCTCACATTCTGGGTATACCTTGAAGCAGTGAAACTTTGTATGGTTGGACAGGAATGTTTGACATTGTTGCCTTACCCCCGAATTAGAGTAAGTTCTTGAAAATACTTAAATCAATGACCAAGAGTCACAAATACAAGCACACAGCACATCAATTCCTCAGTGACCACAAATTTCCCATAATATATGCCATCTTAAAAGGCTGCTAGTTGCTAGGTTTTACGTAGTAGCCAATGTATTGTTCAGGATCATTAGAAAAAATTAACATTATGAAGTACAGCACCCTGTAAGTAAGAGGCAGCATCTTTACCACATTCAGAACTGCCAGTAACCACGGGCCATGCTCTCCCCTGAAGTTCACAGTGAGCTGCTCTTTTAAATCATTAAAAGATTGTACAGAAAGCAGGAGAAACATGGAGAATATCTGGTGTTCCAGAAAACAAAGATTCCAAAGCTACATATTACTGTGACACCCAAGAGCTGCTCAGTTCACTTCTCTAATGGCATGCAGGAGGAACTGGAGGGCAGCTCTTCCCACCTGAGGCCTGCACAGACAGTAGCTGCCTTCCAGTAAGGGTGCATGGCTGAAGAAGGCCAGGTATCCAGCTTTGGGAGGAACAAGGCTCTGTACTCCTTACCTGGTACTGCTTTTCCCTTAGCTCAGCCAGGCCGAAAGGCAGCCCCTTTGACTCCAGTGCTATTTCAATTGGTAAGCCTTAGCAAGCAGTTCCTCCCTCCAGAGCCTCAGGACTCCCTTCCCAACAAAAGAGCAGAGCAGGACTGGGAGCTTGACTGGGCAATGCCATGGAGTGTTCCCCAGGCTGCCTGCAGCTTCCCCGGCAGCTGCCCAAGCAGGGCTGGAAGATCTGGATCCCCCAGATCCTCCCTCAGAGGGCAGGTCTGGACACCAGCTGCCACAGAGGGACTGGGCTGTCCTGGAGCGATCTCCCCAGCAGCCCAGAGGCTGAACACACACCTGCCACCATGCACCAGGCTCTGGCTCCCTCGCAGCAGAGCTCCCTGTCCTTGTTTCCCAGTGCCACAAGCCCCATGTGTTTGGGGCTGCAGGACAGGAGTGCTCAGCAAAGAGCACTCCTATCCTGCTGTTAGCTGTTACCCCAGGGCTAAAACAGAGGAAGAACTTCCAGGCTGAATCCTCGCTGGGAACAAATTTGGGTGAGGTTACTCAGCCTCAAGCCAGCCCTGTGGGCATGCACAGAAAGGGACCTGCAGGGGCCCTGCAAAATTTGTAATAAAATTGAGCTACTTCAGGCTTAGGCAGCAGGTAGGACAGGTTTTAGTTGAGGGCAGCCTTCAGGCCTTTGGATCCCAAGTGCTGCTGCAGCCATCAGCTGGGGGAGCCTGCAGCAGCTCCGCTGGGCACTGGCACAGCTGAAGATCAACTATGTGTTTTCAGCAGTGCACTTAACTTGACTGCAGCAATCAGCTCTCAGGTTTCCTCTGCATTCCTTTGACATTATCCCACAACACGCTATTATTAAACTCCAAGACAGATCATTTGAAATGGTGTTTTACTTATTTTTTTCTTTTTTTAAAATTTCTGTCCTTCATCAGGATCTGTGAAACGCCATGGATATTGCTGATTGTTGCTAAACTGTTCTTGGGCAAATTTCCAGTGTCAAAGTAAAGCTGATTTCAAGCTCATATTCACTGAAGAACATATGGGAAACATCAGCACTTCAAAATAAGAAATCACGATATCTTTCTCCATTTTAAACTGAACTCCCAATGTCCTCAATGTTGTTTAGATTTTGCAACCAAGCCAAGTATTTTAGTTGTCACTCTGCTCTTAAATGCCACTTACAGCCATAAATACAGTTTTCCCTCATTATTAAAGGGCTCTTTGTTTTAAGGAATATTTATATATTTAAGCATTAGGGATTCTTATGAGCCTGTTATAAAGTGCAAAACAAAAACCCTACCAGAGGCACAAAACCAAAGTCAGCCAGAAAGTTGCATTTATGACGTTGCTCCTACCACAGAACTGTTACTCATTTTAAACAGATTAGGTAGGGAAAGCTGGGCCTATTTTTTAAGAAATCCTTTTGTTAGACACTAGCTGCCTCAGCTGGCTGGAGCAGTTCCTTGAGAGGAGAAACACGGGCAGGTGACTCTGAAGCAATGATGCCTCATGGCACTGCCAAACCCCGTCAGCACAGCTTGTTCTGCACACACCAATTCCTGCCTGGCACTAACACACAGGGCTTGCAAGAGAAAACAAAAATTACATCATTAAGAATTAGCATTCAAGGGCTTCTCAGGCTTTTATCCATTAGATTTAAGATAGACTGGACTCTGGATTCTTTCCACATTTGTCTTGCCAGCAAGGCTGGGGATGCTTGGCTGCTGCTGGGCCAGTGTACCAGCAGACAGAAGCACTCACTTTTACAAGTGTTATTGACTGAAATTTAGTAATATTTATCCCTACAACTTTTGGCACCAGACAAGATATAAATTCCACTATCCTCATTTGGCGCCTCGAGCTGCTTCAGGAAGCTTGATGTTTTTTCCTTTCCAGAGTTAGTGTTTGTTTGTACATAAAACAATTCTTTGGCCCATACCCATCGGAGTTTACTGAGCTCCTGGCACCACTTCTCTTGTCAGCCTGTTTAAGAGGGGCTTAAGTATCCACAGCCACAGGAACCAATTGAGCAGAGACCTTGGCAGGGTCTAATAATGCTCAAGACTCTCTACAGCTGGTGCTGAAGGGCAGGCGGGCAGTGGAGGGGTCCTGCTGGCAGGGAAGCCTGGCCACCCAACCTGGGAGCGCCACACTGCTCCTCCCACGTGCTGTGGCTCTGGGAACACGTCCAGGGCATGGCAGAGCAGCAGGATCATGAGGGCACACTGCTGAGGCTCATGGCTCTGCTCAGCAGAGCTCACACAGCAGCCACTGGGTGCTTGGTGCAGCAGGAGGGGCAGCAGCGCTCGCTCTGCATCTCAAGGCACCACAAAGCAAAACACTCATAACTAGGACAACTGGCTTGTTGGGGGGGGGGGAATATGTGCTATTAAAACTGCTCCAGTACTGATGTTCAGCTTAAATAGAGAGCAGCACTGCAATTCTGATTATGTGCAGGTGATGCTGCTTTAATGGATACAGCATTTCACAGGCAGCGCACACTACGCATTACTGTACCATTTTGGTAATGGTAATTATCCCATTTTCTTTTTAAGCAGCACATAAAATAGTCACATAAAGTTTGTGTAAATGTCACACAGGAAAGTTAGGACTATTAGCCGTGCTGTATCTGTTCCTGGCTTTGGAAAAGCCTCAGCTCCTCCCAGCTGCAGACTCTATGGTGCTCACTATGCCCCACTCGCTTGGATGTGTCACCTTCTCTGGCTTTGTGAAAAATAAAAAACAGAATGAGCAGGTGATCTGGAATGACAGGCCTCAATGAAGTTTATAACTAGAGCTTGAAGGTTGCCAATGGCCACAAAGTAAAAGTGATGAATCATATCAAAGAATCAACTTTACTATCCATTAATTAGTTGAAATAAAGTCACTATATCACCTGCTTCATTCTCTTTTTCTACTCTGACAACTAGGCTTTTTTTTGATCAAAGTGCCTTTATCGAGGCACTTCAGATAAAACCCCTACCAAAAAGGGGCCCCTCAATTTTTTAGCCAGTGTTGGCAATGGCAGCACTGAGTGAGCTGCTGCAGGGACCCTGTGCCACAGGGGCTGTGCACATTCCCGGGGCAAGCTGCCACTGCCCACTCCAACAAAGAGCATCAGGAACTCACAGGATTACAGAATTAGGGTATTTGTTATCCAGCAGCTCTGGAGCCAGGGCATGGCACAAACAAACAAGGTGGCAGTTTGAGGGGGGAAGTTTTAGGAGTAAGAGTTTTGGATGAACAGGTTCTTGCCATATCCTGGCTCCTCCCCATCCTTTATGGATAGTTTCTGTATTAACTATTTGTTATGGGTTACAGCAGCACAGCACAAAGCAGCTCCCATCCCCTGCTGCTGGCAGAACACACTCGAGGCAATGCTGCAGTTTTTTGATCACCATCTGCCTCTGGTGTGAGGGGAAGGTAACAGAATCTGCTGGGGACAGAGCTGGTGATGACAGGCGTGCAATCGGTAACGAATGGCCCTGCCCCACCGAGGGACACTCCCAGCAACAATGAGAGGCTGACTCTGAATGAGTGTCTGGATTAGGGAACAACAAGAGGTGACTCTCAAGCATGGCAGGGCAACCTCAACCTTCCCTTTTTCTATAGGCCAAAGAATGAAACCCCTTCCCCTCTCCTACCCCTCTTCCTCCTTCATCAACGTCCTCTTGATGCGATTCTTCCAAACAGCTTTTGACAAAACAAGAGGAAAAGGTCACAGCAGTTAATGTCCCCCTCAACATGATCCTGTTTGAAGCAATGCACTTTTAGAAATTCCAAGATTAATTACTTCAACTTCAGCTTCCCTAGTTTAAACTCCGGTGTCATGACAAAAAATATATCTACAGTAGCCATCCCACAAGATGCTTCTAGACTAGCCAAGCTTGGCTTCATGAGGACCTGAAGGTTTGTGCTCAGAATGAAACATTTAAAATATGTTTACATTGAACCTACTGTTTTACTGCAAGTTATTGCTACAACCAGTAATACCAAGCATATTTGCCACTAAAAGCCTGAAGACCTCTGAGGTCTTGAAAAAGAAATGCTGAGATCCCAGAGGGCTCCTCTGAAGGTCAGCATGACAGAAACAACCAGAGACAAAGGGAAGGAAGACAGCTTTGCCTTGACATAGTGGCAAGGCAAGGTCTGGAGACAGACTCCCAGCCCACCTGCTCAGTTCCCTCCTGCAGGTTGCATGTTTGCCTGTTTAAAATTAAATTGCATTTAGCTAAAACCTGCAGTGAGTCCATTACATCGGCCACTTCCTGCAGCACTGGAGAAAGCAGGGGGATATGAGTGCCAGAGGCTTGTATCTGACAGGCTCCAGGCACACCAGCTTCCCCTCTAAAACCTTAAAAACACTAATTGTGAAGACTTGTGTCTTATTCCTTAAATTCCCTCATGAGCACAGGTACAGCACATTCTTAAACCATTATACAGTGGACTGTTCCTCTAGGTATCCTTTATACACAGGATAAAGGAAGGAAGGATGAAGGAGCAATGAAGGAGAAACAAATATCTCTTCAGTGTTAACAGTAAAGAAAATTTTCCAAAGTTACACATGCCACAATACCAAAATGTGTAAGGACTCATTTTGAAAAGTATGCTCATCCCCCAAAACACACCTCTGTAGGTGTGCTGGAGTCATCTTCTGACCACACCAGACTAACCAGTAAATTCAATTTTACAACAGTAAGGTCAGGGCCATATTTCTCCCCCCTCTTCCTGTCAATTGCAGTAAAAAGAAGAATAGAAAACACGTTAGCAGGAGAACAATGATGTTAAAAATACATACCAGTATATCCAGGCAGGCTGCTTTCAGTAGAGTTATTTGGTCTGCAATGGTCAAACTTGTAAAGCCTGGCAATCGCTTTGCAAATTCCACTATTTTAATAATGCACTTCGTTGCAAGTTCACTGAATTTGTCCCAAAGCCCAAGGTCCAGTCGAACCCGATGATCTGCGCTGGAGTTCTGGAAAGACAGACAGACAGACAGAAGGCACCATAAATCAACAACGTCCCTTTCAGCAATCGGTTTTCAAGGGAAGGAAACAACTACCACGTTTTCCTTCCAGAAGTACTTTCTATTAACATTCCAGGCATTTTCTGCAGCTTGCTGTCGGGATGATGCTGGTTTTAAACTTGGATTAATCGCCTGAAAATTCCTTGGATACTTCTCTGTTACTTATGATTGCAGAGGCCATCTGTACAAGGAATACAAATGAACTTAAACATTTCCAAATGCCACCCTCATTATTCTTCCTTGCCATTATATAATAAGTGCATTGAGAAAGACAATTTACAGTTGTACCCCAGAAAATATAAATGAACAGTGGAACAAGAATATTGGGTCCTCCTCTGGAAAAAGCAGCACAATATTTGGAACATAGTTTCACATACTTAAGGTCTTACAAAATTGGTTCTGCTTAATTTCTCTGCTCTGTGGCCCTGCCACAGCTTTCTGAAGCTACAGTCTCCCATGACTTACAGAGCATTTATTTACATAATGCTAAGGAAAATCCCATGTGCCTTGATGAATGCTACGTGCTCATTTGATGGCGCATCCAACATACATCCCCTCTGCTGGAAGTGTAACAAGGACATTCTGGTGGCATCTTTCAGGGAATGTTTATATTCACCTACCTCAAAGTCTCCATCATTTTCTAGAGTGCATAGGAAACTTGTGTTAAGTTTGTGATCAAACTCACATTTTTATATATTTGGAACAACCACTTAACCCTTGAAAAAGCTGAACATGTCAGCCAAGAACAGTCTGACTCAAAATCTGCTGTGACCCAGTTGATGCCAGCCCACAAAGGCTGGTTGTCATGAGCAGATCTGGTGAGTCCATTCCAATCCATACAGGACTCCAGCAGAGTGACAAGAAACAGGTAATGACAGAGCTCTGAAGTACCCAAATCTCCTTCTGCCCTCACATGCAGTGTATTGTCAGCATTTGATATTTAGGATGCAGCCAGTGTGATGGTGTCCCCCAGCCCCCTGTTTCATAAGGCACCAAGTTCAGAGTGCATTGCAGCTGCCTTCAGCATCTGGGTGATCTCCTCTTCACTGCAGGAGGAATTTTACCTATAAAAATATGCTCAGGCAGTGGCTTCCTCCCCAGCTGCAGAGGAAGCCCATGTGATCAGCCGCCTCAGTCCCAGCTGGTTGAAGTTAAAATGTTAAATTAACTTTAAAATTAAACTTAAATGAGCAGAGTCTCAACCTAAAAGTCTAACAGACATGGCAGATTAAATAGCCATCAAAAAGCATTCAAATTACACAGATCACACTTTCGTGGAGGAAACATTTCCAATGAGCCTGCCACCACCACTGCTGATGGTGAGGACATCCACCTCTTAGAAAACCACTGAAGCCATTATCTTGTCAGCTTTCTTTGGTTCACGGGAAGGACACAGGGCTGGAAGAGGTTGGTGGGGCAATGTGGAGTGAGCTCAGCTTGGCTGTGATGCTCTGGACCCCATCCCAGCACTGCCTCCACAAGACACCACCACTACCATCAGTCATGAAGGGGAAAGCCCTGATGGGTCCCCAGGGCGCCACCAGCCTGACATTCACCCTCACTGGGAACAGCGTGGAGATTTGAGCCAGGAATATTTACATTAGGCCCTAATTGGAAAAAATAAACATTGACTGTGCTGAGCAGTCTGAAAGAGCATGCATGCTCTTTCCTGCTACCCTTCTCTTTAGGGGATAATTAATTCACTTCATCATTTCTATTTGAATTTTTATTCTGGAAACTTCCTCTATTTTCTTTTGGGTTTTTTTAAATGACAAAAGAAAATATCTCCATAATGCTAAACCTAAAGTATTGCCTTCAAAATGGTCCAAAACTAATGAGTTAACAGTGATTGTAATGCCCTTTGAAACATTTCTCTCAGCTACTGGAGTATGCATCCCTCAGATTTATTTTATTTCATCCTCAAGGACCTTGGTGAAATACAGTACATTGGAGGAAAAATAAGATCAAGATGTGCAGTCATTCAGGCTGTAATTAAATTTAATAGGCAGTTTATCCAGTCCATAGAAAGATGGCATAGCAGAGAGCTACACAAAGCAGAGCCTAAAGCAGGAAATCATTTTACAATAGGGTATCCATCTGGAAAAAAAGACGTTGCATGAAACCAGCAAGTGTGAACGAAATCTTCATCAGTATCATATGAGGTTACTTTATCATGCTGCAGTGCCAGCAACGGGAAGTTTGACGTGTCTTCTATTAGGAGTAATGCACAGCCGTCGTAACTAATGTAAATCTAACTCTCTATTATGCAAACTGAAGAGAAGGGGCAGTTAATAAAATACAAAATAACCAGGTGTTTTATTTGCCAGGTGCCAGATCCCTCAGCATTGAAGCTAATGTGGTTTGCACATTACCTCTGAGATGCTACAAATGGAAAGAGTTTTAACATTCTTTCTGTTAATGAATGCCAACACAAGTGTCACAGGAAAGAGCTGGATTTTTAGCAGCATTTCTCAGTATTCAAAAACCCAAACTGACTCAATATCTATGTATAGGTTGAACAATAAAACACAGGGTTAAAAAAAAATGCACAACAGAAATAAAAATTCTTATTAGATTTGCCTGGAGATCTCCTCTATCCATGCTGTGAAAAAGATGCAGACGCTATGACTTTTCCTGAATATTTTACTGAAGCAGGTTTTTGGGTGTCTTTTCCAGGAGCAGTCTCACATGTTTTTCAGGCCTATGCACCAGTGCACATATGGTGGAACAATACTGTAATGCACCCTAGTGGCATCTTTATCAGTGGAAAAGCCCAACCTTGCTATGAAATCCAATTAAACAGCTATTTTTGCCACATAAATTGATCCCATTTTTTCCATCATTTTTGTTTTTTCATTGCAGGCTGCTCTGTATCCACATTAACAATATGGGATGAGGTACTCGTAGAAACATACACAGCAGCAGAATCCCTACTGTCTTTAAAATCCACTTTACAAAGGAAATAAGGCTCACAGGGGCACTCTGCCCTAATCAGGAGCACTCGTGATGCCTCTTTAGTAAAAGCAGCAATGCACTCCAGCTCCAGCGAGTTCACTGAGGACCACAGCACATGTCCCTGCTCAGTCCCAGTATCAGGAGATACACACATTTCTATATATGTATATATTCCTCTTCAATGGCACTGAACAATAGCTGTGTAACTTCTAAGACCAGCACTTACAAAGAACAAAAGGCTGTCAAGATGTGGAACCTCTTCACTTCCAGCTAGCCAAGAGCAACCCAGGAGAATCTGCAGCAAGGGTCTGCAGAGCCAAAGTTGTTTTGTGTTTTATCCTCCCTTTATCACAAGGCTGGATGTAACACAGCTGTAGACTTACAAATAATACCACTCTCAAGGGACAAGCAGTATAGTTACACTCAATTATACTATAAAGTATGACATTCCAGAGAAATTACTCAGGCACTCTCTCTTACCTGGATGACAGTAATAAAACAGATCTGTTTATGATAGACTTTTGGAATCCATTACATTTAAACAGCTTGCTGATTCTCATCATTGGTAGAACTGTACTTGTCACTGCCCACCAAATGCAACTGTTAAGCCAAATGACCCAGGGAATTTAACACAGGGGCTATTCTCCCATTATTTTAAGTAGACTTCTATTAATTATGCAATTAAAGGGCCACTTTTTAAACAGCAGATGGATATAAAAAATAATTGAAAATGCTTCTCCAAAACCATTTTAATAGCTAAAAATACACAATGGTAGCAGAAAAAAATCACCATGTAACCCTTCCCTCTGGGAAATGCAGGCGGCAGTCCTCAAGAGTGACAGGAGCCAGATACAGAAGCCAAATGCCTGAACAGGTTTTTATTTTTACTATATCTCTGTAAGGTCTCTTTTATGTTACACTCCTATAATTTTTTGCACTTTTTAGCAACAAATGAAATCTTTTAAAACAGTCTGAATGATTGTGTAACCAAAGGCACTTGGGGGCTGCTCGTGCAGAACACTTTCTTCCATCCACCATCCCTGTCAGTACACAAATGCAAGGCTCACAAAATCCAATGGAATCCACATTGGTTAGAAACACTCACTTCTCACCTCTCACTTAGAGAATTAAATTAAAAACTCTATAGTTATAAAAGCAATCTGTGTGCTCTGTAGTGCAAGCATGCCATGCCTCATGACTGACAGCATGCAGAACCAGGCACAAAAGCAGGACTGGGGGCAATCTTCCACATGTACTAGATTGTTACTATCAAAAAAAGCAGTGTGGCATAGGCTTTTAGCCTATAGGCTCCCCTTGGACTCAGCACTTAGAAAAAGGGCTCTGTTGTTTTTTGACTTCTGGTCTCTGCTTCAAGTGTCTCAGGTTGTTGAGGGAGCCCTGCTGTTTGATCCGCAGCTGCTGGTAGTGTCCAGGCACCAGAGCTGTGCTCGTGTGACCAGCACACACAGCTTCCACATCCCAGATCCTCTTGGATCCTCAGTGCTGCAGAAAGGATTATCCCCTGCCCCTGGGCTGGCAGGAGGCTGGAGGGGAAGGTGACCCTTATTCCAGCCTCAGCACTAATCTGTCCTTCCCACATGAGCTCTTAACACTGAAGTCCTACATAAAATGCCAAAGTGGCTGCCAGACCTTACCTAGATGAGAGATTTATACACTCTGCACTTCACACACAGACTATGAGAATGCAGCAAGAGGACAGTATTTAGCACCACTGCTATTAGTTCTGATGCAGTGTTTGAAGGACGCTGCATTGCTCTCAAAGATTCAAGGTAAGCCAAAATTAACTCTTTCAGCATAATTCTGTTATTACAGCTTGTTCCATGACAAAGCAGGAGAGGGTGAGCCCTGTGCAGCAGTTCCCTGCTTTGGACTTCCAACAGAGCAAAGCTGAAAACAAGAAATCTCCTGCCCCAGGCTGTCCCATCAGGCTAGAGATATGAATGACCAATACCCAGCCTCAGAAGAGTGCAGTCAAATCATGGCTACTCGTGTTCCATAGACAGCCCAGATTCATCTGCTCATTACTGAGATCCAGGTGCTCTCAACAAGGGCTCTAAAATTCCAACAGAGGCATAAACTCCCCATGGAGTTCAGACAGAACCTAAGGACGAAGGCATCAGCAGTGGGTGTGCTATGCAACAAGGCCCTCTCCAATTTCATCCACTTGTATAATTTCAAGAGCTAAAAGATTAATGATACTTCAGCATCCAGTACCTAATGCAAGTGTAGAGGTGCCAAGGTTTATCTTTCAACCCTCGAGGATCTTTGGCAATTCCCAGGATACAGTGCAGTGCCATCCCACCAGCTGCAGTGCACTCTGCTAACTCCCAGCTAAGGTGGAAATACATTCTAATGTGTTCCTGCTGGGAAGGACCAGAGAAACATGGGGAGGACAGGCTCCTTCCCCAGTACTAACCAGTTTACATGGGGCTCAGATTTAAATGTGAAAAGTGCTGGTGAAAATACTGTCACAACATGAAATATGTACCTTTTTCTAAAATCACACCATATGTACTTGCTTTTCTTGCACTTAAATACCAAGTCTTACACTCAGACCTCAGTTTTGGGCCTTGCACTCTGTTTCGTAAATAGGTTAATATGCCATTAAAAAGCACCCTGATTGCTGAAACAGTGAATATTGTGGGCACACAGGGATTTGCCTACATCACTCTGAGAAACTGAATGTTTGTTTCAATAGCAGAAAATTTACTCAAACCAGAGAGCAACCCAGTGAGAGCAGTGTTCCACCACGCATCTGAGGACTGGTCCCAGATCTTCAGCTGGGGCTGGAGGGCAAGAACCATGGAGGCAGCTGTCTCCTTGCCCCAGACATGCCACAGCACTCCTAAACTCCTGTTCTCAGCAATAAGAGCACATGCCTGACTACCTCAGGATGTTTTGCACACCCCTCTGAAACAGTCAATGCTGCTGCAACCAACAGCAAGCCCAGACTCAGTAGTCATTTCTTAACTGATAAGGTTCTAAACATTACCTAACAGTTATTTTTCATAATTTCTTTTATTATTGGATTTGCAAACTTGACGTTCAATTTTCTTTAATCAATTAATTTCACTGACTCTCCCTGTATTTAGCAATATATATATGTATAGAAGAAAAATTATTTCCCTGACTCATGTCTGGAGAAATTCCCACAGTACTGAGCTTCTTAATGGGGGGGCTGATTTTTCATTTCTAAAAGCAGCAAAACTTTTTGCTGTTATGGGATCTTTTGGTAGACTGGAAAAGGATGTATAATTTTTTGGGGCTGTCATGTGCAGAGCCAGGAGTTGAACTCAGTGATCCTTGTGGGTCCCTTCCAACTCAGGATATTCTATGATTCTAGGAATAAACTGCAAATGAGCGTTTTGGAAACTGTTTTACTTAAACGTTTAATATTTTCCTTGACCTTGGTAGCTTTGGGACTATCACCAGTAATCCAGCAGCATTTAAGAACTCCCTACACCTGCAAAGTTGTAATCTGCTGATGCACGAGCAGAGATCACATCTTTGGGAGCCAAGAAATGTCTAATGAATGATGGAATGTCACTGACTCATGGTCTCAGAGCTGGTCCTTTGGCTGGATTTATCCTCCAGGAGTCTCTGGTGATACCGCTAAGTAGCGCTCACATCTAAGTGCAATTTCTCTCCCCAGCAGGCAGGCAGCCTGTGCACACACACCTCTGGTTTTTTCCTGGCTTAGGAGGTGTAAAGAGTGAATCTATTAAAAATGTCCAGGGCCTCCAAAACTCACATCATCCAGGCATATCCAGAAGGCTCTGTGCCTCAAATCATACTCACCGTAGTGTATTTTCCCAGCTGGCAGAGCGAGGGGAAGGTTTCCTGGTGAGCTTTTCGGATCTTCTCAGTGAGATCATCTAACTCTGCTGTCATTTCATAGTTTTCTGTGGACTCCTGCTTTGAAGGTTCCTTCTTCTTTTTGTTCCTGTCATTTCTGACAGCTGTAAGAAAAGCAGAGATACAGATCACATGGGGTTATTCGGATCAATCTATGTTGCTTTTGCTGCTCTATTTCAAATCACTGTAAAACGCTGCTATTTTAAACACACATTATTTTAGCTGAATATAAAAATGTTATATGCCCAGAGGACATTAATTCCAGCCTACTCATTTAAAAATAATTTAAGAACTAAATGTAGTGAGCAGTGATTAAACCAAACTTCCACAGGGGTTTGTTGTGGGTGTGCCATCACAATCCCACATTATCAGCCTTCCAGGAAAGTCTACTGAAACTTCTTATGCACAGTGTCTTAGTAGCTTTGTGAGGTGGGATTTTTCCACTGTAGAACTACAGTTGTGCACGGTGGATGGCGAAGCCCTTTGCAGTGAAGCAGTCACTATTTTATTGGATGTGAGCAACACTAAAAAAAGACAGCAAATGTCTTTCTTCTTAAGTACCTCAGCATGGAAGATAACAAAGCCCCACACTAATACAAACTCCACCAAACAGAAGTTATTTAAAAGGAAAGTTAAATGTGAAAACAGTAAACAAAAGAAGATGAAACACGTTAAACTCAAGTTCTGAAGATCAAAGGAGAAGCACAAATACTTGAAAGAGAAAAAATGGCAGTGAAGCTATCTAAAGTTGCTTGCCATCTGCTTCTGCACTCAGATCAGCCTTCTACCTTCCCCCGGCCGTGGGGGATTACTGGAAATATGCATTGTGCTCACTCGTGCTGTAATTGATTTCCCACATATTTGTGTTTTGTAATAAAATATGACAGCTGCTCCATCACCATGCTGCTCTTTGTTCTTTTAATGAAAATAGCTTAATTTTACAAAACGTGCCCAGGAGATAAGTCCATGTCCACAGTATTGCCAGTAATTGTGAATTTTATCAAGAGTCTTGCTGTTAGCTAAAGCTAACGTCTTAAGTGTAACCAGATGCATAAGGCTTTACAACAAAGCCAAGCAAAATCAATCCTTCTCCCCAAAGACTCCATGTCAATATTAAACACCCTGAAGACTAAATCTTACTGGATAAATAAAACCAATCTTAACATTGTTAGTATTCAAAACCTCACGATATTTAAAACAAGGCCCTAAACTCGGAGGGTGCAGCTGGTGGGTTTGGCACTTGTGAGCATGGCTGGGGATTTTGGATGGCCAAAGACCTGCTGATTCTTATTTGTACTGTCCTGCCCCAGAAAGTGCATCTATCTGTGCCAAAGGGAGAGAAGCACAAAGCCACCTCCATGCCAGCTCTTTATCCCTGTGGGTTCCCCAGGCCCATCGCCACATCTTCTGTGGTCGCCTCCTACATGCCAGTGAACCACAATAATCATAAAGAGCAGAAAAAATAGTGGGCTGGGCAAGCATCAGAGTCAGAGGCATCTACAGAAATAACATATTGTGTGTAATAGAAAACAAGGAGTAGAGATGTGGTGAACATTTGTTTCTCCTTCACAAGGCCATTAGGCACACAGTCCATTCAATGTATGGCTCTGGTCTTCTCACTAAAGGTCTGAATTTGCAACTGAGAGAATTCTGACACCAGTCATGCACATTTTAAGCATGAACTTGACTTAACTGTGTGACACACCTCACTGAAGTCAATAATGTGCTTGGCTGGATCAGGGCTGGGTTGCTGAGCACCACACTGGATTAAAACCTAACCTTGAATTCTGGTGTTTGGAGAACACAGACCCAAAGGAGACCAGCAAGAGTGGACCAAAAAGGTTATTCCTTGCAAAGGTACAATGTTATCAGTGCAGTCAGATTTAGGGGGATGGACTGGTCGCTCCCCACTTCCTTTTACAAGCTTTCCCCTCAAGCAAATGCTCTGATTTGTTTGCTGGACCCCAGGGCAGAGCACAAGCACCATGTTTTGCACTGAAAAAACATCCAAGACCCAGAGCTATGTCTCGAGTGCTGCAAACTGCCACTGCACTTCAGAAACAAATCCTAATCACTGCTGTACTTGGGAGATAAAGGAGTTCCTTAGAAAACTCTGTAAACTCCTACACAACCACAAAGAGCAATAAACCTTTGTCACAAAGCCCCAGTTACTTATAGCTCTACAAGCTGACTGACAAATTTGCCAAGCAGGCGGCCTCAACAACCACTTCCCTCAACAGTTTTGAGCTCCTCGTGCAATTTGAATGCATTATTCAGGCCAGGCTTCGAAGCAGGTGCCAAGGGGTCCCTGAGACCAGGAGATAACTCTGGCAGGAACCCTGCCATGCTCCTTTGCTATCCCAGCACTGCTCCTTCTGCAGTGTACCTGAAGTTCCTTTCCCTCCAAAGGCCACCATAGGGACAGCTGCTGATCAGTCCTCATCACCAAATTGGCCCAGCTCTGTTCTCTTTCTCTTTTGGTGCAAATCAGAGGGTAGAAAGGGGAGAAGTAACACAGCCTGAAAACTAGGAACATTTTTTGTTACTCATTAACTTTCTTATATGATTCTGATAGCTTTTAAAATAACGAAAATCCAGAATAATATATATCTTCTTACTTTATTCATTAAGACTGCATCAGACCTGTCAGTGTTTCCATATTCCCTGTAAGACAATGGATTAAAGTGCTGATGTATAACACCCAAGCTCCAAAAATATAAAGCATTTCAATAACACCGAATTATTGGACAGATTTAACTACAGTTATAAATCAACATGCAAAAAAAAAAAAAAAAGCACAGAAAGACCTTAAGACAAGACTATGTTTAAAAGAGTTAAATAAAAACATATAAACACACACACACACATTTATGCAGTAAATTTAAAAACCATCACTGCTCTGGGAACAGGAACTGTCACACCGCATGTGGGAAGGGTTTTGGATTACAGCTTATGCTTATATTACATAAATCACACCTTTTGGTATCTTGATCTTTACATGCATATGATCACATCAATCCCCGATGCAATTCCACTGCCTTTTAATGATGATACACCAGTGATGAATCTGTGTCACAGTTAATGCTGTCGCGGAAAACTCAGGTTATGAATTTCATTACTCGTGCACTAAATTCTCACTTGATGGCTGCATTAATTAGGAGCTCCCAACAGGGGACAGTATGGAAGCTCTCTTGCCCTATGAGAACTCTTGGAAGTTAAAGAAAAATAAATAAGGCGGTAGTGTGGGGAAGGAGCATGAAAAAAGGTGTATCTTGATACGTGAGGAAGCCAGGTCTTGGCGTGTCTCAGAAGGCTGAGTGACACACGCCCACACCTGAGCACGTCTGCTTCAATCCATCTTCCTGTGACAGCTTCCCTGTCCCCTTGACACACACGCCAGGACTTGCACTTCCACACCCAGAAACCTCCAGGCAGTCACAGCAGGGTTCGCAAGCTGGCAAAGGAACTTTCTGCTGCCTTAAGATAGCCCCTACCTTCAGATGTTCAGCCTCCTCCCTGATGGTAGGGGGGCAGAACATCACCTCTTGTCCTGCTCAGTCTGTTCTCCTCACCCCAGGACTGCCATTCCCTTTTCCTTAGCCTCAGATACACTTTCCCTTTTCTGCACAAATTGATGGACAGGGCATAAAAGGTGCATGAGGGTCAGATGCATTCTTCAAGGAAACAGGGCCTGCTGCAGATGGAACTAAGTATAGAGAAGACACAAACAGCTTCTCTTGGAGAACCCCAGTGCTCTCATTTAGTAACCTTGCAGCAATTCTCCTGCCTGAGTGGGGTCATTTCAAGCATGTCCTAATGCAGGGAATCGTCCAGTCTTAAACACAAACCCCTCAGGTCCACCAAACTTAGCCACTGTTTGGCTAAGTATAAGCTGGGATCCAGCCCATGAGATTTAGACAGTTTCTAGGCAATCAGGTAAAATCACGGAATAGCGAATATTTGTACATCCATTTGTCAAAGGTGGCACAAACATGTCCAAGGGAGAAGAACTTGCGACTCACAATGCAATTTTTCCTACTACTTGCACAACCTGCACTTCCCCAGACATCCAGAAGATACACAGACAACTCCTTTCATGTATTAAAATGATTAATCAGCTATAAATTCATTATTTGAAATGCTATCACTGCAGTTTTGTGTCTTGGAGATCCCCGTGACCTTTGAAGAGCTCTGTGTACCAGTTAGCTGGTTTTGTTCCTGTAGCAACAACTACTAGTGCTTCCAGTCAGTTCACATTCCTGTAAAACCACACTTCTCTTGTCCCCAAATATTTTGGAAGTTACTCGTTAAGCTAACAAACCTCAAAAGCACCATAAAGCACACAGAGCAAGTCAGTAATTGCAGAGTGCTGGGCACAAGGTCGGTCTGCAAAAAGACTCCTTTTGTTTGTAAAGCCCAATGAGAAGCGAAGTGAGAGGTGAACTGAGGTAGGAACGCTGCAGACCTGCCAGTTCTCCCTTCTGGGCAGAGGCTCACTGTCCTGCCTGTCCTCCTGCTCCTTGGGAAGCCAGCTGTCCCTGTCTGAACACCAGGGAGCCTGGGCAGGCTGATGGTGCCACGCGTGGCTGTGGGGCTGATCCCCAGCACTGCAGCTGGGAAATCCAGCAGCACCAAGCTGTTGGCTAGGGTGGAAACCCACAAGCCTTGCACAGCTCCTCCATGCTCTTGCTTCTCAAACTCCAGAGGCAGCTGCTAAAAAAATTCAAATTCTGGCACAAGTTAGCAGCTGTGGCCAATTTCAGTCAAATATTTCAGTCAAATAAGCAAAATGCTCACCTAGTGCCAATGCCAAGTGTGCTCCATCAGGTTAAATGCCCATGATATACCACACATTACTCTTCAACAAACTGTGCTAAATGGCATGGGATGGCAGTCCATAAGGGTGTCTTTCCCAACAGTCACCTTGGAAAATTTCAAACCAAGGGAGCCCTAGCAACCCTGCTGCTACTGCTGAACTAGGTAGGCTCTCTGACGCCATGGTCCAAAGCAACATCCAGCTGCACATCCCAGGCAGATTCCAGGCCTGAGAACTGGTGGAGTAAAGCACAAAGATGAGAGAACTCAAGGAGTTTAAGCTTCCAATCGCCAAGACACGTAAAGGAACAAAACAATCATCTCAAAAGCAGCAGAATCACACTCGATAAGCTGACGAGCCATCAATCCAGGACGGTGGGACTCCTGCTCACATTAACAGCAGTGCAATTGTGAGCCAAACACACTAAAATATGCAGAATGCCAGGTAGTTATAAATAGATTGGTTTCCTAGGTCGTGATTTCCAGATGAAATAATGTTTTCTTTTAGGCAAAACAGCTCAGTCTTAAAAAAAGCCAGGAAACTATTTTAAAACAAATTTCCATGCCAAAACTTGGCTTTGACATATGGAGAATGATTGGAGACAAAGACCATTTCAAACACAAAACTCTCATTTCTAATGGACAAAGCGAATAACAAGTACACAGTTGTGTAAGGGGCTTACAAAACCAGAACACATCAAAACCTGCATATTTTGTAGCTGATTCTGAGAAATCAACCATGTCAGCTGTTGGATAACAATCGCCAGAAGAAAACATCTCAAATTAAGTGAGATAGTATCTCTCTACAGACACATATCAAAATTAACAGGGAGCACAGAGAAACAATCATGGAAGACATTTCATAAGCACCTGGCACGCTATCATTTTTCCCCAGGCACAGAGCAAGCACATCCATTACAGAACTCGAGCCCGCCCAGGGTTTCCTATTGAGAAATAACATTCAGCTATGGCAAACCCGCCCCGGCCAACGCGCCAGGAACCTCAGTTCAACCACAGGGGAACACACCACACATCAAGAAGACATCGTCCTGTCTCCTGCCTTCACGTACACTGGCCCTTCCAGACACTCCTGGTATTTTTATTTTTTTTAACCTTTTTTTTCTTTTTTTTTTGAGGAAGGTAAATTTGAACTCTGCCTTGCAGCTTTGTATTATTCATTACATAATTGTTACGTTTTATTAGAAATATGATCTATTATAGCCTTGAATATGGTAACTTAAATGACATTGAAAATTAGATTATTCTGATTATTAGAGAAGTGAGAAAGGTACTAAACATTTGTAAGGCTGATAATCAATCAGTGTATCCATGTGAGTGCAATAAAAATCAATCAGGAGCCAGTGCGTTTAAATCTAATTTTTTAAGCATGACATTTTCTTCTGAGTTTCTTTTTTAAATGTCACCCTTTTCTACAACAGTGATTGATTCTATCCCCAGGGATAGTTAACTCCAACTGTTTTATTCATTGCGCTGAGCTCTTGTATCCAGTCTTTTCTAAATATCAATTTAATGACAACAATAATATTTTTATCAAAATGTGAAATTCAGAAATAGGCATTCAAAACAGCAAGAAGCACGGCAGTACATTTAAACTGCTAAAAATACCAGGGACCTTTTAACTAGCAAGCAGTGTACTTAACACAGAAAATGGTGGAATTTTGTGTCACTCCCATTTTCTTTTTCTTCCCATAAAAGAGAAGGCCAAGGATTTGCTTGTTTAAAACATAATTCATTTAGAAATGTTTCAGTAGTGAACAATGAATCACTGGCTATAGGGAGCCTGTGAGTAATTACCTATGCCTTCAAAATAACCTTATTAGGCTATTGTAAGTATAGGGGAGACCTTTGATACCTATAGCCTTAGGGCCCCTATTTTTCCATTCATGCACAGGGGATTTATATGGTTATATCCTGACGAAAGCAACACATCTCCCATTTATGTGTGAGGATAACTGTGGGGTTAATATATCAGAGCTGAGTTATAAGAACAGGTTTCATTATATGAATGAATGATACAAATGGATGCTCTACAGCTTTATTTAACTGGCCTGAAACTTCACCTGTGGTTTCAAGGATTCTCATCAGTCTGAGCAATTTTATTTTAGATGTGAAATTTGGCACCTGCTGTTGACACATCCCTGAAATATTAGTAAGTGGAATGAGCAAAATAAAGGAGTTTCTCGTCCTTTTAAAAAACCCAATAGAATCTGAAATCAGACGTAGGACCAAAATTGAAAAGCCAATGCAAAACAACAGGCTAAAAAATACCCCTTGAAATTAGCTGAAAGGTCTGCCTTTGGTATTACTTAAATTTTTACATTCTTGCACTATCTTTTTTTTTTTTTAAGACATCCAGAGGCAAAATCAGCAGCTATCATACTTGGGATACTTAGAACTTCCAATCCAAGATCCAAAACCACTGCTGAAGGAAACCAAATGGTTCTACAGGCACATTTGTCTTGAATGTTGCAGAAGGACAGGACAAAAAAAAAAAAAAAATCAAGCCAACAAAATAAACCCCAAAAAACAAACAAACAAACTCCCCTCCCAAACCCACCAGAATCCCATGAGCTGTTTTCAAGTGTATGAACATACCAACTAATGCATACCTTTATATTTACTATAGTATTTTGGGAGTGGTTCAAGGTCTGCCGAACATGCCAAACAGGGTACTAACTGCCCAAAGAATAGAAATCAGGACCCCAGAAATACAAATTGAATGCCTCCCACACTCCCCAAACAGGTCCTAAGAACAAATGAGAAATTAAGAAGTTGTAAAAACAGAAAGACAGTAAACAAGTGGAAAAAACCCCAAACAGACAAAAATGTGTTTTGCAGCACATGGGTGTGGGCAGGTAGAGGATGAGGAGCAGCTGAGTCAGAGGCAGGACAGACAGGGCACAGCACCTGTACCAGGGGTTGGACTGAAAGCAGACTCCTCGGTGTCCCTTACCATCTCCCTACATATTGCAATCAAAGTAGCTGGAGAGATGGGATTATACATTAAATGATGAACTGTTTAAATAGCATTTGCCCTGCGATTTCCATTTTCAAAGTGCTTTAATATCATCAACTAATTGCCAGTGTGAAATAGGATAATCCACACGCTCCAAGCAGCTGATGCTTAAACAGCTATTGAAGGTTGTTAGCATTAACAATTGCAGGCAGAATAAATCACTAATATTTCCTGTGAAGACCCACCAACATATCTGCCATGGAATTAGCCAGCCATGCTCATTGACTCAGACAAAATTTACTCGCTGGTATGTTTCCATCTGTATTTCACATAGGCATCACCTCAAGTTACTTAATATAGCCAGAAATTCCCATATGTGAGAAGAAGTATCTCCACATGCAGGTTTTGCAATGTCCCTGTGCATCTTGTGCAGCTGTTAAATTAAACTACACTTGTCATTTGCTCCTCACTCCAATCATGCCCCATCTCTCTCAGTATTCTGCATGAAATCAGTCACTTCCTTACTCTCAACATAAAACCTATGATTTTTATTAAGATCTACCATGCCACTTGGAACAGGTTTGCAAGTAACTGTGTCACCCAGTGGGTATTTCCAGTCTTTCCCTTCCCCGCACAGCGCAGGAGTGGGAAGGAGCTTTGGGAATCAATCATTCCATCTGGGGAGGGTTCCTAAATTTACAAGCTTCTGAAGGTAACCCACTGAGAAGTGCCAGCCTGTGGCAGAATTCCCATGAAACTGAAACCCTCAGGGAAGCAAAGCATTTTGCTTACTATCTACTGTTTTGGCTGCCAAGACCCCAGTGGATTTACTACTAACTTCTATGGCAGTCTAGATAAAATTTGGCATGCAGATGGTTAAATCAAAATACTCTGGGGAAATGGAGGACAGCTTTTCTGGAATTGCAGTGTCTTAACACATTAGCTAAAAATACACAAGCCCACAAACACAAAGTGATTATTCTTTCTCTTCCTTACAGCTGAAGTGACCAAATGTATACACAGCAGTTGAAAAACTCTTCTAAATACTCAGCCTGAAAATAAATTTCTATTAGGCTATAATGCATTTCTTTTACCATAGGCTGGGTGAAGAAAAAAATCCCTAAATTTCAAACTCTGAACTTTCAGTCAGAAATTACTGAGAGGCCATTAAATCTGTCTCATCTGATTTCAGCTGTTGAGGTGCCCTTTCAAGCTACCTTCTCAAAGCAACTGCCCTTTTGAGCTATAATCTTGAAGGCTGGTACACTAACTCTTTATGGATAACCGACTATGAGCAAAAATATCCTGAATCTGACCTTTCTCTCCAGGGTCATCAAAAGGTAAATCAGTCTACTTATCTACAAATATTACATTAATTTCTCTTAGGAGACAGTCATGGTAGTACGATGCCTTGCAACTGGGAGATGCTGGGGTTATCCAAAGTCCTCATTTCAATTTGCTGGGCATTATCCAGGACCACCAATGACCAAGGAAGTGCATGGCTGTAAGCTAAGACCCAACACTGCACACTATCCCTGCCCACTGCCAGCCTGTAACACTTCATGTTTCAACCTGCCACAGCTATTTTATTTCTTATCCTAACATACACTGAGGAAAAGAAGTGACTTATTTTTTACTTAACTAGCAAGCTACCTACCATGACAAATTGCAACCTCTTTCCTGACAGAAATGCCATCAACAGACACCTTCCACAAAATAACTTTCCATAATAAGCCCATTTATTCAATGTAATGAATGAGTGCCAGCTACAGGACAAATTCTAGTCATGCATGATAAAACTGACTTTATGGGACAGCAAATGGAAAGGCTACCAAAAAAAGGAGGTGAGCTGGAAGACCCCTTCCCTTTGCTTGCACATAGACACATGGGACTCAGGGCAATGGCTCCCCAGAAGAAAGAGCAGAAGTTCAGGAGCAATACCAAGACACTGTGTCACTGCATTTCTCCCTTTTATTATGGGTGGTTTCACGCAGTGAACACAGGCCGGCTTTCCCTAAACAGGGTTCACTCTCTACATTATTCACCAGAATTAAAAATAACAGCCCCAACTTATCCCCACTGCTGTTTTTGTCTTGCAGTGGTGCTACTCCACCGATCGCAGCAGAGTCCTATTAGTGTAAAGCTACAGCATCGTGGTGGGAGATCAGGTCTAATATCTGTATCTGCAGATGGATAACACCGCATTCATACCTAAGTTTCATTTCTTTGTTTTGCCCCCAAGGCTGAATTTCACATTTGTACCTCCTGGTGGCTTGTGCAATTGTGTAAAGGTGCATCTAGCGAGAGAGCTGCCAACTGACAACACGTCCGCAGGGGCTCTGCGTGCACGGGTGCTTCGCCAGGCGCGGGAGCACATCGCCTCCCGCAGCCGCAAACTGAGCTCATGGAGGCGCAGGAACAGTTGTTCCCGGCATGTCTGAAGAAAGGGAGCTGCAGTCTTGAATCGCAGCGCTTGTCTGTGTTACAGCCTCGGCAGCTTGCAGCCTGGCCTCCCACTAGGCCAGGGACAATAAAAGCAAAGAAATAGCTCAGAATCTATTTACCTATTCCTCCGAAGCAAATGTGGAAAACACACTATTATGAGCTTACAAACATTCCTTCCTAAATGCAAAAGCTTGTTCATGCTCCTACTGTTACAACAAAACAAAACAGAATTGGGACCGGGAGGTTATTTCCATCTCTCAAGGTGCCAGGATTGGCACCCAAAGTGGAGGGCAGCAAGGCCAGAGCGTGCACCCCACAACCATGCTCAGCTGCCCTGCTCAAGCTTACCCTCTTGGCTAGCTGAAGCAGCAGGAGAAGGGAAGAACAGTATCATTTAGCCAGGCGGACCAGAAGCCCTGCTAGATCAGCCAGAAAAAATTGCCTGTTTAAGCCTCACACTGATGCACAGTCCAACACAGCTGGTGGGCACACATCTGCACTGGCCAGGGGGCTTGGACGGCAGGTGGTTTTGATGTTTTTAAAGAACACTGTGTGTTGTTAAAGCTGTTTTGCCATAATACTACTAAAAAAGCTTCATCAAATGGGAAAGTAACATGCCCAAACAATACTGTTGCATCTCACTGCATTTTAGTGTGTTGTTTACATCCTTTCCCTTCCCAAAAGCTGAGCAGTTGGAATAAACAATCTGCATTTGTTGTTGGGGTGGGGCATTTTTTTTGAAGATTACATAGTCCTGTTTTCACCAACTGTAAACTAAGGAGAAAGCAAGGAGTGAAGTCAGGGGACTTCTTTTTTTTTCCATCTCAGGATTTCAGGAAAGCCATGCCAAGCGAGCCAGCAGTCTCCAGGAAAGCCCTACTGAAGCTGGCTGCTGCCACAGGTAAACAAGTTTATTCACTTTCAGCTTCAGCTCTCACTGCCCACCCCGAAGCACTACACCCGCCAGCTGAGGCACTAAAAAGGCCTTTGCCTCCCAGGCTTTTCTTTGGATCCCTTTCTGCCCATGCATGGCATAACTCGGCTCTGAGCTCCAGCCAGGCTTCACAGGCAGCAGCTGAAGCCCCAGCTCACTTTGGGAGCTCTGTTCCTGGGACAGCAGCAGGCTTTAGTGGGACTCTTCAAAGCAAAAGGTGCCTGGGAGACAAAGGCCCTTGTTTTTGCCTCTAATAAATACTCCTCCATCCATAATTCACATGCAAAAATACTGCTTCTCATCTATTAGTGCAGGCTCTCCAGACATCTGTACTCCTGCTTTATGTAGAGGCAGAAGCATCACAGCATTACAGGCTCGAATTCCCTCAGCACACCTGCAGCAACCTCAGCTGTTTCAGCACTCACATTATGACATGAATCACTCCACAAGCCTGCACCTAATTATCAGACTGTCTATTTTGATATATTTTATCTTTCATGTACAATGCCAAAGAAGTTCTTTAAAAATACATTCCAAATATTCTTTCATTAAAAAAAAAAAAAAAAGCAAAAAAAAAAAGCTTTCCTGTCTGGGACTAAAGTTCTGAAATAGCAGGAGTAAGTGGACCAGATTATTTTAAAAAGAAAGCATGCTAGTAACTACAGAACTGGCTTAAAGGGCTTAATTCTGTCAGCCAGGGTCAAGCAGAATCAAATCCTGATTTCTCCATAAGATCTTTTAAATATCCCCAGAAAAGCCAGCACATAACCTTTTTACATTAAGTGCTTTCACAGCACACCAGACCAGCCTGATGTAGTGATCACACAAGAAACAAAGCAGATAGACACTTGTTTCCAGGAAATATAAAGGTACTAAGAAAAGCAGCCTTTTTTTTTTTTTTATTTGAAATCAAAGTGATTACTGAGTACTCTGCAACTTCTAGGGCAAGATTTAGTGCACACAAGGGAGTTAATTTTGAGAAGGCAAACAGGCAGCAGGTCAACACAGAGTTAACTCAATAAAATAATAATTTCTACTTGGATAAACTGACCTAGTTTTCCCAGACTTCTCCATGAAAACAAAGGATGCAACTTGGACATGAGATGACGTCTGAAAGGGAAGCCAAGGGCTGGGCAAGGAGACTGAATTCAACACACAGCTGCTCCTTAAATGAAGGTGGTGGTCCCCAGTTGGCACTAGAAGTGACTACCCAGCACGGATCATCTGGCCTTACAGGTGGCTGCTAACCCCATTGTATCTCAGCGATGCTGATGACAAATCTTTCACATCTGTCACCAGTGTGGGACTGGGCCCTGAACTCATTGCACACAGTTTGGGTGCCTGTGTCCAGTGAGGATGGTCTTCTCCAAGACTGTGGCAAGTGCAAGATGAAAGATGCACTAACAGAAGGGTTTCTATGAGGTCCTCAGGATGTTGTTCTAGGGTTACAACCCCCATGGGAAGAATGAGCTAAAACCTCAAGATTTCCAAAAGCAGAGGTTTATCAGTTCCTAAAAAAGCTGATGAACATCCATCTGCCCATCCAGCTGCAGAACTGCCCAGAGCACCAGGGTGAATGGTAGACACAGTACAGCCAAGCCCCCCAGGCCCTGGGATGTGCAACATGGAGGACAGGAACAGACCAGGCTCCTTCCTGGCCCCCCTTGTAACTCATCCCAAGGTTCTGCAAATCTGAACACAACAGACAACTCTTCATTTTGGGATTCAACCCAATGTTATTTTCAGCAAAGCTCTGTTGTGCTGGAACACCTCCAACCAGCTCAAGTTAAACAATTTGCCCAGAGAAAATGTTCAATGAAGGGGAAACATAAAAGTATGCACAGAAAGAGGCCTGAGTCCCCCTCTTTTCTAATCCATCACACAGCATTAGGGATTAAATACTCATTAAAATATATATAATAAACTGTTAAGACAGGGTATCTAGTGATTCTTCTTAATTGCCTCATTTTTCCCACACCCTGGTTTCTAGGGAATATTTGTAAATATTCCTCCTCCATTAGTGCAAGGCCCCTGTACCAGAGAGTTACCTCCCTGCCTCACTGCCCCAGCCAAGAAAGAAGACCCCAAACCTCATGGGTTTGTACTGTATGCTCTATGAGTGGCAGCTGATATGCCTGTGTAGTTTATGTATGTTCGCACTTTACAATGCCTGAGTTCTAGTAGGAATAATGTTCCTAATAAACATGTGAAATAGCTGTAGCTGACTCAGAAAACAACAGGAAAAGTTGCCAAGAAAAGGCTTTGACTCTCTTTTGAGGACAAACAGGATTTAAGCCTTCTTCAGAAGTAAAGGAATAAAATATTTATGCGTATTCTCCTCTGTCCTTGTTTACTTTTCCCTGTGTTATGAGAGAGGTTGGAACATAAAAGGGCTTCTTTTTCTTATTAACAACTATCCTTGTGCTTCTATTTATTGTCTTTTTATTATTTGCATTCCTTTTCCATTTAAAATTATTTTCTGGGTGTTCTGATTTAATAGCAGTGTTCACCTGAAGAGGCATCCAAAGAAGGAGCAGGGGGGAAAGTATGCATTGAGCTTCTCTTCCAAATTACTGACAGGGAAAATCAAACATCTTTCTTGTAAAAATGTGCTGTCAAAAGGCTCTTATGAACTAACAGTCACTTGTTCCAGGGATCTGGATCACTTGGGTTTGATCCTGGAGCTATTCAATGGGATAACCAGATAGTGCAGCAGAGTACAATGTGGACTACAAGACCAAACACACACTGAGCTCTGGACTTCCTCACCAATCTTCACAAGACTCCTAATTGGAAACACAAGAGCTCCCTGCCCAAAAGCAGTAGCCTGGTACTGTCAGAGAGCAACTTAAGTTCCTCTAAACCTAATGCTTCATCTTCCAGCATCAACAGCTTTCCTGGAAAAAAACCAATCATTCATTCTTGAATGAAATTTCAGATGTGATGCTTTTTTGAGTGTCTTTTCCCAGTTATGTCTCCACTAAAATCAACACATACCATGTCACAACTCACCTAGAAGAAGTGCTATGGCAAGAACGACATAGGAAAGATAGTCCTTGCAAGAAGCACAGCTATGGTGCAGTGAGGGATGCTGAACATGTGAGGTGCAGCAGTTCAGTGCATAAGGATATTCACTTACTGCTGATTTGTTCTCCTGGGCTGATGCCTCCTCTACTGGTGCCTCCACCTTACAAAATGGCTAAGACCTGTGCAATGCCACTATCAGCCTTCTTGAGAGAGAGAAGAAACTCTTGTGTATTAGCCAACATACTTAATTTTTATAACTATAAAAATTAGATCTCAATCTTTACCACTGCAACATTCTCTAGAAGTACACAGTATGTAAAATCACTGTACTTCATAAGACTACATGTAGCTTGTGGATTCTGTGAAATGTAAGACTCCCCATAAACTTCAAGATTTCCTAGCAATTTCCATTTTTTTCTGTCTCTCTTCCATTGTATTACTATTTCCATGATGCAAACTGTAAATCAGCTTGTTGGAAGTTAAGAACAAGGAGAGATGGGAGGAAGCAAAGGATTTGCAGCAGCACCCATTGCACCAGGGCTGAGTGACAGCAGAAAACCTGTTAATGATGGAAACAGGAGGAGACAGATCAGGTGAAAACAGTGTCCCTGGATCGACCAGAGTGTCAAGGAATGATGTCCTCTCCTGCTCCTTCAACCGTGCAGTGACATCTTCACCAAAACCACCTGCAAAGCGAACGGAGCTCAGCTCTCTGCCAGGGACCTGGCACCCCTCAGCCATCTGACAAACTGTGTGTGTGCCTGCTGCTGAAAGTGTTTCTAAAACACTTTATCACCCAGTATCATTCAATGTTTTAATATTGTAGTCTCTCTGCAATGTTTTAATCCATTTTCACTGCTAAGTTTTCCTATTTAATTTAAGGCTTTTTCCCCCCAAGCTCTCAAGTTTTACAGTAAAGAGTTTCCCAGTTTTCAAACACATCAAGTTCTGCCTCCAAGAAAATACTTAGGTGGAGCATCCACCTCCTTAACATAGGAAAAAAAAAAAAAGTGAAAATGCACAACACTATCTGCCAGTATTCCTTCTTCCCCCAAGTTTAAGGACTTAAAGCAAATGCTTTAAAGCAAATGCTTTAAAATGTAACGCATTGAAAATTATAAAAATGTAATATGCTTTGTTAGTCTATTATTGTCAATGGTTTGTAAAGTCCTCCCTCAGAGGATTGGACTTAAATCATTCATTAACTTGAAGATGATTGCTTTGTCCTGCAAAGGGGGAAGAACATGGATTTCTCAGATGTAACCCAATTTCCTAACAAAAGCAACCTGATGAAATTCAGTTACCAAAACAATCTATCATACCCTAAACAGAAGTGTAAATAAATTAAATTATAAAATGAGCTCCTACACCAAAGTCTAACTTTATGGAGAGTTTTAAAATTAACATTTTACTTGCTTTGAAGTTTGAGGAAAAAGAAAGAAAGAAAAGTAGGTCAGCATGTTTCCCCAGCATGTCTTTCTGACTCCATTAAAACTGTCTGTCAGATGACTAACCATGCCTGTAATCCAACTAAAAGCATGTTTGCTTTCTGTTGCACTTTTTGCCAGGGGAAAGGAAGAATTCCACTTAGCTTTAACTCTGAAATTCAGGTAAATGTCTCCAAAGTCAGACAATTTCCTCACATTTACTTACCAAATCTGTTTATATCAACAACAAGCAACTGGTTATGGATGCATGGCACTGAGAAACGATCCCACAGCTCATTAAATGCCGATCAGCCACAGGCACCGCCTGTAGGGCTTTAAGCTACAACTTGTAGAAGTCAAGTTTCAGAGCTGTTGTCTGATTGACAGACTTTTCATGAGACCTAGATTTAAACATTTAAGAGTTTTCAGAAACAGGCAAGCATGCAAACAAATACTGGAGTAAAATAAGATGGGGCAAAACCATTTCTGTTCATTTTGGGCTAGAGGACATTAAAAATTCTAACGCCTTATGATCTCTCTTTTTCCTTTTATAGAATTGGCAGCTGAGTGTTATTTAAGTTTGGATAGAAAGGGTGCTATTTCTACTCCTTGTACACCATCTACTTTAAAAAATCCTTTACACTTTCCACATGAGCGCTGTAGAACTGGAAATTAACTGTTCCGATGTATTTTAAAACGAGCATGTGATACAAAGTCAAACTAAAAACAAATCAAGGCTATTTTTAGAGCCCAGTCCTAGGGCCAGCATCGCAGCAGGAGGAGCTGCAACGTGTCAGTCGGCTTATCGCAGGCACGGCAGTGGAAAACTCCCTCTGCTCTAACAATTCATCCAGCAGATGAAAGCGAGAGCCTGACAGCAGCAGAGGGAAATCCATGGCCTTGTCTGCTTATGGAGAGATCTTCCTAAAGCGTCTTTGAGTGCTTACGGGTTTCTGAGTGCCTGCTTTCCATCTTCCACACCATCAGCACGGGAGCTGCTCTCCGCAGAGAGGCCAGGGGAAGCTCTGCTTCTTGGCCCTTTGCAGAGGCACCCACCCCGTGCAAGACTGTCTCCAGTAAAGCGATCACCAGGAGAACAAAAGTTTGCAGATATAAACCAGCAGGAAGAGATACACACTCTCCCATTTGTTTCTTCTGAGGAGAAGGACCAAATAAGCCTCTCCTTTGATAGAGAGTCTTTCAGGAACATTTGGGTTGCTGCAGTTCAGACTTCCCAGAACTCTTGGGAACAATTTACTGCATTTCTCATGAACCTTGGCTACTGCAGATAACATTTTCAGGTTGGCCTGACAACCAAATAAGCCATGTTTAGCTTCAAGGCCCAGAACACTGGCAATTTGCTCGTTCCCAGACTGATATTTATCTCATTGACATTTCTCCATCCTTCAGATTCAACATCCCAAAATAAAAAAAAAATTTGGGGGAAAAAAAGGAGCGTTCAAAGGGAGAAAAAAGATACCAGAGAAACCACAAGGGCCAATAGAAAGCACAAGCCACATAGCACAATGGCAATTAGAAAGAGAGATGCAAAGATGCCCCGCGTCCCCAAACAACAAAATGATCCGAATGAGGAATAGGAAGCAGTGAACTGAGTGCATAAAGGAAGAATGGAAGCTCTGAAACAAAGCTTTTGAGGTCATGGGATTGGGGTCTCAGCAGTTATGTCCGCATGACAAAGCAAATGTGGCCTCAGCATCATTCTTAGGAGAGCAAGGACTGGGAAGGGACTGGCTACCTCAGGGTTTCCCATCTGCTCTGACAGCAGCATTGCACGGCACAGGACAAGGCAGAAAGGATAACCAGGGTTTTTCTTGCCACGAAAGCAGCTGGGATACTGAACTGAAGAAGAGGCAAAGGCAACCTGCAACGGCAACACAAATGCATAGAGCCAGTGTCTTTACATGTACAATTTGGAATAATGCTATGAACCAAAGCAGGGGATGAGAAATAACAGAAAAATGCTAGAAAAAGAACAAAATCTATGTTGAGAAGAGATTTTGTAAGAGATACCTGCCCAAAATGTCTGGGAAACTGATGGAAAATGTCTGATGAATCCTAAACCACCCCAAAAGTGTAAAATGAAAACTAAGACCCGTGTCAATGCCAACTGTTCTCAAGAAAAAGCCCCATGTCCAGAGAAGGACTTCCTCAGAAGGTGACACATGCCAGGACTGCCACAGAAACCTGAGCTGCAAGCACCAACAGACTCTCTATGGGCACCTTTAAAATCAGAATGGCTTCAGCAAGGTCTGTGGACTTTGCTAGAGCACAGAGTAGTAGCGAGCACTTTTCTGGAGTGTGCTGCAGATCTAAGCAGAAATTAGACTGTGTGTGCATTATGCTTTTCCCAGGCTCTAGTTACCTTAAGTTTCACCTGTAATGAAAGAAAAGTTACTTGTGCAAGGACTCTGTGCCACTCAGCTGAGTATCTTCCACACGACATGATTGAGAGCCTTTCAGAAAGTCCTTTCCTAAAGCACATCTCTTTTAGAGCATGGTTGTGTGTGGCAGTACAAATGATTAGTGTAATAACTTTAGAAGTGTCACAAATTTAATAAAACACCTTGTTAAGCAAAAAACATAAGAAAGGCACACATTTACAGTCGTCAAGGACTAGGATTGATGGATGCAGACAAAGGCTGCAGAGAGCACACGAGCCCTGGTAACTTCTGCCAGGATCTGTGTTGTCATAGAGACAGCAGAGAGCGTTGAAAAGTTCACAACGGTAGCTATACCTTAGTGAATAAGTCTTAATGTAACTTCCAGCTGAGGACATGTAATCAATCTCTGTATGAGCTTATTGAAGGAATTCCCTTTATGCTTACTCAGTCCTCAAGAGCCTAAAATGAGGGAAAATATTTTAAAATATATATTTTACTACTTCTGAAGACAAGCCAAGCGCTTCTTTTGGACTGGGAGAGTAGGGATGGTAGTGGCAGGAAGATAACTGTTTCTTTTGAAAAAGAAATTATGTAAAACGTGAAAAACTTGATATTTAATTTAAAAAATCCCCAAAGACTAGCACCAACCAAAAGAAAACGCAAGGAAATGGTAATTCTAGAGCAGCCTGGCAAGTTTGGCCACACGCAGCAGTTTCTTCCCCTTTCCCCAGACACTTTCCTGGCAAAGGTGGTTGCAGCCCTGGCATTTCACTGCTGCTCTTCTCCTGTTGGGTTCAATCAACTCATCCCCTTTTACACTGCAAAACACAAGACGTTCCCTGTTTTCTCTCCCCTCTTCATGCCTTTCTCCTGGCATCTCCCTCTCCAGTGGCATTTGACCCCTGGTTTACCTTCCTCAGGGCAGCAGCACCCCGTGACCTTTCTCAGGTCCCTGCTCCGGGCTGTGTCCCACCACTTGGGAGGTATGGGACACTGCAGCCCACAACGAGCAGCACAGAAACAGTGCCAGGGGTTGTTTATTGGCTGAGGTCTTCAATTCTTAGCTTACACAATTATGGGGTTTCTATGCAAGTAAGGGGGAAAAAAAAATTGCCGCACTAGCATGCTGCAGTTTAAAGTTACAGCTATTTGCATAATGCCTGAAAGGCAAGGAATAGAAGAAAAAGAGAACATTAGGACGCTATTCTTACCTTTCCCTAACATTTTAGGATATAAAGATCAGACTAATTACCAGACAGTCTTGAGCTGAGCAGGGTTCACTAATCACACTCCGCTTGAGGAATTAGGAGAGAATTTACTTAGCCGCATCATGAAAGGTGCCAATAAATTGTTCAGCTGGAGAGTTAACATAATAAAAAAATCATTTTTTATGTTATTTTCTTTAGCAGTTTATTAATTGCTGCCTGAAATACTTTTCTGAAACACAACGAGCTGCAAATGAATTCATGGGCTATTAATCTGCTGTACATGGCACTGGAGGGAAAGCTCATTAGGTGAGTTGATGCAATTACTGCTATTACATAACCATCTTCACAGAACATAGAGTAAATTATGGATAATAACATTCAATCTAAGTTGCTCCTTTAAACATTAAAACTGGCAAGTGAAAGCTATGCAAAATCAGGGGTAAAGGCTAAAACACAGAAGAAGCAGACCCCAAAAGGAGAAAGGAAAGCAGATCTGCTTCTTTGAAGACAAAAAAACTACGCCTTTTTTGAAGATAAAAAAAGCAAGAGATGTTTATTTAACCATGGGAAACAATGCACAACAAGTAGACCACAGTTCTCTACAAGAGAATTTTAATTGTATGTAGATCATTTGCAGCCACCCAGCATAACAAAGTGTGCATTATCACTGGCAGAGCACAGGCTGACACTAGAGCACTGTGGTTTTTATTGCAGGGAAGACCCTTCCCCATTAGCTTTGCTGTCATCTTAAAACAATCTCCCCATTAGTGACATTGAGAGTTTGGCATTAACTTTTAAAAGTTCCCAAATTTTCAACCCAAACAAAAGATTTCCTATCTGATTAGCAACTGAAAAAAATCTTCAAAACAATCTGTCCTTAAAAAGCAAAATTAAAAATATGTGATCTCTAAGGTTTGGGCATAGCTTCCCCACTAACTATATTTTCCAATTCTTAATTTAATTGGTATTTTCACAGTTTACATCTTTCTACTTTCAAAGCACTCACAATACAAGGTCTCCCAGGCCCTGTGAAAAGACGTAATTTTCATCTCTCAAGACAGGAAAGACAGAATAATCAGCTTGTATGGTTTAGAGAGAGGAATTAGTCCCAGAACAGAATTCAGGGGTTTGTGATTTCTACTCTGATATTTAGTTCCTGCCTCTCGAGAAAGCAAGTTAACAGTCAAGGCAACTACTCTGGAATTTTTGAAAAAGCCCCCAGCCACTGTGGTATTTAGGCATCCAGTTAAAAATCTAGCCTGTAGCAAAGCAGAAACAATTCCTAAATCCAGTGCTTCCTGCTGGCTAAAAAGAATAAAACAACCTCAGTTCAGTTCTGACTAACATCTAAATAAAGATTGCATGCATTCTAATTAGTTTACTTTAAAATGACATCAGTGAAATCTGCATGAACTTCCCAAATGCAACTATGCAGACTAGCCCTCCACTTAGCCACTCACTGTGGATGGAATCATGCTTCATTAAAGAGACTGAAAAATGAAAAAATTAAAGAGAAATAAAAAATACAAACATGACAGTTCCTCAAGTTGATGTTTCCTGCTTGCCAATTTCAACTAGAACAAAAATAAGTAAATCCATTCACTCTATTGTTCAGTAGCAGAATGTAATCACATGTTCCAAGAAGCATGAACATTCAAATATTATAAGACTCAAGTCTGTGACAAAGAGTAACAGACATTTCTGGGCAAGTTAAAAAAATCCCCAACAAATACCGAGCACAGAAACCAGATTCTCTCCTCTTCATGATAATTCCCCTGCATTCCCTCCCTTCCTCCAGAGAGGTTAATTGTAAGCAGATTTGCAAATCTGAACATTGCTTCAGTGCACTGAAGTAATCTGGAACAATTCTGAGCCTTTACAAACATAATTTCACTCTATTAGAGCTCACTGCAGACAAGATTTATGCCAGTATAGAGAGGGCTTCTCTGCATCACACCCTAGTACGTGGGCTGCGTTGTGTCTGAGGGGACCCCAAAGATCATCAAATACAGTGACAGTCCCTGCAGCCCACACAGTTTATGAAAAAGGATGGAAGTGGAAGTGCTGCTGGGCTAAGCTGGGCAGTCGCGGCAGAAAGGAGCTCCATTTTCTTCCCCCTTATACCCTACAAAAAAATCCAGTTTAGGCTCTCTTTATGAGCAGGCTTCACCTTACAAAGTGACTGCTGCAGCATCCTGCTTGAAAGAGTCCATTCTTGTGGGTGAGTTTTGCCCAGCTTCCTGCGTGCTCCCCTAATTGCGGGAGGCAGCGCCGAGTGTGACCCCTGGGCAGCTCCTGAGCACCCAGCGAGCTGCTGGCGGGCACCTGGGGTCACACCGAGGATGGGGCTTCAACAGCAGCCTTGAGATCACGTAATAGAAGGGCAAAGGTTAGTTTCCTAAGGCTCTCCATCACATAATGAGCCACTGTCAGCCTGTGTAGCCTTCTCACTCCAGCAGCAGCAAGAAAAGAATCCTGCATGATCACCGTTTGTCTCGATGTGGTGATTCAGAACACCAAACAGACTGGGAGGTTACGAAGGACAGAAGAGGTTTGGAGTGGGGTCCAGAGCCTCAGCTGCACCCACACTGCCCTAAGCACTCCTCCAGGAGCTGAGGTGGGACAGCCATATAACAACGCCCAAACCTGATGCTGTGCTGGTGGAGGGACTGGCTCCAGGCCCTGAACCGGGAGCTGCAGCTCAGGTTTCAGTGACAAAGCTCTGGAGTTTCTGAAGGAAGGGTATCTGATTAAAGACAGCAGGGTTTTATTTCAAGCTGTGTTTTGTCCTGTTGTAGGATGATAAGGCAGTCATCACTAAGTCGTTTCCCCTCACACTCTTTGTCTTGCCTATCTGGAGCACAAACTTTTTGCAACAGGGACTACACAATGAAAGATGGTCCCTACACTAGTGGGATCCAGTTTCAGCAAGTCTTGCAGATATTATCACAAGGCAAATAGCTCCAGTCCTGCCCTGGAGGTAGTGTAGTTATTGACCTCTTGATCAGATCTGGGGAGTAAAATGGGGTTGAAGATAGCTTTTTTCCTCCTACAGGAACAAAACAACCTATAGAGAAATGCAAATTTGCTGCATTCCTTTATCATCTCACTTCATTCTCTGAAACAAGATAAAGGCATACAAGAAATGCTCAGTATCTCTTCTCTTTCAAACACTGTACCCCCATTCTTAAACCTCTACGTATCACACTGGCTATGCACCCAGTTCCCATCTCTCCTCTGATGTTTGTGAGGAACACTCATTAAGCTCAAAGGGAGCTGCATATGCAGGTACTTTTGCATGCCCTTTAAAGACAGAACAAATAAACACAGGACTGCAGCTTTTAAGCACAGATTACTCTGTATACTGAAAACCAGTATCTACTCCTCCTTAGCTCCTGGGAACAGACCTTGGGGTTTCTATTTGCAGGTGCCATCATGATTACTTTCCCCAACTGGGACTGCTTTGAGCATTGTAGGCTTGTTTCCCTGTGAGATTTCTCTGATACTTTTTTCTGTCCTTTGTTCATGGCTTTCACATTACAAGATAACAGAACTGTAAGAAGACAAAAAAATAAAATGTGAATAATGCACTGGGGGAAAAAGAAAAACCTCTATCTGGTAAGAAAAAGCCGAATGACAGATGTGCCTTTGTTTACATAAACTTCTAAAGAAATGGAGTTAAAATCTAGAGATATGTATGAAAGAAGGTCAGATAAGAAAATAGTTTCTCAAATCTCTTAAGAGATGAAAAGCTCCTGTTTATGAAGGGATAACACAGAATCACTTCAGACTTAGTTCTTAAACCCAGAAGACAAGACACACTGCATTCAAACTGATGACATTTAAAATAATTTCTCTGTTCCCTTGCAAATGCCTTCTACAGAAATGCAGCCAGAGGACATCCCTCACTTTTCTCCAGGATCCTCTGTTCCCCCTCCAACCTGTTATCCCCTTTTCAGTGCCTGTACAATTTTGAGATAAAGGCAACTGCCAAAGGGCAATTTCACTTAGTTTACCCCAGAAAACAGGCAGAGCAAAACCTTAATTCCTGCTGGCAAAGCTCCAGCTACCCTATGGGAAAAAACAATCCATCACCTAAAAGGTGATGTAAGTCTTTCTAATTTATCCAAAGTAACTTTGGTTAACATGTTGGAAATACTGCTGATACTTCCAAAACCTACTCCGATGTGACGTTACAGCATTTAATAAGATTACTATTTCACGTCAGCAATAAAGTCCTTAGGAACTCAAGACCCTCAGATGAGAAAAGTGCTTTTTCTTCTCTTCCAAACTACATCATACTGTTTTTATAAAAAAAAAAAAAAAAGCAGCTTCATGTGCACTTAATATGCAGTGAAAGAGCTATCAATAAAATCCTCCTCATTCAATTTCATATCTTTGCATTTTAGCCTACCTTCTCCTTTACTCCCATCATAGTCTCCACTCCAACAGATCTATACCTAAGTACAGATAAGTGCACTTCAGGCACACAAGAACACCCAACACAGACAGTGAATTCATGGAAATCCTAAGACCTCCTCCCTTAGTAGCCTGAAACTTTCCAATACCCAGAATTTCACATTTCCATGAAAAGGAGCTGGAAACACAGCACAATGGTCCAAAGGATGTACCTGGTTCTTTCTCCACCTCTCAGCACTCTTTCTCTGAGAGGAGAGGGTGAGAGAGAGAAATGGCATACAGTGAGGAGGGACAAATGCAACTGTAGGACCTCCAGCTCCTGACCAGGTACAGAAAAGGGAACTACTGGGATGCCCCACACAATTCAGAGATGTAAAATGCTGAAGATGAGAACCAGTTTAAATCACAGTTCAGACATAAATGCCTCATCATCATCAATTTTTCTTTTTCTGTGATCTTATACTCTCTCCAAGAAACTCTTGTGGGTGAATTAAAGTTAAGAACTGGTTGGGCAATTTTCCCTCCTCTCTTATGCACACACTGCAAATTTCTGTAGAGGTTATTACTGGTATTGACCTACTGACACCAGGAACATCGCTGATAGAGGTAAAAACCCTCAACAATCAAACAGATCACTACACCAGAGACTTTTTTGCTACTGCAATCAATCCAGTCAAAAATGAGAAAGTTTCAGAAGCATTACCCCATGGGATCTGAAAAAGGCATTTTTAGCTATATTTTCAGTCTTGATGGGGATATCAATAAACTGGAAAAAGAGAGTATCACATATTTCTACATAAATATTTTAAAATGTTAATTTAAAGGGCAAACCAGAGATTTCTACAAAAGAACGGAGGGAGAGGAAAATCCTGTGGGGTTTTGGTGTGCCTTGCATAGTCAGATTTACTGGCTTTGCAGGTTTAGAGAAGAGCATTTGCCAGCTCATTTCAACTTTCAGAGTGGGTCCAGGCAGTAAGAACACACAGCTTTTAGGCTGCAGTGTTAAGGACTCAGAAGTCTGTAAATACAGGTCTAAAGTTGTGTAACAAATTCATACTCCTTTTCCTCCATACAAATGCAGATATTGGCTTCAATCACATAATTGCATAATCATTTTTTTTCCCCTTAGGACTGACTGCCACATACATGTAGGATATGACAAACAATAAATTGTTTCTGAGACAACTTACATTCTTTGGACATTCCCACTTCAAAGCACTTCTGTAGTCTGCAGTACTGGCAGCGATTTCTGGTAACTTTATTGATAACACAGTTTTTATCTCTGTGACATGTGTAAACCATGTTCTTTTGGATACTCCTGCGGAAAAAGCCCTGGAATCAAGAAAAAAAGAAAATCAAGTAAGCTTCTGAGCTTTCCATAAACCATTGAGACAGGCATGTTGCTTTAAAGTAACGAAACTAATTCAAAGTTATGGCTGGAATATGGCATCTTTAAAGACTCAGTCTTACTATAATTTAGTACTGTTTGTTGCAACATAAGACTCATCTCCTAAATAAAAACTAATTATCTGATGCAACCTAAGGCCAAAATAAACAAAGCTAGAACTAGTAAGAGCATTCAGGAAATTAAGTTCTGGATTTTACAAAAAAAGCTCAACTAAAAATTGTTTGAGCTTATGAATGTAAGTAATGAATTGGGTAAACAACAGCCTTCCTAACAGATCCACTTGGAAGTCAGACACTCATCCAATAACAAACAGACTTACTCAGCCTGAAGGTCCCATCTATTTTTGTTACTGCAGAGACTCTCTAGTTTGAAGACTGCACCTCAAAAGAGAAATAATCTGAAACCCAGGTCTCTTAACTGATGAAACTCCTACAGCAATTAATGAGGCTTCTGCAGGTGAAGGAGTTCCAGTATCAGGTTATTGAGTTGTGAACTTGTAAAAGTTGCCAATTACAGCACTTTTTTCTTACTCAGATACAGCTGTGAAAATAATCAAGTAATTACAGTGATCTTGAACAGAAATTAAAGAAACCTAGAGGTCTGGTTTGTACTTAAGGAACACCATTTAACTGAAATCCTCCTTCAACAAGTGAAAAACAGAAAAATAGCCATAAATGGTAAGGTTAGGTGGCACAGAAAAAAGGCAAAGCCCAAGTTAATTTCACTAAACCCTAAGCTTTAGATAATATCATGTAATAATGAAGAAAAAAAAAAAGAGGATTACTTTAAGCATTTTAGAGCTCAACCCACAGATATTCAGGAAAAATATTTCTGCAACAGACATTTGGAAATTTGACAGCACTATTTAACCTTCTCACTCAGATTTTGAAAATGGTTTCAGCAAGCACCAGGGTCAAATTTCAGTCAACATCACAACATTATGGAAGAATAGTTAGCAATTTAATATTTGTTGGAGGGCTTGAGAGGTTAAAACTCTTCAACCAGCCACATGTTTATACCCTACAGGGAAGCTGTAAACTTGATGCCGCAGACGATAGCTCTGTGCCCACAATGCATTAGTCTAAAGATGCAGTCATGGGAAGCTATAAAACTGGCTCTCCTCAAGGTGCTCACCAAGACACGTGTGCAGCTCAAGAGACAAAACTCTCTTCAAGAGACAAAACTTCAGAGCTGACTGAGAGACTTTCTGGCTATATGATCAGGGAGTGGTAGGACAGGCAGCAAGGGCTGGTCATAAATTCCTTGCACAACCAACGTGCTATAGGTGCTAATGTTATGAAAATACCTCAGATTCACTCAGAACTGAAAAATGCCTCCTTAATCACGTAACCCCTGGCGAAAGTTTTCTGCAGTTCTTGCACAGGCAAGCCTCATCCTGAGGTTAGCTCCTCTGATTTAGGAGATATTTATTACTACCATCAAAGTGGTAAATAAAAACTCTCCACATCTTTTCCTTAAGCTACTGGACCCAGAAGAAGAATTTAAAGCTATTTGTTTGGATAATTAAAACCTTTCAAGTTATTAATAAACACTGCTATTTCATATTCTACACTTCTGATCACTAACACTGCTTCAATTGTTGCAATGGCAAGTATGGCAATTGTATGTACATTTGTTTACTTGCCAAAAAGAAAATTTATGGCAATATTCACTCCTTTCTTGCTTTGATATTCCCCTGTGATGCCTGGGTCTGGGGTAATTGCTGATATGGCTAGCAACAGTGAGGCACCTATGGCATCTATTTTGGTTTAATTCAACAGGCAGAAAATGTGAGCTGTGCTGTCTCTCTATAGCTTATTTGGCCATCATTTTCTAGCTGGAAAGACACAGGGTAAGCCAAAACTGCTAACTTCTATGGCAGCCACCCAGCCTAATCCAGGGCTGCTGCAGGTGATTTAACATCCACAGCCACCAATGGCATTACTCTCCTACCACCAGCCTGACAGGGCAAGAAACAAAATGGCCCAAATGAACAAGTCACCCAATACTGGGAAAAGAAGAGACAGTCTTCTCAAATGCATCTGTACTCTACCAAAATATAACCAGTGGCTGATGGCATCTACTGATCAGTTGCTCTGATATATAGCTGCAGGGTGTGCATCCTTATAACCAGGGTTTAATTACAGCCCATCAGGAAGGAAAGCAGAGGAGGCTGCCGAAGTCCTTACCAGACAAACTTGACCACACAGTGAAGCTGAAAAATGTGATCCATCTGCAGACAGCAAGTATAAAGCATTCATGAACTCATTACTAATAAA
Source organism: Ammospiza caudacuta (assembly GCF_027887145.1). Lineage (NCBI taxonomy): Eukaryota > Metazoa > Chordata > Aves > Passeriformes > Passerellidae > Ammospiza > Ammospiza caudacuta. Next base: position 39,670,192 of record NC_080593.1, on the reverse strand, counting down.
AAAGGCTTAAGAAGAACAAATTTGGAAAAGGCAGATCTCCAGGTCAAAATGAAGACAGTTTCCTCATCAGCCTAACCTCCCCAGGCAATGTCCTCCACAGAGTGAAAGACATAGAGAAGGATACTAACTGTGGAAGCTTTGACTGCTGTTTGACAAATTACTTTTTAAGACCTGTATCTGATTTTCTTCCCGCACTTAATCATGGAACCTAAATAAAAATGAACTTGTTTACACAAAATATTCAAGTGAAAAAAAGGTGTAATGTGGTCCTGGTCAAAGCTAAGAACATTATTCTCAACAATGTATTAGTGCCCACTCACCAGTATTCTTCTCAAAGTCAGCATTGGGATACCATTCCTTGTAACATTTGTGACAAACTAATTTTAAAAGATCAGCTATACATCATCAAAAATATTTAATTTTTACATTTTCCTTGGGACAGGCCCTAAGATTATAATTATCTTTGCACCCCAAACCAAGCTGGGACAGGAACTCAGGCACTGGTGGATGAGGAGCACCATTTGCTCAGCACTGGAGCTCAGTTTCCTCACCCACCCAGAAGCCTGGTGTGGTGCAGCCACAAGTTATGGATGGCACTGAAAGCAGGGCCATGCTCAGAGATACTTCCTGAATCTGGGCTGAAAAAACAGAGTGTCCTGTCTTTCCCTCTGCAGGGTTTGGACCCCGACTGCAGCTCTGCAGAGAAAGAAAACTGTGCAGGACACAGAGATGGCAGAGCAGGTGCTTGCTGCCCAGTTAAACTGAAAAGCACAATTATACCCTTTCAAGGCTGGGCTCCAAATAGCACAGGTATAATAACTGTGGCTTTTTCAATAAAAATACTGAAGTTAGAAGCAAGCCTAAGTTTTCCTCCAAGTGCTTTCTGTCAAATGATTCCCATCTGATCTCACAACCACAGCAGTTTCTTCTAAAACCAAGAAAATCCAAACGTGACCTGATGTTAATAAGTTATCAGAAACTTCAGAGACTGAAAACCACCACTGCTTATAAATTAATCAACTTCTAGTGCCTACTGGCTCTTGGGAAACAATATACTAGCAATGATAATTCGGTCACCTCAAAATGAATCTGTTTGGCTGAATATTTACATGAGCCATTTTTTATGCAAATATTTTAGCATCCCGTCCAAATTAACACCCTGTGATGAGAGATGAGACACTCCAGTGCCAAAAACAATCACAAATGATTTTTTCTTTGTAATTTAAAAAGCCTTATGAGTATAAAAAAAAATCCCATTCTGTGAGACATAAAGCATTACTGTCATACATAATTGTTTTTGATAGCACCTACAAAGTAGTTAAATTTAAAGGAGCGGAAGCTACTGAAGGCCTATCAGGAACAGTGATTTACTCCGATATTCCTTTTATCCATAACTTTTGAAAGGAACACGTATCTTGTGTTTTTATTTTAGAAAAGACAAAGCTTGTGGAAATCGCACTTTTGAATTAATTCTGGTTTTCTGAGCTGCTTTTATCAGCATCCTTTACAGAAAACATTTTAGACCAACACTTCAATTTTTAATCTCATCTTTTCTGTGTATCATGCCACGTTCCTCCCAGGCCCACCAATCTTGTTATCTTAATGGATGACAGATAGAGTATCACTCTGACCATGCCACATTAGGCATCCTCATTTACCGAGTGCAAGGAAAAAATGCTGAGTATAAATTATTCAGAAATCTATTGTATCAGCGTGTGTTCCCTGAGCATCCACCAGTGGCAGAGCAGACAGATTATTTTTCACTTTTAATTGTGTTGATATCTTACCTGCTGCACTGAAAGCAGAGAGTGATATGTGAAACCATATGTATTAAGCAGCAAACAAACCTGGTTTCCTAGGTCCATTGCATAGAAGTAAATAATCTATTTAATCAATCCAACCTCAACTCAACACTGAAGAAACCACCTCATCCCATTCATCACTTACTTTTGCAGCAGTTGCCTGTGAATGAGTCAAACCTTGGGAGCTCAGTAAAGAACAGAGTGCACACAGAGAATATTAACTATTTCAGTAATATTTTGAATGCTGTTATGCCACTGGCTATCTGAATACAAAGGATCTCATTAAGGATGACCCTTCAAGACAAAGTTTAAACACTTAACTTATGAAGTTTTATGGATTTGTTAGCATGAACTGCTACCCTCACATATTTGATAGGGAATCTATACACCTCCCTCTCCTTCTCTGTCCAGTTGATTTTGGCAGGGCAGATGATTTAGAGCTCAAGTTATGCACATGCATGAAGAGATGGATCATTTGATCACAACATCTTAAAAATATTTTGCCAGCACAGGGCATGCCAAGTCTTATTTGCAGGCATAGTGGGCTTGCAAGCTGAAAACTTGCACTGCAAGCCAGGGACAGGGTAATCAGCAGAGAAGGGCCATTGCAAGCTCAATCTGTTTGAACAGCCTGTTCAGTTCATCTGGTTCAGCTTTGATTACCCCCAAATACAGGCAAATACAGGCAGCCAGCTATGACTCCTGCAGATTTAGAGGCCATTCTTTGGTAAATTTGCAAAATAACCTTCTGAGTGAAGCATATTGCTATTTTATCTTAAAAAAAACCAAATGAATAGGAAGGACTTTTCCATGGTACAGTTTATCAGTCATTTATAAACTCTGACTGAGCTCTGAGAGGAAAGATAAATACCAGTAGCAGCTGAAAAGAAAATCCAGCCCACCACACACCTGAGACCTCTGCACTTAGCTTTTTTCTGAAATAGGGGCTGGGCAAATATGTGCACTTTTTACAAAAGAAATATTTGTGATGTATGGCTTCTTTTCAATCTCTCTGTTTTAATAATTTAAGTTACCCTCTGTCCTTGCTAACCCTGTAAAATATATTTAGAGAAGGTAAAGCTCCCATTCCTGCTTTCTCTGGAGCATCAACAGACATTTAAGGTATCTCTCAGTGATGGGATCTGCACAAAACTGCTTTGTTCTGTGACCAGGGAATTGCCCAGGTACATGCATGAACTAAATGTAGATTGCAGTATTTTTAACAACTAGTGGCAGCAGTCAGGGAACAAAAAACCCTTGCCTCACCAAATCCTGGCAGGCTCCACAGTCAAGCCAGGACAGAGACATGCAATTTTTAGTTGTTAACCATGAATATTTACTCTGAGAGGCCTAGGTAACATGCAAACCTGCAACTGGAGTTGCATAGAAAGGCTTACAAAAGATCTACAGCCCAACATATGCTGTTCAGTGATACCATACAGACAAAACACACTGCAAAATGGCTGCAGCCAGAACAGGAGACCCCACAAGTAATGAAAACTACTAAAGCAGCTATCTAAAAGGAAGCTCAAATGAGCTTATTCCCAGTTGCACAGCCCTTTTCCAGGATGTCTGCACTGTCTATCACACTTTGGAAGTCACGGCTTGCAGAATAAACAAATTAATTGTCTGACATTGTGGCTGGAAACCACTGCTGGCACAAAATGGAAGCAGCAACAACAATAAGTAAAGGAAGGCTCACTGCCAGAAAGTAGGGAGATTGTGCTGATGATGTATGTCAGGGCAGGACAGGAAGGTCTTTGCAAAAACAAACTTCAATAGCTGGTAGAGAGCACCTAGAAATGCCAGCCAGTGGTGGAGGAGCTCAGCACCAGCCCGCCCTGGGAAGGGCTCTGGCTTTGTCTGTCATTGCTGGTATTTCCAGCTTGCCATCCACGCCTCTGCTTGTCTCGCCATTTATTCTGCAGATGAAGAGCAGCCCTAAGATTCTATGGCCAAAGAAACTTAAATTTGCCCTTGAAACCAGCGTGGCAGTGAATTTCATTATTTTTAATCAACAGAACTCAAAGTTCATTAAAAATAAGCAGCTGCCATCCCACATCTTACATATAGGAAATACAGACCTCTGGACTTAAGAGCAATGCACTATGGGGAAAAAAAAGTCTATTATCTTTTCATTGTTATTACACAAATTGAAAAGTTTGAAATATCTCGGGGTTTCTCATTTCTTAAAAAGAGAAAAGGGTCCAAAGGACATGGATGAGCAGATGAGGAACATGTTGTTCCTCTCTGAGCTACCACAATGGGGATACTCATCTGCAACTACAAAAAAATTCACCATCAAAGACAGAGTAGGCCATGTTTGATAAATCCTAATAGTTTCTAAGGTGAAAATGGTCTTATGGGCTTCACAGGACAAAAAAAAAAAAAAAATTCTGATGACAGAGCTTGAAGAAAACTGTTCATGGTGCTAGTAATGCCAATTAGCCATTAGCCCCTGGGAAGGCTGGAGAAAACTACCGTTTTTTATTGTGCCCCTTGCCAAAACATATTCTGACTCCACAAACCTTGGTTTAATGTAAAAAAATATTCTATAAACCATCATTCTATAAAACCATCCCCCATTTTCTGGGGAGTTTGAAACACTTCTGCTGGCCAGCTGGCAGAGAGGCAGCTACCAATAAAACAGAGGAGATGTATTCCATCAAGTGCAAATCTGCAACAACCAGATTCTTCCAGCGAGGGTACCACGGCATCCCTAGGACTACGCACGTATTTTTCCACAATTTCGATTTTCACTGAACTCCTGACCTTTTTAGCAAACATGTCAAAGTCTCCAGACAGAACAGTCATCACCTTGAAACAATATGTGAGGGGAAAGAACGGCTGAGATTTTCTGCTTCTCCACTTCAGTGATTTAAACAGAGAGGAAGGTGCTGGTATGCGCTTCCATCTGCTTTTTTCAAATTAAGAAAAAAAAGGAGATGGAATGTATATAATTAAAAAGTTACAGTTAACTTCCTCTCAGTCGTGTCTGTAGGATGATTTTTGGCCTGCTATGAAACTCCAGATGGGAAGAGTAATGAATATAATTTAATACAAATAACAGGAGATCAAAGAAGTGCTTTTCTGAGTTATTTCACACAGTTTAATGGAGAACTCAGGAATGAATTATTGCATTTTGCTGTTGTTTCATATTTTTGTTTATGCAAATCAATTCCCTTTAACCAAATTTGTGAAGGATCAGACCTATAACCCAATAAAACAATAAAATGTCACTAGGATGGTTGTACAACTGCCTAGCACTTATCCAAAAGGCTGTATGTTGCTAACTGCTCATCGTTTTTTTCCTCTCTTCCCCTCCAGTGCCTCAGGATTTATACCACCAATTAAGACAATAATGAGTGCCCCAGGTTGACCTCCCAGGAGCAAGAATTAATTAAGCGCAGTATTTCTTCGTAAAGAATGACACTTTTCCAAACCATTTATGTAGCTGCCCTCCTGCATGGAAGCACCGTATCACAGAAGACTTTTCAAATTGCTATCCCTCAATTGTATGACTGGATTTTGGTTTACAATCATAATTTGTGTCTTTGTTTTGTATCCACTGGGTTTTTGGATGGCTGGAGCGGGGGCACCATCTTCCATGGACAATGTCACAATTTTACTAGGAGACACATAGGTTGGTTGTTTTGGTTTTTTTTTGCACAGAGCTACAATGGAAAGACATTAAACAACAGCTACTCTGACAAAGTAGTGGACCTCCTAGTAAAAACAAACAAAAATCTCCACCAAGCTATGCCCCTGCAGTGACATGCAGATTCCTGCAGCAGGCAGGACAAGGAAAAGACTCATGTTAGCGATGCAATTACCATGCTGCAATTACTTGTAGCAGTCTCTCAAATTAACCTCTCCATTTAGCTGCTTGGCAGAGGTGGAAACCTGAAGAGGAAAGGGCAAGCTCAAACACAACCCTACACGGGAGAAAGAAGGTGTGTGTGTGTGTGTGTGTGTGCTCCAAGGAAATTCCCTGCACAGGCAGGCTTTGTGTCCTCCTCCTTTTCCCCTCCCAGCCTTCCCCACAAAGGCTTGCAGAGTTCCCGCACATATTTGGCAGCAGAGTTATTTATCAAAAGAGGCACAGGGACTTTATTTAATTGTCAGCCGATACAAAAATCCCTGCACTTCTCCACCATCTGAAATTTATAGCAGCACTGCTTTCTTTCCTGCTATCAGCAACCGAATGTTTAGAGCTCAGCTGAAATAATAATGCAAACTATGCCACAAATATTTATATATGCCTGCAAGCTGGCTGAGGCGCAATTCCCCTCACGCTAGCAGAGATCTGCACAGTTTGTGTGCGCAGCCAGCTGTTCCCTGCTCTCGCCCCAGCTGACCTGGAGCCAGTGCAGCAGCCCAGCCTGAGCCTGGCTGGCTGCGTGGGTGCCTGTGGGTGCTGGCAAAGAGCTGGCCCCTGCTTACCTCCAACACCCAGCATGTTTCTATTCTCTTTGTCTGACCTGGGAGGAGTTTTAAAACATGCCCGATCCACAGCAAAGAAGTTTCTGAGGAGGGATGAAGTGACATATGAAAACAATGCAGAAAGCAACTAAAAAATACTCAGATTAAATAACTTGGACATAAACATGCCAAAATAAACCAGATGTCTTGAGCATTATGCTTCCTGGTACAGTTTTTAGGCATCTATCTGAATGACTCATCAACACACGTTCACTATCTCCCCATAATTTTTTTTTTGCTCTTAGTTTTGACAGTTGACATCTAAACAAATATGTTGCACCAGATCTCTTGAAATCTGGCAAGTAATATCTTGTACTTACTCCTTTATGCTGCACTCTCATTCCCCTGTGTTCAGCAACAAAGAAACTCTGCTAATATCAAACTATCCACTAAAATCCTCTAAAGCCTAGAGTTTAGTGAAACTTGGGTGCCTGGAGACTAGAAAACAGAGTTCAAGTAAACACCCAGAAATATGCAAGTCTGGCTCTCTAGTACTGGCAGTAGTCAAGGAAAATTACCTTTCCACACTGCAGCTGAAACTCATTACCAAAGGCGACAGCAGAGGGATGAGTTGGAGCTGGACCAGCTTGGAAAACCCACCATTCTAAAGAGTGAGATAGTGGCCATATCCCCCTGCCCAGTTTCCATACACAGTCAGAGCACCCACGGTAAAAATGGTCTGGACAACATGGGAAAGCAGGCTGAGAAAGGTGGATGAGATGCAGTCTGTGCCAGTGCAAGGGATTAGCAACTGCAGGGACAGAGGAATCAACTGACTAGCTCCTCCAAGCAATAAAGACTTTTAGGGTAACACTAAACAGAGAGATGCATCTTGTTGCAAACCCCAACACAAATCACAGTGAGATGCTGAAAAAGCATCGCAGGACAAAGGCAGTGCTGCATCCCCCTTGCCCAGTGGATCTATTCAGCCAAGCTGTAGGGAATCAAGGGAGAGTCTCAGACTGGGCAACTTTGATGATGAGAAAACATGACCTTTCAGAGATGAGTGAATGAACTGAAGCTGATTAATCTAACACAGGAAAATCTTAGCAAGATGTTTTCCTGTTTTCTCCCTCCCCTGCCAGACTTCAATCAATGGCCAGATTCAAGCACAGAGCTCACAGAATCACAAGACGATCATTCTTCCAGTTTACGAAAATCACATGGATTTAGGGTGAGATGAAAGATTGTTTTAGTTAGTTCATCCATTTGGTTCCTGGATGCTGTGCTTACATCTCTTCTGTTCATCCAACACTCCCTTTTCTTTCCTTTAAATAAAAATATGTAGTTTTCACTTTTGTTTCTGTACATGTAACAACCACTGTGCATTGGTATCGACAAGTGTGGACTGGGCAAGATCATTTGCAGCAGCATCTCTGAAATGCCTTGATCCTCTGATCAAAAAAAAAAAAAGAAGAAAAAAAGTAAAAAAAAAAAAAAGGTTGTGCTCATTCATTAAAAAAAATGATGGGTTGCAGAGCTCTCTCTCTTATATGCTCTGCTTAAATCTGGAGCACTGCCACTGTTTTGGACCAGCAGAAAGCATGTAAGGATCACGGCAAACACTGAAATGAGGACCTAATAATTTGCATATATATTTATCACAGGTGTGCAGGGTTCCAAGCAAGGCAAGCACTCTAGAGACAGGGAAGACCTCTCTCCTGTTTGGAAGGTTCATCTGGAGAGCAGCCAGCGAGGACTTGCAGGAGGAGTGAACAGTAGCCCATTGGAGTGGTTACACTGCAGCTATAAATCTCTGCTTTCCCTAAGTGCCTGGGAGGAGGGAGAGGGAACTGGCCACAGCTGACAGTAATGGGTCCCATTAAATTGTCGCTTTTAAAGAGACTCTAAAATGAGAACGAACTTGCTTCATAAGCATTTGATCAGTTTGCCTGACACCAGGCAATGGCAGACCCTGCTCACGTGCACTGACTGGGGGCTGCTGGCTCTCCCCTCCTGCAGCTGAATAGCTGGAGTGAAATCACTGACTGCATTTACAGCCAACCAAATCTACATTTTTGGCACTACTTGTAACTGTGTCTCACCTTATAATTTATGCACCCATTATTCTAGACAGGGGATCCAGAAACAATATACTTTTCCCCTCTAAAATACCGTATTATGATCCGCTTTTTATTGCATAGCAACTTTTCCCACTGAAATATGGGAATATTTAAGCATGGCCACATGAAATCATAAGGGACTTTATATACAAAAATGTTTTTCTACTTCTCAGCTGTCTCCTGAGTTGAGCTGTGGAAATTGTGGGGGTTCCTGCTTATTATCAAAAGGAAGAACAATTTATGTGTAGAGGCTCTGAATATTTGGCACACCAGCTGCAGCAGCACACCACTTTAACAGTTTCTATGCCAACATACCAAAAATAACAATTACAGAATTGGGTGCATGACCTCTTTAACACTACAAGTTTTCATAACGGGGGTACTGAGATGCACAGGTGTCCTAGAGGTGTCCCCTGTATATGGAAAGTTTCTCTGAAATAACAAGAATGAATTTGTATATATATTTATCACAAGTGCACAGGGCTCCAAGCCTGTGGACAGTTAATAAGAATAATTAGGAAAAAGGATACAACATGTATATAATTTACATGATTCTCAGGAGAAAAGGTACCCATATCTCAAGACTACAGTACAATCTAGATACAAAAAAAGAACGATAGGCTGTAACCTCAGTTTTGTCATTTTCTGCTCTTTTGAATGGGTACTCAAAAGTGAAATATTTGCTTTTTTAGTAAGACATTTGTTTTGTTTTACAGGGTGAAGAAAAAGAAGAATGTATATAATAAACAAATTGGATAAAGAATCTCTAAAGTTGACTTCATTGGAAATACTGAATCTTGGAAAATTACATCCAGTTGTCTTTTCTGCTACAGCACAGACAAAGACCAGCTCCACAAATCTGAAGACCAGCTCTGGGATCCATGGTGCAAATTCAATTGCACTCCATTTCCAGAAGAATCTAAAGCAAATACCCCTCTAGGAAATTTTCTCAAAGGAACACTTCATTTGGGATTAGAAAGAACCTCTGTTTCCATTATCAGGTCAGTCTGCAAGTGCAGATGGTGATGGAAGGCTACTTTCCAAGGCCAAAGTATTTCTGAAAATTGGGAAGCTGACCATTTACAAACTGGGTGATGGTTCACAATAACCAGAAAATATAGATAGGTGTATAATTCAAAGTAAATTCCAAAATTGTAGCAAAGAGCACCTGAATATTTACTAATAAATGTGAACAGAATTAGATAATCATTTATTCCGTTTTCTCCCATTATGAAACCCTTAATTTTGGATTTAGTTCTCTAAGATGTGCCAATCAGAAAGTCTTTAAGTACTTGCTAAGAAAAAATCAAACTACAAATTGAAAAGATGCCTAGAGCAAGAACAGCAGTGACCTCAACCATCTCACCAGCACCAAAATCACACTCAGCCAGAACTACTCTTGGCAAACTATTCTGTTCTTTTTTCCAACAGGAAAAACAGTGCACTTTCTTATGGAGTGCAGCAAGCTATCCTAAATCTACATTCAACAAATCAATTGTATATCATTCTCTATCAATTTCTCATTAATCAGATTTTTTTTTAAAGTTCTAGAGTTAGAAAATGAAAGCTACATTTGTACATTGTAATTGCATAAATATGGCATAGTTTAAAAAAAATAGGCTAGTATTGTTATCAGAAAATCTCACAGTATTTCATTTCTGAGATGTTTGCTCTGATATCCCTATTTTCTTCTTTGCTGGATTGCATTTGCAAACAATACTTTTAAAGATCATATTACAAAATATTGTGTTAAATATGGTGGAAAGCTGCATTTTTTCCTGCACTTGTACAATTTGTGGAGTCTGCACAGAACAGCCTGTACTCTACAACTATAATTAAAGGCCACATGTGGTCCTTAAACTAACAGGGAGGTATGAAATTGATCGACAAGATGAGAACAAAATAAAAGGTTTTTCCCTCTTTCTAGTGAAGAAAATTGAAAAAGTAAAACCCATTAGAACCTAGTGACAGGAAAATAAAAACACACTCCACATTCCCTGCATGCAAACCAGGGGACTTCTCAGCAGGCAAGTGTGCTAGCCTGAATTGCAGCCCACCTGCTTCTGGCATCTCTGGTTGTACCTCACAGTGTGATTTGCATAGACAGCACTTTTACACGTGGATATAATGTATTGATTCTTCCGAAGGTGTTGTAAACCACACACACTTCACTGATCCAGTGTGAGCCAGAGCTCCCTCAGCCATTTGCCAATAAGCCATATCAGCTATGGGCAGGTGAAAGCTGGATGGAAATGTGACAACTACATCTATAAGGACTCTTTACCATCCACTGTGGTGAGAGAAATTATGATTCAATTCCAGCAACAACATGTCCATACACATATAAATTTGAAGTTTCTTCTTTTTACAGTGTGTATTCCCAGAGAGGGAAAGGCACAGACACTGCCAAAAGAGTAAGACTCAACAATTTTAGTTTATTAATAACAACAACAACAAAAAAATTTAATTGCTATTGACTAGTTAGTGGCCAAAGACTCTGAAAAGATATTTGGTCTTTGCATGCCTGCAAGGTCAGCAGGCATGAAGGCTACATTTATGTTAGGAAATGCTCTTGCAAACAGTCATGGGCACTATGGCTTGCTGGCATTCAATGGGAAAGTCCACATCTGCCTTATATATCTCCTCCTGGCCTCTGAAATGGGACAGTTGTACCCAAATTGCCCACAGGAGATGACTGTCTGCAGGAGGAACACCACTTGCTACCAGAAACCTTCCAGGTACACACCATGGCAAAGCTGTGCCCCAAAATGTGGCTGGTCACCAGCACACCAGAGATCAAGAGTCAGACATTGCTGTTCTTTTTTGAGAAAGCCTTCACTGATGGTATCAGGAATTTTACAAGAGAATGGAGTGCAAGATTTAAGCCAAACAATTACACATTGTTATGTGACAGTTCATGGAAAATAAGAGAGTACTTTCCAGTTCCTGTTTCCACAGGACATTAGCCCTTATGCTCACAAATGAGTGGAGCAGCAGAGTTAGCACAGTTAGAAAGTCAGTTTGGGCTAATCTCTGTGCTTTTATAGCATCAGCATGGTTGCCAGAAAAAAATTACAGTAATTAGCAAAAAACAACTATTCTCACAGATTAAGATGAACCCCTGGTTTATGACAAGGGGCAGGGTAAGAGGAAGATTAGCTGTGGATGTAGGTGCTGTACCCTCATGGAGACACTGCTGTTCTTCGTCCATCCCTGCTCCAGAAGCCCAGCACAGGGGAGCAGCTGAGCTATAACCCAAAACCTGGGTCCAAAGAACTGGAAAGCATATTTGGCACACAACACAATTTACATTTTTGCTACCTGTTATGGTGAGCAAGTAATTTTATTTCTTCATTTATGGCATTCACACAACCCAGACAAAGATTTTAATAAACCCGGCAAAAAATTTTTTTTGTTCCTGATCCCACGTATTTCATCATGTTTGTTTGTCTCAGAGTGCTTCCAACTAATACATGCTTCCCATCTTTTAAAATGAATTCAAGATCTGTCAAAAGTTTTATCTTTCAAACAAACAAACAAAAGCAAAGCAAAAAAGAAATAAGAATTTACTGAAAGAGATACCCCCTTTTTCACGGGGCACCTGGACTTCCTGGGTTTGTTATTTGAAAAGCTAAAATTTCAAGGATGGCATTAAAACAATCAGATCTTCTCTGATAACACAAAATGAAGAAAATTTCCAGGGTTTCAGTACTACATTTAAAGCAGTTGCAACTCATTTAGTGCCTTTTTGCATATGGAACTGCTTTCTACAAATGAACGGCTTGGAATGTTGCTATGCTACAAAGTGCTTACAGTTTAAAATCAGATTATATTAATAGTATGCAGAAATGTATTTCGAAATACATTTTTCACCTTCTAAAAAGTATTGTTGATTTAACTGAAACTAGGAGCAATTTTGTGTGATTTGAGGAATTTTTCATAGCTGTGCATGGATGACAGCACGCATCTCTACCACTGGCACTGTCGCTAACACAGCCTAAATGGAGATGAATGCAGCTTGATCATTCAAGCTGATCTATATTTTTCTTTGAACGATCAGAAGCCTTTCCCACTGCATTGCTGCAAACAATGTTACTTCTTTCCCTGATACAAATCATACCGCACATATATTTTCAAGTTTACATTTCTTTCTTTTTTTTTTTTTTGTTGTAGGTGATTAAAACATGCCGAGAAAACAAAACCAAACAAATACATGGAATGTTAGTTAGCTAGCTTTATGAAGTGTGCTTTTATTTTTTACTGTTAAATAGCTGACAATATTCTATGTCTGGATCCTTAATTCCCCGTAAAGAGGCATAAATATAGGCTTAAACATAATTATATTATAGCTAGAAGCTAGCATGTGCAAGAGTGGTGTTATCAAAAAGAACTGCTGCTTAAGATCCCTCCACAATCCCAGAACTGCCTAAGAAAATGCAAATCTGTTCTCACATGATGTAAGAGACATTATTAAAAGGAAAAGGCATCTGTCCCAAAGGACACTGTTCCATAAAGGGAACTTTTTTATAACAATCCATAAAATATTTTAGGTTCTCTCAGCAACATTTCTGGCAGACCAAAGCATAATATCATAGAATCATGATATCATTTAGGGTGGAAATAACATTCTTGCCATCACATTTCAAACAAACAAATAAAATGAAAGCCAGTTCCTCCCTCTCTCTCACTCTGTGTAGCATTTTGTAAACCAGTTGTTGTACCAATGCTGATCAAGGATTCATGGCCTGCAACAGGAAAAGCCCAAGCCCCTCAGCGTCCAGAGGGACATAATCATAGGGAACATCATATCAGAGAACATTAACACAGCTGTGCTTGGGCACCTAACCCAAAGGCTCATGGGGACAGGCTGTTCTAGGGGGTGATCCAGAGCAGATCTGGTTTAGATGTTTTGAAGCAGCAATCAGAAGAGCTTCTCTCTCTCTCTTAATAGACTGCAGAAAGCCCAGCCTTCAAAGTTAGGCAAGTTATTTTGGGCCTCAAGTTGAGTGGTGGGACTGCCTCGCACTGCATCTGTAAGTGATTAAGTTAAAACTGAAACAAAATGACTGCTTTTCTCCTAAGCTTAACCTCTTAAGCTCAACAACAAACTTGAATGAAGCAAAAATGTTTTCATTGTCTCTAATTTTTTTTCCCTTGTGTGTATTTTGCCTTTTTTGGGGAGTCAGTCCTACAAAATTACAGACCTGAATGTCAAGGTTTATATCAAAGCCTATTTTTCCATACTGCTTCAAGTCTTTTCCATAATAAAAATATATATTTAAGTCAGGAATATGTCAAACAAACAGACATATTTTCAGAGCTGAAGACCCTTGAAAATGTATTAAATGTGGCCACCCTTTTAATTTAATGATCCCACATTAGATGTGATTCTATATGAAAACTCTGATGGAAGGAAAGCTATCCTCATTTTATGATAAAGGCCAACTTGGGATCAGTCAGTATTGAAGCAGATTTATCTACATTTTTGTCTGTTAGCATCAATAACAGGCAGAGAGGCATCTTCATCATTCAGACAAAACTGCTGGACCGTAAACCTACCCTCTTATATGCTGTGCTGTCTTCTCCCATGAAAGTGCTCTAGGCATCTCTGCTGCCCACCGAATTCAAGCCAGTAATCCGGGCAGGACTGTCAGCAGAGGAATGCCGTCTTTTAAATGCCCAGAACAAGAGACAAGGCTTTCAGAGACAGCTGAAGCTGCCAGAACACCAGCTTCTCCTCCTCACCCACACAATGATGGCATTGTGTGGGGAACCCAGCCCACTACTCTCAGTCCCCCCTTTCTGCAAGCCCAGCTACAACAAGGACTGAAGGCAGCACCAAAGAGCTGAGCGTTTGGTGACAGTCAGCCCTATAACCACTTGAACCAGCTGGATAAATCCAAATTGCTCATTTTCAATGGAATTTGTTTGCGTGCTGTCTAGCAACACCCAGAGACTGGGGGGAAAAAACCAGAAAAATCTCAGAAGTCTGTAACTGAGGTCATGAAACAACATAAGTAGATTGCAAAACCCACCTCTGAGATTCCATGCAGTTTACAAAATGGAAAAGTTGTAAATAAGCTGAATATCATCAATGTACTGTTTTTACACATAAAAAGATAGAATGTCTATGGAATTTTTCTTACAAAATACAAGTACACTGTGAAAATCAGTTTGATTTTGAAACTCAAACACATACAGAAAGCCAATCACCAGGTATGATGCACACACACTTCTGTGTTTTGTGTAAAACCCAGAAATAAACACAGAAGCATGTTTTTGGTTTGTTTTTTTTTTAACCACTTTGAAATTCTCACTGTGGTTGACAAGTGCCTTTTATGAAATACTCCATCTTCTAAAAACCTTAAATGATTTGTATATCAACACAAGCCACAGAACAGTCTTCCTACTACAGCACAGTACTGAAGACTCCAGTAATGAATAAGACAGCAAGGTCACTAAAGTATTTGGCAAAGGAGGTGAGGAGGTTGTTATGAGGTACCTGGAAAAATAAGAACCAAGGATGACAGTGAGTAGGAAAAGAGGAAGGAAGGACAGCAGAAGGCACCAATCCCATGTGAGAAGACCACAGCAATGGTTTGACAATTAAGGCAGCTGAAGCCAGATTCTCAGATTCTGGAGGAAAAATGATGGGGTAAAATAGAGTACTGCAGATCAGAAATGATGCCATCATGGCAGGATGTCTGAAAGAACTGACATTATAGTTGGTGATGACACAAAGAGAGAGTGGAAAGTTCTGTCTTTATGAACTCTGTGTCCAAAGTAGCAGAGAGGTGAGCAAGATGACACGCCAGGGAAAGATGGGAGGGGAGAAGTCAAAAGAGGAGTACTTTGGAAATTATCCAAGGATTGGTGGCAGCTGAGGGAAGATAAAATTTACAGCACAGTGTTTCCCAAATTGAACATCACAAGGTCATAGTCACCATCCACAGCTCTCCAAGGGCTCCTGGCTGGAAGGCTCTCAATTAAAAATACACCTGCTGTAAACAGAATATTGCCATGACATCCCCCATTGGTCTACCACAAAAAGAGGTCAGTAAACGATGCTTTTCTAAATAGAAAACCAAAGAACTGAACCCTGGGGAATGGCATCAGGAAGTGGATAAAGAGCCCTTTAAGGAGATATTGAAAAGTCAGCATGGAAAGAGCCCTAAAAGATGGGAAAAAGAAAGCCTGATGAATCAAAGGCAGCCATCAACCCAAAACCTGGAGGACAGAAAACTGTTCCTTGCATTAGATGATGACTAATAATGATCACTGTGGCAGCAGCTTCACTGGAGCTCAAAGGAGAAAGGCAAAAGAGAAGGAATCAGAGAGAAACTAGAAGAAAACCAATGGAAAGCCAGCACAGAGAAACAAAAGATCAGGGTCCTAATTAGGTAAATATGATGTGAGCAGAGTTTTCCATTTGTGCTTCCCTTGGGAAACGAGACTGCCAGGAGTTCAAAGTGAAAGGTAAATGAGTCAGAAAGGAAAAAAAAAAAAATACTTGAGAAAAGGACCTAAGAAGAGAGAAAGGTGCAAATGCAGGAGAAAAGATAAGTGAGTTTAAGATTTAACATCACAGAATGGAAATTGCAAATTCCATGAAGAAAGAAGAAGGGAAAATAGAAGTGAAAAAGAAGAAAATTGCAACACAGTCGGACGGAAAAGAGAAAGAAAGGGATTGGTTGATATTTTAGTTTAGCTTCTTACGGAATGAGATTGCCTCTCCCCATCCCAACAGCTTCTGAATATGCTGGTCAGCTTCAGTGACAAATCTTGAAGAAAGCAGCTCTTTGAAATTGCATGGAAATGTGTCTTCAAGGTAAAGGGGTAATGAATTTGAGTTTCCTAGCTACACAAAAGGCTGTAACACAAATTCTTCCTTATTATTATTGCTCCCTTGATTTACCAGAGAATCAGCATGAAGCTGCAGCTCCATACCAAGCAGAAGCTCCAGTGAAACACAGGTTCTCTAATAAACTTAGGTTAATCAACTGAAAGGCAGAGATCCACAGGAGAGAAGGCTTCCTCAAGCAGCAGTGCTCACTTCTCAGTGCTTACTGAAACTTGCAAAAGAAACTGGCTAATTTTTGTATGGAGAAGGCTATAAAGAAAAGAGGTACATGAAAAACTGATATTGAGAACAGAGGGGGAAAGCAGACTTGAGAACAGGCAGATGCCTGTATGGACACAAATCAGAAGTTCAATGTGGTTGTTTTCTTGAGGTACAGGACCAACAGCTGATGACAGTATGAAAGCAAGTGTAAAGATGAAGGAAAAAATAATAAACCAAACAGTCAAAAAGGGCTCAAGAGAAAAGGATAACATTCTTTAGAGAAATAGTGGAAACTGGCAACACAGGTTTCTGAGATGGCCTCTCGTGTTGCTGTCTGCTGTTTGCTGACATCCAGCTCAGACAACTTTCAACAGCAAATGTAGCACCTAAGGGACCCATTGTTGATTCAGCAGCCATATCACGTTCTTGCCATTTTCTAGCATTAGCTAAGGAATTTGGTGCAATCCATGGAAGAGATTCCACACAACCTTAGTCCAACCCGTTCCAGAGCTAACATCAACAAACCCAAATATTACCAGTCTCAAGCAGCCAAGTTACTACTTTGGAATCTTGTTATTTCTCATAGACTGACAGGCTTTGTGTAACTAATCTTTTTTTCTTCTTCTTTTAACATCAGTTATTGTGAAGTGCTGAATTATCCCATCTTGCAAATCAGCAAATAAGTGAAGATAATATTTCTGTTCTTGCTGAGTAATGGCTAACACATTACAAGATGGATTTCCTCATGTATTTTGACAAGTGAGATCTTGCTTTAATTATTGATGAAAATGCTTTGCAGTAGGCCAGTGAAAGTCCTACAGTGTATTTTTGCATGTTTTTCAGAAAGAATGAACTCTTAGGGACATGTGACCTTTCTGCCACAGTGTGCAATTATGTCTGTGCTTAGAGGTAACGTGGGTGAGCAAGTTACACTACCAGCATTTGCAAGTTAGCACCTGAGTATGATGAGATTTCCTACTTAAGGAAATCAGCTGCAGCATATTCTTTCCACAGTTATTCTTAACAAACAGTTAAATTTTTATAGTTTTGTGGTATCAAAAAGAAAAAAATACAGACAGGGCATCCAAGAAAAACCTCACTACCAGAAAGAGGTTCTAAAACTGAGGTGAGATTAAGAAGTTACTTTCACTAATTCAGTCTCTACAGTTATAAAATAGGGGGGAAACCAGATTTCAATCCTTTAGTATTTTGTCTAATGACAAACCCAGGACTATGATATTTTATGTAAGTAAAAAATTTCCACTAGAATGGGAGAAGTTGAAGGTTCAAAGGATAAAGTAAAAATGGCTAACTGAACACTATCTGCAAAATATATCATTTCACAAAAATAAACCAGCAAAATGCTTTTTGTTAATTTATTCTAAGAACTTTATTTATATGGCTATAGCACCTGTCACATTTTCAGCATGCATTAGTACTATACTAAACACTACACATCTATTTTAAGCTAAAGGATGAAAATCATAGGTCCTTTCTTTAACTGTTAAGAAAGATCATTGCACTAGGGTATGCTAACAAATTTATCTGTGAGAGTATCTGCCCTATGATATAATTCTTTCCCATTTTTCACTCTACCCCTTCCTTGCATGCATGGAAGTGCACACTGTGTGCACACCTCCAATATCTGCCACAACAACAAGATGTAGCTAACATTTCTTCTCTGCTGGGTGTTTTCTCTTCAGGTGTATTCTACTTTTGAGTGGTGTGCTTTATTACTGCATCCTATGGACAGCCATGAATTCATGCTCTGACAACCACAACAGTGGAAGGCAAGTGACAGATGTACCAGCAGTGAAGTCTGACAGATCACATTTTACAAATACAAACCTGCTAATCCTCAAATTCCCAAACTGATGTGGGATTAGTTACATAGCTAGAGACTACACCAAAAATTTCCAGATCATCAGATCCTGTTCCCAAATTCCACCCCCTGAGTATAAAGAGGTAGAAGTACACAGAAAAAGGCCAAGAGCAGCCAAGGGCCATGTGAGATCTCAGGGAATATCTGACCTACAGATGTACAATGAAGAGTCTCAAAATATTTTCCATTTATCCTTTGATCGTGTCTACATCTATGACCACATTCTCATGCGAGTCAATAGTTAAGGAAGTCCCTTAAAGACATATTTGGCAGAAGTTACGAAGGGAATTAATTCCAAGAATGATGGTAATTTACTTGTCTTTAGTCATGAATCAGAATTATTTCATGCAAGAAAGTTACATCTGTCTTTGAAGACCATCAAGTCATACCAAACTGGGTTGCTTTAGCGTTCTCCTAAGAGGAAATGCAGCCCTATAAAAGGAAAGAGAGATGATGGCACTCACCTTACATCCCTCACAAGCACTGACACCATAGTGATATCCAGATGACTTGTCTTGACAAACAAAACAGGGCTTGTAAACACGAGGGGGTGGAAGTGGTGAAGGAGGGCTCGGAACAAGTTCCTCAGAACTGGTGCTCTGAGTTTCAACTGCTACAAAAGAAAAAAAAATAAATTGAATAATTCATAATAATTTTGAATAAATTAATATATATAACCATATTGCAAGTATCAAACTGGCTCATACCTTTTTTTCCACAATTAACATTAATTTGTCTTTCCTAGTAAAATTTAAAGGGAGCTAAGCAAGGCAAATAATGGCAGGACTATATCCTACAGCCTCAAAACTGTATTTTAAAGTACCCAATAATTTAGATGTAGGGCATGAATCTTACCAGGCTCCCAAAAAGAGCTCATCCTCTGGTTTTAGCCTATTGAATTGTATAGTGTCCACGTGTGCAGGTTGGATATCAGCCTTTAAAGGGAAACTGTGATTGGTACTTAATCTTGGGAGAGTTTTTTAATATCTTGCCTTTTTCTAGGTCAGTATGCAATTCTGACCTAGCAGGATAGCAGCACGTATCAGGATATATGTAAATACTGTGAAGAGAGAGAGAGACCTGTAGGGAAATTACCTAAACAAGTTGTCCTTTTTTTTTAATCTGTAAAACTAACACGACAAACTTTTTTTTTAATCTGTAAAAAATCCACAACTCTGCAACACTTCCTTACCTACCTTAGGACCTGTATATCAGGAAACCTTGCTGAGAAGAAGCTACTTATATATAATGACCCCCACATCCCTTTATTGCTTTAATATTTCTGGATGGTCATTTGTTTTGAGCCTGTTGAAAAGCCAGTAACCCTTTTCAGGGGAAGGACATGAAAGCTCTACGATGCAAGATAAGACATGTGAACTACATCTTTCCAAAACATCTGCATTAGTTTTCTGTGAGATGCTGTCATCATTCCTCACGTTTATTGTGGGTGTGCAATACATTTTCATGTTTCACCTAGCCGTCTGCTGCTTCTCAGATAAATCCCTCTAACTTTTCAACAGATATGCTGGAATGACAGGATCTGTGAACTCAGATCTAGCCAGAAATATTAGGCACTATCAGCAGAGCTAAATCTCCAGAGTACTAACAGCAGGCCCTAAAGAATATTACTCAATGGAAAAATTTCAGACAAGATTTACTGTACATGATATTTTTCAGATTACAACGACGATACATTTGTATTAAACTCATGATTCACTGTCAACCCGTGTGTTGCCGAATTCACAGAGGGCATCACAGCACATGAGGCAACCTCTGATTACTCGTGAGAGAAGGGACCCTTTCTGCTTTTTTACCTTGGGTTAAGCTAGTATCAACTTCAAGGACAAACACTTCTTGAGAAGAAAATAAATGCTAGAGTTAAGTATTAAAGGCTCTGATCTAAGCAAGGAAATACCTTTGCAATTTATTTATATATCTAACGATAAGGAGGCTGTGATAAAACAGAAAACTAAAATAAGTCAAATAACATGGCTCCATAAATTGTGACATTAAGACAATGTCCAGAACTATAGTCATCTTTTTCAGTATTAAATAAACTGAACTTGGCAAGCATCTATGTGTTCCTACTGCACCAAGAAAACTTTAATGAAGCTTTTTCTTAATGAAAACTTATATGAGAATGATCATTTCTTTTTAACAGTAATTTTTGGTATTTAAGAGAGATAGAGAGTGCTCTGTTATTGATCTCTGCACAGCCACCCTGCTTGAATCAATAATCTATTAGTACTTCTAAATTAAAGTTAGATTCATCAAATGCCCTTGAGAAGCCTCAAACCTTCCTAGCCTTATTTCATGCTCGTACATGAATTATGGTGGCTTCCAATGAGTCTATGGAATGATAAAATTTTAGCTTTAAAACTCCAATACCAGCAGACAATGTGTTTTGTATTAGCTCATTCAACTCTCCTGATCCACCTAAAAGGCAGTTTTTAGGCTCCCCATGGGAAAACAAGGTTGTGTCATTCAATAAAACAACGGCTCTCCTGCAATCCTTCTGTGATTTCAGTCTGGGGAAAGCAGTCTTTCAGGAATAATACTGATACACTTCTGTTTATTCATCAATTCATCCTAAACAAGCACCACCATCCAATAGTAGTGTTCCAACCACAAACAGTATTGTACACCAGAGAGGTCTGTCAGGCAGTGTAGAAAAAACCAGGAACTTGTGATATCCAGAAGAGATTATGCAACCAACTCAGTTCATAAATACACAACACAGTCAGCAAGTAAAGCATTGAAGGTACTGCGAGAGAATATTTTTCAGGACAATATGAAAAGGTATATAACAAGGAAGGAGCCAATAGAAATCAGAAGATCCTCCCTAAAACACCCACAAATACATGTGCCACTAAAAATAATACTTGCATTAGCTGAACAACTGTCTAGAGAGTTTGGTTTTTTAGTTGAGTTTTTTTTGGTTGGTAGGTTTGGGGTTTGTTTTGGTTTTTTTGTGTTTTTGGGGGGTTTCTTGTGGGTTTTCTTTGGTTTGTTTTTTTTTTTTTTTTTTTTTTTTTTTTTTTTTTTTTTTTTTTTGAGAGGGGTGTGTCCTGATGGTGTTTTTGTATAATAAAACCCAGTTTGGGCACATTCACTTTTGACCACAGGCGAGGTGTGCAGTTTTCTGGAGAAGCTTGAACCTCAGTTCAAGCCACGCTTGACTCTTATTCCAGTTTCTGACTTACTGTTCTTCCTTGGATTTAGCTTTTGTAATTCTTTATGTGAAAAAAGTATGCAGTGCCTGGGCAGAAGTCCTGTGCAGGCATCTGTAGCAACCCATGCTCAGCAGGTATAAAGTGCTATTTTTGCAACATGTTGACAGCTAATGGATGCATGACAGCAGAAGCTACTTTCTTCTATGCATGTCTACACAAGCAAAAAGGAAAAAAGAAAGGATGGGGGTTGGATAGTTGACTTTTCCAGAAGAAGCATTTTTACAGGAGTCCTACAACTTCAGGAAGAATTCAAGGGGGAAGAAAAAAGAATTAAAAAAATGCAACTTGTTTCCTTGCCCTGCTTTCTTGTCCTATGGGATGTGACACTTCAGGATCCCTACTCACCTGAGACAACAGAGCCTCGGTGCTGTCACCCAACACCTGAATGCAGCTTAAGCACACAGGGACTCTCAAACAATCGGTCACTTCACAATTCCTAAAATGTCTGAAATTTTTCTAAAGGTTAGATAAAGTAGCAGATAAGATCTTTAAAAGCACAGCGTGCTTTCTGAGAGCTAATTTACTGCCAGCTAAACCGTGTTGACAGATGGAGAAGGTATTTTATTTTGAGACCAACAAGAAGCAGGCAGGCCCTGCAAAATGCTTCATGTTCTCCTAGAAGCTCAGATTATTAAGCTTGCATGTTAATGCACACTTTGGACAGTTGAGTTTTAAAAGAATAAGAAGTTGTAAAGCAAATGGCATTTCCTGGATAGCCTCAAGGGAATTTTGAATACTGAGCTCAGGGTCCCTGGTGGGAAGCCGCAATTTCAGCTAATTAGGGTGAATAGCAAAGTGTTGCATTTGGTCAAAACATTCTGTTAACCCTCATTTTTGTTGGCACCAACAAGAGTCTGGATTTTTTGCCTTTTCTTTTCTTTTTTTTTTTTTTTTTTTGTGAATTCACTGCAGGAGTGCAAGGCACTCAGCTCACATACATTAGGCAGAAAGTCAAAGGAAACGCCAAAGTTCAACTAAAGTACAAGTAATTAGAACCAGATTCTCTGCTGCTTGTATGTGTGCATTTCATTGTAGAAGTTATTTATAAGCCTCCAAACATTTGAAAAAATAACTATATACTGTAGATCATTTAATTTTTATGTCTCGTCTGGAAAAAAAGTCTGCTTTTAATCATCTTCCAGGAAAGAGCCAGGAACTGGGAAAGTGGGTCTCAATTGTTTCAATACAAATTTCTCTCTTTCATGTGCCACATAAAACTATACTATAAAATTAAATCCAAAATATCATTGCTTTTGCCCCCTCCCTCCATTTTTTTTTTTAATAAAAAACTTATTTGAATTTGTCATGCCTAAATAGTTTGCATTGTTATGAGGGTTTGGGTTTTTTTAAACTCTTGTTTGGAAGACAGACAAGGGGAGAAAAAAAAAAAAAAAGAGTGAGAGAGAAAGAAAACATTATCGTGGAGACTTGCCAGCCTTGACTTAGTAACCTGGCCATGACCCTCCAGCGAGTGTGTGTTTGACCCGGTCACACATGACTCTAGCTGCGTACTGTTGCTGGGTTATAACTCCCAGATATTTTTACCATATATACAACAGGTGGGGATCACAGACAACAGAAAGAGGAAAACAAAGTCTCCCCTTGTGGGAAGACTCCCATTTTCTCCCTTGCAAAGAATAAAAGCACAAAGCGAAGAAGTTGTGCTACTGCTTCAGTACTGGCACTTGCTGTGCTGGATCTTGTTTTTCCCCCGGGGGTGGACGCACGGAGGTGGAATGGGCTGAGGGCAGGAGGACCGAGGAAAAGGCTCAGGGGAAGCCATGTGTAAATGTTAATCAACACAGAGCAAACTGCCACAGTCAAAAATCTTTCCTTATACACCTGGGTATGCATCAAAGAAAAGGAATGCTTTTTATTACAAGTGAACACAACATACCTGGATTAAAATCTACAAAAACTGCAGACTGAGATATTATTACCAGGATTTTCAGAAGCACCTAAGAAACTTTGTTTTCCACATTTGAGGCTTTCTTTTTTCTTTATGTCTTTGTATCTGCACACATCTGCCTTAAAGCTATGATGTTAAATATATTTATTCTATTTCAATTCTTGGTTACAATTTTTGAAGCATTAATTTTAATCGAGTCATGCATCTCTGCCAGGCTGACCTTAAAAAAAGAGTGGTATTATGGAAGAAAGCCAAAGAAACCCTTTAAAGTCTACTGGCTTGCATTTAGTTTGAAAAGAGGGATTGTACTGTCAAGAGGTTCATCAGAAGATGAAACTCCATGACCTTGTTTCTTTTTGAGGGTGCCCAATCAAAAACGATCCTTTTCTGTCACTTTAAAAGCAAATAGAGTATCTAACAGGTTTCCACTATGTGCTGCTCAGGATTGATACAGCATGATTACAATAACAACAGAACTAGAAAGAGGTAAAGGTTACAGAGCTCAGAAGCCCACTCTGCAAGGACTGGACTAATGGACAAAACTGCATGCAAGGTCACCCAAAAGGAGTCTCAGAGCCAGGGCACTTTAGGGGCCATGCAAAGGGCACGGGCTGCTGCTGCCAAAACTATCTCAGACAAGGTGCAAGTCCCGATAGGCACAGCCGAGCTGGCAGGAGCTCTCTAAAGCTGAAGCACTTTTGCTGCTCCAACTCTTGTCAGCTACAGAGCGATAGGGACAGCTGGCTTCTGTCCCACAGCATCTGCGAGGAGAAGAGGGGTCCTGCTGAACTCTGCCCTCGCCTCGGAGCACAAGAAGCAGTGAAGCACACTCTCTGCTCTGATATCCTCACCCTAATGAAGTTCCAAGTACAAATTTAGCCATTGCTCCACTGCAGCCAGACATACCATCAGGACAGTATTTTCTTCCCCCACCCTTCTGCATCTCATGCATTATACAGTGCACTATTTTGGGCAGGGCCTCAGAATGTGCTGTACAGTAACTGGCACTGCAGGACTTTCCAGTGATACTCCAATTCAAATAACGGTAATGATCATGATCCTGCCAAGTCAAAAGATATTTGAAAGAATGAACCCTGAAAGGCCTCAGCCTTGAGTGGAGACATTACTTGCAAAGCAGGTCCTTGGAGCGCTTTCATTTTAACTATTGAAGCATTTCAATGCTAAAACGCTGACTAAATTTAAAGTATGATTTGAAAAAACAAAAAGGCTTCATATTCAACAAATGCCTCGCTGTGTATACACCAAGTTTTATTTGTCAACTGACAAGAAATGTTTACACTCCTTTGCTGCATCTTCCCCAGTTTAGAACTAGGAGAGAGAGAGCTGCATCATATTCCTTCATGCCTTTCATCTACAAAATTGCCAAGTTTCAATTGCAAATCTGTAATGTTAACCTGCAGAGTCATGTAACATAAGTCAGTGGAGTCAGTGGATACTGATCTGGGCCATACAACAGTATAGTCCTTTGAAACCTGCATTCATACCAGGTGATTAGGGCCAAGAAACAGTTTAGTATGCTACTACCAACATAGCAGATCTATCTAGATTTTTTTGCTCTAAGTCAGATGACAACAGCATCTATCTTCTGGTTTATTTTCTGTTCTACTTTCATAATATAATTTCTGTTACTTAGCTAACTTCTTCACAGATTTTTTTATTTCCCAAATAATCTCTATCAGTTGCCCATTGAAGAGTAGAGATTCTTTTGAAACATACTTTTCTGTTATGACACAATTTGGCCTCTTTATCAATCCATTAATTAAACATGGCAATTTGGTCTCCTGACTTTATGCTGGCATTTAACAGGCACTCCAGGAGCCCCACCTGCCAGCACATCTTCCAGAGTGACATTCCTGCACAGATTCCCTGAATAACTCTCCTCAGGCCTGCTGTCCCTGGCCACACAGCAGCACCAACACTGCTTCTGGTTCTGCCATATTTAGCAGTGTGAAAGATCCTTCTCTCTTCTGCTTATCTGATGCATGGTCCCTGCCACTCCAGTAGTGAATAATCCACAAGCATTCATATTTTTACCTTTGTAACACCTAAGTGAGATAAGGGAAGAGCTATTCTTACTTTATAGGCAGGAAACAGAAGCACAGACAGTGAAAGAGCTTTATTTTCTTGTATCATAAATTCCTAGAAAAATGCAAGCAGTAACCGAGTTTTTTTTTAAACTGTCTACAGCACTAAGCAGTGTCCTCAAAATACAGCCTTACATGTCTTGCCCTAGGTTTCATATGGGATACATGACAAAGCAGGGAACTCTGTTAAGTCTGTGCTTGGCCCCTGTATTGCAGGGGCTCTGAAGCACCCCCAAGTCTGCATGTGCACCCCACTCACCTGCCCACTGTGAGACAGGACAGGGCTGGGTGCCTCCTGCCTCCAAGAGCCACTGCTGCTGCCAGTAGGGAACTCAGGAGAGGTGATGAAACCTTGCCTTCATTTTCTGATCTCTGCAGCCAGCTGGGAATCAGCTTTCTATAAGACTACCATCATACACACAGTTATACAGGAGTGCCCTAGCAGGGAACTGACTTGCCTGAGAGAAATCCTGAATCCTCTCCTGAAGGCAGCAACTGTGCACTGCCAAAAATCCTCTGCTCTTGACTGTACTGTCCAAGCCTCACATACCACCCAGATGTTAAGTCTGAATCTAGCAGGTCGGTCGTAAAAATTAACTATACATGACCTGAAAATCACCAACACACAATCAGGTGTTTCTGAAGGAAAACACCCTAAAAAAACCTTTGTCTGAAACGGCTGCATCTTTTTGCTGTGTCCCACAGGTACACAGGGAGAGCTGTCACTGCAACCACTTTTGGTACTTCTCCCAGCAGAGCCACAACTTTTGGCATGTACATTCTCTACACACATATTTACTACAGTTAGCAGTAAAGGACATCGAGGAGGCTGCAGCTGCTCCATAGGTTTGCAATTTCTGGTTCTCAAGCACCAGCTCCACTAAACCCTGAGGTAGTATGTATAACTAACATCACCTTTTCAAAGAAAATTATACTGCTTCTCAGGCTGATTTTTTTTTTTAACAGTTATGTCAGCAAAGCAGTTCTACATTTGGGTTTATGTGTCCGTATAGCCAGAGAGATGTATTTACACCTGAGCAAACGTGGAAAGCAGAAACCTTGTCAGGATTAATTATATCAGGGCCAAGAACTGCATCTGGTATTACCTGTGTTACTCTCAAGACAGCGAGACTTAATGACATGCTAGTAACTGAGAACAGGAGCGTCTTTCACTAAATAAATGGCCAGGCAGACACCGTGAGTGAGCTGGGGTGAAAGTAAGAGGAGAGACAGCATGGCCGCAGGCCTTGGCAGGCAGAGTTTACAGGGCAGCAGCTCATCACTTTGTATTAGGAGCCTACCTTCGAAATGAAAAAGAAAACATGTTAAATGAAAAAAATAAATCGTATGGAAAACTGAAGAAAAACATCCGAAAGATGCTAGCTCTGTGGTTTTTTCAGGTCGGTGATTTTCTGCTTGTCCATAACCATGCAAAACCACATCAGTCTCAAGTGAAAATTCTGCATTATTGCAAGACTGAAAAATAGGATCTTCCTTTAAAAAAAATACATAATTGTGCCGTCATCTGTGTGAAGTTAGATTGTCCTCTGAAATGAAATTTTCCTACAATTCACACCCTGGCTGCTTTAACTGTGAATTCCTACGGTCAGATCTTTATGTGAAATAAAGTGGCATAGGCAAAGAAGAGGCACAAATGTAGAGAAAGTGAGAACTCTGACTTCTTATTCTTTATGAAAAATAAGCCTATTTCTGTGGCCTACTGATACAAATGTGATGTAACAAATTCAGTGCTTTCCCTACAGGATCAAAAATTTTAAGAAAAGGCCCACTGTAAGGAAAGAAACACTTAAAAATAAAAGGGGTCTGATTCTTTTCTTCAGCTATGTTTTACGGTGCTGCTACTCCACTAATTCCAAAAAAAGACTCTTGCAAACATAAATGGGAGAAAACCCAGATCCAGTATCATCAGTAAGAAAGGAAAATTGCAAGGGCAATGAAATAGTTGCTATAATCTCTACATCCAGATATTTTAGTAAGTCATAAAGTCTCCATTTATAGTTATTAAATGTTTTATAGTGTTTTGAGGATTTTTATTTTTAAGTCTTTTCAAGCACTGAAACAGAATAACTCAGAGTATTATTCTAAAGGAATGATCTTATTCTTCAGAACTCACCTCCTATCCAAGTTGGTATTAGGTTTTGGTATTACTTCGTCTGCCAAATAAATTTTTTATTTTCTGTATGTTCAACATATCTTATAACACTATTCATCATGGCTTTTTGCTGTGGCTTCATTCCAGCAAGAAAAGGAGTGTTTTAATATCTTTAATCATGTAATACTATTACACAGTTGTTCAGTACCACATGGACAAAATAAAACTATTGTGCTCTCTTTGGAAATGCCATAAAACTGACTTGCTGTGTAATATTTTACATATCATTTCATTTCTCAAATTTTAGGACCATTAGTTCAGAACATTTTGATCTTAAAGTGTTTTCAAATCTTAAAATTAATAGAGTGACTCAACAAGAGCCAATTCAGTGATCAAAACTACTTCAAGTTAGTAAGTAGCAGTTAAAATGCTTATCATTACAATTAATTTGTATTACAGCCACACTGCTGGATATCACTAATTGATTTATATACCCTCCTTTCTATACCCATTTACAAGGGCAATTATGAACTCCATCACATATGTTTAAATGGGATACATTAGAACATTACCTAGAAACTAGACTGCTGAGCTTAAAATCCTTTAGAACAGGTAAATTCTTCATTAATGGGTAGGTTATCAACTCACTACAAATGGCCTACAACCTTTTAAGGCAGCACACGGTGCTAATATTTTACTTTTCATGGGCAGTTGGAGGTTGGCTCCAATGATGAGCTCCACTGCTATCTTTAATTGTTTTTAAAATTGCATATTATAGGCAGCAATAAACACAAATTAGTATTATACCATCCACGGCTTTCTGCAAGGCATGGTTTCTATAAACAAGTTAAAACGCATACATCTGTAAATAATAAGTGTAAGTATGCTGAATTTAATGAATAAGGGCACTAAAAGAAATTGAACAGTAGGGGTTCAGCAATTAGAGTAACTGCCCATTTTATTAAAAATGTATTGTTTCCAGCTTTCACTTTAGAAGGCTTTTATTGCTTTGCTAATTCTAAGTTTTGATTTCCTTTGAAAAGGATGTCTAATTCCTTATTTTTCTTTGACAGCCCCATCACACAGCACTCGCCTTTTTTACAAGGCAGTGGACAACTGTGAACCTTTATATCTCCTTGCTTGGGATCTCACTCTCGGGCCCTCTCAGGCTGCAGACCTTTGTCTGGCATTGTGCCACCCAGAGGTATGATTCCTTATCAAGTAAGGTTTCATGGCACAATGAAGCTGAGATGAAAGCTGCTGAACCAGCACCCCCCAGGCAGCCACCCTTCGGCCCTTTCCCAGAGGTTGCCAACACTCTGGCAGAGTGGGGAGGGGAGGAGCATGCGTCCAGCTCCCCAGCCGTGCCCCTGCAACCCAGGGCCATTTGCTGAAGCTGGCAAGGCTCAGGCCACGAAATGGAGCCATGAGTTTCCTGCTGCTGTTCAGCATCAGCCTGCTGCAAGAGGACAGGGCAGTGTGCAGACTGGTAGGAGCAAAGGTAGCTCCTCAAGCCAGGCAGATATCCCAGTACACGTCTCCCACACCCCAGCCTCACTGCAGGGAGCCCCTGTGCTATCCTTGCTTGCACGTGGATGTTTTACATCCATGTAGCTCACTTTCCAAGTGTTGAGATTATTCCTTACACTAGCCTAATTGCACCCACGTTGCTGCTCTGTGGGGTTATAATTAAAACAATCCATTATTTCCATTTAGGCACGACACAATAACAGGAAAAATATGGCTTTCATCACTTGAGCTTATCTGCAAATAGGACAGTCAGACCAAAACTTGACCTTTCTAACACCCTACAGCACACGTACATTTGCAACATCTGAGACCAAAACAGGGACATACTCTGTCCTCCTTCATCCCCTCAGCCTGCCAGACTAGGACAGTGCAGAACTAAGAGCAGCTCACCCCTACATTTCTGATACTAATGTAAGCAATCCCAGCTTATGAATATTTAAGAACTTTGTCACTATCTTTTGAGAGAGCAAATGAAATATAGAGTTAACCAAGCTGTAATGCTCACCTGAGTGGAATTTCAGTATTTTTGAATTGAATTAGTACCTGCCAGACTAAAAATGGCAACACAGTGGGGAAGGTAACATGAAAGCTAAGACACTAACAAATTTCCTTTCCTTGTAATTCACAGCACCTTGACATTGAGTTCATAAAATATTTTAATCTGGTTTTTTGGGGTTTTTGGGGTTTTTTTACTTATAACTTTCCATCAGTGCAGTTAATATGGCAAACATCCCTCTGCCCCTCTCACAGCAGGTTGAGCAAAAGCTGAAATCTGGGAAGGAGTGTGGTATCCCAGAGCCAACTGGTAGCAGTTCTCTTGACTGTGGCTCAGAGCACACTTCCTCATTCTGCCTAGAAGATCTAAGATCGATAAAATAAGACATCCACAAGAGCCTGGAGACAAGATCCATGACTGCATGGCCCATTTCTCAATAGTCTGTTTTCCTATTCTCTACCTGCAGTAGATTTTCCTATTAAACCATTGGAATGAGGAATGTTCATAATTTTACCTGTATGTTTTCTGTCATTACTATTCTCACGCAGAAATGAAAAAATATGCACACACTGTACTTCAGGAAAACACATATGTGCTAACAGTATTTCCCAGTCACCTGGTCTTTCTTATTCAATACCTAACTTCAGCAGTGATTCTTTTTATTCCCAGATAAGCTACTCAAAACTGACTGCAATATCCCTGCCTTGCAAACAGGAAAAACGTCAGCCATACTTTATATAGAATATGACAGAAGGAAAGTACTCTGTTCCCAAAGAACTGAAAAAGCAAAATTGAGTCCTAGTAGCTGATGTCCCAAGAAACTCAAGGCAAAACATATTCTGAAAAAGTGAAGTTACTCTTCCCCTATGAGGTTAAAATCCAGAAGATCTCTGGTTACTGTGCTATAATAATTTTAAAATGTCTCTATTATGAACACTCCCTACTACAGTACGCATATGTTTCATAAAAGATACCCTTTTTTTATGGGGAAAAAGCCCCTTTTCCTGCCATGTTTGAGAGATTTGGGCCATTATTTTCCTGATAAATTAGGCTAATATTTACAAATGCTTTTCCAATTGTCACAGTTCATTCAATGCAATCTTCCCAAACTTTCTGAAGGGCTGCTTTAGTGCCTCTCCCAATACCCAAAGGATTCTGAAGACACAGCAAAGTATTATTGCCAACACACCAAGGCTATTAAAAATGGAGATAGCTGTGAAACTGTCTGTAAGACTACCCATTTCACTTGAAGCTCCAGAAAACTTCCAAACTATGGCACTACTATTTCAGTGAGTTACTGTGACAAGGCAGAGCAGCCATTTTAAGGAATTAGTGAAATCAGCGGTGGAGGGTTGCTGGTTAGAAATCACTGCTTTTAATTTCGTAGTATTTGCACAAGTCTGACAACTGCACAGCTGCACAGAGTTGCCTCAAACTGTAATATAAACTAGGCAAGCTTTCCACAGAGTAAGTTCAATATGCTTTCCATTACTTCCCATTCTAAGGTCTGATCCTGTTGTGCTTTTCATTACACAGACTTGTCAGAAATTTTGGAAAATCTTCTCAGTTCTTTTCCCACACTTTACTCACCAGACACAAGTTTGACATCCAAAGATGACAACCTATAAACCCAGTAATTTTTAACAAAGTGTAGCCTGTAAGCTCAAGGGATGCTGTCTGAGAAAACTCACTTCTCACAACCTTACCCTGGGACCAGACAATCCCAGTGGGACAGGGGCACATTTTGGAAAGCTCTCATACCACCCAGGAACAGGGAGACCCTGCTGTTTCATGGCACCCCCGGCATTTGCAAACCAGTTTGCCTGATCACTGGCTTCTATTGTTTCCTGAGATAAGCAGGGCCCCAGTGAACAATTAGAGCTTTCAATAAATAATCTGTAAGCACATTCATTTGATTTACTGTTATTTGATATAGCAGTTAGTTTCAATGGGGCAGTTACTATTGATCACTTAAAGTACTACAGACAAACATGAAACACTTCCAGAACTCCATGGATTATTACTCTTTATCTGCCACTCATCTGGGTTACTTGTAATGGTTGTGAAATTTAAAATCAATAACAACAATTAGTGTTTGTTATACTCTGAGGAATGAATCATGTGAAATATGTTTTGTTACTAAAATGAAATGCTGAAGAGCTTGCAAGCAGGAAAAACTCTTGTAAATAGCAAGACTCTAAAATAATTTCTCTTGGTATTAGTGTCCAATAAAGGGGGTAAAGGAAATTAAAAGCAGGTATTTTAAATGCAGACAGAAGTACACACACCATTATAAAAATGCATTGGTGGGATTTTCAAAGGAATAAAACTTTCAATGAAACTCAATGAAAACCCATGTTTTCCTTACAAGTCCTACAATTTCCTGCTCCTCAAACTCTATAGGAGTTTTGGGTTGTTAATCATGGCAGGACTTGTTCCTATAGATAATTGATAGACAATTGCCTATCAATCATTATAGATAACTGAAGACAAAGGAAAAGCTCTGACTCCTTTTCCAACTAGCTTTTACTGGAGATTATCACAAAAAAAAAAATCTAGGAAATTAATGGAAATCGATTTTCAGGTATATATGTAGAAAAACACCTTCTCTCTTCAGAATTTTTATAAATTTATAGAAATAAATTGTGAGTCTAATTATATGGATGGAAATAAGAGTATTTTGAGATTTCT
Source organism: Ammospiza caudacuta (assembly GCF_027887145.1). Lineage (NCBI taxonomy): Eukaryota > Metazoa > Chordata > Aves > Passeriformes > Passerellidae > Ammospiza > Ammospiza caudacuta. The sequence continues at coordinate 39,637,824 of NC_080593.1, read as the reverse complement.
GCTAAAGTAGTAATGCTACATAATTAAAATGCAAAACAATAAGAGAAATATTTTATCATTAAAATGTAACTAGAGGTCTGTGTGAAATCATCCATTCAGAAGACTTGTTTTTCATCAATTATTTGTTATTTATCTGATGTAAATATAAGAAGGTCTAATTAAAATGTATGACTCCTTATACAGCTTCTTGTCATTAAGACCAATGAAAGCAAACTGAAGACCATAATGAAATAATTATGTTTGCCTTTAAGAATCCTCTTCAACAACACATGGTAGTACCACACTAAATTAAAACATCAGGAACTAAATTTCTCTTGCATCTATTTCCATTTTCACTAATTATACCCCCAAGCTTTCCAATAGACCAGGCCCTGAAATTCTTTTGAAGCTGAAACAGCCGAAGGAACAGCAACCTTTTCATAGTTATGGACTTTGAAGAAGAAACAAAGGTAACGCAGCCCTGGAAGGATTAATATTTCAAATAGAGTTATCATGTGAAAATATGTGTTTATTTGAAAAATGGGGAAAAGATTGTTGATAAAAAGCCAAATATGTGTTCCAAGGAAACCAATACTCTGATTTAATCTCATTTGATTGCGTCATTCCTTCCTAACCTCTTTTTCTCAGAGTGTTTTCTTCTTCTGTGCAGAAATTCAAGTTAGCAAAAGCATACCAAACACAGTACTGCTGGGCAGTGCCAGTGTACCACGCTGTAACTGAGCTCTGCTTTCACATTTTGGTGAAGGTGAAAAATTGCAGTGTTCCTAATGGACTCCATTTCAGAGAGAAGGGAACAGCTATTTGCCCAAACTGCCTCCAGACATGCAGTGCATCCTAACACACAGCTCCTGCTTTAACCACAGAAGTCTTGCAGGACCTCACCAAAACACAGAGAAAGGAAAGGATTCGGATAAGGAAGAGGAAAAAAAAAAAACCACAGGAGGATATGACTCAGCTCTGACTTCTTGCAGGCAGCTGAAGGCTTCTTTTCAAAACTTCAGGGAGATAATGTATCCTTCTTGGTGTGGTGTCGGAGAACTGAATGTGGCAATAGGCACACAGCATAGAAAGATGAGCAGTTCACATGCCGAACCTGCATAGCATGTGACTGTATGTGCAACTAGAAAAACACAGCTGGAATGCGCTCTCCAAACGGAGAGAGGAAGGCAGAGGTTCACTAGGGAACGAAGACTTGGGAAAAGCAGCTTGCCCTGATCAAAGACACTGAAACACATAGGTGATTTGCCATTTGTTCTGCATTTTACACCTTAGTGTTCAAAGTGTGGAGTGAAATCAGAAAGATCTTTAGAAAGTCCAAGACTTTCAGCTAGCCTCTAAGGAGGATTTGACATACACCCTCACCCAGCAACTAATGAAATTTCTTCCTCAGCTGAATGAAAAGAACTATGCTAACAACACAGCAATGCTAAGGATTACTCTGCAAGATGAGGGGAAAAAGAAAAAACCTCCTCAGACCAAAAGTTGAAAGACAGTAGTATGAACAATGGCTTAAAACCAAAGAAAGAACCCCCAAGCTCAGGACCTGATCTTAACAATAAGAAAATTCACCCATGCGTGGCATTTTAGCCAGTGAAGGAGGGAGAAGTTAGGACCTTTGATTAGAGCAACCCCGAGAGGAGTGCAAAATCCCGAGAGAGAGGCAAGCTTTGGGGGGCACAGGCGTTTTCCTGTGCCTAAACCAAGGTCCTGGGGGAAGCATCTGCCTGCAGATCCACTGCCCTTGCCCAAGGGGAGGTCCGGGTGTCAGGTATCGCCAGATGGCACTGTGACACAGTTTTCCAACTCCCTTTTCTTCATGAGAGCGTGAACGTTCAGTCTTGGAAAGACAGGCAACGCTGGTCTTCTCGTGAGTTTTTGAGTAGAAGATGAGGAATTAAAGTGGCAGAGGAGCCTGTTTCCTGCCCCGGGCTCTGCCCACGGCCAGTCCCTGAGCAAATGTGCTGGAGGCTCTGAGTCCCCCAAAAGCCAGGGCACAGCTGTTCTGTGCCTGAACACCTCTGTCCCCAATTGGTATTTGTGAACAACTGAAATACTTGAATCAACTCAGATGATGTTACATTCATTTATCATGCAAGAACCCAGAAATCCTCTTGGTATCAGTCACCAGCTGGCAGAGGAGTGATGCTGGTACAGGACTGGAAGATGAAGGAGCTCTCGTAGGAGATGAGAGGCACACCTCTGTATGATGTGCTGCTGTGTCATCAGCCAGCCCGGCAGAGAGGACCAGCAGAGAGGTTTAATGGCCACTTCAGGAATTACCTCAAGCAGCATTCAGATTAAAAAATAAATAAAAGAAGATAATTCAATAGATTATTTGTGTTCTTTAACTGTATTGGTGGTGGGAATTTTTTTTGGTTGGTTTTCTTTTGGTTTGCTTTGTTGGGGTTTTTTTTGGGGAGGGGGGGGGGTTGTGTTTTGATTTTGAGAAGCGGTAATTGAACCATTTCTTCCATTCTTTCTATCTTACAGGCACAAATGGCTTTCTATAATCAAAGGACCCACTGAAGGAAATCTGTGTTAAATCAAGCTGTGCTTTTTGTCTCCAGTTGGTGCAACACTGGTCAACCTGCTTGATTGTTCCACACCTCTGCAATGCATCTTTAAAAGAAGACTGATCCTTTTTTCTTTATAAGAAAAGATGCTGGATGTTCATTGTGCTGAACATCCAGCACAGTGATATGAACTTTTACTGCTATTTCCTAAAAGTACCAGTACACAAATACACCAAAGGCTCACTCATACAACCATTCTGCCTCTAAAACTCTTACTAAAATTGAGGGTGGAGGGTTGAGTGCATTTAAGTGCTTCACTAGATAAGCCTGTAAAAGACAAAGACATCCTTAATTTGTCATTTTATTGTTCAAAGATCCTTGCTAAAAATACAATGTGAGCCTAGAGAAAAATATTATGGTTCAATGAAAAGAGATCCTCCAAACCATTAAAAGAAACTAAGCTGTGCTAAAAAAATCTCTTTGTTGAAAGACATTTCTCTGCTTTTTTTCTTAGGGGATGCACTTAGAGGGTAGAATGTAAGTCACTGAAAGTGCATAAAACGGAAATCCTTCCAAACTATGGATGGACTCTAAAATCATGTCCTTGGCAGTGAAGATCCAGAGCACTCTGAGAATTTGTAAATACTCATTCAAGCTTTAACCTATTAAACCTATACAAGTGTAGCCCGTATGTGTATGTTTAACTTACACAGTTTTATAATATTCAGTTTATATATGGTATAAGCAGGGGAAAGAAAAATCACCTTGTCCAAGGGGAACAGAAGGTATATTATATACTTTGTGTCTAGGATTCTTTAACACAGACTTGCTGGATTATATTTCCATCTCTCTTAACAAAAGCATTTGAAGAAGATTCAAGGCTCAAACAGAACACTAAAAGAAAGTGGGGTCAGTTATATAAGGGCTAGCACTAGTTTGTTAAAAGTCTTTTTTCCTACCCACTCCCAAATAAAGGGACAAAGAAGTGAACATTGTGGGAATGTGTTTCTAAACCACATGATATCCTTATCAGATTGTCATGTACAAGGGAGGTTCTCACACAGGGACCCCATGCTGGTGAGCTGACCTGTCACATGATGCAAGTTCTACACTCCTATTCAGATTACTAAAATGAGCTGAAGAAAGCTAGATTTCCCCTCCTCCCTCTCCCCCAAATAAGCAAAATGCACAGTGACCAAAGTCATATTAATTCGCTGCCACTGGGAAAGCAATCCTGAGCAGCTGCAAATAAGTGAGTATATGAAGAAGATAATCTAGCTATTAAAATCTATACCACAATTAATATCTGCTGAGCAGACTTTATTGCAGAGAAGCAAATAGAGAATCAGAGAAACGTGTGTGTCAGACAAAATAGAAGGAAAAAAACTCAGTTAATTTGTAAATTTATGGAAAGAGAGTAATATATTTTTATAAGCAAGTCCTACTTTGTCATATAAGTGTCTCTATTTTCACTGTCGATGTTGGGAACACTGTCACTGAATTACTTTTTCATGTTTGGGGGAAGTGGAACAGTCCTGTAAACACTTTTAATATTAAATGAAGGTTTTAAATAGTATTTGATCATTCAAATATATGGCCTGCTTTAAAAAGTGCTGAGGGAGCTCCTAGATGCTCAGCATATTTGGAAATGAAGCCATGAAATGTGAATTTAGGATGCTAACTTTAGGCTACTGTTTCTGACATTCTCAACTTTTGAAACACATTTGCTCATGCAACGACAAATTAATTAAATCCCAGACCTTAGACTGTTTTTAAGAAGACAGTTTAAAATCCACGGTTTTGGATGCAAGTTGTTTACAGATTACAATTAGGAGGAATAGCTAAGATTACTGTGACCAAAAAACTGCACAGAATCATTTCCACATTACATCAGTTGGTTTCTTTTATAACTGGAATATGGTTCTCATAAAAGGGTGGCAGCAGTAAGACATTACTCCTTGTTTGCCTGCTAGAAAATCCAGTTTTGTTACCCTCCTGTCTATATTTTTCCTGAAGCACAGAGAAAATTATTATTCTGTTACTTTAGAATAGTTTTGAGCATTTTGAGTCTTGTATTTTGGTGGTTCCGTTTGGTTTGAAAGGGCTTGGATTTCAGCAAGAAGTGGCATGGGTCACAGTGCATGGGGACAGACTTCATGCACATGAGCAAAGGTCAAAATCAATCATAGCTTTGTATTTCCAGGCCTATTACTTTTGGCAGTTTAGCCTGCCAGAAGGGGCTAAAATATTTGCCTCCCAAAAGGAGTAAACATCAATAGGGGGCAGGAATATAATCAGCTTCTCAACCACCGGGCAATGAGAAATGAGGGTAAGGGATCCCCTCCTCGCTACAGCCACTAAGCCATCTAAATGTTAGATGCAACATTTTCAGCAAAAAGTTGAAAGATTTCACAGCACAGTGACTTGAAAAGGACAATAGGCCTATTTAGGCAATTATATTATGCAGGCTTTGTTATTAGGCAGCCCTGCTCAGCCCCAGAAAGTCTGGATAATCAAAAGTGTCCAAGTACAGGAAGGGGAAAAGTACAACCCCACCCTCCCGCACAGCCGCTGCCAGGACCTCTGGATTTGAAGGGTAAAGTCTATTTACCGAAGTTCCTTGGCCATTTTATACATCAACTGATATCCTTCCTCATGGGGCTGCGTGCTACAGCCCAGCAAAGCTCTGGAAAGCCCTCTGAAACCACAATTAATTTGGCCCCAGCCGCCCGCCCCTGTAAATTCGGTGCTCAGAAGCTGCTGCCAGCCCCCCAGGCAGGAGAGGGATACTCCCCCCGGCTCGCACGCATACCAGGGCCGGTCCCCACGGCCAAACAGATCTGGAAACTCATCACAGCTGTGCTCTGCTTTTGAGGTCTCAATAGGACGGGGCACAGCGTGGCCGACCGCGGCAGACAGCAGTCCTTGCGAGCACAATGTCCCTTTCACAGCCCCGCTCCCAAATCTAAATGCTGGCTGTGTAACACAGCCGCACTTCATCGGCCGCGTAAAGGGCGGTATATAAATTAGACCTGAGCAAAACCAGTCGCTCGGCGTGTTTCGGGGAGGTGGGACCGTAATCCGCCGAGCTGGGCGCCTCGCTGCCCCGAGCGAAGCCCCTCGGCTTGGCCGGGCTGCGGGGCTGGCGTGACGCACACATGGTTAACAAAAACCGCTCAGCAGTAAGTAGGGATTTAACTGGATGTGAGGATGACCAACTTCGCTGTCTGAAACACTATCTCCCTCTTTCAACTCCTTAACTTCACCGTAACCCTCTTGAAGGCATCGCCTCAGAAGCCTGGCTTTGTTCTGACAAGTTGCACCTTTGCTGCACAGACTCATTAAGCAAGCAGGGAGTCACCCAAAGATACATTGCTTTTCCTCCGAGCTTATCCCACACCCTGACTTCACCAGCGAAAGCCTCTCATCATTTTTGTCTGCAGGAGTTTTTGACAGTGGTGCGTGTCCATTAGGGTTTTCCTGTGCCAGCAGCCGAATCAAGCTAACTGCATCACAGTCTACATAGAGAATAGTTTTCCCCTTTCAGTTCTTTTGGAAGAAAAATACCCCACACATTTTTTTTTAAATGAAGTGGATCAGAAACAAACATTTTTTTCATCACATATTTCAGAGCATTAAGCGAGACGTATAAAAATTTAAACAAAGGCTCTATCCCTAAGCAAATCAGTCCTAGCCATTTAGCTGTAAAGTTTATAGATGAACTTCAAAGAAAATAACCTGGTTCAAACAGATCTTGCCTTCTGGGCACTAGCAAACACACCTGCAGCAATTTGATACTTGGGAATTGGGAATGCAGATTACAAGTCCTTCACTTCAAAATGTTTGTTTTTTAATTCAGAAAGATGAAAGAAAATAAAGTAGTGAGCTTTTTTTTTTTTTTTTTTTTTTTTGGTGGAACACAGATGTTTCCAGTGCTTGCAGAGAGTGGGAACCTAACCCAAACACTGCAATAATCCAGAATTTTGAAGGAAAACGCATGCTTTCGGGAGTCCCATCTTCATAAACTTTCTGAAAGTTAATACCTGCTAGCTCCTCTCAAGGCAAACACTTCCTACCAAACTGTAATAAGAACTGCATACTATGTGAGCCTCAACATCCCAATGTGCTCTGCTGCCATGTCCACAACTTTTGACTTCATCAAATTTTTTGTGCTTCTAACCCTAAGGAATTGCAGCAGGCAGTAGTCATCTACTTGATATAATTAGCTGAAACACTACATAATGCCAAACAAACTTACTCTTGTTTTGGGCCTGTTCATTTGGTTTTTGCCTGTTTAATTAATGAAGACTAATGAAGACTTTTTTAATAGGCTTTTCCAAGGTCAGATCTCCATTCTTTGCAGCTCCTCTCTCAGGACCTGTCCTGTTCCCACCTCCTCAGTATTTAGTTAGCTCGTGTTTCACCAAAAGTTATTGGTTTTCTCTCAGTATTTGCTGCCACTGCACTATGAGGGAGCAGAATATTCTAACTTATTTAAAAAACTATAAATTACTCATTCTTACAATCTTAACTCTTTTGTCCTCTTAAGAACTATCCTTGTCTAATTCAATTACACCAACCTGATTTTTATCTTATGACAAAATGTGTGAGAACAAATTACGATTAAAATTGCAGTTGGTTCTAGTCTCATTTCTGAGTCCACAATTCTGTTTGCAAACAAATAATCTCATTGTAAATCTACAACAATATAACCAGAATCACATAAAGCATAAACTCATATGAGTGCAAATTTAGGGGGGCTTTTTGTAATCTTGTAATACACCGTGCAATACGCAGTGGCTAACAGTTGTGCTGCAAACCCAGGGCAGGTTTTTCCTCCCACAGGGGAGAGGGAAAAAAATACCACACAAGTTAAGGTCATGTTAGGGTTGTGTCTTATCCTCTATTTTTACTTTGCAGACCCTCATGGACTAGAAAATTCATGATGCTGCAGGAGTGCACTAGCTTAGTGAATTGTAACAGGATTAACGCACGGAAGATGTGCTGAAGTTGGAGACCTACAGCATTCTGCCCTAAACCCTGCAATGGCCAATTTCACCAGCATTTCAGTTGAAACCCTGATGCTGTCTGGGATTGTTACTGGCCTACTCTGAGCTTGCACTATCCATGTACTATTCCCTCAACAACCATTTACCTTTTACTCTACAACCACGTCTCTATCAAAGCAATATTTCTAAGGCCTAAGGCAATGGCTGCAGGTGTACTGGCTTGGATTTCTTTTTGCAGAGTCAAAAATTAAACAACAAATTAGACCAAAAAAAGACTATCACACTTCTTACAATTACAAAATTTGATTATTATTACATTACATCAAATCAGAGAGGTCTTCGTAAAAATGGAGAATCAGGAAATGCTAGAGTTAGAATTGAACATTGCTATCTTTACATTTATAAGCAGTGGAGCAACCTTTAAACTATTAAAAGCTTTCTGGACCACAAAATTTCTAGTTCTGTCATATTTTCATGAGATGTAAGATAAAAATCTTAACCTTTGAGAGAATTCTAGTATTTCATAATCCGCTTATATATTTACTCATGCATAAACCGCGTACACTTTCTTCAAAACTGAAAACAAAATTTGCTCTAAGGTTTCAAACAGAAATCTTAATTTGAATTCTAACTAAATTGTTTTTCCATATTTCCATACCATTAACTTTCACAGTTCAATTTATAGCCACTGTACTATGATTCAAGTTTCGAGGCGATTCTAAATTTCCATGAAGTGAAGATTAATCCTACTGGTTACGAAGTTACAAGAGTGGATTCCTGAACGCATTTTCCTGTATTTTTATTTACTCTTGTTAATATGAGTTTCTTTGATTAGCTAAACTGTCCTGTTATCAACACTTGTCTCTTATCACAGGCCCTAGGCAAATGACATATTTACCACTCATTCCATTCTGATAAGGGTAATCCTGTGTTTAACTTGCCCAAGAACAAACACCATATATTTTGTTTTTAAGAATCCTGCTTCTAGGTATTAACAACGTACAAGAGAAAGAGCAGGACATTTTAAAGCCAGGAGTTATTTAAAGAATATTTTGCAAGTGTAAGCTTTTAACAACAGTATATATGCCTCCTACTCCAGGAAAGTTTATTTAATTCCAAGTTTCCACAATATCACCACTGAAGTTATACTAAAGTTTAAACCATGAAAGGAGGAAAAAGCATTTTTAGTAAAACATCTGGTTTGGATTTTTGTTGTTGCTAACTGAAGCTCTCCCATAGCTAGTAACACTATTTTGAAGTAAAAGCTTTGTTTCGTATTTTGTTTGAAGCATTTTGAAAACAGTGCGAAAAAAATAAATATCCCATGCTGAACTTCGCAGTCTCCTTCTAATTGTAAAGATATCAAAACATTTGCAGTGTTGTAGGCCGCTAGTCACTGATTTTTTACAATTCTGTTTTCATTACTCAACCCACACAAATGTCATATGGTGTCTGAAAACTTTTGAGCCGAGTGAAACACACTATTTCACCAAACGCCCTTAAATTTATTTTTCAATTACCTACTCCACCCCTTTGAAATGTTGAAGAAAGAACTCCTCTAATTCCTAGTTAACTTTTTAACATACTGCAACACAGAAATTTCCAAGAGCATTATACAGTTAATGGTGTACTGAAGTGTTCGAGAGCGTGCTAAAAACATTTTGATAGATAGCCAAGTCATTTATCTAAATCACTGTCAGAGCAGTGAAGCATCCTGCAAGCTTTTAAGCATAGTATAAGGTGATGTTTTCTGGCACTTTTTGTCATTTCTCAAACTTGAAACTGAGGAGTTAAAATACTGCTATTGTTTATCGTCTGTATATTTCAGCAACAAATCAAGACCCTATAACATAGTAACACATTTTCAGGGGTGTCCTACCACTAACTCTCACTCCTCTGTTAACAGTGCATCGCTGTCTGAATCTCAAGGTATAGAAATAATTGATGGTTAAACTCAAAGGGTGCTCACAGTAAGTAGTTTTCTAGCAAAACAGCAACTTCTTAGAGCAACAAAGTGAAGAAGAAAGGTGGCAGCAAGGTCAGTACAAAGAAATATTGCCTTTTCTTCGGGAACTTATAACTACTGTCTGATTTTTGGAATGGCAACCCAACCTACCCACTGCAATTCCACATCTTTGCAAGAACTGTAGAGATCAACATTTTAATTGCTTGGCTGCTCTGCTAAAATGCACTTCAAGACAACATGCATCCTGATTAGCAAATGTGCTACAAAATTAGATTAAGGAGGGGGGGGGGGGGAAAGCTACCACAGAGATGTTATGTAAATTCGTCTTTCACTGGTTGGAGTTTTGCAAGTATTTGCTGTATTACATTACGATTTTATGTGTTCCTGTTTGGCTCCACAACTGTTGTTAGGATCAATATGCCACATGAGAAGGGATAAACAGAAAGAAGTCCGGTGCTTCTTTCCTCTTTCCTTTCTTGCCAAAAGGAGAAAAAAATAGCTTGCAAACCACATTTTGCACAAAAACTCACCCCACCCCTCATTACCTCTGCACTTAATTACCGGTCTTTCTTTTTTAAATACATGCAATTCAATAAATTAAATAAATAACAACAACAACAATTATAATAATAGTAATTGCTTTAAAGTGGAAAAAGAACAGTTGGGACCTACATTGAGCACTGTGCCGGTGTTGCCACTCTGTTTGTGCCAATCCACTGAAGCATGCTTTGAGAGCCTTCTCCTGGAGCATGCAGGAAGACGGACTCGCAGTGTAGAAATCCAGCATCTGAGCAGGGCTCACTGCTAGAACGTCCATACAGTCAAACATGATTCCCCCTGCACAGAATGCCTGCAAAAGTGCTTTCCTCTAGGTGTGGAGGAAAATGGCACATAAAAGTACACCCAACTCCATCAAACTCTGCCCCTTTTTTGGCACGTAGGCTGTTGGTCTTTTTCCCAGACCAGAATCATGAATTATGACAGACAACACAGCTAAAAGCCTGTAATTGATCCAAATGATCATTTACCATTTTCCAGGCTGCCCAGCCAATCCAGCAAGATGGGGGGATGCGAGCCGCATTCCAAGTTTTAGCTACCATCAATTTCCCCCCAAAATTTCTTGAGAGTCAGTCCAGCTCCCGAGGCGCTCGCCGGGTGTGTGCCGCGTCCCACGCCGTGCCAATCGCCCACCTCCCCGGGATAAAACAGCTCCGGTGGAGGCGCGGGATCCCCCTCGGCCGTGAATAGATGCTTCTGCCTCTGAACAGCTCACTTCCTACTACTTGTGTCACAGGGAATGAAAGATTGAATTGCCTAATATATGCGAGTGAACTTTCCGTGAACCCTTCCCAGGCTGCTAACCTTCAAATGACCCAAGCGGTCTGACATCACCAGCTCCCAGGATTCTCACACGCCTTCACAACTCCCAGCAGCCCTGCAAAAAAGCCAGGCAGGCGGGCGGGCGGGCAGGCAAAGGCGAGCCCCAGCCCTGCCGGAGTCGCCCCGCGGCCGCCGAGCGGGCGGGTGCGGACGGGGAGCGCAACTCGCGAAAAGATCCAAAATAATAAAGTAATTTAAAAATAAAAAAAAAAAAAAAAAAAAAAAAAAAAAAAAACAAAAAAAAACCAAACGCAACAACGAGGAGGAGGAGGAGGAGGGGAAGGGGGTGGGAAGTAAAAAAGCGGCGTTTTCAGCGGTTGCAGGGGATGGAGAATTTGAAAATTCCAGCTCAATTTGCTGAAAGTTCTGTGCCCCCCTCCCTCCCTCACACACACACACACATTCCTTTCCTCCCCGGAGAGGCCACGAGCGAGGCGCAGGCGCTGCCGCTGTTCCAGAGCCAGGGACACGGGCTTCGCCCCAGCTGCTGGGCTGGCGGGCTGGGCTTGGGAGCAGCCTCATCCCGGCGCTGCCCCGGCACACGCCAGCGGGGACCCCGCTCACTGCCACCCGCGGGGACCCCGCTCGATACCACTCGCAGGGACTGCGGCCGGTGCCAGCACCACTCCCAGCGGGGAATCGCAGGGGCCCGTCCCTCCTGGGCGAGGGGGGGCGATCAGGCCCCATCTCTCCGCACCATCCATCCCTCACCCCGGCTCCTCAGTCACCCAGAGCTCCCTGGTTTCCCCGATGGGTCAGATTTGGCACTGCCCTGGAGGGTCTGTCCCCAGGACTGCGCCCGGGACAGGAAGCAGCCACGCACCCCCTCTTCTCCCTCCTCAGCCCCGCCGCCGCCGGGTCCTGCCTGTCTCTGATTAGCAGAGAGGGGCTGGGGCCGCTCGTGTAGCCCCGGAGGGGCTGTGTCGGCTTTCAGAGGGCTAATGAGCCCCAGCTCCCCGGGAGGGGAGAAAGGCCACGGGCTAATCCATGGGAGACAGGACCCAGCCCGTGGTGCTGAGCGGGGAGACCTCCCTGGGGCAGACGGCCCCGGCCAAGCCCTCACAGCCGCTCTGAAGGCGAGGGGCTGCTCCCACCCACTAAGGTCCGTGCTACACCACGCTGCCGACAGCCCTCCTTCATGGCCTGTCTAGGTGTCGATGGCTTCCCGAGGCTGGGGCTACGATGCCACAGCCAGCCCTGTTCGGGCCCACCACTTGCGTGAAGCCAGCAGAGAGCTCGGTGCTTTTTAGGTAGGTAACTACTACCTTCTCCAAAATTCTGCTCACCAAGAAAGACTCCATGAAGGCTTCCACCAGTTCTTATTCCTATGGACAATTTAAAAATTAAAAACAACAGCCTGGAAACACTCCCTCCGCCCCAGTGGGAAGGACATGAGCTCAATAGCCACATGCATGCTTTAATTTTACATGAATAAGCCAAGCTACCTCAGCCCCAGCAGTGAGCATCATCCAGGAGCAAGGCGCACAGGAGCCTTGCTTCTCTGCTCCAAAGCAAGCTCAGGTGCAGAAATTAGAAAACTGAACACTTGGTTATTGCTCGTTTCTTGCAAAGCCCTAGATAGGAGTCGGGCAGAGAGGGGCATACTGAGCAGGCATGGCACACCACTGGCGACCGTAAAGAAACGCTGGAGAGAGACTCACCCTGGGACCTGCGCAGCCACTTTAATGGATGTGGTGTCCCCTCTCCACAAAAAGTCCTTTGATGAACCGAAAGCTCTCTGACAATGCCTGCAGATTGTATTAACAAAACTTTTCACACAGATTCAAGAATTTACAAAAAAACCCCAAACCACAGAACAAATCCCCCACACAACACACACACTTGTTCCCTGAAACTGATATACCCACATTGAAAACCAGCGGCCAGCAAAAAGACCTGCTGCAATCTGGAAGAGAATCCTTTTGAAGAGATTAAAACAAAAGCTTTTCTTAGCCTCCTTCCCCCCTCCACGGGAGAGCTGTAGTTGTCCCTGCAGCAGGCAGCCTCTCTTTCCCTCTTCCCTTCAGGCAGAAGAGTTACAAATGCTGGAGTTTAACAGCGTCTTTTTTAAAGGACTTTTTAAGGACTTTCTCAGCCCTTTGGTGTGTCCTCCCCCAGCCTGAACTCCTGCAGTTGAAGAAGCCCCTGACACTTTCTAATCTAAAATTTATGCACAGCATACGCTTACTGAAAAAGCCATACTTCAGGGAAGGCTTGTTCAAACTATTTCAGCACAGCAAAACAGTGTTTGTTGCATTAAAATAGCCAAGTGGAAAAGTGGCTAAACTTTTTTTTTTTTTTTTTTTTTTTTTAAATCTTGGCTGGCTACATTGCTACAGTTTTGTTTGGAATAGCAAAGCTAAATTAACAGACAGTTATTTTCTAACCAGACGACACAGGATGCACGAGAAATTTGGAATACGTAATGTATCACCACAAAAATAACTGGAAAGGATGACACAAAACACAGTATGTTTTTTTCAGTCTCCAATTTAGGGCGAAAACAGCTTTTTGTGTGGACCAGAGTTCTTGGAACAGTTTAGGCTTGTGCCAAGAAAAACATGTTGCATATGTGAGTTAAAAGTAAACAGAATCAGACAAACAGAAATACAGTTATGTTTATCCTATTAGCAGTCTTATAATACCATATTCAAAAATAATACCTGTCAGTTGTACCTCAAAATGTAGAGTGGCAACTTCTGAAAGTAAATGTCGGGAAGTGACACTTAAGTGTGTATGAATTGGAAAAAGACTGCTTTTTCTCTCTGTATCAAAATGAGCCAGGTACCTCATCATGCTGTGTTACAAATAATACTTGCACTAATGCTTATATTTGTTACTAAATGCACACATAATTTAAAAATTCCTCAAATAGCCTAATGGTTTGCTTACAACTATTTTTATGACACAGTAAACAACACATGTCTGATTTCACTTTGAAATAGCACAACACTTGTTTTTCTTCAACAGAGTATCAGGAAAAGCCATTCATAAAATGGGGAGCATTTTCTAATTTAGATCAGAATCATAATTATTGTGCTAACTAATAGTCCTCTAGTTCAAATGCAACCGAAGCTTAAATGTTGCCATATATTTTAAATGCCCATCCAGCACCCATAGAGGTATGAGGAGGCAACAACTCTCCAATATCTTTGACTTTGTCCATGCAAAGAAATTGTGGTTTCACATCAGTGCTTTGATCTGTTTTCTCTCAGACTGTGATAGCAGAAACTTTACAATAAACATATTCTTAGCTATAAATGAAATAAAAAGCACAAGTTCAAGTCAGAAATCTATTTCCTCTGGTGTTACTGTATATTTGTCAGTGTGACATAGCACATTTGAAACCCATAATCATAAACCAAAAATTTACAGCCAAGGTTTAGGGTCTACATCTGTTTCTCTGGTTTTTGTACTGCAATTACCCACTGGACAATTCAGAAAGCAGCACTATGAATCATGTACTGCACACATGGTAGTGCTGGTCACTTTTTTCTTAGCACAAGAGGCTGAGGATGCCATAATGTGCTTCACTGAGAGAGAGAGCATTAACTAGAATTAGGATGAGTGCACCAGGCTCTCTAATAAAAATGACTTTACTAGAAGCAACAGAGCACTTCTGGAACATTACAGGCATATTTATAGCATGGAAAAATTAAGAAGTGCATGCAGAAATTCTCCCCAACTAAGTACCTCGGGGGAAGCAGACTTTTTTTTCCTTTTGCATGCATTTTACTATTAATCAAATGTAGCACTCTCTTGAAACAGTTTTGACAGCAGAGTAAATGGTTACTAGTGAATGATGTGTGTGTTTAAGCAGTGAAAGCAGAGACAAAGTGATGTTTTCTTCTACTCCCTAGGCAAGAGCTGACACTAAGCCTGCTGCCTCAGCTTTGATACTCACAGATTCCTTTGTGTCAGTTGCTGGGAGAATCACTGGCAGTTCACTAACCCTGCCTCACACACAGGGGCTTTGATTTTTACCTCTTCATTGACGATAGATGTTAATATGAAACAGTACTTGCCTGCCTTGGCAGTTTTTTTTTTTTTTCCCTCCCCCCAACTGGTGATACAAATCTGAAAAATCTGAAGACCTGAATTCCCCCTTCACGACATGTAGTTTTGTAGTTTTTAGTGTTGAAGGATGTTTTCTTCATGTCTCGAGCACATGAATGATGTCAAAAAATTATGGGGAAGAAAATCACTAGGTCACAAGAGAATGGCTGAATATTTAAAACTCTATAAGGTCCTAGGAAATGGGTACCAACTGTGAGCAAGAAGAAGAAAGCAAAACAGTAAAATTACTGGCATGAAATGGCACAAATGACATAGAAAAACATGAAATACAGGGAAATTAAGTTAAAAGGGGGTTTCTTCAGTCTGCTGTACACTAGTATGCACAGCTTGCAATGACTGAAACAGGAATTTGCACTAAGAAGAATTATTTCAGGCCTGAAATATAACAGCAACAGGCGAAAGACAATTCAGTGCAGAGCAGTATTTTATTTTAGATGGGAAAAGCAGAGTTAGTCATCTCCAGACCCAGAAGTCAGGCATGCAACCAGTTTGCAAATCACTTACTGATAAGGGCTTTTTGTCTGTTTTAATCAGTGGATAAGTATTTGTAAAGATGCCTTTAAAGCTGATTGCTTAACTTAAAGGCTATAGAAATAATTAATCTCCACAAACTTGAGCATACGACCATGTTTCTTAGAATCCATACAATCCTTTGGCCTGGAGCCAGGGGAGAACTGCCCTACATGATAAAACTGGGAGTTTATCTGGCTCAGCAATCCATTTCTAAGGGTGACTGCTACTAGATCTTTCTAAGGGAAAAACAGGAATCCCCAGTGATTGGCGAAGTATAACTCACCCATAGGTCCTCTAATAGCCTATTCTCTAACAGCAAATCACTTAAGCATTAAGGCGTGAGGTTTAATATCCCTTCCAAATTTGTTTTTTTGTAATAGCCTTGATATTCTACATAGTCCTATATAGCCAATGTCTTTTTGGATTGTGATAAATTCGTAGCTCTGTAACACAGATGTAGATAGTAAGTTATTAGGGTTTGAGATAAAGAACAATAACTTTTAAAAAACAGACAAACAAACAAAAAAACACTGTAAAACTCATCCACGTTGCAAATAAAGGAGAGAGACCAAACTGCACCTTTTTGAGGCCCCAAAAGCTGATGGCTCTAGGCTCCTGAAAGGTTGGGAAAGAGGCAATGACATCACATTCATGAAGAGGGGATGACATGCATTTTTGAAGGACATAAAAAGAAAAGAACATTATAAGATTAAACACTGGCTATATATTGAATCTACACTTGCTGTTTATGAGGATTCTGCGGTGCAAACACCACTGCTAAATGGTTGCCAGAAAAAAAAAAAAGTGAGGAAAAAAAGGTTTGCTTCATTTTGTTTTGTCTTTAAATGACTAGAAACTGCTGTTTCAAGGTTTTGCCATGAAAGAGATTTTTACTGTTAGCCTATAAATCCCTCAAAACATAGAATTATAATGGAAATGCTGAGGTAACTGGAGTGCCATGCGTGGCACTGACACATTGCATTATATAATCCAGGGAGAATCAAAGTTGGGACATCTATAAAATCTAAGCAGAATCAAGATGTATGAAAGAGTAGAAGAGCAAGTAGAAATACTGAATATTAAACTGCAGAGAATACTACTACTAGCAATAAAGTTTCCTATATGCTGAATATGCTTTTGGTTGGCTGAAGGCGAAAGAGCACAGAGCTCCATTAAAACTAAAACAGAGATTCAGAAAGGCTGTTCAAGTAACTACTTTGTTTCTGCCTCTTTTAAGGAGGTTAAAGAAAGAGGTTAAAGGAGGAGGTTAAAGAAAGTTACCTAACAAAAAGATAGTATTTCCTGATGGTTTGATATCCTGAAAGGTGTCTCAGAATGTATAAATAAATAATCTGAGAACATGCAGAATAAATGGGAGTTCCAAACATAGGCATCTTACCACCCCAGCAGAATCAGAATATAAACTGGGACAACTGTACTTCTTCTACAGATTCCCTAATTGCAGCTTAAACTCTTGATGAAAAGTTAGCCCTGATGGCTTTTTTCTAGAAAAAGACCAAAGTTGCCAAACAGTGACTGGAACTCCAGCTCAATACATACAGATATCCTAAGAAAGACTAACCTTACCCTAAGGCCTATTTCATTTAAGTCGGACTTAAGCAGCATTTAAGGCCTGCACTTCTGCACTGGTGACAAGGACAACCCATACAGAGGGATGGCAGAGGCCTGAGATGGCTGAAACACACTTGAGCGAAGCTCTGGTCACATAAAGCCCGGTGCAGGTGGGACTGGATTATGCCATGAATGTAAACTGCAATAGACCCACACTCAGCAGCAGCTTGACATGCTTATTGATGACAATCCAGTTCCCACTTAGCTAGTTCCCAAACCTACATCAAACACTGAAAGAACAACCCAGTATCCTATCTCTGGGTATCTTAGAAAGAAGAATGAAGGGGTGACTGGAAAATGTGTTGGCATTGCTACCTGGCTAGCAGGGGTAATGACAGCAGTGACAATGTGGTGACATTGCCTGAAATCTGCTGGTAATGATGATCATCATGCCAACACCTCCACTCTGCCTGTTACCCTAATGCACTGTACTTTCACACCTTTGTTTCTGTCATGCAGATGTGCTTTCTGTTTGGGAACAGCCTGTGTAAATAAATGCTGTAAATGAGGTAGAATTACCCAGAAACTGAGGTATATATTTAGCAAATCGATGTCTGGTTTTTTTTTGTAGAACCTGGGCCATCAATAATGTGTGAATTAACTGAGGGCACATGTCTTCTGAGGGACACTGTTATCACTGTAACTTTATTGATGTAGCCTGAAAAGTAAACTTTACTCACAGGGTCAGTTTTACAAGCATACAGGTTATCATAGTGCAACTACTGTTGAGCAGGTAAGGGATTCTGTATATTCCTTTTATACTACAGTAACTGGGCTGTGACAAGTAATACTCTTTCAAAAACGAGCAACTGCTTCCTCACCCTATATTGTTATATCAATGTAACATTCAAACACAGATGAGATCTCAGGAAAAGTCAGGCTGGGCTGGACCTTACTTGCATTCAGAACAAGCAATTGCACCATCAATGACATCCAGTCTGAAATGTTCACAAGATTTTTCCTGGTTTTCAAACTCTACTAGAATATACTTATCAAATTGTTCTTTGGTGCATTCCTCAAATTCTATTTGACTTGTGCAATTTAAGCCAACAAAGAAAAATAAGCCTGGTCCCAAGCTGCTTCACTAATCTAGTCCCACATGATTAACTAGATCTGCAAATTCTCACACCCTTGGATTGCAAGACTCCCATATTGGACCACAGAAGGGATTGAATGTCCACACATATTATGTCCATGTTCAGGGAATCACAACTGACACACATGCTTCAATCAAAGACAACTTAGAGAGCTGGTGTGCAATTAGCACACTGCTCCAGGCTTTGCGCAGTATCATGGATTTTTTGCCCTTTTGGGACCTTTAGTCCTAATGTAATGGTGGACATGCAAGCTGGTCTCTAAGCATGTGCTGGTCCCTCAGCATAGCAGGCTTGACAGATCTATAAAACTATCAAACTAGTTTTGCATAAACTAGACCAAAAACTCTTCATTTTGAAATCTTGACCCTTCTGACTGAAAAGTTCTGTGCAGACCTTGTCATCACACTGCAAGAAACCACTTCTTTCAATCCAATCACAGTTTTGAGCAAGCATCCTCAAGAACAGGCTTCTCATTCATGAGACACTGATCTTCCATGTATTGTTATCAGACTATTAGAAAAACAGACTTACTTGACTTCATATGAAGACATAGGAAGATGTGTGTTCTGTCCTTTGCCAAATGGCTTTGAGATGTCACCCTTACTGCATCCATCCATTCTACCTTGGGCATGAAATATGCCAAAAGACAGGGTTGTGGCCAAGCTCTTTCAAGCAATTTTCACGATTGTTGGACGGGTAAAGTAAGCCTGGACCTACAGAAGCTTTAGTTACAAGAAATCCATGTGCACATTCTTAATACTGTGAAATGTGTTGTAGTTCTCCTTAAAAAGTACAGCGAGTTCTTATCCCCAGTCAGATCTTAAACAACAAGCTGGTGCATATCTGCTAATTAAAACCTTAGAAAAGTTAAAGGTCCACCTGCTGGATTCCTAAATTTGTCCAAAAATTGTTAGGTATTTATTTTATTTTATTTTATTTTATTTTATTTTATTTTATTTTATTTTATTTTATTTTATTTTATTTCATTTCATTTCATTTCATTTCATATTTTTTAAACAGACTTACTAAGAGCAGAAGGGCACAGCACTGCTACTAAAGCCTATACTGCTAGCTGAACAATGCAGGAACATTATGTCACTCAGAGGCAGAACTTCACAAGCATGCAAGAGCGGCTAAGAGGTTTGCCAACACAAATTATCAGCCAGAACCTCACTGGAAAAAGTGAGGCACAAAGATCTAAGTGAAGTGTAAAACTTACTGAGACTTGAACGACATGTTGACAGATACCACTCCACTCTCTTGCTTCCTATCAGAACCCAACAGCCAAAGCAGAGATTCCTAAGCAGTGTTTTTACAGGCTAGGCTTAGTCTCTCCCTCATCTTATCAGTAGCCTTCAAAGGGACTGTGGGTGGATGTTCTCCAGAGGGGAAAAAAATAAAAATAAAACAACCAAAAACCCTCAGAAGTGCCACCTCTTCCATACAAATACATTGGTGCAACCACTGAGACTTTGCTTGAGCTGAGAAAACACACCTGGCTCTTCTAAAGGAGAAATTAAAGAATTCATGCTTCAGCCCTCAAGCCTTGAGTGGCCTTAGAGAAGAGGAATAGCTAAGGAGAGAGTCTAATCAGGATGCAGGGAAAATCAATACTTGCTTCTTGAAATGCCTAAGGCAGGAAGGAACAGTTTAAGGTTGAGACATTTTTCTGCTCTTTATGCAAGAAAACGTGCTGAAGACTGCACAGGTGAGAACACAAAGGTAGGAGAAGGCTTTCAAGAAGACTAAAAGCAATCCAAAGCATGTTATACCCTAAAGTTCTTTGGGAAATCTTATCTTTTAAAAGTTTCCTGGTTTTGCTGCATAAGAGATCTTTCTATACACCACTCAGAGCTGTCCAAAGTAACATTTTCAGGGATAAAAGCACACCATTGTACTGTTATTTTTGACTTTGGTGTGGAATACAATTATTTAAGACTCAGTGGGAGAGTATGAAAGGAGCAGGAGTGTAATTCCAGTTCAGGAAAAACTCCAATAACTGACAACAAGTAAGAAACACAAGATAGATGCATTGTATTGTAGGGGTGAGTCCATTGGCTGGAAATCCCGACTCTCCCAGTAGGACTCAGTTACATAGCAACTCCTGAGGGCAGATTAACCCTTTCTCAGTTAACATATCTGGAATGATTTAAGAGACCTTTTCCTTCTTCTGCTAGAGAATAATTTCATAGGTTTGCAAAAATGGTTTGGTAAAAAATGAGTTGAATGCTACCAGGGTAAAAGCAAAGCTATCTGACTCACCACAGCATACTGATGGTGCAATGAACAGAGAATGCAGGGAGTTCACATCAGTCTAAAGGATATTTTACATAATCAGATTTTGTGACATATGTAAAACACAACATGTATTTCTCATCAAAAAGTTCATGCTTAGTCTGTGGGGACCTTATCCAGACTGCATTTATCAAGTGCCAGTAGTCTTTCTCACCCAAATTCTGCCCACTCATTGACTTCTGTCTACATAATTACTAAGGAATTAGAGTCCTCAGCTGGCATAGATAGTACTTAATTAATCTAAAAGATAATTTTTCACCATCAGATAATGTGTTGCTTCCATTCAGAATTGTACAGGTTGATTACTGTAAACTCTGAAATAACTCCTGCAAATCTTATAATACTAGCTGGTTTTCTTCTAATAGACATTTCTAATTACTGATATCAAGTAATTTGATGGATTTGGGAATCTCTATTTATTTCATCACAGCAATTTCCCTGGTTTTGTTTTTAGAACTGCATCACACTTCAGTGTATGCATGTCAAATGTAAGCACAAATACTATATACTATTAGCATAGCACTATTCATGTTATTCTGGTTATCAGAATATAACCTTATATATATTTATATATATAAGGTTTTATTATATATATATATATATATAATTCTGGTTATCAGAAATAACCTTATTTTGCTCCCAACATAACAAAGTTCAAATCTTAAAAAAATCAGTATCTAAGACAAAGACTCTTAAAGCTCTCTATTTTTAAAAGGTCAGAATTCAGCTACAGTATTTTCTCTCCTGTAAGAGAACTGGGCGGTCCCTGGGGACCAGGAAGGGCACATGTCCTCACTCAGGGCATCCCTGGTGTGGTCACACTTCACTGCTTTGAGCCACAGCTGCACGCTGTTAGGAAAAAGGAGCTACTAAGCTTCCAGAGGAGAAAATAAGAGATCAGTCTGATGTGATATTACACTTACTTTCGACTGTTTTCTGGTCACAGTAAGTGAGCTCTATTTTCTCTTTTATTTTTCTTTACAGGCAGAATTGGAGTCATGGTAGAATGGGCATTCAACAATACTTGGAAAGGCAGGCACCAGTGACACTGCCCTGATTCAGAAAAGCAGGGTAAGACTATAATTTTCCTTTACTCTGTAAGACCCCAGGACACTCCTACCTGAAGGTTAGAGGAGAAAAGCCTTGAACCAAGTCATATTCTGCTCCTCTTCCCCCACACCCACCATTCTCACATACAGCAGGTTCTGTAACCCACACCTCCCACCAACATTTCTTCATGAAGTAAAATCCCTGCTCAGCAGCAGCCCCTCAGTTCTCATTCAGAACAGTCAGAAGAAACCACAGTCCTGGTAAAAGTTTCTTTTTTTCTTAGGTGCTTTAATAAAACAGGTAACCTTTGTGTGTTGCTGAAAGGACTGTCTACATGGTTTTTACCTTGCTTTTCTAAACATTTCACATTCTAAAAGTTCATCTGCATTTTCTTTCTATGGTTCTCATACATCACTTGTGAATCCAGATGGGATAGAAAGATATAATTTAAAATTCTATTTAATTTAGCTTCTTGTATTATATCTTGAAAACTCATCTTGAATTACTTAGCTGCTGACTTTCATAAAACTAGGAGTACTAATATAGTGGGTGGGAGATTAGTGCAAACAGAGCTACTTCAGAAATATTTTGTGATCTGAAAATTAATTAGGAAGAATCAATTTGATTTATTATTACAGAGTTCTTTAAAAAGTTCATATTTTGTTATCATTATTCACCTAAAACTATCACTGGAAATGTAGCCTTTAAAAGGGTAAAACCTGAAGGACCGAGTTCAACATGCTTATGTTGTGTTGAAAGTACATTTTCATACAAATGCCAACACAGATCTATCAAATATTTGTGTTCTTCATTAAACTAATGCCTTCCTGCACCATAAACAAGATGGTGCAAAATATAGGTGTATTCCCATGTCCTCCTACTAAGGTAGGTGATATCAAAATAAATTTGAAACCATATCATTATATCAATCTCCAGTATTACTGCATCAGTACTATAACCATAATTAACTAGCTGCAGGTCAAATTTCTAATAAATCTTTAGAAATTAAATGTATAATTTGTCAAAACCACATGTCTTCATAAATTGATTATTCAGAATTTAGAAGCTTTTTAATTAGGAAGAAATTTATGCAATACCATGTGTAATAATTACGAATCAGCTCTTCTGTGATATTTTTGTACATCAGCAAAAATTAAAACATTGGAAAACATTACCAGGTCATTGCAGTATTTCAATGTCAAAAGAAACACATAGTTTAAATGTAGAGGTTAAAGATATTTTCCCGTATCTTTTACATCTTATATAGCTTTATGATCTCAGAACTGGAATCATTAACCAAATACAAAATCAATGAGAAAAAGATCTAATCTGACCGTTTTCAAGTGCAGAGTCACTAAAAATGATTTATGCCACTGTAACACCTTTTTCCCATGGTTCTACAGTTTTACTAAACAGCATATATTCTAAGTCAAATTTCCATTTTATGGTGCACTAAACAGTATTTTGCCTTTCTCATCCCTTTCCAGCTAAAATTCTGAAAGAGTTTAAGACTTTCAAACATCACCTTTGTAACAAGTGGCAAGATGATGGGTACGACCCTGGCTGCCAAACAGAAAACCAGAGAAAAAGAAAGTTAAGTGATATTCGTTCATGACACACAAGAAGCAAAAATTATACCCCAGCTCCCCTGCTCTCCCCTCCCATGCTTTCACCACAGGCCTATTCAAACTCTGCACCCCCACAAGGGCTCTGGGTACTTCTATCAACATTTCATAGGAGAAGATTTTTTTTGACAGAGAACACAAAAGCTGCTTTGTGTGAAGTCTGGACACTTTTTTTCTACCTAATAAAAACATGAATAGAAGTGGGACCTCAGCAAGCATATGGCAGAAAGTCTGGACTAACTGAAAAAAGGGGGCCTAGAAGAGTTTGCTCTCTGTCATTCCCCACCGTGTTTACTGGTGAATGTATATGGTGTAAATAAGGAGTATGCAGAGCAGTCCATAATGGAACATTGTTTATGTGCACATCTTGGCAAATGCATATACAGCATGGAGGCTATTTCCAAGCAGAACATAAACACAAAAGGCGAGTGATGACAAACAAGTATTCCAAGGCAAGAAAAATGTTATTCCATATAAAAACCAAACAAACTAAAGTGGTTTCTCCCCTGCTAAGATCCAACTGGCAGATCTCAGCTGCACACACTATGTAGCTGTTAAAGAAATGAGAGACATTCCAGGCTAACTGGTTGGCTTTCTTTTTCTTAAGAGACCTTATTATGCTCCCAATATTAAAAAGAAAAACACAGTTAATATTTTATTTTACTCTCTTGCAAAAACACAATAAAACAAAACAGCCCTTTCTTTCAGCCTGAGTAGGAGCTGAGGAGATAGAGCTGATGGCAAGAAAACACTGTAAGGAATTAAGTCACAGCTTTTCTATTTCAAGTTCCCACTGAAAGATAGAGATGATTCTTTCTTCTGCAGGTCTCTCTGACAAACATATTACATGGCTTTAGCAAGTGACACCAGTGTGACAATAACTTAGAGGTTTCATGTTCCTGGCAGAATTTTTTTTCTTTTATTCATTACTCATGTAAAGAAAGAGGGTTTAGAAAACCCAAGTCCCTGCAATTTCAAGATAGCAAACCAGGAGGATGAACCTTTTTTTTGTGTGCTTACTTCTGGAGAACGAAGCATCATGCCTCAACAGCTGCTATGTAAATAAAAGCCTGTAATTTTATCCCTTTAAAACTAATTTCAAACACCCAGCTAAAGGAGGAAAAAAAATTGACAAGTAGGAAAACAGACAGTAGAGTGAAAACAAGAATGACAAAAAGTCAACTGATAAAGCAGAACTTTTTAAATAATTAATAGGCTTTTTTAGGATATTGGACACCAGAAGCTAGCAGCTTTAGTAGGAGATCATAGGAGGTCCAGAACAAAAATACTTTGTGATGTCCCACACAGAAATGCAGAGCCAGCCTCTGGTTTTAGTCTATTTTAAGATACTCAGAGTGTACCTCACTTTCTCCAAAACTTTAGATATAAACCCCAAAAAATTGAAATACAAGTGCTGAACTGGGGTCTGCACCTATAAGTAAGATTTCTGCTAGTCTGTCAAAACCTGGATGCAAATGTCCCATGCTCTGCCTTTATGAACTCCTGGAACTTGGGTGCATCAC
Organism: Ammospiza caudacuta; assembly: GCF_027887145.1. Classification (NCBI taxonomy): domain Eukaryota; kingdom Metazoa; phylum Chordata; class Aves; order Passeriformes; family Passerellidae; genus Ammospiza; species Ammospiza caudacuta. The sequence continues at coordinate 39,613,144 of NC_080593.1, read as the reverse complement.
TCATTGGGAAGTGATAGAGCCTGGGCTGGGAATACTGGTAGTACCTTTACAATATATAGACAGTCCTTTATGGAATAATATTATTCTTTGATTTTCTTTTTTTCATGTATCACTACCATTATACAAGACCAAAAGAACCCTCACAAAGCCTCTCACTGGTGACTGGCTTGATACTAATACTTTTCAATTAAAATCACACTTTAGAATCCAAAGGAGGCTCATTAAATTTTATTTTTTTTTTTAAATTACCCCTGAATGCACACCTTCCTCATCCCAACATGACCTTACACACGCCCACTGCTTGGGTTTCTCTTCAGCTGCTTGCAGACTTGTACAGAGCCTTCACTGTGCTGCACAAAACAACACAGTGCTCATAATTACTCTTGGCTGCATGGACCACGTACAGCACGGTGACAGGGAGGGTGCACACCAATGTCAAGCACAAGCTCCCATGCTCTTTCCTCATTACAGAAGGTATTTCTGGGGCTGAATACCTTCTGCATATCAGAGCTGTTGGCTGTATGAAGGGAATTTTTTGTGACGTGTGCTACACTGGGCAACCATATGGTAAAGAAAAGGATCTGTGATGGCTGTTGCAAAGCTGAGTCACAGTGGGTGCTCTAAAGATTTTAAACAAAACAGGTTTTAAACAAAACAGGTTTTAGTAAGACTCCACATCTTACCCCTTAGTCTTAAAGAAATGTACTAAACTATGGGAAGAATCTTTAAAAATATTGCCAAATGTATAAAATTTATCATGAGATTTAAAGAATCTTTTTTATTCTCTTCATCTAAGTTTCACCAGTCAAGCGAGCCCCTCAGTTTTCATCTGAGAAGTTTTCAGCTTTAAGAACTCAGAAGAATGGCCTATAAACATGACCAGACTGGCATGTTGAAAGGCTAGGAAACTGAGGGATAAGGAAGAAGTACTCTAAATTACTAGCACTAAGCCTTTTAATTTGTATGTCAGCATTAAGATTTGGTTTACATTTGAGGCTGACAACACTGAGTAATTCAGACATGCTAAAGTGAATTCAGGACCTCCAAAAGAGGAAACAAAGGTACCGAAAAGGTACTGCAAAAACACTCTGAGACCAGCTTTGTATTCCTTACTAACTGCTATCCAAGCTGTGCAATCTTATACTTTGTTGTTTACTGGACAATTACATAAAAACTAGTATTCTTTATATACTCCTCCCATCCCCCCTTTAAATTAAAATTGAGTTGTTATTTTAACCCTACTCAAGTATGTAATATAGTGATGATTGTAAATCTTTGTGATCACAAAATCCCTTTGATTTATCCCTCAGTTTACTAGCTTTAACAAACATAATCCTAAAAACAATACAGAGGAAGATCTTACAGGCCTTCAAATGATGGAGAGGGAGCAGGGAATGTCTACATAAGTAAAGCCACAGCTTCAGGGCTCAAGACTTTCCCTTTGGGAGGCTTTCTTTATGCTGCTAATAAGGTCCTGCCAGTGGAACCAGAAGAATATTTTCATAAAAAAAGGCCTTCAGTGTGGGAAGATACAATTTTCCAGAAAATTTTTAATAAAAAGCTAATAGATGTCGGACCTGAATCTAACAATAGACATAAGTGTGTCTAAATACATAGGAAAACATGAATATTATTAAAGGTGGCAAGTCCATCCTGCCTACCCCCCACCTCCAGATCTGTAGTCACGAACATGAGGATGTTCAAAGCTTATGTGAAGATGCCAGACTCAGCTCTCCAGTGTTAGTGACCATATGGCAACAGCCAGTTAAACACACAAAAAGAATTATTTCCTTTTCTCCTCAGTATTCCTCGCTGTGACAGCAGAAGAAAATACATGGATATTTATGTCTGCAAAGCAAAGCATATCTGCCTTGTCTATCAGCCTTATTAGCCAAGATGCAGTCACCACCCTGCATTCCAACTGACCCTCTGAATATTTTGAGAATTTGTATTAAACTAACATTTTAGCACTAACTCTCCCATATGAATTCCAGAGGGTCTATGCACAGGCATGACAATTCCTTTTGACTGTACCTACACTCATAAATACAATGGGCCAGAGCTCATTTCCAGCCCTGAGGCCTCAGCTTGCATTCAAAGCATCTCCCACTCCGTTACAGCACTGGCTTGGGGATAACCACAGAGACAGCTCCTCGCTCAGCAGCCCTGATCCACACCTGGCATTGCTGGGGAGAGGAGGCCTGTGTGCTACCTGTCAGGATGGACAACTCACAGGACATGACCTCAGCCCATGTCCTGACCCTGCTTGTTTTTCTGATAGCATTTCAACCCCTGCAATTCACTCTATCCACCAACATGGGCAGGAACGAAGCAAGTCTCAGAGCTTTCTATGGTTTTTGCTGGCTCTCAGGACAGTTCACCATACTCTAGTGGAGAAAGAGCCCATGTAAGTAGGTGTGAGACTTCAAGCCCATGAGAAGTTCCTGAAAACAAGAACTGCAACAGCCACTGTCTTTTCAAGTATCATTGCTAGCAAAGGGCTGGAGTCCTTTGCTGTCTCTGGAGCTGCATGGTTTGGGGAAGAGCTGCCTCCACTTGGCTAGCAACACTTATGCATCATTTTTATACACTCCCTGGATCCACACAAGAAATCTGATCAACTGCCTTCAGAAGGCACCCAAAAACTTTGTAAGCTTCCAGCTGTCTTGCTTGTTTGCCCATCTCGGGTACTCACATTTCTTATACATTTCCTTATTAAAAAACACAGAATTTTTATGGTTTTGTACTGCCTAACATTGAAGCATATATACAATAAATCAGTGCCTTCAGTGACATCATCCTCCTCCTGAGCTGAGATATGGAGATGAATCTGATGAAAGAGTGGAAAGAGTTTTTTATATTTTTCTTTCCTGCATGTATCTTCCAAATGGGCTTGGGTTGCATAGGAGTGATGTAATGCGTCTTTTGAAGACATACTTAAAGGATCACAAAGTAGGAAAATATAACTTGAATGCACCAAGAGGACAGTTTACGACATGGGAATTCTGGTCACCTATTTGGAGTTTAACTGCAACCACAACATGTCTCTTAGTGCTGGCACAGCACATGAAACTGGAGGTAAGCTTAGTACAACAAAGTTTTTACTGGTTTCTTATTAGTGTGAAGAAAAGGTGCCGTCCTGGTTAGTAAAAATTGCTATGCTTCTCCTAACTGTAAAATTTGGTGTTGAGACAACCCGGATGCCTAAGCTTATCACAACAGCAACAAATTCACTTCTGGGAGGAACCTACCCTATGTTGTCTCATTAGTTTGGTCCCAATTCTATTTATTGGCTAGTCATCATAGACATCATTACCCTTGTCCCTATCTAGCTAAAAGAACTTTGGCCAAAAAGGCAATCATTTAATGTGTTTAGTAGGCTCTCCATGCCCACCCAGGATGTCCACTGCCAACATGGAGACAGCACTGCTTCCAGGGTGCAGCTGTTGGTCACCCAGTTAAGATGCCAGGAGGGAAGGGACACACTCCTTGGCAGGTGTAATGAAGGCCAATCTCTCAGCCAAGGAGCCAAGGCCAGTCAGTCCTTGCTCTGTAACCCCAGGGACAAGGCAGGCTACAGTCCCGCACAATGGACTGCTGTAGAGCTGAGCACTGTGGCCAAGGGACAGAATCCATTCAGTGACCCCACCCAAGAGCAGGAACCCCTGGAAAGCCAACTGCAGTGCACACCTGCTAGACAGAGAGGAAGAAGCTGGCATGAGACTTGACTGTGGAAAGGGGACTTTTAACAGCAAAATCTCTAGAGCTTAATCTGTCAGAAGCACAGTGCTGCTGCAGCTTCCTTATCTTCAACAGGGTTTGTTCATGTTCAGCACATTAACATGAGACCACCGCCTAGTTAACAGGGCTGACAGCAAATACTTTATCACTAAATAGAACCATTTAAAATCAGACAGTACTGGAGGTTGACAATATAGGCTTAAACACCCTCCTGAGCTAATCACACTGCTCCTAGGGCAAAAACTATGAAAGAAATATGACGCTTAAGCACAAAATTGACATATTCTGCAGAGAAATGGAGGGAGTTATTGAGCAGATTTTTTTTTTAAGCATTTCTCTGAACTCAATTATGGTCTCAAAATATATGTAATCTGTTGGGTTTGCATGACATTTCCATTGCTGATAAACTATGTTCCAATATATCAGGCAGAGGATGGCCTACCTTAAGTTTCAAGTTCTAATTGTCAGGTTCTAATTGACTGTTTAAAGTTCTAATTGTCAATTTTAATGGATGGCTAGTAACAAAATTTGCAATCCTCTCTTAGGGGAAAAGAGCCTAGAGAGAATTATAGGATAAAAAAAAAAAAAAAAGCAAAAAAAAAAGCATTTTCCATAACTATTTATGTTTTAAATTCATGCCTTCAAAGCCAAGTGCATGCCACTGGAGTGAAGGATTTAACAGTTGTGGGTTTCTGTTGTTGTTTTTAAGAGTTAGGGATACTGGGATTGCTCAGTCTATAGAGAAGTCAGTGTAGCTGGAAAAGTGGGTGAACAAACATCTTTACTGCCACAGCAAACAAAACTTGATACTGATTTTTCTTTTCCTGCTGTAGACATCACAAAAAGCAACATAGATGTAAATCCACTGGAAATAATAGTTACTTCAAATTGTTGCTGGTCAAATATAGCAGAATTAGACCTGACACAAAGGCAGAAGACCAGCTCTGCAGCTGCATTTATGCAAGAAAATAGTAACACAATATATCCTTTACTTAAGAACCCTACCAAATATTTAAACCCTGACATAAACTAGTTTTCCTGTTAAAAAATTGTTGCTGAATTTTCAGGGCCACAGTAGGCTTTCAGATAGTATGATGTAGTATTAGTATGAATTTGGGCCAGCATTTTCAAACCAAATATTTAAAGCTAAGATAAATATATTTTTATGTGCCAAGTATTTATGGTTCACAGACACACTGGTAATGACTGAGGTGGGCAGGACAGATCCACTCCAGCAGTGAATTTTAGGGATGCAGCCCCTGCTTGCATCAAACTAAGGTAACTCTGCTGCTGATCCACAATCACAACAAGAAAAGCCAAAGCTCTCTAGAAATACTCAGTCTCATACAGGTGGAAACAGAGTAGCAAAGTTTGGTCAGTAACTTGGGAGCTAGTCTGATCCTGCCATTAGCAAAATTTTTTCGATGAGACCTTAACAATGAAAAAAACCAGTATCAACTCACAAAATACATGGCAGCATTAGAAGTTAGGAAAAAGAGTACAAATCACATTTGCACCAGAGGAACATAAGTACCATGAGAAGTAGTACTTTTTGTTGGTTTAGTTTTTGTTTTTGGACAGTTGAAAAAACACTACAAAAAGTTTTAACACAAGAGGGTTTTAAAGGTGATCTCTATCTACTACAAAAGTAATTTACATTTCCATTATCAGTCTTAAATCTTTCCTGAGAGTCTGAAGGCCAAAGCAAGTTTCTAATCTCAGCCACTGTCTACACGACCCATTCAAAAAGAAACCCTCAAAGCTAAGGCTCCTTAAATCAACTCCATTTGGTGCAAGGCTGGGTTTCCTGCTTGTTTGCTTTTGGCCTTCCTGCATATTGGTTCAGGACTTAGGGCCGAGCTCAGCTGCAGAGATAATGCAAAATCAGAACGATTCTTTTCCTCTGGCTGCCAAGGAAATCCCTGCTTCAGATTAGAAAATAACTAATGATTGTGTGTCCCTGTATGCTTTGGAGTAGGGCCCCTTATTTTATCTACATGGCAGCTACCTGTCAACGTGTGGTGCTTGGAGTAGCGCACTGGGAGTTCATACACACCAAGACTATCTAAACAGACCATTAAGTGCTAGTAAAGTAACACATGTGAACGACAGGTCAATAAATTTTAAACAACTTATGTTCACTGCGAAGACCTGGCTGTTTTAGAACAAGCTGTGTTTACATAAAATCAATTTTTACAAGCATCTAAATAATTAGGGAATATATGGCAATAATAATTATATTCTAAGTTCAATATAATAGCTCCAAACAAATTCAATGTATCCCTTGCTTGTTTACACAATTCCTCCCACCTCCCTTCCCAGGTCTTGCTTCTTAAATAACTCCTCCTCTTTACAGAAGATGTTCAAATTCTAACTTGTGTTCAAATGAGAAGGAGCTGTTACTTTTTATACTAATGTGCCCTGATGCTCATCCTACTGCATATGTATGTGCAAAATGACTAAGAGGTCAGTAAATCAAAATTCTAACCTTTGTTGTTATTTTATCCCTTCTAACAATATTTGGCAATATTTATTTAAAATCAGATTATTTACCCAGAGCAATCTATGCGTTAACAGAAAATAAGTATTACCCAAATTCAATTTTGGATCAAAAACTCAAAATCTTTGGATTAAATGATGTTTGAGATTTCAACTTGCCATTCTTTATACAATATCAGTCTATTAATTTAAAAGCTGCATATGCATACTTAAATAAACATACACACATGCCACATGTGCTCACACCCAATTGCAAGTAGATGGCAAATAAAAGAACCCAAATTTCACAATAAAGACTTAACTAAATGTTATCCATAGCTACAATGGCAAAGACACTGGCAAACTGATTTACAGACCTGAGTTTCCACTTCATTTTTGTTGCTTTTCAGCTACAGGCAAAAGAATTTAGCATGTTGTGAGCACTATAAATTCACATTTGCCACAAGAACCCATGATGCCATCTGTTCCCTGGAGCGTTTACATAAAGTATGCCAATGCAAACCATCTGCAAACTGTTCTTGCATGCGAATTCTTGTGATAATGCAATGTGGTACATTTGCAATTTCAAGCGAAGACCACTTGAGCTTCTTTGTAATTGCCATGCTTAACTCAGATGTTCTATAGAAACCTCTTTAGAGCAGGATTGTGGGGTATTTTGTCGGCGGTTTTGCTGAAGTCCTTGATGTTAACTCTTTACCATTGTTTTCAGGTTTCATTACTGCAAGATAATGGTGCACCTTAAGGTAAGGGTGAAAGGAGGGAACACAGAGAAGGGGACATCCTCTGTTCCCTTGAGCTAAGGACTTTTAAACAAACTCTCAGCCTTTTGGAAACGAGAGCAAGACCTTTGCTACTTATATTAAGCACTGGATTGTATGAGCTGTGGGTTTGCAAAGCACTGCAGTTCTTTCTATTCACTGCAGGATTATATCTCAGTTTCTCCTTTTCACAACACACATTTTTTTTCTTCTTGCTATTTTTAAAAATTGATTGGAAACAAAATGCTTATGAATGACATGCTGATATGCACTGATATCGTGAGCAGCAGTGGAAATTTTCTGAAATAGTAATGGTGGAAACTACACTCCCCCCAACAGCAGAAATATCTGCAGATCCCCCAGCAGTTGGGGCCCTGGTCAACTCTTTGCCTAACGGATTAATTACTGAGCCTCTAAACCATTTTCTAGGTTTCTCCACTTGGAATCTAAAATTTAAATTACCATTTCTCTCCCCACACAGTGAATTTGAATGTAGAATTCCCTATCTTGGATCAAACTAGCTACTCTGAGTAATGTGTGCATGTGTGCTCCGCTTCCTTTTCTGATTTGCCATAAAAAGGAGCGGCCAGTATCACCACTTAGTCATACTTTAGGCAGCACGATTTCACACTTCTGCTGCTACCATATATAATATGACTTCGCTCTTCCCTACTACTCAAACACGCCTTTAGTAAAAGCCACTCAGGAAAACAAAGATCTGGTGGAGTGCTTGGGTGACACCCCTCAATGAGCCAGCCTGACACATGGGCGCGCCTGTGCTGCCGCCGCCACTCTCCAGCTACGAGCCCAGCTGACTCCAGTGCATTAGCTGATGGCTGAGGAGTGTATTATAGACTGACTCTAGAAACGATTAGCAATACTTAAAAGATTCAATCAGCTTGTAATTTGGCTCAGAATGCACTTGTGCTCTATGAAAAAGACAGTCTGAATCTTCCCCACTCTGTGAGTGTTACTACTGGGAAGTTTCTCTTGACAGCTATGCCCATGCACCAGCCTTAAACTAAATTCTAGTAAAACTAGTTCTGAGATTTTAATTTCTATCATTCCTTCACTCCAGACAATGTTAAAAATTGTGAAGGGCGACATAAATGCTATAATTAACTTTATCAGAGAGTTTTCTTTTGTTTACATGCAGAGGCTTTATTTTCCATTATCTTGTTTTTAGTAAAGAAAGAAGCAAGCAAGAGCTGACATACATATATGGTGCACATCACATCCCCCCCAGCATTTCTACAGCCAGTGAATGCCAATTTTTAGTTCCAAACCTGCCTTTCTTCAGCAAACCTTCTTCCTAGCTCCCTCCTGAGCCTCTGGGACTAGTAGTCACCCCAGGCTGTTTTCCAGAGTGGGTTATGTCATGCTTTGTTGGGAGTTTTCAGCACGCTCAAAATTTAAACAAAAGAAAAAAATGCATTATCAAAGTAGCAGGAATACCTGAGCTTCTCTGTGTGTGGTAGCTCACTTTCACTGAGCAAGCCCCAATAGCATCTGTCACTAAAGCAATGGATTGTTTTGCTCAGACATCTGTGGGTCACATTATTTCACAAGGCTGCAGCAAGAGGGGAAAGTAAAACTGAGGCAGGTTATTAATCACTTACTGTTTCCTGTACGACATAGAGGAAATAATCAAGCAGTAGAGTGGGTTATAAAGGGAGATTCCTGAGAAACAAAAATACCCACTTCATTTAAGGCATTGCAGGAGGCCGTGTGATAGAGGCGGATTCAGTTTGTGGAAATTTGGCTTTATTTTATTTATGAGATTAAGTAACTGACAACAGCTGCCACATCTAAATGAGGGTATGATGGCATTCACCCAGCAACTGAGAAGAGCAGCGCTTTGGATTTACAAGTCTTCTCCATTCATATCCAAAAAGCACAGGGTTTGCAGGGTGGAACAAGCCCAAACTCCTCTCAGTGATATTACAGGACCAGATCTGGAGGGACTTGCCCCATATAAATTAATGCCAGCCTTAACAAGAGTAACTTTGATTCATTGATATATGCAGCTGTGTCCTCACTAGGGAGTTTTCTGGCTACATAGGATTTTATACATCTGTCAGCTTTAAATCAGGGATCCAAATATAGACTGCAGCATGCCAGAACACTCCATCAATTTGTCCCTTTCCGTTGGGCCTATAAAGCACTAAATGGGCAGAGACTCATCAGTAAGGGATCAAGTCCTGATCCTACCCACACCCCACAATCCTGTCAGCCTCAGCGGTGCAGAATGGGAATCAAAGGAAATGAAGCTGCACCCAATTTTTAAAGTATCTCCCCCACCCCCACCCCAAATTTTCCACGGACAGTGGATTGAATTTTTTTCCATTTTTCCCCCTGCCAAGCAAATGTGCGGGCAGTTTCCTGCAGCTAGCAGGGTGAGAAGTCAAAGGGCACACAGCATCAACAACGACCAACACCAAACCGAATTAGACCGTTTTCTGGATCATCATTTCTGTGATGAATAAGGGAGATAAAACTTCCTTAGAAGAATTTTTTTAAATCTACACTGAAGCAATGACCCAAAACACAGCAGAAGTGGCTCACACAGAAGGAAGGATATGGGGGCAGTGTTCTGTGGTTTTGTGTGGGTTTTAGCTACTTTAAGAGAAGAAGACTTAGAGCCGCTACAATTGGTAATTTCTATGAGGCATTTCTAATACTGACCTATTCTTCTGTTATGCTTGCAGGACAACAAAGTCTTGTCCCTGTTTCTACTCCACCCATGAATTTCCAAAGGAAAAGACAGTATTCAAAATAGAACTGGCCATGCTACCAGATGGATATGCTGCTATGGCAGCTTGGCAGTTCAATACCAAGTGAGTTAAATAAAAATAAAATTAAAAATTAGCCCATTTAAGCAGTGTCAACGGTGCAGGGAGGTAACAGTGATTTTAAGCAGGTAACAGTGATATTCACAGTAAAAAAATGCCTCACATTTCATTAATATTACTACTATTAGTACTGATGGACGAAACTTCTAGTAAATACAAAAACCTCTAACATGGAATACTGCAATGCACAAGAAGCAACTCCCGCACCAATTTTTTTTTAATTTTTTTTTTTTTTTATTACTGAGCTTTATATTTCAGTCTTTAGAAATAGCTCAGTCATCAAAGACTGTGACCCCCATGAGGGCACTAATTGAAGAATGGATAGAGTTTCCCAGAGACTAACAGCCCAGGGTAGTGAGGCTGTGCTGCCCTGCTACAGCACTGCTGCGAGGAATACATATATGACAAGACCTTTGGTCCCTAACCGTGATAGATACCAAGTTGCTACAGCAAATATTGCCCTGGATGACTGCCAAGGATTAATCTTTTGACAATTAGGAACTTGTTTCATTTTGCAGCATAAGCGAGGGTATGCCTTCGCTAACCTTATCTCAGCTTGAGAGATGTCAAGCATATTCTTCAATACGAAATTAAAAGACAGACTGTTTTATCTTCAAAAGAAGTGACTGGAACATAGAAAATCACTCTTAAATCTATCACTGGATATAGGATTAGATGAAGACTGACTGTGTTTCACTGATACATACAGCTTTCAATACCCTCTTAAAAATCACAGTTATGAAAAAATCAAATGACAGAATCTGGTAGAAATGGTATTACTTTGTAGTGATCAAATTCTGTCCTTAGATGTACATGCATGGGGCTTCAATTTGACAGCAATCCTCCATAACCAGAAAGCCTTCATCTGAGCACAGAATCTGACCCACAGATGCAGGAAAACATCTCTGTTTGATGTAGCAGATTTCTATCCTTTTAGGAGAGTAGCATCTGGACCTGAAAGTATTTTAACATACTGAGACTGATGCATTTGACATATTGTAGTCTTGCTGAGTTCCTTCCTTTATTTGGAGATGATGAACTTGATAGCAGTCTGCATTACCAAGTGATTAATCAGTCACTTTTGTAAAGGTTATCTGTTAAAAATATATTTGATTAATTTGGTCCAATGACAGAAGAGGAGCTATAGATCCCTTACAGCTGACCCAGAGGCCATCACTGTATAACAATGGACAGGTTTCATTTATAACATGGTGAACACACATGGAAATCTGCTTGTAATTAGAAAGTGATAATGAATACATCTATCAAAAGGAAGCTGGGTTGTCAGCAGTCCTGGATGCAAAACCTGATATTTACTGTAAATCCCTCTGGCCTTCCCTGGAGAGTATAATTGTAAATATGTCTTCAGCACCTCAGACAAAGGTCTTTCCAGGTTCGGGTTTTAAGAAAGAGATTTTTCTTTTTGGTCAATTTGTGTTCTTGCTCTAACAGTGAATAAAAGTGGCAAGTGATGAGTTACAGACATCAATCTTTTTCTTCAAACATTATTGTGTCTGTTTCAGCAGAGGAGAAAGATGCTTAGAGACTCTGATGATCTGAAAGACAAATGAGATCTGTACAAACAGAAAATGCTTGAGTGAAGCAGAAGTACAACTGCCTGCAGGTAACAGAGGATAATTCAAGAGAGTTGTGTACCTAGTGCAAGTTCCTGACAAAAGGGTACAGGTCATTCAATAGCTATAAAGATTACTGGGGTGATACTATGGCTGTTTCACAAATAATCTGATTAACACGAGCTTCTGAAGAAGGCTCAGGCTGAAAAAGGACTTTGAGATTATGAGCTTTGGAATCTGGAAAAATAGAATTACTATCAAAGGAAATGATCAGGAAGGATGAAAGGGAATGGAAAGCACTTGGAAGAGCCCTGACAACAGCTGCTAGCCTTTTTCCTTTTTATCAGCATTCAGGTGGAGATATCTGAAGATACCAGAACTCCAGTTCCAAACAGCAACTGTAACAGGAACAGAGCCATTACTCAAGGTACCTGTAAACCTCCATCACCCTGGGCAACTGATGATCAAATGTAAGTAATGTCCTTGAAGGAAAGCCACAGTAAAAGAGTTCAATACATTTCTGAATATTGATTCCTTCCAGAAACCAGAGCCATCCAGATAGGACTAAAAGAAAACAGAACATCAGTCTTTAGTGTAAAATCAGTTACAATCCAATTAAGCATCTACCAGAAAGCCAACATAAACACTCACATGAAGAAACAAAAAACAAAACCATGTAGTAATAGTCCTCTAAAATCTAACACCAGAAGATGAAGAGACCTGGCCTGTTTCACAGCCATAGACAGATGATTAAAACATAAAACACACATGTCAGAATAAAACTGTTAAATAAATCATTTTACAAGAAGGAATTCTAAGGTTTATTTCTACTATTTTCTTGGCAACTAGTTAATTACCTGCTTATATCTTCTTAAGATGAGGAGGAAGCTGAAAAGAGGCCATTAATAAATCAGATGTTCCCCAGCAGCCCCAAGCCTTTAAACACAGTGGACAGCAGTTTTTACTATGGGAGAGTATAGCCAAGCTCATAACAACATTACTCAAAAAGTCCAAACAGCCCTTCAGCCGCCAGTCTTCTCAAGTGTTTGTGGGGAAAAAGTCCATTAAGAAAACTCTAGAATATACACACATGGAGAAAGTGAAGAAATGAAGCACAGCCGAGCACAGAGGCTAATGTCAGGCAACCACAGCAAGGATTCTGCAGCAGAGGCACAGCATCAGAGCAGCAGGACCATCCAGAATAGTTCATGATTGCAGACAGAAATAAAGCATTCCCTATGCCCTCAGAGACAGGTACCACTGATCATTCCTAGGGGCATGATCATGGCTTTACCATAAGCACTGAATAGATAGGGCCAGGTTGGGGTGCTTGGACTTAGAGCTTTGTGAGATCTTCCCAGGAACCCTCCCATGGCTGGACATGGCAACATGGAGAAAGACCAGCATAGCAAGGAGAGGAAATGACCAAGAACAGTCTTCAAACAATACTCTAAACTATGAAACTCATGACTCCACTGGACCGAATCACCTGGTAAAAGCAAAAGATCTGAAATAAGAATTTAGCTTTCAACCGTAGTATCTGATTCAAATTAAAATGACATGAAGAAGCCAAAAAAATCTAAACACAACCACACCTCTTCCACCAATGAATGAGCAACAACCTTCATTAACACCAAATCCAGCAAGAACGTAGACTGTCATTCAGCCATAGGTAAATTAACCAATTCAGAAAATTAATTAATTTTAATGCTGTTGATAAATGCTCAGGAGAGTATTTGCAGAAAAGCATGACTAGAGAAAAGAAAGTGGCGGAAGAAACACACTGCTTCCTCCAGCCAAGGCAGAGGACAATCACCACCATGCCCTTCTCAGCACTTCAGAGAAATTATCCAGAACAGCTCCAGCTGGAAGGACAGATAAATGCCCTAAAGCCATCTCATGACAGGACTCATATGCCCACAGCCCTTGGGATGTCACCAGCAAGGTTTCAAAAGGGGTTTATTTATGGGAGACAACCATTCAGACCATAAGCTCTCACACAGTTGCAGTCCCAACAGGACCAGGCAGAACTAGAGCATTACAAGACGCTACTTGTTCTCTGTCATTCCAACTGTTACTATGGAAATAGAAGGAATTTTTCTGGCACTTGTCAAATGCAACCAAGAGCTGCTGCAGCTATCGTGACCTAAGGGGGACAGACCCAACCACCTGTGGCAGTGGAGCAGTCACTGGGAGGCAATAGGCCCTGGAAAAATGAGGCTACTGAAGGCAGTGCAGTGGGAAAGAATCAGGCAACAGAAAGGCTCGAATGGATAAAGGATTCCAGAGTGGAGAACCATAAGGAAGAGGGGGGAGGGCAGTGGAAAGCATGATAGGAGAAGAAATGGAAGAAAAGGATGATGCAGGAAGAGGCACATCCACATGTGTCACTGAAAAAGGTCCAGAATTCAACGACTGCCACAGCAAATGCTACCCAACCAGTAACACCAGCCCCTCCCAGCACACCATCCAGCAACCTGCAGAAGGCAGCATTCATCTTAGTGTTTTGGTGCCAAAGAGTTGAGTGCAACACAGTTATTTGGCAAGCACTGTGCCTTCAAATTCTGCATGATTGAATGTGCTTCCCCTAATAAAACAGATTTATTAATACACTGCTATTTTTAAATGTGATTTTTAGAAACTGTGTCATCCAAGAGGTACACTGCAGGGTGGAAGAATGGAGAGGCAGAGAGAGGGAATAGATGCCTTCTGAGTCTTGCTCACTGAGACAAAGCTATTGGGAAAACAGCACCAGGAGAGCAGCAGGTAAGGAACAGACACCAAAATTGTGAGTGGTGATGTTAATGAGGATGCTAGTTATGCAGGCATGTGCAATTGGGCTGCGGGGTTCTTAGATACCCAGAGGTTCTGAAAAGCAGCTGGATCAAGCCTGAGTTATGTGCCAGGGGAAGGCAAAAGCCAGCATTAAAATTCCTGCAAAGGCTGGGCATGGTCAGTGTTACCGTTTGTGAAGTGCCACAGAAGCTCTATATTTTTCAGACACCTAATGATATTGAGGCACAGAAAGAGAGCTAAACAAAGAGCTTCATTCACTCCAGCTCCATTAAAAACACAGAGAACAAAATCAATTCCAGACATGTGGGAAAGAACCAACAATTGCTCGCAAAAGCAGTAACACCAGCATTAGTGTTCCAAGAGAAAGAAAAAATCATGATGGAATAAATTAATAATCACATGAATCACAGAAGATGTTTTCAACAATCTGAGTACAATTTAAAAATAATTACGAAAAGAAATCAAAACTAGCTTACTGAATTAAAAATGTACATGACTGAGAGATTAACACTGCTTCAAAGATATTCTTGTATAAATGGTCAGTAATAACAACCGATATAATGAGTACACTGTAATTAAGAAATATAGATAGCAATAATTTAATGAGCACATCATATTTTCCCCTGAGGAAGGACATGAGCACTGATACATCCATCTGTTCTCTTCATACCTAGAGTCTTGTCCTGGTGGCACAGTCCTCACGTACTTGAGCCCATACTATTTTATGAGAAGCACTGGTCAATGCTGTAAATGTCCTTACAGTTTTATGTTGACTTACAAATAATAAAAGAGTAACTTACTGATGTCTGATCTAGTAAAAAGAGGTCTGTACCTAGCCATACTACTTATTTCATCCTTGTCTGGCAAAGCTAACTGAGAATCTCTACTGTTAAGTGATCTTACTGCCCTGTCAAACTGCTCACTCCCCACTCTCCCCCACACTTGGGAAAAGTCTTGTTCATAGCCAGAAAAAGCAGTAATAATCCATCATCATATACACAGAGCTGGTCCTCAATTCCCTGTTTTCTTTTATTTTACCTTCTCAGCAACCACTCACTTTTGCTTCTTAGAGAAACCTGTCTCTCATTCCTCTTGCTGAAATGGCATCCCTAAACTTCAAACACAACTGCCTACATTGCCAATGTTTTGGGGTTTTTTTCTGGCATCTCCTAAAGAGATCAGGGCTTTTGAGGGCACAGCACTGCTCAAGTCAGCCTCTTGAACAGATGAATGGAATCAAGTATGCCCAGTATTTGTTCCTGTCAAATGTATCATACAAATACTGCTCTGACAGTGTTTTCATGAGTAGCACAGGAACATATTTGGAAACAAACAAATCTTATCCTTGGGACTAGAAACAAGGATATTACAGAAAGAACATTCTGGTGTATGTGAGTGTATGTTTTCCTACTTACTGCCCAGTAGGGAGGAAGGTGAATTGCTACTTACTTGCGCAAACTGTGGCAAGATTTCCAATTCACCCTGCCAGGCTCAGACAGCATTATCACCTGCATCAATTAAGGTACCTTAGCAAGGGGTTTTGCAAAAAAATTACAGTAATGGCTCTATCAAAGTATGAAAGCATAAATGTGCCTTCATTTACAAGGAAGAAACAAATTATTAGAGTATGAATGCATCGTTTAGGCTAATTTGCAAAACAAGAGGACATGTGCTGTAGGCACTTTTGTTGGTAGGTAAAAAATAGTCACAAGAGAACAAAAAAAGTCCCACTGAATTTCCTCCCTGCTGGCCATTGTCCTCCTTTCCGTTTCCTATTTTTTTACTTAACTGATACTTTTGCTTTTTCCAATAAAAATCTGGACACTATTTCTATGAATCTTAATGGTTTGTAGAAGGTTCCTTATAGCTACTGTGTCAGTCTGGGTTCTCCCAGTCTGTCCTCCAAATCACTCCAAACCAGCTCCAAAAACACTGTCAACGAAACCTCTCAAATAAGCACAACTGCAACAAGGATTTTCTTGATAAGAACAGCCTTTTCTGTAGGTCTCTCTCTCTGCTGTGGTGCAGTTTTGCCCACAAACCTCCCAGCTTAAAGCCAGAGTCAGGAAAATACAACTTGCATAAATACACCTGGTCAGTCTGCTTTTTCCTGCTGACAGAGAAATAATAAGTAACATACTTTTGTAATGGGCTTTTGAAGTTTTTCACCTGTTTCTACTTTTCCAGATGTCCTAGGCCCCTGTGACTTCTACTCCTGGCCTTTATTCCTCATTACTGGAGACCTTAAGACACCAATGCTCTCCTCTCCAACAGCAAAGCAAAGGAGCAAAATCTGAATGTGAATTTCTAGCTGAGGATATTGCTCAATAGAGTTTATGTCCTCAGAAAGGAAAGACATAGGGACTGTGCCACAGGCTATTTTCAGGGAATAACACAGAAAGAGGTTGCAGAGGGAGGAGGTATCATAGTGCAGAAAACCAGTTCCATGCCCTGTAGGAGAGATCTCATGCACTAGTTGAGCCTCTTAAGAATGGATAAACATTGAGAAGCAGAAGCTCCACTACAAACTGAGTCTGACCATCAAAGCCTTCACTGAAAGAAATTTCTGACAAGGGTTCAGGAAAAGGGCTGGTTATAACATAAATGGACACACTGACCATGGTGATTGTACACCCAATGGCCACACTGACCATGGTGATTGTACACCCATTTGGTTTGATGTCAAAGTAAACTTAATCCCACTGGAGAAAGTAAGGAATTCTGTAATAACTCCTCCCTACAGAATCAAGGTCTCATGGAGTTCACATGGCACAGAATCATAGATTCACAGAATGGTTTGGGTTGGAAGGAATTGTAAAGGTTGTCTAGTTCCAATCCATTTGTCATGGGCAGGGAACCTTCCACTAGACCAGAGCCTCACCAAGCCTAGTCTTGAATGAGAATTGTAAAACTGTTTCAAATAATTTACCGGTGATTCTCATGCTGAAAATAATTCATAGTTCAAAGAGGATCAAAAGAGATCTTTAGCATTATACCCTTTGCACAAAGGATTTGCATACTTCTTGATTTTTTCACTTTCAGTTGTCCAAGTGAAGAACTGGGTGGATAGGGGAAGTGTTTATAGTAGATCCTTGTTTCCTATAGCATGTGATGTCTATTTTTTTACTTTGGGCACAGAAAGACATTAAGAAATTATTCCCATTTTGGCACCCCTAATTGATAGTCCCAAAAAACTGCTAAGTATCTAACTGGGATTTTCTGAAGCAGAAGAGACATACACCTTTTGGGGCAGTTACCACACAGCAGGAAGGGTGGGGCTTAAAGCAGAGTATTTTGTGTGCCCATTTCACAAGGGTGCTTTGCCAGTCTGCCCAGCCATTTGTTACTTCACAGTTATTGGCATTCAAACCAGAAGTGAGGACTTGTAAATGAATCTATGGACTGTACAGTCCTTGAAGATTTCAAAGGAGTTCAGCCTGAGCTAAAAGCTGGCAAATTGGAAACCATTTAGACATCTTACTGCGATGGTCAGTAAGGGGAAACCGAGTTTCAGACTACCTCCCGCCTTAAGTAAACAAGATACATGTGTAGCCCTGTCAGAATCAACTAGTCAAGAACAAGGTTCAAGCACATTTAAAACTGAATCTATGCTGACCCTGACTTAAAAGAGAAGCATATTGTTGGTAAGCGTATATAAAATTAATTTCTCATTTACAGAAAGGAAAAAGAAAGACCAATTCTGAATCAAGCTTGTGGGTCATCTTAATACTTGTGCCTTCTAGATGTAGAAAAGGGTTTGCTAAGAAAGGAAAACATGCTGGGGATTTGATCTGTATTCCAAGAGGTCTTTGCAGCCATATAAAATGACCCAGACTTATTACAACTTCAAAAGACATACATAGTTAATACTGATTTTATCAAATATCATAACGCTACACAGGCTAGCATTGCTTTTGAAAGTATTTGCATAATTAATAACATATCAAGCTGTGTAAACCTTCACATTTTTGGTTTCTCATCTAGATAGCTTTTAAACAAAGTCACAAGCAAAGCTACATGTTTATTTTGCCTTTTAAAAAAACTTTTAAGCAGAAATAAGATTTGCTGGTTTTCAAGCATTTGTTGTCCTTCCTTCATTCTGAGCAAGGAGAAATGGTCCTGACATATTACATATGACATATGACATAATGGATTTTTGGAGGAATCTTTTGCTGATTAACCATGCAGTGAAATGAAATGCTTAATAGAAAACACTTGGCACAAGCTCCCTGATCAAAATGTCACCTTGAAAATGGCTCATAAGTCATTTGTCACTGTAGATTTTACCCACATTGCACAATACTGGCATCCCATACTAACACACTGCAACTGTGAGGAGACAGCCTGGGGTGATAAGGAAATTACAGGTATTACCTTTCTGGTTATCCACAGATAATTAGCAGCTCCCATAGGTTGCAATGATCTAGGAAATACCATGTCAAAGGCAATCCTTGTGCAAGCTCTGACTCTGACAGTGCTTTACTATCTTTGGCCAAGGTTAAATTTGGGTCACCGTACATGTGAACGTATGGAATCACGCATATGATGCCAAACAGGCTTCGTCCAGCGCTTGACCTTTACAGAGAATGTTTTCCTTGCAGTATCTAGAAATTATTTATAAAAACTGGCATCCAAAGTGTGAATACGGCTGAGAAGTTATAAACAGAACCAGGTATTTTCATTTGCTCTGCTGCTATAAAGTTGTCTGGGCCCTGATATTTTAGACAGAACCGGCTTCAGCTGAGAAATGACATCAACATTAGTGCACACAGTGCCCCTTCTGATTGCAGGAAAAATGAAGATTCCTCAGACAGGCGACTCAATGCTCTGGTAAAGGGTAAAAGTCAAATTCTGCCCTTTTGAAGAAAAATGTTGGTAGCTGTCTGCCTGCTTTGAAAATTGCCATACACTCTCTGCAGATATGGCTGAGAACAAATATGGTTAGTGTTTTACCCCTACACATCTTTGCTTATTATTTTTATACCATTCAGATTACCTCAGAATTACTGTGCATTTGAGAAGCTCTTTATTTCCCCTGCTCCTCATGAAATGATGTAAATAACTGGAACTCATAAAACCTTTGGGTAGAAACCATAGTCTGATTTTTTTATCCAGTATTTTTGTTATATGCAACCCAAATCAATCAATCCATCATAATGTTCCCTAATTCCTGTATTCTCATCCATTATGCAGTAAAATAGTCCCCATCATAAAACATTGCCTTGCAAGTGCAGGGATACCTGGTATGTTGCATCCTTTCTGTTCTGCAGAATTTCACACCTCCTTTCATTCTGCCCGTGCTTTTTGTAGCCCATCTCTAGATGTCCACCTTATGTCTGTATGATGTAGCTTCAGTTGACTCTAAAAACTCAGTGTTATTTGTCCAGCCAAAGGAACAGAGACACTTCTTAGCCCATGCCGACACAGCTAAATGTTCTGCAGCACTTTCTGATGACAGAAACATGCACCAAACCCAGGATTCACCAAGTAGTCTGAACAGTACACCACAGTGCATCACCAAAGGATCCTTGGACAGTTTCTTGTAGTAAAAACAAAGACTATATGTCTATTTGTTTGAGTGGCCTGGTTCCCTAACCAAAATTACTGAACCTTTTATTTTTTAAAGTGAGATTTTTATCCCTAAAACCTGAGAACCTCTAGTGCAACCACATTTGTCAAAATGCTTCTTTACTCTTCCATGCATCCCCACATATGCAGATTGGGCCAGACCATTTTGATGTTACTTACAGTGCTTTCTTCTACCCTGGGAACACTATAATACACAGGGGTAAGACATGCTAACACCAGGCCCATGAGTGATTTAATAAGGCCTGAATTGTTTTTTCTCCCTCCCTGAACAGTCTGTGGTACAGAAGGGAGAAAACAAAATACTTCCATCATCACAGTACTAACATTAACCTTTAGGTAATGAGTACCATAATTCAGGCCATTCAGTTCAGTTCAGAAAAATCACATGGAAACACAAAGAAAATTATAATAATGAGTATGCCTGGATGTATCTTCACGTCCCTGGAAAATATGGGCATGCTGTAGTGGACCAATCACACCTTCATGAATGGCACTTGTGCCACATAAATGGTTAGGAGAATCCTTCAGTCTTACCAGCCTTATGAGTGTTTCTATGTTGTATGTAACCCATCAAAGAACAAATCAACTCCAAGCCATGAAGGACCACGTTCTCTCAGAAGAAATGTGGTAGCAACAGGAAATGTCCATCACTGGCACATAAACGTGGATATAACACACAGATGCCCTCACCTACGCTGCCTTGTTAGTGGCAATGAGCAGAAGGCACCTCCCCCCACCATCTGTGCCTCCTCCTCCTCCTATTTGTGGAGCAAAGACTAGCATATTCCTCAAAAATAGTATATATCAATGACTTTTCTTCTTTCAGTGAACTTTAAGTCTTAAGTGAAAAAAACTTACAAGTTTGCATGTCCCATAATCAAGTGAATCTTCAAAGGATTTGTGGATTTGCAGGAAGGTAGAGGACACTCCAGATTGTAGACTCCAATCAGCATCTTTCCACAAAACTGTGTTATTGAAGTCCTCTCACAAAACACAAGGGACATCACCTTATGTCCCTGCCTCTGATTTTGGGAGGCTGCTCTGGAACCTCCCTCCTCTGCTGGCCAACAAAGCCTCCTTTCCTCTACGAACTGTATTCATTTTCAGACCTGGGCATTCCTAGAATACTCTTGTGCACGCACTCTCCTCTAAGTGTAACTAACTAATCACCTTGCCCTGTAGCAGCCTTCCCCTCTGGTGTACTCAGCAGACACCGTGTCACTGCCCAGCCTGCACTCGGCTAGACTATACACACAGGGCTCCTTCAGCCTCCCCTCTCCATGTCTTCTTCCAGCTGACACTCGTTCTCCCACTGCACAACACACTTCCAGTCCTCTGCTGCATAAAATCCCAATTGTTCCAGTTTTAACACGTGGGAAGTGCTGAGCCCACTTCTTGGTTTTGCGTAAAAAAAAAAATCACTACCTCTAGACAGTGCATTTACGAAACAGGCTGTTATCAAGTTATGCATATAAAATAACCTAACCTAGTGAAAATACAGCATATAAAAAAAATAGCTTCTATGGATCATTTGATTCTATGATGAAATGTAAAGCATTTGCTACTCTGGAATAGAAACTAATATTCACCATAAGCTTTTTTATTAAGGTTTCTGATTAGGACTGTGTTTTAATGTCTAATACAGCAAAATCCAATGTTCATATTATGTTGCCTGTGTAGATCAAAGCTTGTCTCACACAATCTGTGCGATTCTTTAATTTTATTTTTGTGTATCTAGGATAGGTCATGTCACATTCTGGATGTAAAAAACTAAGAAAAGATAGAGGGAGTAGCCTCACAACCCCACTTTTTTTGCCATTGCCTTGAAATATGTATTAGGTTTAACGTGGAAGTGATGATGATGCAGAATATAACTCACTTTTCCTGTCAATGAAAGCAGTATACAGGTCTGGTTAAAAAGACAGCATAGGAAGTCCTTCACTGCAGCACAGCAGTGAAATACACAGGATAATGCCACATGTGATACACAAATCCCTAAAGAAGGACTTCCTGAAATCCTTTTAAAGTTTATTGAAGATTATTTCCTTCAAAGATTTTTCTTCCTTCAGAAGAAGGTCAAGAAGCTCTCCTATACTTCTCCCTGAGCAGAAAAGGAGATGGAACATCTACAAAGTGCCTGTATTGCTTAGATGAGCTCAAAAACTGGTTCTGTGGCCCAGAGCTGTTGACACCTTTCCCATCCCTGGCAGAGGACAGCACACCACTTCTTACACAAGTTCAGAGTAGTCCCTGGCTCCCACGTGTTGCTGCTGTTTCTTGTTCCGGTCCTATTCTTCTTACCTCCCAGTTGTCTGGCAACCATGTCTGACGGGAGAAAGTCCTCCTGTGGGTGATCCAAGGCACCTGAACTGGAGCTGGTGCCATGAACAAGTTTCCAGCTTCCTTGACCAAGGGAATTGAGGTCTTTCTGAGCGACCACTCATCCCCAACACATCAGTGGCATGTATCAGATTAATACCATCTCTGAGGACGTGTCAACCCAAACAGAACTTCAGCGTGGCTACATGAACCTTTTAACTGGGGCAACAGGCTATTTCCTATCAGCTGCTTTTTGCCGTCCATCTGTGTGTATGCTGTGGCAGAGATGAGGCTGATTAATTCCTCTGCAAAAGATGCTGTGAGATAAGAACAGTCCTCATGGCTCAAGTGAGGGACCTCACAGGAGCACGTCTGTGTGTGGAAACTCCAAAGCTGTAAGTGATTTTTGCCCATGGATGAGCACACAAACCTCCCACTGAGACCCACAGGGAGCCTAGAGAACTTGTCTAAGGGAAAAACTCAATCCTAACCTTATACCTCAAATTAAAAGGTAATAAAAATTCCCTCCACACATGGTCATGTGACATGCAGCTAATGTTGCATTATGGAATAGTACAACTCCCTCTGCTTCCTTGGCCTTCTTGCCAGAAAAGCAACAAAATTAATATTTAGCTTCATGTAGTGCTTCTTGTCCTATTTCTAAACCCAAAGTAAACCCTGCTTGGAAAAAGCATTTCAGGAACTCAGTGGCACAGAATCTCTTCACTGACAGAGCTTCAGTAACAGGCATGTTTGGTCAGAGATGCGCCCCAAGCAGCATCATTGCTCCCCAGGAAATACCAATAGGAAATATCTGGCAGGAACCAACACACAGCAAAACTGTGTGAGCTTACCACTGCTTACCCTGCACAGCTTACCCTTCCTCAGAAATGATGAGAAAATACTGCAGCATGTTTCTTCCTGTCCCTCCTCAATAGCACATGGACTTTTAAACCCAAATTTTCCCAATCAAGCCTTAAAAACCACACCTAGTTGTTATTAAGTTACTGCAGTAGATGTTTTCATAGCATATCATCTCCTCTTTTAAAAAACAAGCAAACAAAAAAAAAACTGTCCAAGGAGTTCATCCTGAAAAAATAAACTCCTGTAATTCACACAGAGCAAATTCCACTGTGAAAACATTCTTGTTCTCTTCAGGAATGTGAAACTGTTTAACTCCATCTACACACTGGGCTCCACAGCCTGGAAAATACCCGGCTGGGCTTTCTATTTGTTAACCAAGTTGAATGTCCTACCAGCCTCAAACAAGGCCACAAAGAAGAGAAAAGCATTATGGAGAAATGAAGTTCTCCTCTGCCTTCTGAACCTGTGAGGGATTTTTAAACATGAATGCTGCACAACGCAGGTTTTACTTGCCTGGTCTGAGCATGGTGGGAAATGCACTGGTCTGAAAGAAAACCAAATGCCAAGGCAAAAACTGCAGCAAATGCTGAGTGGGAGAAGCTGGGAAATTGCTGTGTGTAACTTTACAAAATCCAGTTGATATTGCGAAGTTGTCATTTAAATAATTAAGCACCAGCAAGTGCCTCTACTGATAGCAAAGAGCAGGGTGGGCAAGCTGAGCTCAGACCAACAAAGCTCTCTGCCACCCTGTCCCTCTGTGGCCAAGGGGTGTTGGAGCAGGAGCACTACCAGGACAAGGTACCAGAGGAGGTGTGACCCCTTTCCACAGAAATTAGAGAGAGAAGGTAGTTCTTGGCAGCACGCGGCCAGTTCAGGCCCCACTAAGTGACAATATTTCATGTCACAAAAGAAGATGGGTCCTACATGTTGAGACGAATAAAACCAACCTGGAAACTGGAAATAAGACAATAATCCTCACCTTTCTATATGCTCTGCACACACAGACAAATAGGTGTGGACATGTATATGTGTGTGTATATATATATATATGGTTTCAAATAATAAAGAGCGCATAATTAGCACATATCATTGCACATATGCATGCAAACCATGCAAGTATGTGAAGAAAAACTGAATATGCAAGTATGTGAAGAAAAACTGAGCACTTGGCAGTAATATCCTATATCATCAGACACAGTCAAATGCATGTTTTGTAACAAAAAGTGCATAAATCTTACTCAATTTCAAAAAGGCTGGATGTACACACCACAGAAATGATCTCATGTTTAATGCAAACAATAAGTCACTAAATTTATTTTTATTTTTTTATGCTGATTCTATACAGTATAAAAGTCTTTCTGTTATGAGAAATCCTACACCTAAGCACAGTATCCATTTTCAGATAAAGGAGAATGTTCCTCATCCTTTCAAAAACCTTGGGGTGCTTGAGTTTCTCCTGCATCAGAAAATGTCTCTTTTATTTCTTTATGTCTATTTTTTTATTGTACTCATTCAGAAGAATAAATGTAGAATGCATTCAGCAAATCATGCTAACAGGAAAATTTTCTTACAAAAATATAAAGATGTGGGGGTTTTTATAGATAGATAGATATGCATATATATGTATCTGGAAACATATGTGCTTAGGCTGTCACTGATCTTCACTAAGCAGGGATTTAACAAAATTTTCCTATGGCAGGACCTTGTTACTATTTTAAAACCATAAATATGTGCAGAGGCAGTTACAGACCTTTAATTTATTCTGCACACACTTACCGAGACTTGTGAGACACGCACAAAGAAGCCCGAGGAAGCTAAAAGAAGAGACGGTATGTGGCTTAATTTCAACATCTAGAAGTTAGATGTCTAGTTCTCAGTTAGTCAATCAAGGCTCTTTCTACATTTAGTATGCATTTATAAGCATACCTCAGTATCATCCTGTCTAGACAGTCACTCTGGAAGTGCTTGTTCACTGCCTGTCAAGGGGGCTTACACTAATGAGTTAGTGGATAAGTTTTAGAGATGTCTAAAACTGGGCAAGATAAATCCAGACACTCACATATGCCTTTGCAGAGGTGCAGGAAAGCCTCTTTTTAACCCACCAGACCTCCCTGCCATGCCGGAGGGCCACCACCACCTTCCTGTGATGTGATGCCCACAGCACCCAGGGCATCACTTGGCCCATCTCCTACTCCCGAAATGCTACAGCCAAGGCTGAATACACATCAGATGTGCACCATTAGCAATGATGTTTCCTGCATTTGCAGCACATAAACTTGTTCCTATAACAGCTCTCACTATTTTCCACCATTTGGCTGGCGCTCAGTGATGTAACCCAGTGTGAATGAAAGAGCCCCCTTTTTCTCCAGTCTCAACAATGTGCCTATTTGTGAGCAAAGCCACTGCTTTCCCCCACGGATCTGGTTAGTAGTGATATTTTATTTAAAATTCTTGTGGAAGCTTATGGGCTGAAGTAACTGTGATGTGAAAACCAGATGTCCATGGCAAAGGAAAGACTCAAAGGGCTTTTAGAAACAGGGAGAGTCATAATTCCACCTCAGAGACTGAGTTATTCTTCTCCATGATGGGTCCTGGCAATGGGCAGGGGGTTGCATGCAGGGATAGGTGATAAAACACATCTGCACTCTCGCTGTGGGATGGGCCTGTGCTGAAACACAGGGGGAATTGGGCTGAGCTGAGGCCCTCCTCTCCCTCAGCAGCCACATCCCAGCAGTGCCATGTCACTCACCTTCCAGGAATCACTAGGGGCACAGCCAGTGTGGCAGAAGCTCTGGGCATCATCCTGCATCAGCTCATGTGGCCTTGGTCACCATGTTGCAGATGTCCCCGTGGGGTGACAGCAGCTGTAGGATGTCACAAGGCCAGAAAGAGGCTGCTCCATCACCCCACTGGGGATGTGAGCTGCAACACAACCACCCATCAGCCAGCAGAGGGATGCTGCTCCAACATCCTTAGTCTTTTGAGCTCTTTAGGTACCTCTGCTCAAGCCTACCTAGGCCACTAAAATAGAGGCTCACACACTGCAATGATACTGAGAAGAAACTTGAGCTTGGAGTCAACAAAGGGCCAATGTATTCTTCAACTACATGTTCAAAACATACACCTCACCATCTGGATGTTTAAGGCAGCAAGGAAACTGACGGCAGGCTTCAGCAAAGTAGTATCACTAACTTTGTTACCACCAAAACTATGTATATATATATGCCGAATAGTTAAGATTAGAAGAAGCCAAAACAGCCCACTGCGGCTATAGGTGCAATTTGTGCCTGCATTAGAAGTACAGCTGCAGCTAGTTTAGGATTTTCTGAGCGTGCTGGTATGACTGATCTACCTAAAAACCTGCAATGGCTCGACTATGAAACAAGATCCAATTACGTGTCAAAACCAGCCTGAACGTTTTTGGATGCATAAAAATTTTGAAGATGTGTTTTTGCAACTGTAGGTGCTTCGGTTTTTGCCAAAATAATATTGAATTGTTTTAAAACTCTCCCTGCATGTCTGCCAAAGGATGTGCTCACTGACAGGAAAAGCTAGTAATACATGACAAAACACCAACAAACTCCTTCCCACTCTAAATGCTGCTGAGGTCTTGTTTAAATGGGGAGATGACTTGTCTGCAAGTGCTGTAACAAAACTACAGGACTTTGATCATGTTTATTTTAATAGTTTAAGCTGTAATTATATCAAGAGGAGTTCTTTATTCATTTTTACAATGGGTATAATGAATGCAAATATGTTTTTTTAATAGTTTGTGTCTTTCAGCTTTATCCAAGCACTATTAAGAAAATGGATGTGGAGTTATTCTAGAATAACATCCCCAAAATGTAGTATTTTCTTCTCTCTCCATTACATAACAAAATGTAACTTTTACTACAAATTATTATAAGCACACTCCTGGAAGCTAGTCTTTTACAACCTGATATCCTATTCTGATTGTATGAAAATGTGAAAATAAAGTACATTCCTCTAACAGTTACCTTTGAATATGTATTTTAGAACACCATCTCTGTTATCTGTATTTTTTCATAATTTTAGCTTTGTTCCCCTATTTTTAAAGACATGCTTTAATAGAAAGATAAAATTTCAAGTATTCTGTCTGTTTCAAGACTCCTAATAATTTTGCCTCTTACTAATAAAAAACTTCCTTTTTGAGGTCAAAGAGTGAAAGAGTTGAAGCTAAACCCCAGGAAGTCAAGGGTTGAAGTTGGGACATTGCTGGCTGTGATTGTCCAAAAGCAAGCATTGCTGGTGGCACCGAGGCAAGCTGTCCCAGCAATACTCCCAGAGGTATCGCCCTTTGTGACATTCATCAATCTTCCTGACATTTAGTAGGAGACAATACTGCCAGAGCTCGATGTAAACAGAAGTAAGGTGCCTGCAAAGGTGTAAATTGTACTGGCCTTCATGTGAGATAAAAATGAAAAGCTGAAAAATGTAACTCATAGGTACAACCAGCAAACACGCACCTCAGCATGAGCCCATGCACACCGGAGCCTACTGTCATTGCTTTGCACCTTTAAAAGCAGCTTATAGCCCCCACCTCAAACCTGAAATTTTTAAATTCAACAACACTAAAGACTGCTTTAACCACTTTAACCAAAGCAGAAACATACAGACACACGACACAGCTTCCCACAGGCAGGGAAGAGCTCTGTATTTCCCTGTAAGGAAGGCCCTTCTTTAATAAGAGCTTCATCCGATCACTGTCATTGTTCTGGGTAATGGATTACCTACACATACATTTTCAAGTGTAATGACACTCTTGCTTATTAAAGACCTCTCAGCTGAAGGGGCAGAATATTATGAACTGGCCAATCCATTCATTTCCTTGAATATGTTATTCAGTATTTTATGCTAAACCAGCAATACACCATCCATTTTAGTACAATGATCCTTATGTTCAATAAAACTGAAGTGCTGGATCATAAATCATTATAGTCATTTATTTTACATTAGACACATTAGCCACTATATTCCATAATCTATTACAATAAGGTGGATTTAAATGTACCCCAAGGAACTACAATAATAACTTGAGAACCAAATATAGCAATTATGGATAAAATATGCTTAACCTAAAACTGCACTAGCTGCATAGACTGCTGTGAACTTTAAATAAAATTTAGGGAGGATGATAACTGTCCTGCAATAAACAAGTAACAGAGGAAAATCAAAACCTCCTCTCTACAGATAGTTTAACATGCCCTATCTATGGAGAAAGGGATGTTATGCTTATAAACCAGTGTCTACTAAAATATTATTATTCCATTATAACTGGTTATGTTATCTTTCCATCATGTGAAAATTTCCCATATTTTCCTGGTGTATTACATCCTACTTATGTTTTTTAAATAGTGCTCTTCCTTTCTAGCTTTCTGCTTAATCTGTTTGGATTCCTTTTATGTTCTTCAGACTCCCTCCAACCACTTTGAACAGTTTTGGTAAAATTTCCATAACATGTCCAGACCTTACTGGTGCTTTCAGCTTTGGGCTGAGCAATAACAAAGGGCAAAGTCTGTTTGTCTCCTCCAGACGCAATGTCTCTGCACAGTCCCACAAAAGGGGCCTTTGGTAACTTTCTGGCCCCAGACCAAGAAGCAATCTCAAATGCTTGTGAACACAGTTTAGCATTTTTCAGAATTAGTGCTCTGCCAAGTATTAAAAACAGCTACATGCTAAAGAAAGTGATTGTTTTTTTACAGGAAGGTTCCACGTTTCAGACCACTGGGATTCCTGAAGATGCCTGCCACTACCCTGGTGCAGAGGAGAAAGAAGATTGAGGGCTCTCAGGCATCACCTGTACTAAGAATCAATGTATGTCATGCCCAAACTTCACATGTGCTGCCTTGTATTTATAAAACCATGTTGCATAAATTCCATTATCCTTCAAATATTTTTCTGTGTTTATTTCCTAAGAGGCTTATTAGTTAGATCTGCAAACATACACTGCAAAGTCCCTTTTCCAGTTGTTCTAGAGCTTTTTGTAGAGGCCTATTTATATCACTTTCTTTACTTCCTTTTTTTTTTTCCCCATGAAGGCCAAATATTAAGACTGGATATTGAGTGTAGCTCCCTGTGCAGTCTCTAGTAGTAATCAAGCAGGTCCAGTTTATAGGCAAACAAAGGTATACTTCTGCTGACTGCCCTGCACCTAACAGACTTCAGTCTCTAGTTGCCATGCCAGCACCTTTCATGAGACTTCACATAAATAAGAGAAAATGTACACATTATTCACTACAAATTCAAAATAAAATTTTGCTTTGACTCCAAATTGTTAAATATATTCAGGCAAATATGGACATCCTAACCAAGGTCAGGCAGAAGCTTTCTTTTCCAACCCTCTGTTCATATTTTACCTCATAGCACAAGAGCTGTAGTAGTGAAAGGTGTACTGAATGCAAGAAACCTCAGCTCTGGTTTAAATGTTGTTCCTAATTCCTATTGAATGTGAGTTGACCTGTTTGTTTTTATTCAAGTTTCTGACTGAGGGGAGCTGCTGTGGTGGCACCAAGAAGGGAACAATGCACCCAGTTCTGTGTGTTTTGGGAGGGAAAGTAAATATTTTGTACAACACCCATTGTTGAATAAACAACTTTCTTTTTGATAAACAAGCACCAAAAATCTGTATATATCATGAGAAGAATTCAAACCTCTGTGATAACCTTACATCACAGGCGTCCAGCAGAACTGTGTAACAAGAGGCTGAGAAAGGCAGCTACTCTCCCATCCCATTTTGGCCTTGCATTGCTCCCTACGACTCTCACGCTCACCCACACGTGATACAGGAAGGGAAAGGGGACATGAGAGGTGTGTATCTAACCAAGTCACTGTAAAATTTGGCTAAAGAGGACAGAGCCTCAGAGGCAAGATGCAGAAGAACTGCTTGCTTTACATCCTGGGCTGTGCTCTGCCCCTCCATCAGCACTACAGCCAGTAAGCTACCTCTATCTGACATCTCCAAAGGGAAAACTATTTTCCAAAGTACAATGCCAAAATGGAAAGTGGTACATAGTGAGGACATCAGGAGTTATGGCAGCCACTGGAATCCTGCCAAGAAAAACCTTGCTGTGTTACTAGGTGTATTCAAAGAGCAAAAATTGATCAAGTGGGGCTGTCCTTCCTTCTTGGTCCTCCCCAAGAGAGCAAATGGAAGCAGGAGATGAAAGCAACAGTGACAAAACCAGGCTGCATGGCATGCTTTGACTGAAGGCAGAGAAAGCATGGCCTGTACTCGGGGCTGAGGGCTGTGCATGCAGACTGGGGCCAGGGCAGCTCAGGGACCTGGCAGCCACCATGACACTCTAGATCAGAATGTGCCATCCAGTAAAGGCCTGTCCCACGTTCCACCAGCCACACCTCATGCCAGGCAGGCACTGTCCCGCTGCTGCCATGGATTGCCAGCACAGTGCTGATGCAAACAGGAGAGGAGCCTGCCCACAGTGAGGCGTGCCAAGGCAGCCATGCTCTCCCTGGGGCAGAATGGCACAGGCACTACCAGGAAAGAGCTCACAATTTCAACCACATATAGATGTTTAGTGACACAGAGTGCTCACAAAGGGACACATACTGATCTTGCTTAGGCATAAGGTATTGTATATTTTAAGGGACAGAAACCCTTAATACCTTAATACTTAGGTATTAAGTTCTCTCTGAATTCAGCCCTGGAAGTTGCAGTGCCCAAAGAACCCTGCCGACTCCCAAGGCACTGGGTGGTGCCCCTTCCCTGCACAGGGAGAAGGTCTCCCCGCTAGAGTGAGCGACTCACAGGCCAGCTTCCCTGTCCCCAGCAGGCTGTGCGGGAGGCTGGGGCGAGGCAGCTCTCCCAGAGGACACCCCTGCCAGGGCCCGGGGCGCCAAGGCCCTTCCCGCTGCCTCCCCAGCAAAGCAGCTGGCGGCCTGAATTCCAACAGCCGCTTCCTGCCAGCGCCGCTGGCAAACAAACCTGTGGAAAAGTAAATACGTTTATCACGCAGATTTCCTCTGCTCCTTTTTAAAAAGGAAGGCCTCAATTGCTTTCCTGAGTCAGACCCATTCCATGCTGAAGCCATATCATCGATAAATACAAGCTCCCATGCTCATTCCAATGACTACAGCCATGGGTGATACGCGCTTGTGTGGTTTTAGGATTAACTGCAAAAGAACCCTTCTCTGAAGGCACATTCCCACCAGAGGCCCGCATTAAGTATAACGTGGAGCAGCCTGCATGAGCCAAAATGCCAGGGCAGCACAGTGAGATGAACGTGTCCCTGACACGCTCTTGCTGAAGCCAGCAGATACACAGCAGCTTCCTAATGCAATGCCTTCCCCTCACAAATAGGAAGGCCTCTTGAAAGAAATTGTAAGTGAAATTTCCCTGTTAACAGCAGGAAATAGCCAGCAGTTTGAAATCACCTGGGCCAGGGATTTGGCCTTAAATTTTCCAATCTGACGCTAGTGTGGCATCAGTACCTTTAAAGTCTCTATT
This sequence comes from Ammospiza caudacuta, assembly GCF_027887145.1. Taxonomy (NCBI): domain Eukaryota; kingdom Metazoa; phylum Chordata; class Aves; order Passeriformes; family Passerellidae; genus Ammospiza; species Ammospiza caudacuta. The sequence goes on along the minus strand of NC_080593.1, from coordinate 39,581,667 downwards.
AAGAAGGGGTAAAAACAGTTGGAGAAGTCACAGTCATCTCTGGGAATTTATACGAGAAATGTTTGCTGTACTGCAGATCAAAATAGCATTTTGACTCATTGATCCCCTGAATGCCATAAAATCTGAAGCAAGATCCTAGTGCTTAGCAGTGGGAAAAATGAGTTTCTTTGGCCTCCTATCATAATATAAAGAATGAGCAAAATAAAGAAAAACAAAGGAGAAGAAATGAGATATAAAGCTCAAGATGAGGGCAAAGACAAGCAAGCAATTAAAAAAGATATATGGACTTCAATTTACAAAAAACACCCTAAACCTCCGCCTCAGTAGCATGTTTAGCTCTTAATCAAGTCTTATTACAATCACATGCAAATGCCAGGATGGCAGGACATTCCTTCAAACTATGTTTTCATTAAAGATTCTGCTTTTTCCAGAATAATAGTAAATGACACGTGAACTTCATATGAACTATAGGTCATGAAAGGATTTAGTATTGGCATTTTTAATCTAAAAAGTCTGTGCCAGAAAATCAATATGTTTCAGTCGCAGCATTCGAATGCAATTTTCTTCACGTAACAGGGTTCTTTCTTTCACTCCTCCTTCCTCTCCCTCTCTCTTTCTCTCTCCCTCTTCTTTAAAAATAATGAATAATTCCCAGTTTTTCTATGAAACAAGCAGGCACATTAGAAGGCAACGACATCAATAACACGTTACATGTAAACAGAAAATGAACAAAAAAATCATTCAAGGCCCCTTTCAAACTGGCGTGCTTTTCATCAGCGCTATTACAGGTTCCATTCACATTATCGGATTGAACCACGCTGCATAACCAAGGTGCTGACAAGCCTTGATTACCCAATAACTCCTGTATTCCTTTCAGGCAGGTTCACCGAGAGGACAGGAATGCGCGGCCTTCCTGTGGGGCAGGCTGCTTTCCAGCCAGACCAAGTCAATGAAACCCAACGCCCTCTCGCTCCTGCGCGCCGAAACAGCCCCTGCATTTCCTGAGAGGCAATTATGACTTTTCCCTTCTTTATTCTCAATTGTTTCGGATAACAATTTATTGTACATCGGAGGGGCCAATATAAACATTTTAAACTCTTTTCATAACACTTCGAGGGGGCTGCTAAGTCATCTCTGTAGTAAATCTGTTGTCGGCTCTTTCCCATGCTGCAGAGTCAACAAATCCGTCTCTCACCCAGGGCAGGGCCAGCCAAGCGCTGCAAAAACAGGGGAAAATGAATGCAGCGCCTCGTACGTCGCGTCTCTACTTGCTCCGACTTTCCCTGCACACTTGTCAGCCGCCCACCTTTCGGTTTTGCCTTTGCACGACACACCTCTTGAAAGATAGATTGCTCAAAAGAGAAAGAAGAGGAAAAAGACGCAGTTGCAGGCCATAAGTCTATTTCACATTTGGATTAAACCCTGCTTGGTCCCGAGGAGAGGCAGAGGATGCATTACACACTCGCTCTTTCTAGCAACTTAGGCTGGAGCACTAATGAAAAGCAGGAGACGGAGTTGGCAGCCAGATGTGGGGCGAGGGCTTCTATCGAGAGGGAGCTGGAGCCTTTAGGGCTGGGATCTAACAGAGGCTAATTCCCTCACTATGTCACTTGCCTAATTCCTTGCAGACAACTCCTTCTCCGTTCCCTAAAAAATATGCACATATCAAAGGCAATCAAGCAAAATAAACATTTGCAATAAATCTATTCTTGGTAGCAATTTATATTAAACTTACTGTTATTTCTCCCTAACTAAGCAGTTCTTAGTCCTCATCTATGTGTCCCCTGAGTGAAACAGCTGTTTTAGTATCATTTTGCATCTAGAGCTGTGGGTGTAATATTACTCATATTTCTCTAATTAACTTCTAATGACATGAGTTATCTGCACGTTTTTCTTATTATTTTTTATGGTTTTCAAGTCAAGCAGAATTCAGCTTTTACCTGGTGCCTGCTGCACATGCAGCTAGACTTGTAGAGCTGTGTACAAACCTCCTGCCCGGCTCTGGCTCCGAGCAGCCCCAACCACCTACCAGCTGTAGGGCCACTGGGACCTCCTGCTCCCTGGCTGCTCCAGTCTTCTTCCCAATACCTGCGGGATCAAAGGAAGGACTATGTGTGTTCCTCCCACCTCTGCCCAATGCACCAAGGCCATCCCTCCTCCCAACAGGGACTTATGAGAGAGAAAAAGGAAGATTTAGCTTTTGCAAGCCCTGGAGATTCTAGAACTGAGGGTGAGGGAAGGGAGAGCTGTAGGATTGGGTCAGGGGAGGAAATTGTTGCTGCTGGTGCAAGGCTTGGCCAAGTCAGCTCATGGCACAGACCTCTGACAAGGCACTGCTACACAGGCCACACACACATGTTATACTCTTCTTTCACATGCATATTATATTCCTCTTTAGGGCCTCAGTATTTTATTCCCAGAATGGTAACACAATGGTAAATGCAAAGGCATGGGTGCATGGAGCCCACAAATTCAGAATTACTGTCTCAATACCAGGTGTCTGAAGCAGCTGGCGCTGAAATTATCTTGCACAGACATGCAGAAAAGCACACACAAATCTGCAAATACATGCAAGGAAATCTCCTTGATGCAAATATGCACTACCTAGGACTCAACTTTTTTATTTTGCCTTTCTTTCCAATTCTCCACACATGGCTGTTACACTCAGCTCATCACTACGGTTTATTTGTTGTCACATGCCTTTTAAACAGCAAATATTTTGAGCTATCTGCAGTTCTGTCAGTTTACTTTTCAGCACAGCAAACTAAGGGCTTTTTACTCGGTATCTCCTAGAACTGGAACAAAAAGTGATTTCCTACTCATGTACAAACAAACAAAAGCTAGACCCTTTTCCTTCCAAGCAGCAGAGTCAGTCTTGCTCTAAGAACTGTGCTTGATATCTTTCAGCAGCAAACACACTGCATTGAGGATTTTCTCACACACTTACATTATCAAGCTTTAAACTTTTCTGCATCCACTCTCAAGGAAACAGTGTCAGACAGAAGCAACTGAAAAACTACAAATCTGGCCTCAGTTTTTACCTTAGCTGACCATAGCTCTAACAATGCAACCTCTAGAAATACCCAATAATTTTTAAAACCAGTATTAGAGTAACATAGATTATAGAAACACATTAAAATAGAAGGATTAACAAGATGTCTACACAACCTTCAAAGAAAATTCTTGTAAGGTATTTTTCAAGATACAGGATTTACAAAAAGGTTTCTATTTTACTTGTATCTACAGTAATTTGCTACATTAAAAGAAAAAGAGAGGGGATTAACTGAACTCCAGGAAACCATAATAGCAATGGCAATTAATTACTTGCCTATTGAGTACAGAATAGACTTGAAATTTGTGTTATGGACATGCTGATATTTGGCTGAATGAATAACCTATAAAAATCTTACAATAAAAACATGTAATTCATTGCTTCCTTAATAATTTAGTAATGAATTTTTAATTCTACTTTCTCCTAGTTTATATGAAGAAATCAAAATTGCACCTTGTTGTGTTTGCCTGGTGTCTCCCTCCCAGTTTAAGGGCAATTGTTACCAAGCAAATGCTCCAAGGAATATTTACTAAATGTTCTAAATTGCAGTCTGCCTCCAAACAAAATCACAGTTGTGAACTGCAGCTTTACAGAATCTCAGCATATGACAAAAAGAGACCAAAACTGGACTGCTGGATTTTTGCACTTCAGTCTCAGTTCTCTTAGGCTAGGGCATAACTACCATGTCTTCAACTTGCATACATTTTAAAATCTTCCCTTCAAAATTATCTGTATTCTTCAGCTTCTGTTCCAATGCCTACCATATAGAAATTTGGTTCAATAAATCTAAAAGAAAAGACATGTCATCATCCCTGTCCATCCATCACATTGTTTGTTGCATGTTAAATTGTGACTGCTGTGGTCTTACAGGATTTTTTTAAAATTTTCTGAGAAAGCTTCTGCCTTAATCATGCTGAACAAATCATAATGATGTTTTTTAATAGATGCTCAGGGACAGTTCATAAAAACTCTATGCACCATTCAAATAAAGGTTTTATAGAGCTTAACAAGATAAAGGTGAAATTAATCTATTTTCAAAAAACTATTATCCTATACACTGAGATATCCTTTCTGCAGTCTGGCTAACCATCCCTAATCTGTTATATCACCTCCTGGGACAATAAATCATAGGAAAAGCAGAAAAAGCAGGCTGGAGTGTGAAGACAGTTCTCTACGACATAAGCATAAATCATCATCAACCCATATTTAAACTTCAGAATAAAGTCCATGAAAAATCCTGCAATCCAAGGAACTTTAATGGGACAGGTTGCAGTGCTGACTTTGTTTTCCAGTTTATGTGTTATTTTTATTGCCACTGTATGATAGTAAGTACTTTAATTGGGAAAGTCTTTAATCAGATGATTTTATTATGAAGTTTTCCTGCTCTGTTAGATTGTGAGTGGCCTTTCAGTCAATGCAATGCCTTTGTTACCCTCTGCCACACAAGCAGTAGATGTAACATCAGCAAACCTCCTCTCTTCTCAGTAAATACTGGCATCAGATGTCAGTGACATCAATCACTGGATGGCACAACATCCCTCTGCATCCCAGGGCATAATGCAACACCCTGAAAAAGCTCTTCTGACACACAAACTCAAACCCCTTGAATCCGTGTGACTCAAAAAACCCAACGCCAAACCCTCAGACTGTATGGAGTAACCCACTCCAGAACAAATTTCAAAGGAAAAAGTTGAGAATCAGCCCAAAATAGAAAGACATGCTTGGGTCTGAGCCACCAAAGAGACTCTGCATTTAGTTAAGACAGGGCTACTGTCACCAGCATGGCAGGTGACTTCCCTCTCTAAGCTTTCTCCCATCCATCCATCCATCCATCCATCCATCCATCCATCCATCCATCTGGATTCTGACTGATTTTGCTATGGAACTGTTTCTAAATCTGTATCTCTCTCTCAAGTGCCACTGCAGGTCCAGTGAGCCACATTACCAGCTATACACACAGCCTGTCCCCAAATGCAAGCAGCAGCCATCAGGCCAGCACTGCTTTCTGAAGTAACAGCAATGTGTACAACACTCAGCTGTCTGCAGGACCAAATGGGGCTGCAAAAGGAGCTTTTTTCATTAATTAGTCCCTTAGGAAAGTTTACCCCAAAGCAAACTGCTGGCAGCATGAGATGGATGAAACCTGTAATATTTACCATACAGGCTGTTGCTGCCCTCCACAACTGCACGTGGAGGGCAGCAACACTGGAACTGTGCGTTGAAATTCTTTGTCAGTGCACAGCAAACTTTTCCTTTTAAACACAGGAATAAAAGATTTAGTGTACTGTGTGACAAACAAAATCAAGTGACTGTTTACATAGGAAAACCAGCCCTCTTGTAGCTGCACAAATAAATAATATTCTTTTTTCTTTGAAGAAAGAGCATATGCTCAACATTCCTTTGTCCTGTATCACAATAGAAAAACCCTTTACACTGGAATATCTGAATCACTTCTTGGCAGTCCCTCAAGGTAAACAGAGTAAATTAAAAATGAATGTTTATTGTAGATGCACACATACACACACACACTCACTGCAAAGTGGAATGCTGTATTTGCCTATCAAACATAAGAAGCGATTGAGTCCATCAGTCATTCAAACAAGCAACTGAAAAGTGGAAATAATGGGATGACAACATCAGAAAACAACCTCCCAGAAAGAGATGAGTTTCCTCATAGCCATTTGTCTTATCTAATTAATCCCACATGTGGGACTAGGTTGGAACATTAAAAAAAATTAGGTACAAAATATTACTTTCAGTGGAAGCTTCAGAAGTACAAAAGAAACAGAGATGCTTTATGGTCACACTTTGCTTTCAAACCCTCTTTTTCATATCATCTTCTTAATGTGGGACTCGGCCCCTGTGCCTAAGATGAGACTAAGATAGTGTTAACAGCACAGAAGAAAGCAGTTGGACAAGCTGGGGAAAATTATGTCGTTGCCACTAATAAAACAACTTGTCAGTTCCTAATAGATTTAAAACCTGTGTATTAGGTTGCAGACTATTCCTGGGCACCCATGGAACGGTCATGCCCAAGAGCACTTCCCTCTGCTCAACACCGGTGAAAAGGGCATGACCTATTCCCTTCCACGCAAACCTTGTCACAGTTTATCCGTATTTTTGTCAAATCGGAATTGGACTGCTGTAACACACTCTCCACAGGGCAAAACAAAATGCAGAAACAAATGCAGAATGTGTCAACTGCTGACTTAATGGAGTTTCATGCCAGGAGCTTGTTGCCCTAATGCGCACGGATCTGTGATATCTGTCCTCACAAGAGACCGCGCAGGTAGAGCGGTCTGATCCTATTTCTGATCCTATTTCCTATTTCTGATCCTGAGTATGGAGACAGACACACCTGCCAAGGTTCTGAAAATTGTGGCCACTTCTGAAAGATGTGTTGGGGTTTTTTGGTTGTTTATTTTTTTTGTTTGCTTTGGATGTTTATTCTTTGTTAGTTTTGTGGGTTTTGAGAGGTTTTTAAAGTATGCAGCAGACACCTCCTCCACCACCATGTGTATCAGGCAGGCTACCAGAGCTGAAATGAAAGCAGAGCTGAACTGAAAGCCCCTCAACATGCCAAGAAACATCCTCCATATGCCTACTACATGAAGCAGTCTCCCTATCTCCCCATTATGAATATGAAATAATGTGTGCAGTGCTAATCTATTCCTACAGCCTATTGGAAAGAGAAGGGACTGCAGGTTGCAGTATTTCACCAACTGCAGTCTGAGGGGTGACAGATGTCTAACAAATATTTGCTACAATATTACTGATGCAGTTAATAACATCAGGACATATACTGTATACAGCTGGAGAGATGGGCAGAGGAAAATGGTCTGAAATTCTACCCTGGCAAATGCAGGGTCCTGCCCTGGGGGAAGAATAACCACATGCACCAGAACAAGCTGGGGGCTGGCATGCTGGAAAGCAGCTCTGTGAATGTGGACCTGGGGTTCCTGATGTACAAAAAGCCATCCATGTGCCAACAGTGTGTTCTGGGGGCCAAGGAGGCCAATGGTGTCCTGGGGCACATTGCAAAGAGCATTGCCAGCAGAGCAAGAGGTGATCCTGTCCCTCTAGTCTGCCCTTGTGATGCCTTCTTTGGAGTGCTGTGTCCAGTTCTGGGCTCTGCAGTACAAAGGAGACAGGGAGCTCCTGGAGAAGGTCCATCAGAAGGCTACAAAGATCAAGAAGCATCTCTCTTATGAGGGAAGGCTGACAGAGCTGGGCATTTCCAGTCCCAAGATGAAACAAAATTATAAGGAATTTTAACAATTTTTACAAGTAATTGCATGGAAGGTGTCAAGAGGATGGACCCTGGCTCTTCTCAGTTGTGCCAAATAATAGGACAAGAGGCAACGGGAAGAAAGTGATGCACCGGAAGTTCCGCTTGAATATAAGGAAGAACTTCATTACTATGTGAGCGACCATGCACTGGAATGGGTTGCCCAGAGATGGTGTGGAGTCTCCCTCACTGGAGATACTCAAGAACCACCTGGACACAATCCTGTGCCATGTGCTCTGGGATGGCCCTGCTTGAGCAGGGAGGTTGGACTAGATGACTCATTGTGGTCTCTTCCAACCTGACCCATCCTGTAATTCTGTGATTTACATATACTAACTAGCCTTTTGCACATTAACGGAAGGGGTGAAAACTGTTCTGGCACTTGGCATGGTGATGACACCGTGCCTGCTGGCACCATTTGGCAAAGAATCCCCCCAGGTAACATCCCACACTAACACCAAATGGGAAAGTGGCACAGAACAAAGCATTAACAAGCTGACAGCTTCATGCACAACTTTGCACATTTTGGCAACTTTTTAACAGAAATGTAAAATGAGGATTCAAATTATGTGTTGTGCCTCCATGTAAAGCAGGCAGCATTGAGCCTACTTGAGGCACGCAAACACTAATGTGATCTGTGCGTGTGCATACCCATCTGTATCTGTATCTGTATCTGTATCTGTATCTGTATCTGTATCTGTATCTGTATGCACACAGTTCTCCTGGCACCCATATGTGGATCACTGGAACGCTTCTGAGGCAAAGAATATTTTTACATCCTTTTGTTTCTCAGGAGAACCATAAGGGGCATTTTCACAATTTTCCTAAAGACAGTCCCTAGTTTGCTCTTGCAGAGTACTTAGTTCTCCCCACCCCACCTCCCAAACTCTCTTCAGTTTGCTTGCAGAATAAGGAGGCACCACTTGATCCCTCCCACTCTGGCCAGGAATGAGGTGCCTGAAGTGCTCTGTTCCATTCCCCTCTCTGCCTCCATCCAGGCAAGATGCCCCCCATGCTCAGGGACATGCAATAGCCCACGCCAAGCTAAATGCATTTAATTTATCTGCTCCCTGAAAACCACTTCTCCCATGCTTCCTGTCTTAGCTGAAAGTAAGTGGGTTAATTCCTGTTGCAATATATTTGAACCAGATGTACTTTTATTTTTCCCCCACAGCCAGAAAGAAATGGGGAATTGCAAAGTTTTCCTTCTCCTTTGAAGGAAAATCTACAATTTGGTTATTGAGTCAGCTCCAGATCTCACATAAAAACACCTTGGCATCCAATTCCTCCTCTACTGTATTGCACTTGCATGTTTTTCTTTGGCATTTATAGGGGCCTGAACACAATATATCTGTTAGAAATATTCCCAGTGCATAACTCACTAAATAAAGTAGGAAGAAGATTACACCCTGGTTATCACACCAGAATTTTATGTCAGGAACACTAGTAGCCAAAATGCCTGCCTTTGCCATTGGAAACCTCTTCAGGAGAAGAGTCAGCTAACAGTACTAGCAGAAAAGTCTAAGGAATGTATCAATGCACATTAAGATTTAGGAAAAACAACAGCAGAGAAATCTGCTAGCACCACTAATAAATAAAGTATTAAATCGTTAAGATTTCAATTACAAGGGAAGAATGTGGCTAACCAAATAAAAGCAGGAGGAATTGAAATAAGAAGTAGGTTAAAGATTAATATTCTGGGTTCAGAACAAAAGGATGCTCTTTTGTGGCACTGTGCTTATGCCTCTGAATGTAAACATTGTTCCGAGAACCATTTTTTCTTTGCCCAATCTTTAAAGGGTAATAAATTAGACCTTGGACAGCCATACAAGCTGCTACTAGATGTGAATGTGAATGTGTCTGTAGAAAAGGCTGACTTTCAATCAAAGTCTATTGAAAGAATAGTTGGATTTTCTAAAGAAGCATGTTGTGCCTATTAACCAACTTACAAAAGGGGCCATTTTCTTGATTTATGTTTGGTTGCTATAGAGATCTTGCAGTACAGACTGGCAGGTGAAGCTCCCATTTAACAATCTCACAGGTTTTTCTTAGCTGTACTCAGAGGACACAGAGCTACAGTAGGTAAAATCCAGCACACAAATATAGCATATCTGTCAAACTTAAAGATCAGATTTAAGGCTTTTCAAGAATTTATCGGGAATACAGTAGAGTTATAACACAATCTTTGCCCAGAAATGGTTTACACCCAGAAAAATCTTATTGCAGCAAGCTGCTTCAGCTCTGTGGGGTTTTGTCACTGATCCACTTTTTATTCAGCAGGTAATTACGTGTGAGCAGGATTCCAGCACATCGCAGGGTTGTTATTTATTTGTGGGATTTTTTGCAAAACATACAACACATTCACAAGGAAGAACCTTTGCTCTGCAACAACTGATGCCAATGTATGCAGGGAGGTGTCGACTAAAATGGCAGCAATGATAATGATAATGATAATGATGATGACGATGACGATGACGATGATGATGATGATAATAATAATAATAATAATAATAATAATAATAATAATAATAATAATAATAATACCCTTGTCATGAAACTCAAAAAACCCAGAGAACATGCTACTGAGAAACAACATATCATGTTGCAGTCACATGAAATACTTCTGCGTGTCAATAGGTCACAGACAACTCAAGACCTGGACTTTAAAATGTTGTTTTATAAGACCGGGTCTTCTGCCTAAACTCTGACAATAGGCAGCAATGTGGATGCTAGTGTCATGGAAGAGGAAATTATCAACCTATGCAGACACAGAAAAGAACCTGCAAAGCTGCATGGCAGTATATGCTTCAAGTCAAAACCAAAAAAACCCAAATCAAATGAATGCATAGGATGCCAGTCTTTCCTTAGTTGCATCTTGGCATGAACAGATACAGTATCAAATATACAAAACTGAAAAACTATTTTGAAAAAGACAAAAGAATCAGAAATATTATTCTTACTGTCTTAAACACAAGGAAAAAAATCTACAACAATTATTTCTATGTGACTCCTTAATTCAACAAGGAATTTCCATTGGCTGTCCTTATAGAAAAGGAAATCAGTAATTCAAAAACCAGCAATTTAATAAAATTAACAAATTTTGAAAAAGGTAGTGCCTCAAAGCTTCCTTATTTATCAGTATCTTCCACCATACTATTAAAATTCTTAAAGAAATAGAGGGGAACAAGAAAAATGAGAAATTAAAGCATTATAGCTCCCATCATTTTACGAAAGTAATATGAGCCATAGGGGTGCTTTGGCAGAGCCAGTCCCACAGTTCTCCTTACCATGATCTATCTACTCAGCCCCATGATCCTTAACCAGCAACTCCACCCTCCTGCCAGGAGAAATGACTAGTTTTGCTTCTCTACCCTGCACAAACCCATCGTGCTCACTAGGCTCACCCAGGCAGAATCAGCCTGCACTCATCACCAATGAAAAACTCAAAAATCACCTTTTCTTTTTTTAAAGTTATTGCTTGAAGTTGCTCCCAAGGAGGCCTGATTTCAGTTCCTGAGGTGTATTTAGTGTCTGCAGAACAAAGATGATATTGGGGGGCACCAAACATCTGGAGCCACCGATGACTGAGAAGGCAGCAGGACAGCATGAGATGGATGTAGGTGGAGTAAATTCCATGTGCAAAGGCAGCTTAAGCCAAAGCTTTTGAGCACAGAGGGGTGAGAGTCATAGATGCCATTAAAAGGTGCAAGAGAATAAATGGCTACCTCTTGCTAAGGCAAATACAAACATCTCTCCAGAGGCAGATGACTTGGGGGTTGAGGTTGGTCTGACCTTGTACAGCTGAAGTTAATGAAAAGGAGCTTTGCCACCAAGTTCAAGAGGGCAGGATGGAGGCATAGGCAGGAGGAACTCTGACTTCAGGCATCCAGAATTCAGCCTCTCCAGAAATGAACTTCCATTTCTAACCCCCGTCAGAGCAGAAAGCTGCAAAAGCTTGCTTATGGTTAAAAGGGGGAGGGGAGGATAATTGCAGCAATCTTCAAAGGATTTGTTTTAATTTTCGCTGAAAGGACAGCAAGTCTTTCATTGTTTGAACATATGGCTTTTGGGGAGAGGGCTCCGAGTTATTTCATTACTGCTCTTTTGAAATTTTGCTGATTATCAGGAACAAATACGGCCTTAACACCAAGAGCTGTGATGAAGAGAGATGACTTCCTTGTAAAGCTCCTCGTTGTTTGCATCCCAGTAATTATTCAGCAAATGGGTTCCACCTGTTGTACTTCACCCAGCACATACAGATGGGACTGAAATATATCCTGGATTTATATTTTATTTGGACTAACAAAGCCAGGATTTGAATTCAAGGGGCAGTGAAGGAACTAAGAATGTTCTGCATCAGAGACTTGGAAAAAGAAATACAGGGCTTTGGCTGTGGCCCTTCTGCTCAGATTATCTCCAAATACTTTACACAGTGACTCCTCCTAAGGAAAGCAGGAGCGATCAAATCCATTACACTCTGCTGCTGAACCCTGTATCAGGCCTCCTTCTTGACACATTTCTGTAACTTCCTGTAGTTTATTTTTTACATTAAAATCACTGGAAATATTTTGACCATCTCCTGCTTCAACTCCAAACCATGATGAAGGCAGATTTGACTGCTAAAACAGTATTACACAATATCTGTCATCCAGATTGGACAGTAACTTATTAGACCCTGTTTTATTGAGAGTCTGCATGTCAGTATTTTGTTTTTATACCTTGCATGTGTTTTTAGTGTTGAACTTGGCTTTTCCATGAATCTTATAAACATAAAAAGCACAAAGGCTGAAATCCAGTCCCTGCTGAAGTAATAGGATTTTTGTCACTGATGTCCACAGGGTAGGATTTCAACCCAGATTACTAACAGATTTGGGGTTTTACCAAAAAATTTCAAATTGTGTCTCTCCAATGTACACCTTTTGACTGGAGAGGTCAGTAGGGAAGAAAAAAAGTCAGGAAAAATGCTGCTATTAAAATCACATTCTAGACAACATCCCTGTGAATGTGCATGCACACCCACATCTGGAAGAGCTGCTGAGACCACATAGAGTCACACAAAGTCTGACACCCCAACTAGGAGAGCACCGGCTTTAGACCTGGGATCTCTAAATCTCTGAGGGTACATCCAATATCTTACAGGTTCTAAACAGTGCAGACAATGAACACTTAATTCCTATCCCCTAAGTATATGCAAAAATACATTTTCTATCTTCTGTCACTCTACAGGATATACAGCATTTTAGATTTTGGTCTTCCATATACATACACAAGGTACATGTAAACAAACACAAAACGGTGGCAATATCTATGTGGAGAGGTGCTGCATCATACAGTAAATTAATTTACTGAGCACATCCCCTCCCTTTTGCCTGGTAACTTTTTCATTTTCAGTTTCAATGCAGTTAAGGTCTAAAGCTGTGCATTGTAATTCCATAAAAAGCAATGAGGGTAGGGAAAGAAGCCATCTTTTCCCCGCTCTACACAGCAAGGGACAACTCTGGGAATCTAGCTTCATTGTTGTTGAGAAAGTTTAACAACTACCTTCAGCTCTACCAGCGAGCACTAAATGTTTTGCGGGCCCACCAGTTAAAACTTGAAGGTTACAACATCAACCCTTGTAAGAGAAAAGTTCTTAGGTCATTTCTAAAGGTGTTTTGCTGTTTAATAAGCATACCTCCTCACTCTGCAGGAGCAGGATTTTGGGAGAAAAGTCACAATAAAACTTAAAGCCTTCCAAAAGATTCTTAAATAGCTTTTCTATAACCCATATGGCATATAAATGAATATAGAATAATGTTGTGTAACAAGTTTATTGGCACACAGTTGGTATGGCCAGATTACTTGTCCTTTTAGTGTGTAACCTTAGACTGCAGCCATCTTAAATGCTTGCTGATAAATCTTAAACGTACCGGTCTACGGTGCGTCATTTGTTCCTCGTATATAACAATTCTCTTGGAGGATGTAAGTAGATATTTACATATAAAATTCTGATGGGGCACAAAGGATTCGATTAATGCATTCCTTTGTAAACCCACCAAACCCACTATGTCTTCCATCACTGATAAAACCTCTAAGCTTTTAAACTCATAAATGTATTTTAACAATTGTTAAGCTGCTGTTATGGCCTGTGAGGGTTCCTGGTCTGGTAACAATGGAAACTGGAGTTTTATGTTTATCTTCAGGCCAGGACGGATGGAGGCAGCAACAGTATATGCTTTCCTAAACTGACCTGCTAATGACCTGAATCCTGCCCTGAGGGGTTAGTATCCCTTGGAGTAAGAGGATATTTAGCTCTGATGCCTGTTCAACCTACTCATTTAAAAGAAATTGCCTCATCCAAGCTAAGGGGTTTAGATCCTCTTCTCCAAAATTAATCATTCATGCATGTTATTTCAGAAATATAGATGTTAGTTATGAAAAATACATCATTAAAACCTGAGCAGTCTTGTACTACAAAAATTAATATGGCCAGTCCCAAATCAGCACCACAAAGACTTGATAAAAGAGTTTGACTGCTTATTCCTTTCAATAGTCCAACTTCAGTGCATCTGTTTGGTGCATCAGCCATTCTTGTGTCTCTCCATCCATAGATATCAAGTTCTTTATTGACTACCTTCCTGCCTAAGAAGGAGGGAGCAAGCAGTTTGGATTAAATAGTGACTTCATTCACTCTTCAGATAAAACTGATCTGTCCTGAAGTTATAATGAATTCAACTACACTAAATAACTATTTTGCTTTATCATATGCATGTGCATTTCACATGTTTCTGATCAAAATCAGAGACAGAAAAGGGCACAGGATGGCTATTTCCATTATATCCTCTCACACATCTGGAGGTTATTGGCACAGCATTCCAGAAGGATTGTATAGTTTGGGAAATCCCAAGATGTTTTGAGCACTTACTCACAAACCCAAACATGCAGCCTCATCAAGCACTACCAAAATACCACACTCTCTAATTTTCTTCATTATCACAGAGTAATGACATGACCAGGACTCCTACTTCCTGGAGTCTGTGCTCTCTTCTTTATCTCTGTGTACGTCTGCCACTCAGTGTTGTCCAGATTCAGAGCAGTACTTGCCATTATTCTATTACAGGTTTTCCTTGAATGCTAATCCCCTGGGAATCTGGCATCCCAGTTCAGAGCAAATCCTGTTCATGCACACACTCAAAACAAGAACCCAGTTTACCATATTGCAGAAACATCAACAACAAGAATTAAAGCTACAATAAAAGTGCATGTTTATTTAAGTTTCTCAGCACAATTCCCATCCAGATAAAATCACCAGCCTGAAAAAGTCACAGCAAAGTTTGCTGAAATTTTGCACCTAAATCATTTCAATGTCTCAGAAAAAATTCTCTCTCCCTAATTCTCTTTCCACTCCCTCAACCCCCTCCAATGGAAGAAAATAGGTTTGTATTTTAAACATTAACTTTCAGGTAAATTCTGCTCTGCAGATTCAAATATCACTTCCTTGGGATATTCCACACCTCCAGAGGCAACATTTGCCTTCTTCAGCATGCAGCAAAATAAAAATAAAAGTAGTACCACACACATGTCTATATGTAAATCTACCCAACACCATATTCATCATATTTAAGTATAGAAAAGTATTTAGCAGTAAAGCCTTCCTGAAGATTATACAGTAATTTCCTTGCTCCTAGAAAACTCTTTAAAATTACAGTCTCAGCTGTCTCTGAAACCAAATTCAGTGAGTCCTAGAAAGTTCATTTAAAGAAATTATTTGCTACTGCACATGAAAACATGCTACCTACCAACTGCTCTATGCCTGTATGGACAACGAGTACTAATAAATCAAAGTATTTGAGGAGATCAAACCTTGTTCTTTACAACCTTGCTTACTTGAGCTAGGCATGGAGCTAGGTTATTCCAACAGCTGGAATGAGGGTCAAACCAGAGGACCTGAAACTTTCCAGCAGGATGCACCCAATACTCCTGTACCAGTGGGGGGAAGAACTCATCTCCTAACAGATAGACAATATTTCTGCCTTGCTCACTTCTACCAGCCACCACCTGCTCCATCTATCTGCTCCTATCCTATCTACTCTGACTGATTCAGAAATGGGTGCAACCTAGGCCCACCAGGGCTGCTGACCTGGAGCCTCAGGTGCTGAGCAGAAATGGGAACATACCTGGGCACCCCTACATCACTGCAGATGACAAAAACTCACAAGCTGTTGTTCAAACCCCCAGCAGCCAAAGGCCTGCAGGCAGCACTTCTGGAAACACGCCCAGGCAGGTGGCCTGCACCTCTTGTTGCGAGGCTGGAGATCCCAAGGTGGTCGGTGACCTTTATCCTGGCAGCTCCAGCCCAGGGATGTTGCAGGGCACGATCGGCGCCGCTACGTACCCACCCCTGGATCCAGGTGCACTGTTAACAAAACTGTCTTTCCCACAGAGCCTGCAGAACAATACATTTTATATTCTAATGAAGTAATTATTAAAATAGGTAATTATTGAAATAACCGCATCAACTCCCAGTCATTAAAATCCTCCTAAACAGAACTGCATGATGGCTTAGGCTATTAGAAAGCTTGGCAGCCACCCAACGCCTACAATAGCTTCTAATTAATTGATCTCACCTCTAATCTGCTATTGTTAGCCTAGTGCTGATCATTTGTTTGGCCTACAGATCCTATTGCCCCTTTCATTTGATTGTATTTGTTACTGTACCCTCTCTATCTCTTTCAATTAAGCACAGGTTAAGTGGTTCAACCGCAAGAGAATAGGAGATAATGGCACCAATCAAAGTAATCTCTTTAATTTGCTAAATGGATTACAGGGAAACCCCAGCCAAAGTGAAGTCATAGCTGGTGGCCTTCACTTGAACTATACACAAAGAGTATCTAATTATTAACCCACCATATGCCAAACTTTACAGATGTCCAATAAAACAACACAGCAGTCCCGTACCAGTGGGGTTGTTCTCATTACAGGGTTTTCCACTGTAAAATTACTTTGTGTTCAAAATCCTTGTGTCAGTGTCCTTCCAAGCACACCACAAGCTGCACTTTCAAGTGCAACATATCTAGATATAACAACCAAAACACTGCACTGCATACCAGTCAAGGGAGTGGATTTATAATCTCTTTAAGGACATGCTCATGGTAGAGTTCATTTTTCATATTTGTACTATAAATGCAAATGCAGCTTTGCAGCTAGTATTGCTTCTGCTGACTGGGAAAGTTTTAATAGTAAATAAGCTTTGTCCTTAAACTGGCAAGTGGGTTTCTTCCCTCTCTCCTCTTTCCTCTGAAGTGTTTTTGAGCAAGCTGTCTGGCAACAGAGCTTCACACCCAGTACTTTGGCTGTGCGTGTCCTTGGCTAATCAGTCAGGCAGTGAATTCAAGAATGTGAGCTGCATGACACAGAGGATCATTTCCTTGCAGTGACAAGGAGAGTGGGGCATCAGAAAGAAAAAAGGTAGGAGGGAACAACAAGATTTCATGCCAAAAGAATTTGAGTTTGTTGGAGAAGCAGAATTTCTTAGGAGCAGCTGGATCTCTGCCTTTCAAAATAACATGTTTTTATTAGTGACAAAACAGAGATTACCAAGTACAAATCTACTGCTCCTGGCAGAATTCAACTTGCATCAGATGATGGACCAGTGAAACAGAATATGGTATCATTTTGCACTTCCATTTTGCCCGTGGTTGGATGCTTTCAAATAGAATGATTACATTAGCCTCCAGCAGAACATCTAAGTGAAATCTGCATATTAACTTAAAGGAAAGTGAGCTATATAGAGAAATAATAACCTATATTCCAGGCTGGATGACTTCAGATCCTACAAATAGTCCATTAAAATGGAACAGAACTTGTATTTTCCAAAGCTGACACCTGGCCCACAAGAGAGCACTTATTTCTAACATTCACTGCAGTTGTCTTGTGAAGTCAAGAGCTACAGTTTAGATTTCTGACTTAGCTTTTTTGCATCTTCACTTCTTTGGGCACCAGAGCTGCTTCTCTACTGGGATTGTCAACTTCACACAGTTTTGTGATGGTGTGGTTCCAGGTCGTTTCCATGCAATACAGGCATGAACAAAGAAATTATATGTATACATCTCCAAATTTCCAGCAACACTCCCAGCACAGCATGCCTCTGTTCCAAGGAGATGTCATATTTCATAACATGTTTTTGTTTGCATGGTAACTGGCCAGTAACTTGGCATTCTTCTGCCGTTCTGTGTTTCTACACCAGTTCAAGCACTAACTGCTTAAAGCTGAGCACATACTTTCTGCATTATTGAATTAGCAACTACATACACACACTGTAAACTTCAGCAAAGTCCTTGCAGCAACTGCTCGTATAGCAGGTATGGTTCCACAGGAAAATCACAGCTGACCCCAGGTTTGTCACCCACAGTCACCTAAAGGTACACACACAAGGAACCTGCTTGCTCTGAACATGTTGAGCATTTAAAAAAAAAAAAAAAAAAAAAAAAAGTTCTTTCTGCGTGCAGTTTTGCAGTTTGGGCTAGAAACTGCCCTGCTTAATATGCCCTATATTCCCTGGCCTGAGGCACCCAGAACATCTCCACAGGCTGACTCCACTCATCCAGCCAGCAAAAACAGGGGCTGTTCTCCACAGGATGTGGGACCTGGTCTGGCTCACTGGAGAAGTGCTGCAGCACCAGCAGCTGCAACCAGCAGGGACTGGGAACCAGCCTGAGGGACAGGATGCCTCAGTCACCCTGTCATCTGCTGGATAATGCTTGTCCTCTTCTTTCCACATACAACATGCAAACAGATCAAAAAGATCTGGAGCATGACCTGCAGCTCATTTCCATTTTTACCTCTAACAAGTCCTTATGGAGATGCACTTTCTGCCCACAGCAATCCATTGTGCCTGCGTATGCACACCTGACCTAAAAATACATGGCTGGCTGACACCTTCCAGCATGGAGGAAATCAAATGCCTAAATTTCCAAATGCCTTTGCCATTTGAGAGCACACATAAGGCTATATTCTGCTTTCCAGCTGTCGCAGCTCAAACAACCTTAATGGATTTAACAGCACAGATAAAAACAGCCTTCCAGGCTTTACCCAGGAAACAATACTTTGCTATTTTAAATTATCCTGTTTTTTAGGTAATTCATAAAGATTAAACTGGGCAAAAGGGAAGGTGGAAGCTTACCCAGTAGTATTGTCGGGTTGGACAATATTCAGAAAGCTCAAGCTTTAGGGATCTGTGGTGCTGATTCAGCCCATTCACAGAGCCAGGGGTCAACCCACAGCTCTACTTCTCTGGAATGCAGAAATATTTATTCACATCTGGAAACGGCCCATCTGCACTGGAAACTTTTCTAGCATTTTCTTTTCTATTATGTTACAAAAGGTACCAAGCAATCCTTTTTTTTTTTTGTTTTTTAAGTTGCTGTTCTATTTATCCAGCAGTCTTCCCTTCCATTTATATACCTACATTAAATAAGCAAGTCATGCCTGTTAGGAAGTAAATCAAAATGCTCTGAAATCTGCCAGAGTGGGTACCAATAACACAAATTGGTACATAAATATTGAGGCCCTAGCAATCCTCCCTCAACAAGTGAGCCAAATAAGAAACCAGGCAAAGCCTCCCTTTTTAATTCCGCTGAACTATTGCTAATGGCACTGAGGCACCCCAACACACAGGAGTCCCTGGCTCGAGTGACGGCTTTCAACACCACCTTAATTAAACCTGCTCCAAGCAAATTTAATCAGTGCAGCCAACAAAATGGCTTCTGAAAGCAGGGTGCCCTTTACATCAGGGTTTGCAGCACAACTGTGAACAGTGCTGCAAAAACATTTTGCTAAGCATCAGGGGCAACTTCTGGTTACAAAGAAAATAATTCCTATAGCAACCCTTTGAGCAAAACACCGTAGAAAGATCCTGAGTTAAGTGAAAACCGGGAAGACACTTTCCCATCTGCATCCCATCCCTTTCATTTTCAAGAGGAACCTCTCTGAGAGTCTGAAATCCGCCCCAAAGTTTAATGTCAGTGATAATATTCCAGGACTTAAATTCGGATCACAGACAAATCTATTCCTCTTTTCCTGTTCTTTCCTAAGTGTCTGCTTATGGTCAGGGCAGAAGACAGATTGCTGGGCCAGACAGACCCTGGGTCTGAGCCGGCACAGCCTTTCTTACACTCATTGCAATATGTTTCCTACACTACCCTGTCACAGGCAGTGCAGAAACTATTTGCTCTTTCTTTCTTCTGGCTGTATGAAGTCTATTATTTAGGTAATTACACTAGGAACTGTACCAGCAAATGGTTTCCTCCCCTATTGATGCAAGACAAATCTCAAGACTGACGATAATTCCATTGCCTTGCTATACAAATAACATAAATCTCACTGATGGATATTTTGCGTGATCTCTGATTGAAAACAGCCTTGAAAAAAATACAGCTGTCTTTAAGCCCTTTCTTCCCTAAACCCAAACTACTGTGGAAGCAAACAAAAAGCAACTCTTCTGTTGAGCAAACTAAAAACAGCACTGTTAAGCAAAGCCCCAAGGTAGATATTTCTTTAATTTCTGTATCCAGCAGCACAGGCAGATCTGCTCAAGAGCTGCCCTCCCTCCTCCATGCCACCAGCCAAAGGTGTGCTGGGCAAAAGGCACAGGACTCCCCTTGCAACCCGCTTGCTGTGAAAAATAGCTGGTATTGGCAACGAGAGCATGCAAATACAGAAGTGGTGTAAGGCAGTGCTACAAACTCTGATCTCCTACTCCCAGGGACCATAAGGAGAATGGGGACACCAACCTCTGACAGGACTGGGGTCAAAGCCCCCTCTTCCTGTACATCATTGGAGCCAAATGGCATTCCCATGGTTTTGCTGCCGTGTACCCCATTAAAATGTTTTTTTTTGAGACTACAGCCCTGTTGCCTTTCCTCAAAAGGAACATGTCTTCTGCACTCTCTACAGACACAGATTCCAAAATGCACAGTGTTCGAAAGAACATCTAAAGGCACAGTTACATCCAGATAATAAAGTCTTATCTCAGTTTTGTTCAAATGCAAAGATGAACATATTCATTGACCATCAAAAGAAAGGTCCTTTGCAAGGACTGCTTTTAGCAGCCAAGTGTAAAAACCCAAGAAATTTGCAAAAAAACCCCACCAAACAACAAAACCAACTAAAAAAGAAAGTGGTAAGAAAAAGAAATTATCTTTAAATTTCTGTTGATAAGTCAAATATCCCAACTCTCTGTCAATAAGTGCAGACTTCTTCACAGGCCCTATACAAATTCCTATGCTTTTCAGGCAATGAATATGTAAAAAATTTAGTACTACTTCAGTAGGAGTTAAACACAAATGAAAATACCTTATGTCTAGAGCACTATGCCAGAAACCATCTGTTAAAAATCTCCAATTTAAACTTAGGCTTATGACATGCCTGGTTACTACTGCAATCCCAAAGTAATGGGAAACGCAGGAGAAAATGCAAGCTTTGGTGCCTTTCCTACTAAACCTCAAAAAAAAAATCTGTGAAAAATATCTCCTTCTGGAGGGGTATAGCCTTCCCTCCTAATATTCAATTTTAATCCGGAGAGGAAAAATGCTTTCTTAGCTAAGAACAACCAGTTTTTTTTTCTTTCTCCAAGTAAAAGTGTTTTCTAAATATGACCAAAATTATCGGGTAATTTTGCTTCAGCCTAAACGGAATTGTTTCAGCAAATCAACTGCTTGCAATTTGCAGTCATCTGAATGCCACCACGCTGTCTGAAGGACCCAGCTTGCATGTATTATTTACACAGTAGCAAATACAATGCAGAACCTGCTCAGAGTATTTAGGCTGAGGATACACAGAAAGGCTGCACAATCCCACAGGGCTCTCCAGGCTGCCTGGTTTGGCTGGAAGTGAAGCAGCATCCAGTGCTAGCCAAGGAAATACTATCACTCAAAGGCACCGAAATAGCCATGGAAAGAAGACACCCTGCAACAACACAGCACTCCTATAGCTCTACCATAGAAAAGCACCTCTCTTCAAAACTCTTACAGAAAAATCAGAATTGCTCAGTAAAATATTTTGGATTATTAATCAGAAAGGAAAACAAACAAACACCAAGCCTTTTACAACTCCAGCAGAGCATGCAGTATAACTTTTTTTTTTTTTAAAAAAGCTAAGCACTTTCATTCCTCAGGCTTTAAACACACTATTCACATGATTTCCTGGACAAAATTTAAAACCATCAGTATTTCAACAGTTCCCCAAATTAATAAGGTATACTATTTTAGAAAAGTCTGTTCCAACAATAGAAAAACAGAAAGTGAATGGTGTCAATTAGACACTAGCTGAAAGTCCTGATGTATTTAAAATCTAAAAAGTATCTAGAAGTTAAGACTTTAGAAAAATATTAATATAAAATACCTATGAGTGCAATCTTTGAGGAAAAATAATGTGTTAAGCCAAGTACATATGGAAGCATCTAAAATTACAAGCTCCTATTCCAACTCCTGGTTATTCAGTAGCTAATCTGCACTGGAAGAAGGTAACTAAATACAAATGAATTGTTAAGAAAAACACCCAGTATTTGGTTGAATATATAACAGCTGGAACAGCTGGACTGGATTACTGAACAATGAAATTCAGTGTGCAGTCAGGTAGCGAGGCAAGCAAGCTCCCTGAACAAAGCCACAGCAGAAGGAAATAAAATAATAAGCACTTATAACAATCATTCTTTTCTTCTTCTTAACCAGCTATTGAATCTCACACTGAAGGTCTCATTTCATAAATACATGTGAATCAAATCAACACATCTAGAAGTCAGTTTTAAAGGCTTTTAAAGGCTTCTTAATTTCATTTTATAGTGACAAGATAAAATGGGATTTCTTTTTTCTTTAATTGACCATGTTGGATTCCCAGGGTTGGAAGGATGCTAAATTTCACTTATTTGTTTATTTGAAAGTATATGAAATCTCAGGAAATTTTTTAATCACCCCTTATCTACACTGGCTGGCACCACTGAAAGCAAGAGGCTTATCTCAGATATTGACCCAGGACAGCTTTATTGAAATTGTGTGAACCTGCTCTGACGGTCTCTGAAATATACAAAAGTGCAATATAAGCACAGAGGCCTGGAACAATTCCCAAGGGACATGGGACTGCAATATGCAAAGGAGTCTCTGGATGAGGGGCTGTAGCTCAGGGATGGAGAGCAGTGGAGATAAAGGAAACCATTTTTCATATTTCTCTTTCTGGTCCCCTCAAGCTCAAGGATCATCTCCTCACCAGATGAAGCAGATGAGATCCAGTCCACCTAAGTCAGATGGACTCTTTTGCATGGGTATATTACACACAAGTATTATTCTTTAAACCTTGCTTTAATGCTAGCTGTCTAATGGCAACTCCATTTGCAAACTTTCAAAAGCATCTTTTTCTTTCCAGCTCAAGGAAGCTGAATGCCTATTTTACAAGGACTGCAGCTCTGGTGTCTAAAACCTGGATTGTCTTCTGATCTGCAGTACTATTTTGACTTGAACCTTCTGCTCCCTGGAGATGGACTCAATGCTCCTTGCACCGCCAACTTCTGCCTCCAGCTGCCTCATTTTCCCAATTCAGTGAAACATCTGCTGTCAAGTGGCTCTTCTGGTATCGATATCACTGCAACAGTCAGGCAGTCCAACACCAGGGCCATGAGCACAGGGCAGATATCCCAACAGACTGATCACCAATCAATCAATGAGAGTGACCAAGTTCAACCCTTGACAAACTTTTCTTAGAGGGAGCCAACACCTAATCAGGATGACCAAAACCTTGGAAAACACAGAGGTATGGAAGACACTGTCAAGTTCAGGCAGTTGATGCTGTGCCAAAAGACCCATCAGAGCTGCTTCAGATCCTCAAGTGGAATTCCTTTATGTTCAGGCACTGACTTGTCTTGCCAAATATTTCTAATGCGATTTGCATACCTCAGAAAAGATCCTAAACTTTGCAAGTTAAGCCAAAGCACAAGCCCAGCCAAAGCCTCCACCTGCGCAAAATGTTTATTTTTAGCAGCTGCAGACTTAGGGGAGCCTGGCAATAAATTTGACCTGCAGCTGCTCATCATGCCAACGCTGTGTCAACAAATGGCAGGCTGGCAACGAACACATTAAACACAGCACTATCCCATTTATTCAGTGCATTCCTAATCAGAGAGGAGACAAATGGTGGTGCATGCAGGAGACCCAGATTTAGAGGAGGCTCCTGTTCATCCATTTAAAAAAGATCTGGCTTGAACTGCCTTATTTTCTTGCTGGCCAGTTCCATCCATGCCCATTCATGGATTGTTTATTTACTATTTTGCAAAGGAAGCAGGTGCTTAACAACAGATGTTTGAGCACAAATTTTTCATTGAACTTCATGGTGAGCAGGGGAAAATGAAACAAAACACTGCAAAAGTGTGGATACAACTCACATCCACAGACTTCTCTCCTTACCCCAGTCCTGATGGGAGGGAATTACCCTGGGCGCACTGGTGAGATGCTGCATCCAGGCAGCACGTGCAGCTGAACAGCTGTGCAACGCCTTCTGCTCCTGCCAGCAGAGCCAAAGAAGGAGGCAAGGACCAAGCATGCCAGGGAACTGAGGAGCCTACAGCATTCCTCTGTGCCTTCCTTGGTCATGCAATGGCCTGGAGAGGGACTGGGGAGGGCTCCGGTGCAGTGGGACAGGGCAGGAGGAGGGCACAGTGTTTCTCAGTGGGAATGTAGCAGTGACAAGCAAGGAAGGAAAAGACAGGGAGCAGGACAGTCTTTGTACTCAGGTCTGGGACAAAGGGGCGAGGGAAGAAAAGCCCATGGCTGTGATCCACTCTGTTTCTGTACAGCTGAGACACCCTGAACCAGAACCGGTTTTGCCTTTTCTCAGGCCAAAGGGAAACACAAATACATATGGAAACAAGACCTTGGGTCAGGCCTATCCCCTATGCAGGACCTTGCACTATCCACTGGCTCACCCTCACAGCTTTGCTGCCTCAGCCCAAGCCCCAGCAGGGTTTGGAAAGCACCATGGGCTGAGTCAGGCAGGGCAGCACTCCCAGCAGCTCCGCTCACAGAGAGGCTCAGGCACTGTCACCTCCTGTTCCCAGAGCAAGAGTGTGATGGAGAGGTGAAATATTTGATTTCAGGTAATGGAGAGGTTGTCAGCTGCTCTCTTTTTTTTTTTCCAACATCCTTGCCAGATTATTCACAGCTAAATTTAAATGGAGAACAGTTTCACAGGTGAAACAAATACCAGGCTGCATATCACATTGTTACCTTTGCTGCCTTGGCTAAGTGAGGTAGGTTTTTTAATTCTGCTGTGCTCAGTGATGATCAACGTGCAGCCCTGGCAGGGTTTGACTGGTGGGGAGGCACCACTGATGGCACCTCTGTCAGGCACAGCCTTGCCCAAATGCCAAGGGGACTCGTGGTCTGAGGGTTAAATGCCAGTTTTTCTCCCATCTGAGAAAAACTTCCCTGTATAGAAATCAGGAATGACACACAACCTTCACATAACCCAACCCCTCTGGGCACATACCTTCAACAGAGAGCTAAAAAAACCCCAATTTTAAAGCTCTTTATCTGATAGACAAGTTGTTATTATACTGAAAGAAGGGAAACCTCAGAGACAAAATCCTGAACAGTGCTGACTACCCACAAATCTCATTAAATGAATTTTAAAAAAAGGCCAAGACAACAATGAAACTCTTCACCTTTAATCCTGGATTTATACATGCGTTGTAATTAAATATAAATTGAATTTCAAAGCCATTTCAAATAAAAGGGCAGCTCAAGGGGCAGAGTGATAGAGAGATCTATATATAAACATCAGTTATATGAATACCTACTCTACTTAATGCCAACAAAACATAACAACCAACAGCTGAATACCCTGTTACTCAGCACTGGCCAGGTTTTAGTAAATTGGGTAAAGAAATGATACTTCAGAGGAAACATAAGAAAACAATGGCCTGGCAGGGGGGAAAAGCACATTCATACTACAACTGTTAACTCAAAAAAGAAATTTTGAGGAGCCATCCCTCTTTGAAATCCACTGTTGTGTTCTGTTTTCCAAATACCTGCTGAAGGTATTTTTGGCCCCCAGACCACAGGTCTGATTTTGGCCATCCACTGTTAGCCTATGAAATAACTGGTGTGTTTTATCATCCTTTTTTTGCAAGATGAGAGGAGGGGAAGGTGGCAAGAAGAGATGCCTCTGGCTGAACACAAGGGAGGATGCTTCCCCCAAGAAGCGAGGCAGGTCTCCAGACAGAGGCCATGCAAACCTCCCCCCAAGACTAGCCCAGCTCACTCCCAGCTTTTTCCAGTCTGGTCAGATCCAGACTGGAAAAATCTGGGAGTGGGCTGGGCTAATCTTGGAGCTGGCCCTCCTTCCAGCAGAGCACCTGACTGGAGCCCTCATGGGGTTCCATCCCACCTGAGATACAGGAGATGCCACATCCTCCATGGGGTTGGCAGCCTCAGAGCAGAGCTTGGAACACCCAGGTTTAGTTTCCAGCTCTGCCACAAATTCCACATGTTACCCTGGGCAGGGAAACCTAATCCCCATGCTTCCCTTCCCGTTAACTCGGCTCTTCCTATTTGTCCGTCTCCTCTGATTAAATGTTGAACTCTAAAAGCAGGGGCTCTGTGTTCATATGGTGATTCAAGCAGCTTGGCTTGATAGGATTTGGCACATTCACGTGCAGTGAAATAAATCAATCAATAGTCAGGAGAGTTGCATTGCAACATAGAGACATCTACTACAGGGTCTTAGGAAACCTTTAGTTTCTTGATTTGTTCCCAAGAATCTTAAGGATAATTTCGTTTAAGTATGTAATGAAAGATTAGGGCTAAATCTGTAATACACATGAAAATGAAATTATGCCATGCAATGAATAGTTATTGTCCTCCTCCTAGTAAAAGTTTATTACACACAAAATCATTCTGGAGGCATGAGTAGCTATTAAAATGCCTACACACCTAATTCTGGTTTCATGGTTGCACAATGCAGTAGCTTCATGCATCCTCCTGCAAGATCCCAAAACTAAATGGCAGTCATTTTCTGGGAAAAAAAAAGAAAGAAAAGGTGGGGGGTGGGATGCAAGACTGTATTTATGGTATTTATGCACTGAAACAACAGCTCCCCTTTGTTCAGTGGAGCTACTGTATAGCAAGAATAAAGAATACACAGCTGTCAGTGGCTCACCCACACCACACCTTCCCTGCCTGCCTGCTGCCAAACCCGACCTCTTGGGTCCTTCTAAGTAACCACCAGCATCATTTCAGTGCAAACCCTCTGCCACCCCATTGGCAGAGGACACCAGCGTGGCAGGAAACCTGCTGGAAATGACAGTGACAAATGTCCCAGCATGAACAGCAAAGCTATAGACTCTCTTAAACCGGCCGTTACAGCACCTATATTTTAATTTTAATGGCGAATCTTATGAAACAGACATGTTGGAAGAGCAATAAATAATAAGTTATTGTACCCAGTCTTTCATTTTTGAATAGTTAAGGAGATTAATGTACTCGTCTGCATTACTACTCTGAGCTATTCTGAAATGAAACCCCAGGCAGAGCAACTTCTCCATGGCCATGGATGTACCGTGGGCATGCTTTGCCACGTGCCTCCACAAGACATACTGCAGCATCTTGTTTGGATTGTCTTCTCTAAATAAAAGGTAGATCAATAAATAAATTTAATTAGCACATTAGAATGGCCATTATTTGCTCTGACACGTAATGAGAGGAATGAAACAACTTCAAAAGAGATTTGCTCAATTAACACAAGACTTTATAATGGCACTAGAATAAGATCTTATCACAGATCTAAATAGCCTGGATTGCAATTTCTCTCTGACACATACTAGCATGCTCCTGACAGTCATACTATCATTAGCGGGATCTGTCTGCACTTCCATGATATCCCTAATCCCCTGTTTTGAATATTTAATAACTACAGCAAATGGAAATCAGTGCACCATACTTCAGAGATAATTCCTGTAAGAAGGACGGAGGGCATGTATTGCTGCAGCCTATTTTTCTAGCTGTTCACACTCAAACTTCTCAGCATTTCCCCGTGGAAAAGTCAAAAAGACCTGGCTTTGTTGTGGATAGATCTGGTTCTGCCATGCAGGTATCCATAGCTGCAGACCCTGAAACACAATTCATCAACACAGAGCAAACACAACACTGGATTACTCGTGCCTACTTCTCCTTTGTGCCTACAGCTGAATCAGCAGCCCTGATTAGCCACGTGGTACATACAGGTACAGCATGGAGAACAACTCTAGAATTAAGGAAACTCAGCACAAAAAGGATTAATCTCTTCAGTATATTTTTGTTGTTGCTAAAATCTCTAATAGAATATTTGACAAGGAAAAATCACAAAAGTTGTTCTTCAAAGCAGTTACCTCCACTGGGTCTCAAACCAAATCACAAAATAATTTTTCAATGAAACCATGAACCAGTTTTACTTCAGGCAAAACCACTGAGATTTTCCTTAAAAGACAAGCAAAATTACGTACATATAACCAAAATGCTGCAAGCCTTTCTCATTAGGATACTAGCTGAAAAGCAGTCAATAAAGATTTCTCACATCTTCGATTTGTCTTGTCTCTTTTATTTTAAGAAAGAAAACCTTTCTTGCAAAAAGGAGGAAAAATCCCTCAAAATAGCATTTTCCCAGGCTTGCAAGGAAGTATAATTCTAAAACAGTTGTGTTAAAAAAAAATCTTTATGGCAACACCTATGACCTCGCCCATAGGCAAAGGCAGAAGTCTGCAAAGACAGCAATTCTGTGTAACACACAGGTTCTTCTTTTAATGTACAAATCAAATGCCTATTGCCAGTGCTTGCTAGGGATTGTGTTCAGCAAAAAAACCCAGGCCACTCTGCTAGCTGCCACTTTTCAACATCCATAGATATCTATGAAAAAATGGTGTAACTGTAAAAAAAAGCAACAGGCATCTTTCATCTTAACTTACTGTTAATTAAGCCACTCTTATAATTTATTTCTTGGTAATTGTACAAAGAACCTAAGCAACTGTGAACTCAGTTCAAAAGCGGGAAAAAAAAAACCTTTCTTTGAAGGTTTCTGTGAAATTCTACTGTATGTGCATGGAAAAAATAACCTTGTCAGTACAAAATGCCTTAAAGGAATCTCCCATCAAAACCCCAGCAAGGATGTAGACTCTTGACTGAAAAGAAGAGATCAGTGCAGTCTCTGGAGACAGTATCAAAGGCAGAGACGCTAAGCAACAGCAGATTTAGGCGATCTCTCACTTCCATCTCTTCACTCCAGGACACCAGCCACCTCAAGAGACTAGCTCACATCAAACAGAGAAAACGATCAGCTATAGGCTCGAAATTAAGCTTACACAGTTTCACAAAAGACCTGAGTGTTTCTGAGAGATAAATACACAGCTGAATTTTGAACAAGGAGCGTGCCGACCGCTGACAGCATCCTGCTCGCTCCACCGGCAGCTTTGATGGGAGCCATGGGCAGAGCTCCATGCATGCAGCACTGAGGATGCTCACTGGCACCAACACACTGCCGCTCACACAAACACCCCTGCCTTTTAATTCCCCAGGTACACATGCAAACCACACGGGATTGGCATCATTTATATAAAGAATGGCTAAAATACAAGTTCAAGAGACAATGCTCAGAAAGACCTGGATGGAAAACACGAAGAAGTTTGGGACAGCGAAGGAAGAGATGCCAAGAGATCACACAAATGCTAAAATAGGGAGCTGCAGTTTGTTCCAAACATGCATTATGCCATAACAGCAACTTGAAACTCATGGGGGATGCAGATTCTTGATGACATTAAAGAAAATCTCCTACTTCTAAAAGCCAGTCTATATGCCATCACTTGGCAGACGTTTAAACTGATAATATTTACAGTTACAAATTAGTGGTTTTAAACACTTACTCAAAATACCTCTAGTTTTAAGTCAAAATCTGTTCCGACACAACACAGAGGGATGGTGCTCCAGCAACTGAAAGTCTGTTGGTCTTTAGGTTTTTGCTTGTTTGTTTTTTTCTGTAGGACGAGCAGCCTTGTCCTAGATCTAGGTCACAACCAGCACTACATATTTTCTAAGATAAAAAAGCTAGCTTTCCTCTTCCATGCTTGCATGATGCAGACTGATATTAAACATTTGTCCTCTAAAATTTGAAATGCTATTTACATCAGGAAATCATTGAGGTTTTCATTTGTTTTGGCTTTCATTTGCAGTTTGCCTGTCTGAAAAATGATACAGGAAGTACCAAAACGTACTGTACTTGCACTCTACATAAAGATAAGGTCTATCAAAAATCTCTTCACTTGTGATGGATAACTTGTGCAGGAACAAATACATAAATAGCAATATTCTGAAACTGCCTTCTATTCACATATTCAAATCGTTGCAAATTAGACATGATGTTTATGATGTTTGGAACAGCACAGAATGAAAATGGCAACAGATCCCACCCCAATCTCACTGGGAAATTCTGTGCCAGCTGCCGGAGAACTGTCCTG
This sequence comes from Ammospiza caudacuta, assembly GCF_027887145.1. NCBI lineage: Eukaryota > Metazoa > Chordata > Aves > Passeriformes > Passerellidae > Ammospiza > Ammospiza caudacuta. The sequence continues at coordinate 39,551,823 of NC_080593.1, read as the reverse complement.
TCTCATGGGGCAGTGCTTGGCAATGTCTCCTCCCACACAGGAGCACTAGCTTATCAGCTGGCAGGTGGAGCAATTATTAAATGGAGGGTGGAGCAAGAAGAGAAAAAGAAAGCAAAAAGAGGGGGGAAAAAAAGAAGGAGAAAGTCTATTCCTTCACAAGACTTTAAATCTCAAAATTGTTGGCAGACCCTCATGAAACTCCCAACTTCTCTCCTGGTGAGAAATCCCACACAAGCAGGAATGGCTTCCAAATACAATTTGAATGGCAATGTTTTTAAAATATAAGCTTCTCCACGCCTCAGTTACCCAGCTGTGACACGGACACAATTATATGCTTCGCCACACTGAAGTTTTCTGAAAATAAGAACATATGTATTTCAGGCAACCAGACAAGATATGTAGGATTGATTGTCCTACAAAGTTCTCAAAAAATTAGTATTATCGCAGAGAAAATTTTCAATTACATGCAATAAATACTCTCCAGCCATGACTCAGTGAGTTAATTCCTAATTATTCACTGTGCTTGGAAATATTTTTTTATCACTTCTTTGATTCCCAGCTTTTCAAATACGCCTCTTTTCTCAGTCATTTCCTCCAGGCAAAAATACTCCCCAGGTAAAGTGAAAACACAACATCAAATAGAAACCAAAATAGCGGGGAATGCTGGTATACAGAGTGGTTATTGTGCTCGCTGTAATAGCCTCATGCAAGAGCTGCACAAAAATCCTGTGATAATACAAATATAAAATCCTTGCACAGACAAAGATACACGCCGAGGCATGAAATAAAGGAATGCCTACTACTGAGTTACATCAAGGCTGAATTTTCCCCTGGAGTCCGTGATTGATTAATTCCTGTAACTTTGGTACCTGAAAGACAGGAGATTTTTCTTGGTAGTAAAGAGCCTTATAAGATATACTTAAACGGATTATGTTGATACCTTTCATGATGTAACCCTAATGATAATTTAATTGAAAAAGTGCTTTAAGCCATAATAGCAGAGAAGACAGGATTTCCTTTTTTCACTTTGACAATTATGGGCCAGTTCAGAACTGCTCTCAAAATAAGGAGGAAGACAAATTTCCAATCAACTTAAAAGAATGTGTCAAATTCTGCATCAGATTTCCTCAAGCCAAATAGAGAAATGTACTGGCATCAAAGCCCACAGATTATTCTCATGACTATTCCCAGATCTTTCGCTTTCCATCATGGAAATCACTCTATGTTTATCCATGTGCAAGCATGCTCATTACCATACCACCTTGTACATACCATTTTTGCTATCGGCTCCTCAGAGCAAAGAGCTCCCCAGTGATTGAGCAGTCAGTGGGCAAGGCTACCTGTTGTTCTCCTCCATACTATCTTAAATCTTATATCTTTGGGTGCTTCACATGCATTGTTTGAGATGCCATCAGGTTTATAAAACTGAGAGCACGAAGGCACTCGAGTGTTTGATCATTGTCATCACATGCATTGGTACCACCACTTCACAGAAAAACTGATAGTAGAGACAGAGTAAAATAAGTTTGTTTATTTTTATATCATCATTTTTCTTTCCATAGGTTACTGCTGATTTATATATTTCTTGTAGCCAGCCTGTAGGATACACATGAACCAGGACTCGTGCTACTTCATTCACAGGGATAGTGTAGTAGTTTAGGTCAGCATTTGTCCATGATCCCATCATGTCTCCCAGGCTAGGGGAGAGATGTTGCAGCCAACTGAAAAAGCTGATTTTCTGCCAGGATTTTAAGAGAGCAATCAGGATGAGCTAGGTATTTACAGATCAGCTAACCCGATATTGACTTCAGGCATAATAACATAAAATTATGTTATAAATGCAATCAGTAAAGAATTAAGGGTTGGTAGCATAACTAATGAAAATCAACGAAGTATTATGGAAAAGCAGTCTTGTTGCATAAGCTTGGTATCATTACACATATGGTTGGAAATATTGTTGGGGAAATAGCTCTTAAAACTACTGTCAAGCATTTGAATTAGTTTTACATGACATTCCAATTAAAAATTATCAGTGGACATAATCAATAGAGAAGAAAATAGATTAAAAAGCTGTCTGATCTGTCCTAAAAAGTAATTGTAGATGGGAAGCTATCAGCAATTACTGATATTTCTATGGCAATTTTACATGGATTTGGTCTCAATCCAATGGTGTCCAAATGCTGTCAGTAACTGGGGAATAAAGTGAGTAATAGTAACACTATCCCTGACAAAGGTTTTTGGAAGAACAGTACCAGGTAAGAGAACATCAGACCAGATCAGTTCCAGAGAGTGAAGCCCAGTAATTGATAGGGGAGACTCAGCCTCAAATAACCAGCCTCCCAGTATTTTCTTATTTCAAGTTCACATATGTACAACAAAAAATATAGTTTGCCCACAAATGGCATAGGATGCACTTGAAAAGCTGTGACTTAAAGGCATTTATCATCACCCTGGCTGGCCAGTTAAATATACAATTACCAGACAAACCTGTCACAGAGAAAACCATCTCTCACTTAAAGAAACTGGAGAAGGAAGTCGGTATTTGCAACTGTAAATGATGCTAATGAAGCATTTATGGCACACCAAAACTTCTGGCACCCACTTTTTTCCAATGGAGGTTGACAAGCTGAAAATTACTCAGAAAAGGGCAAACAAAAGGGCAAGTCCTCTGGGTACTTTGCCATATTCTAAAAACAAGAAGCAAAAAAGAAAACACAGAATACAACCAACCAAATGAACAAAAGAAAAAAAAATGCCTGAGACTCAAGTCCAGGTCTCAATTTGTCAAGGAGAAGGAGAAATTGGAAACACTTAGCATCATCTGTAGAAAGAATCCCAGACATGCACAGCAATAAAAACTTGAGTGGATGAACTCAGAATGAAGGAAAAGGAAACACAAATAGATGAACTGTACTTCTCACCCCTTCTCCTCTAATATCAGCCTTATTATCCAGCTACACTCCATGGCCCAGAACCTGAAAGAAAGAAGGAATAAAGAGGAGGAGGAGGAGGAGGAGGCAGCGGCACTGGCAAGTACAAAGCAACGCGCGCAGCTAACCAGGCATAAGTGCTGATGCTACAAACAGCAGGGCATTGACGGTGTCCCTCTGATAAGCAGGAAAGCTTTCTTTCCCAGCTATTCAGCAATCCTCTGCCTAAGGCATAAACATTCTCTTCAGCCATAGAATTCCATCCCTATCTATAATGAAGACAAGAACTATGTATGTGCGTGCACTGACTGGTGAGGAAGCTCAGAGCAGTTTCTACCCTCAGCTTGCTTTTCCAGAAAATTTATTTGTAGCATTGAGCAATCATTTCTGATGAAAACCTTGCAATTTATTTTGCCTTCCAAAGCAGTGACATCAGCACTCCCTAGGCAGGAAGAATCCAGAGATTCAGAAGAGTTATCACCTAGCCACACACAGAGTCAGGTTTTGGTCACCCAGTGGGCTTTTCACACCTAATTCAACCACTAGGACCCTGGCCACATTTCATGGCATTGCTCAAACTCATGTCCAATCACCTACTCAACCACCACAGTAATAGGGCGTCTCCTGTCATCTCACAAATTTTATGAGAAACAAAATACATAGCAAAAATAATACAAATATTATTCAGATAGCTCCAAAAGATATGCAAAAGGATAGATATTCTTTTCAGTCTATCTTCTAAACATTAATTGCTACCATTGACTCACTCAGATAACTGTTCAATTTTTCTTTGTGGTCCCTTGCAGGTGTTCTACTTCTGGTTTTGTGAGATGAGGGAAGAAAGGATTAGTTAAGCCCCAGAGAGTCAGAACTGGCATTACAAATCCATAATATGAATGGGCTGGCCCAGTTTCAGCTTTTCAAACAGATCTGCATTCCTAGAGACATCCTAAGGTCGTGAGCATTATACGAGTCCTTTTTGTTGTATACACCCAGAACGTTTTCATATGGCAGGAATTTAATACTTGCATTCACAGGCATTTTCATTCACTGGTGCTGCATGCATGCCTCCTATATTTTCTCACTTTTCATTGCTGCACATCCCCTTCGTGGATATGAAACACTCTTCCACAGATATGTAAAAACAAGTTATTTCATCTCTAACATACTGCTGATCTGCTTATCACCCACACTTCTGACAGGGAAATCATGGAGGCACAGAAATCAGCATAAAGACTAGCACATTAAGGGATGAAAGAGAAGCATTTAGAAAAACTTAACACAGGAAAAGGGGACAGAAAAAGACAAGGTTAGATCTAGACATGATGTGAACAGAATGAATACGCCCACAGGGCATAGAGGATGCAAACAGTAGGTGGTCTTTAAAGCTCTCGTCTCCATTCCCAATAAACTAGAGGTGGCAGCTGGAGAATGCAGAAAGCCTACGGATAACCTCACCACCATTACCTTCACTGTTAGCATGTCCCATCACCATACTCTGGAATTCAGCTTGCACATCTACTGGCCATTTACTACTGAACAACCTGTCCCACCTTCCTCCTCCCTGAGCTCACAGCTGTGAGATCCCAACCCCTCATGCCAGCCTCGGTGTTCATCTGACCTGGGCCATTGGTGCAGCAATTTAGGGATCTAAACTGGCAGAAAACATTTCACTTTTAATCTTCCTCACGTGTGGTAGCAGTTTGGTTTTCTGAACTGGCTGTCCAAGGCTGAGAGGGGCACCCAAGAAAAGGAGGCTGCAGCCACCATGGTGCAGGAGGCTGGAGCAGCAGCAGCAGTCCCAGCAGCCACCAGCCTGGCCACGAGCAGAGCCTCAGCACGAAACTGTGCCCTTGCTTAGCACAAGACCCCGTTTTCTGACAGTATCACATTCATTACCTTGCAGAGCACCTTCTGAATGAGGATACGCTACATTTTTGAGTGATCAGTCAAACCCAAACAATCAATTACACCTTTTGTCAAAACTGTTTACGCTTTCACACTGTGCTGGAGTCATTAAGAATGAACACTGAGCGGGACTGGTTATTTATCCTCCTCCTCTTGCCCTGAAAGGGAATTAATCTTAAACTTTCCATTTAATGATCTCAATACAGGCTCACTGTAAATGACAGCAGGCTGCACTGAGAAATATTTAAAAACAGAAGGGCCTCTGAATGACAGAGTTTAGCAACACACAACTGTTCCTCCACATGCACGCCAAGGGAAGCCAAACCTCTGTGGAAGGCGAGGTTAAAAATGTGCTGTGTGCCACTCCAGTGCTACAGAAAACATGCTGTAATTAGCAACCTCTAGAGATTTATTCAAGCTGAGAAAGATAAAAGTGAAAGGAGTGATTCAAAAGCAATTCTTAAAACTGCTGGCTGACTCACTTAACATTCTCTCAGCGTCTACACAGAAAATGCAATTCTTCTGTCAAAGAAAAGTAATTAATGAACCTGCCCTACCCATCCATTGCCCCTCCATGGCCACCAGCATGCTCCAGCCCGCACAGAGAGGTGGGAGACAGCGCTGCAGCCTCACATGGGTGTCAGTCACACACAGCACCCTCACCTCAACAATGCTGAGCACAGCATCTCAGACTTATTGCTAAATGTGGTCCAGGCTGGGACACATCCCTTGGCTTCGCCTGGCTGTGCTCCTCAGCAAACTCCTCCCTCTCACTGCCCTGTACCACCACAACTTTTCCATATCCACCAAAACCAGCAATACATGTTGTCAGAGCAGAATAAACCGGAATGTTTCAAATTCTGGTCTGGGTGATTTTCACCGATATGCAGGGAGGACATGAGGCTTCATTGCATGGCGATCTCCTCCCCGCCGCCATATTTAGCAGACAATCTGCGGTGCTTGTCTGGGTGGGGTGTTTATCTTATTCCCTTCCCCTCCAGAGGAAAGAGAGAGTCTGCTTTTACATACTTTAAGAATTTTTTAATCCAATTAGAAAATCAATTTAATTTTTATCATTATTTTCCCATCATTCTCACTGCTCCCCTCCACAGATCGCTTTCCACCCAAGCAAAGCTGACAGTTCCCCACAGCAGCAAGCCACATTGACGGCCATCATCTCATTCATATGCACACTCAGAGCACCATAAATCTGCTCAAATATCATTCCTCCCCCGGGGCAATGTTTTTTTTCCCCAGAATATCTACATTGCTAGCTGCAGAAATTTCTTCTTCTAATTAACTTACAGGTTCCAAATATCACCAGCTGGAACCACAGCGCAAAGCCTGGGCACTGAACACAGGGGAAGCCAGCTGAAGGATGCGGGTCTTTGCTATCCTTTCTTTGCTTTGGTGCTTTTCTGGGGGGGGGTTTTGTCTTCCTTTCCATTTAAGAGCCAGCAAGTTGAGAACTACTGAACCCTTTATCGACAGATGAATGGACAACGAATAAGCCATGAACTGAACGAATTGAAGGTACCCACAGAACCCTTAACTGATATTTTTGTTGGCTGTGTCACATCACGTTATATCTCTGATGTGCCGTGTTTATGCCTGAGTCACGGTGCAGCCTGATGGAAGAACAAAGCAGGGTGCGATGCAACAGGACATACCGGTGAGGTCAGAAACCCATCTGACTGCTGATTGACTGCCCACCGCTAATTTGGATTTAGTTAATTCCTTCTAAAAGACAAGAACAAAAGTTCAGAGAAGCTTAAAGTGCACATGCAGAGTTTAATAATCTATTAACAAAATAACCTGCCATATATGACTATGCAATAAGCTGGGGGAATTTGGCAGAAACACTTCACTCTGCAAACATTATTTACAGCAAATCTTGATTCATTGCACTCTCTGTATACACAGAGAAGGGCAGTGCTTCTCTAACAAGAAGGCTTCAAGACATGAGCTGAGTAGTTCGAAGGTAAAAAACCCTAAGCAGCAGCCAAATCAGAAAATTAAGTTTATAATATTTTTAATTTTTGTTGATGAAAACTTTTTACTGTTGGGGCTGAATTCAGGCAGGCTGGGAAGGAAAACCTGACTTCAAACAACAGCAGGGAAACAAAGAAGTCATTTTAATCTTAAAACTTTAAAAACCATAAAGATCAACTCATTAAATGATCTCTTTCTTTCAACTCCTGCTTTTCAATGGATGGTTTTTGCTTTAATTGGATTTTCTTTCTTTAATGCAGCAAACAAGGCTGATCTTCAGTTTTGTTTAAAACCAAAGGCAGTTATCAGACATGGTGCTGACCCTGAGAAGAGAGTCCCCAGACTTCAACTCTTCTGCACATGCCTGATGTACAGACAAAGGTTTATTCCTCCCACTGCTTCTGCATCACCACAAAAGAGTTTTGCTGCACTGGCAGCCCCACCATCCTGCTGGAGAGAGAACTGGGACCTCTGTGATCCTAAACCAGTCTCAAGCAGGAGTCTGAAAAGAACAGGTTTGCATTCCTTACAGCAGTGAGGGAGACCCTGATGTTGAGGATGATGTGATTTGTGATGATGATCTTAACCTAGCACCACTTCAAGAAATAAACTAGTTACTGTCTTTTAAGGCCATTCATACTTTGCCCAAATAAGGCTTCAAGAAAGTTACAACAGAAGTTCTTTTGGCTTGGAATACTGTTTTTGCTGCCTAAATAAGCCCATAGAACACTGAATCAGTGAAAGAATGACACCACTGAAGTTCTCCTTGTGTTATATCAATATGTGCATAGTTTGGACCAGGACAGCAACATCGTGAATGAATGAAACAAGGTACAGCATTAAAAAAACTTCCATTTTCCTACAGTAACAGAAGGCTCAGTAGGTGCTCCTGCAAAAACAGTCATGCTGTCATGGTATCTTACTTGGGTATGAAGAGAGAAGCAGTTGGACTTATGAGAGTGTGACAGGAAAAAAAGGGGTGACTGACAAATCCCAAGAAGGCCACAATCATGCTCCTCAGACCAGTTATGTGGTAATACAAGAAAATCAGAAGTGAAGGGAAACCAAATTTTGCTCAACCTACTCTAGAACCACCCCTTGGTTTTGATGAATTTTTTCTGTGACTAGGAAGATTTTTTTTTTTTAATAAACAACTTGTGTGCAGCATTTCAGCATCAAAAACATGCAATGCAGCCTCAAAAAAACACTAAAGTTCAGAATCCATTTAGTTTTCCTTGTCTTGCACCTGTTAACTTGATGCATCCAAAAATCATTCTAGAAAACATTGGCCACGCATAAAAGCACATTCCAGAACTGTCTATTTTGTAGCTAACATTCCCTTCAATCCCACTGCAGATTTTTCATTTGGAGTAGTGCAGTCCCTGTATTATATTAGTGGACCACTGGCATCTATGTTCTTCATCTGGCAGTGCCTGGGACTGCTGCAATCCCATGGAGCACGTCACAGCATCACAACTGTGATTCATAAGCATAAAGCAAAAGCACCTGATTGCCTCTCCCCCTGAAGTAAATCTTGCCCTAGAGACAACTCCCATGGGAAGGATGGCTTTGCTATAGGATCTTTCAGACCAAAGAAAATCAGTGGGTTGACACATGAAATGGAGGGGTTTAATTTTTGCAAGACTTGCTTTTTAAATGTATTTATCTTAGAACATATGACTGAAACAGGAAGACGTATCAGGGTGACACTAGAAAAATCCTTAAAATTGCAAATTTTGGCACCAAGTTTACATAAACCCTCACGCCATCCTCAGGAACTATATAACAGGCACTTGGGCAGCAGATTTACAGCTTCCCATTGAAGCTCTCCAGCCATCCATCTAAAGAATCAATTCCTGCTCCTTCCAAAGATCAGTGCAACCAAAGATGGCCCAGACACACCTCTTTGAAAACACAATCAAACTCAGAGCACACAGAAGGTACCCCCACCATTAACATAGTTATGAAATTGGGAAGCTGCATCAATCTTAAGCAACATATTTTGCCCTCTGTTCACGCTGCTCTGAAACAACACAAGGACTGTGAGATGATTTTCTTACCGAGTAGCACCATGCTCGGAGTAATACATTACTGGTGGGACTCCCCTGATGATGTATTGCACTAATGCATCATTAGGATGATGTTTCACACTGATGATATATTGCAGTGCAACATAATGAGAGCAATAGCTCACTGGGTGCATAATCCTGCCAGGAGCTGTGTGCCTGCAGCTCTCTGACTTCATTTGTAGCTCAGGGTGTCCGGAAGCTTAGATGGATTAGATCCTCAGATACACACACCTCAAAGGATGGCAAGAGTCAGAAAAATGCCAGCATACAGGTGGGTGCTGTTAATTACAGGCTTCAATGTACAGTATGCTAATATCAGGATGTACTTTGGCATCGCATTTAGCACCTGTGCAAAACATCTTCTTCAAAGGAAGAAGTGGCTGTAACAGAGCTGCTGAAGCTCCTTATTCTTATGCTTCCCTGCAGTAGCCATCATAGCTACTGGGTAGTTCTGGGTGCTTACAGCCTTGGTAAAAATACCTAACTTACATTTTCCATGCCAGATGTCTGTTAGAAGGAGGAGAAAGCCTGGGGAAAGGGGGTGGTTGCTTGTTTTTAATCAATAAATTTAGTGGAAGCAGTTCTGTTCAGCTATCTTTATGACCCAGACTAAGAAAAAAAAGAGTAGTTTTGCCAACAATGAAAGATTCTGGTGACCTTTTTTCAGACCTTTTTTAACAAACAGAGCTATTTGATCTGTATAAAATTCTAAAAAGACCTTTGCAGTATGATCAGTGTCACTGACAAGAAGGCAGCATTTTAAGATTTGTGAACTCTTAACCATGAAATCATATATAATGTTTAAAAAGAGGGCAAACTGCTAAATAAACAAGGAAAGAACAAGCCATTTTGAATAATAAAATAACTTCTTCAGTCTCTCACAGAAACATTAACATTTACAATTGAACCACAACTTCATTATTTATTTAGTTTTTGCTTCAATACCTTTGGGTTCTCAAATAAGTCTAAATGTGCATGCACACACACACTCACAAATATAACATGGAACCTGCATGCAATTTCCATCTTTTTGTATTTGTTTAGTTCTGAAAAACATAACAGTATTTTAGACAACCAACTAATGTGCTCTGCATCTTCATCTTCAGGTTCTCTAAAATGAACAGACCAGACTCCTCTCCAGGGAGCAGCAGCCTCTCTGGTCACAGATCTAAAAAATGTAACTTTCATACCTTTCTTCTGACATCTATAATTGAGAAACCACAGGGTAACTCATGAACTGGAAAAGAGTATGGACGCCTCAGCTAGCTAAATGATAAGTTAATATTGCCTCCTTTCTCTTTTTTTACCCCCTCATGTGTAGCCTTTCAGATTGCCTGTGCTATAGAGCTCTGCCTTATAGATGCTGTCTCCAGCCAGTAGAGCACAAGTTGGAAATACACAACAAAGGGCTGATCTTTCCAAGATCTGTCTGCACCAGAAAAGGAAAAAAAAAACCCAAAAAACCAAACCAAAAACTACCCAAACAAAAACCAAACAAAACAACCTCCCTTAAAACCCCCTCACTTTTAGGGCACCACTTCTGATCAGCCCTCCAGCACATCCTACAATGAATTAAATTCTAAGACAATAATGCCAGCTGAGCATCACTCTGACCTACAGTAGCCTGAATCCACCTGTCAGGGTACTGAGTGGTGGATTTCCACACAGGGCTGTTCCCTCCCTGTTTCCCAGGGAGAGAACAAAGTCCACAATAGAGAACAGGGGATGGCACAAACCCCATCTTGTAGTTTGCAGCATGCTGTCCCCACGCTCTGGCACGGCAATGAAATCTCAGAAAACTCACCTCTTTAACAGGCTACAAGATAACAACCAAAAAAAAAAAAGACCAGAATGACTTCATGTGTTTCCCCCACCAGTTGCCCATGCAAGGGCCAACCACGTCCTGGCCATAAATTCTCTGGCACAGGAGCATTATACCAAAGGAAAGGAATGCCTTTCCATCTGTATATTTCCCCTCAGGCACTCACTTGATAATGAAACCAGTTAAGGTCTTTGGGTTCACAATGTTATTATAGTCAGATAATATTTTGTTTGCAGCCAAGCCTGAAGAACTCCTAAGTAGTGCAGTACAGGCACCATACACCTGTTAAGTCACGGCGCTCCTTCTCTAAGTGGACAAATCTGTTTTTGCCATCTCCTGAGATTTCCCCCTCACAGTTAATTACAAAGCGATGACTGTACTCATTTCCTGATCTTAGAGGGAATCTATAACAAATGTCTGCCACGGGTGAAGGCTGTTCCCTCTGTCCCTCAGAAACACCAGCAATCCTTCTAGCCGCCCTGGCTGCCCTCTGTCAACCTTTTCTCCCAATTGTCCCAGACCTTCTGCTGCAACACAAACACTGCAGAGAAAATAATAACCTTTCACTAGGAAAGAAACAACATGGGCTGACTGAGACTAAATTTTCTAAAATAATTGAACAATGCACGTCCTGAACGCAAAAACAGTGACACAGGCACCCAGACCAAGGTCATTCTGCAAAGAACTACACTGAGAGGGACAGACCCAACCCTGTCAGTGATGCTCATGCAGAGAGCCACCCAGCAAGGCAGCAGGATTTTATTCACATCCTGCACAGGCATATACAGCTACAGAGGTGAACATGTGATTCCCAACAAGCAATTTTGGGGAGCAATTTTGTTTAAAGTGATTAACAAGCTTACAAAGAAATTTGCCTGCCCTTTGTTGGATCTGAAACTCATTTGAGCCAGTTTCACTCTGTGACATCTATTCTAGTATATAATTTTGATCCAAAGTATTGTTGTGTCTTGTAAAATACAAGATATTCTAAAACCAGGTCAGGCACAATAAATATTCTGGGAAAAAAAAAGAAGGGGAAAGTAGTCCATCCTAAGAAGAAGTGAGATTTCATTGTGACAGCAACCTTTCTTCATGCTACTCCTAGCAGGCTGATGTCAGATCCTGGGCACAAATCATTGGAAATCCATCTCCCTGACCTTAGAGACACAAGTTAGGTCAATGGTTCCCAACTTTCCAGACCGATAGCCAATTGAAAAGGATCAGCATTTTTTGCAAATCGTCACACACACTTACCATCAACCTTCTGATTGGAAGTTCAAAGGTGATGTGACTCAGCAGCACAGCTCCAACACCTTCTTCATTACCCTTGTGGGATGACCAGTGCTCAGCAGGCACAAGTGAAGAGCTCCCCTTGGCTGTAGTCATCTCATAGAAACTTAGAAATTGAATTTTTCACTGGCTGCCATGTTTTCACAAGTTGTTTCACACCAAATCCCAGGAGCCAGCTCCCGTGTCATCGTCCAGGCATAAGCCCTGTCCAAACTGTGCTCCTCCTTTTCTTGGCTGCCAAGAACCAGCCTAACCTTCTAAAAAACCACTTCTGAATCCCTCTCACTGCAAACACAACATCTCACTGAAGATACCACTCTTCTACTTTGAGGATATATACAAAACAATTCCTTCATCAAGAAGGAGGGAGCAGAAACATTTTCTGTAATTAAATGTATGGAATTAAAAGCACAGGAGCACACAAACACCACATAAATCAATTAAATAAAATCAGACATGATCAGATGACTTGCAGAGACAAGAAAGTAAAGAAAAATATTAAAGGGAGAGCTCCTTGAGTGATCAGCAGATGGACTGTGACTTGAAGTTCAGTTGAGGAAAGGGACTTTGGGCATTAGATTTCTTCTGTGATATAGCTCTACTTTGCCAGATTCAAACAACAGATCTGACCCCAAAATTACTTTTTTCCTTCAAAAAGAAATCTGCTACACCTAAAATGTGTTCAGTACCTCTGATGACAACGAAGAGTCACCACCTCCAGAGTGTCCCTGCAAGCTGTAGGACAGTGTCTTTAACAATTTTATTAACATGCTCTGAAACACTTTGACTTTGTTTTTCCCTCAAAAAGAAACAAAGTTTACCAAACAGGGCCACATATTCCTAATCATTTTGTTGCTTTCTTTTTGGAACTATCATTGTGGAGTCTTCTGGGCAGGCAAAGAAGTTTCATGGGCACAGAACTGATTAAAAAACAGATTACCAATCAACATCTCAGGGAAAAAAACCGCACACATCTCACTCTGGGTTTAGTGCTAATGCTCCTCCTTTGCACACTTCATTAGGCTTTTAAATTCTGGACTGTCCATTGTATAAAACTCTCAGCACTATTAGAAACCCCTGGCATTCACGCAGAGTGCTTCAGAACAATGACAAAGGTTTGGTAGAAACCCCATTTGAACTGCCCGCGTCAGTGACTCTCCACATCCTTGCACTAGTGTTGGATTGCCTCAATTAGGCTTTGCTTTGGCTATGGAAGGTTCCAGCTTCAACTTGGACAAGGTAAAAAATTCTTTGGTTATTAAAAAAAACTGAAACGGGGAATATATCTGAAACAATACTTTGGTACTTACAGAATAAAACTGGGCATTTTCTGTGACTTGTGCTATACAGTTTAATTCACTTTCTCAAACTATTTATAATGATCCTCATTTTTACTACAAGTAAATATCATTATCTTTTTAAAAATCAAAGATATTGCAACATGTTTTCATCAAGTTTGTGTGAGTAATTACATATTAAAATGGCAAACATCCCTTCCAATAACACCCTGGCAGAGTTCGCTTCTTCTGCAAGTAATAAAAGTGAGAGAGCAAACTGTGCTTCAAGATATTTGGCTGCTGCGCCATGAGGCAGCTGATGCATTCCAAATGTCTGTCAGGTCACTTTGCAACACCAACCACTACTAATCAATAGTGAAATCTTCCTCTCTGTGGCTTAAATATATATCTGCTTTCGTTAAACAGAAGAAAATTGCAAATTAGTTGGACTCTGCTGGACCATGCAGCTTGGAGAAACACGCTGTCATCCTGACTGGGTAGGAGTTAAGATGATGCAGTTAAATTACAATACTTAATTGACTGTCGACCATGCACACAGGTTTTGTAAAATGCACTGCAGTATCTTATTGCTGGTTTTCACAAGAGGCAGGTCAGTCTCCACAGGGTGTCTTGTGTCTAAGCATCTGAGCATTTTTCTTAAAGCCCCAAACTCAGCTTCCCCTTTCTAGGATTCGAGCCTTTCTTCACCTCCTTCACTTGGCCCAGAAGTCATGTCCTTTTCTCTTACTCTTCATATATCTTCCTCTCCTTGATTCCAAGCTACTTGGAACAGAGATCATATCAGTCTTTGTTTGAAGACTCTATAGCAGTCTGCATGTTGCAGTGGTACCATAAATAAAAAGTAATAAAAATATTAGGAAAGTCTTTTGAAAAGTCCGTGTTATTTTTACTATTACTCATGCTGTCGCTATTTAAGAAACAATGCCAGGAAGATCTAGAGACTTGAAGGGGACTTATAACAATTTTTGTAAGAATCCACTATTGAAACTATGATGTTACTGACAGCAAAGTGTTTTGCAAGGTGTACAGGTTCTCCTGCTGCTTTTTTGAGTGCTTCTAACAGATGTTCAATTTCAAGTGGTCTGCAGATACCAATAGGCTGATGGTTCTGCAGGAATCGGAGCAGCAGATGTGCCCTGCATTATGTTTTGCTATTCCCTTTATGAATCGACATGTCACCCTGCGGGTTTATAGCCAGTTAATTTTGTAATGACATCACTATTTCTGTACTTTTAATGATCCTCAGAGGGTTTAATTTCTCAAATAACAGAATTCTTGATCCTGGAATTGCTATGCAAAAGTAGTACATCATAAACAGATTTCTTTACATGATACAGTACCACTTCCCACCAAATGCCTTTGCTGATAGCTTCTAGGTAGTGCTGGGATGCACGTGGGTTCTCCCAAAGAATGCAGATTTACAGCGTGGCCTCGTTTCAGGGCTCTAGATGAACGTCTGAGCATCTCTCTCCAGAATCATTATCCTCAAACAAGTATCGCTCAGTGGCTGGAAGGAATGAGGATAGGAAGGGAATAAGGATAGAAGGAGTGGAGAATTCCATTGGCTCTGCTGTAGAAGGATAGGTATTGCCCTTGTCAGATGCTGCGTTCCACAGTGGCCATGGTACCCAGCTGAAATCAGAGTGAACAGGAAATTGTGCTGCATTTTCCACTGACAGGGACCTGATTGTGAGGACAGCACTCTGGCTGTTGGCTTGGATGTTTCACTCTTAAAAGGCAGCCAAGTTTTTTCTCCCTCAAACACAGTTGCAGAGTTTGTTAGAACCCAGAGCTTTTTGGGCAGAATCTCTGGTAACAGCTGCAGGCTGCACAGAGCAGCCTTAGGACACCACCTTTCTTCCCAGGAGTATTCAGTACTGGTAAAGAATGTCTTTCTTCTTATTTTTAAATACAGAGAGGAAAAAGTGATGCTATTACAGCTGTATTTAAAGGACTTTTGGCATTTCCTTCATTGAAACTAACTATTAGGTATTTTTAAAAAATGACTGGAAAAAACATCATGGGTTGTAAAAGGTTCTAGTTAGGTATGTTGTGTTATGAAGCTTTGAAATACACCTGAAAACTTTTAACTTTGAGAAATGAGAACTGCATAAGCCTACATTTTGCCTCCCTCCCATTATCTCAGAATTTATATTCCCCACATTACTGTAAATATCAAAATACATCTTTAGTAAAAGCCAGCTTTTGAAAAGCATCTTAGGTCTTAAATTTAAGGAGTGACTGCAATCTGCTCTTACTGCTCTAGCTGAGAGATGAAGGCCTTAGTTTCTAAGAATCAACTACTTAATTTTTACATACATACAGGAAAAAAATATCTCCAGTTGTGACCACAGGCAGAGTCTTCACAGCACATGCAGGAGCTGTGTGGTCATGCTGGGGTCTGAGTCCACCCATAGAAAGGATGAGGAAATCCATCCTAAAAGGATGAGGTAAATATTTTTCTGAGTTCTCCACATTATTTCTGGGGTTTTTTTTCTGCCCATCTTAATTGCAGTTCACATTTCTTAAAAGCAGTTGACTTATCAGCCTTAGGACAAGTCTCAGATTGAAACATATGAAGTTCAGGAAAGCTAGAGCTGAGGTTAAATCAAATTCAACTGGCCTTCAGCACTAAAAAATAGCAAAGACAAAGCTGACAAAGGTCTACCTGGAGGTCCACACTATTTAATGCATGATTACCTGACTTCCATCTTAACTGAAGCTGTAAGCAGGTGTGTTATCTAACAGCATGCCGAGCCCATGGATATCTCAGAGCACTCTGAAAGCAGAAGCACATTCCTTAGAGACATGGCACATCACAAGCCTCCAGACCCACCTCTCCTCTTCTGCTCTAGTCTCCCAAGAAATGCTGAACCAAACTCTTCCATCAGCTGAATTCAGCATTTCTGCCCCAGATGGTCCCAGCAGCCAGTCATGACTTTCAGCCCCTCTCCCAGACACCTTGAACTATGGGATGAAAATCATACTCAAAAACCTTCTGCTCCTCTGGCATAAGTGAAGTACTTATACCTATAAAGTTTGTTTTTGTAGGCACCTAAACATCCTTGTGGGTTTTCCTGAGAAGAAAGGACCACCATAAAATTGTGGAGCTAAGCCAAGGGCACATTGCCTTTGTCCATCCTTCCCCAATATGGAGGCATGGCTGCACAGGGACTTCCAGTGCCTCTCCAGCACTTCCCCTCCTTCAAAACCTGAACTCCTGGCCAAAACACACACCTTGCTACCAACACACTTCCCCTGACCCAGACCATGAAGAATCAAACACACAGGGAAGATGCTGAGCATGTTGCTCACTGCACAACATCAGGGTACTCAGATACAGCTGTTGGGAGCTCAGCAGGCCAGCCCTGGTGAGACTCACTATATTTAGGCTATGACTGCTTTCTAAAAATGCATTATCTAGACAAAACAGTTGAGTATCTCAGGGATGCAGGTTCTGGTTTTCTGAATATTTCTTATATTTACTCTGACATTTCCTCTGAGTGTGTGTGTGGTGTTTTGAAAGGAAAAGAGTTTTCTGTTGCTTAAGGCCAGTCCTTCCTGTTTGTTAGTTTATACCAAACCTAAGTTTTGACATGAATAAAATTGTTGCTTCAAGTCTGATTTCAAACATGTGGTAAAGGCAAATCTAACAATTTTATGAGATATAGTTACTTTTGTAGAGGGTGAGTTTGCCCTAGGGAATTTCCCCTGACTAGATTTATCACAAGTTTTTTGAACCAGATAATTTTGTTTGATAGCACATCTGGCAGCATCATAAAATCTTGACGTCCCAAGCTATTACACAGGAATTACTTTTGTAAATCATTTATGAATATTACTGATGTAGGCCTATTCTGGGCAGTAAGAAAGGAAACAGAGCACTGAAGGACAAAGGAAAGGAAAAAGGATTCCCTGCCCTTTCAGGGCTCATCAGATAGGGTGGGTATTTATCATTTTAAATGGGAAACATGTTGTCATTGATACAGCTGAAAAGTCCACATAACACAATTTGTACCCCATATTCCCTAAATAGGCAAAAGGGGAAGATATTCTACCCGAGGAAAACCATAAATTGATTCTTCCTGAAGACAAATCTGTCCCTGTCTAAAACTTAAATAAGACTTACCAATTAAACACCACATATTGCTAAAACCATAGTAAACACAAACTCACAATTCAGGTAGACTAAAGGAGGAAATTCTTACAAAGGCCAGCACTGAGGCAAAAGAAAAGGTCCATTTTACCTCACAAAAAACCTCTTGATATTTACAAAATCCCCTCCAATCCACACAGTGACCTGCCTTTTGAACACGGCAACATGACTGAATGGAAACCCTCCACATAGCTAAAATGACATGATTAGCTGCTGAGCATATGCCTTCAGAAAGAAAGTTGGTAAAGCAAAAGCTTATATTGACTTTTAGTACCATGAACTATCACACTGTTAGCAATTTCAGAAGATTTCACCTATTGATTTGGGTTGGAAACACATCAGACATTGAAGCAACTCTGGGTGCTGCCACTTTGCCAAACCCAAAGCCTGGCATTACATTCCTTTTGAACATGGATGGAGGAACTGACACCAAACATACCACCACTAGGTGGAAGGGCAACAGAGGAGCCACCCCGAATGAACCAACAATGGGGAGCTACAACAAGCCCTTCACTCTTCATTCCTGATGTCCCCATCAGGAATGCTACTGGGAGCTACTGGGTGTTGTTTTCATTGAGCCAGAGCAGAGGAGAAGGTCATCTGCAATACTTCACAGAAACATATTTCCAGCCTTAGGTAAGAAGGCTTTTTGTTGGGGATTTTTTGGGGAATTTCCCTGCTTTGGGGCCCATAAGGAGGGAAGGAGCAGTTCTCAGACAGCTCCTATTTGACTTCCAAACACCAGGCTCCCTCAGACCACAGCATGTCAACGAGGGATGCACAGAGCCATTACAGAGCACATGCCAGTATTGCACCACACGCTTTCCCTGACAGAGCAGAAAATTTCTAAATTTGGCTTCCTCCCAGGAAACAAATTCCTGTCCATACACGCCCAGACTGATTTCTCACAGATGAGGATGCTGCCCACTGAAATCTGAAGTGGGCTGCATCCACAGGGTGCTGAGGACCCACCCTGGCAGGGCGGTGGTGTGGCAGGAGTCACCAGCTGCACCAAGTAGAGCGGAGCTTCTGGTTTATTTGAAAGTGCCAATACTGAAAAAGAAGCTCTAACACGAAAAGGCAAGTTTAAATTTTTGATAGTTTCTGATCAACTAGAATCTGAAAATGACAATGTAACGTAGTTTCAATAATCAAAGCACGGATGGTTTCAAGCTGCACAAAGATCTCCACCAGGAAAAAAAATCCACAGCATGACATAGAGGAAGAACTGAAAAGAAATGGTGTTTTCAGGGTCATGAGTGGTATCTGCAGGGTATCATCTGGACTCCTTAGACTCGACAGCATGAGGCAACATTGGCTGTGGCTAAGAAATCTGAGATTCATGTTCTGTTTCCCCCCCTCTTTCTGAATGCAAACACATTTTCTGTCTTTCCAATAATGATGGACAACACATGCACTGAGTAGGTATATTGAAAGTCATCTGTTAATTGCAGATACATGTAAATGACCACACAGGAAGCTTTCCCAGGGAGACAGGACTGGAAAAAAGGGAGGCAGTTACACTATGATTAGATGCTGTGAAAAAAAACCTCGAACAACAGAATCAAACAAGGTTGATTCATGATTTTTTTTCCCCTGATTCAATATAACCATTGTAATACTATTTTAGATAATTCCAGAATGTCAAAGAGTGATGAGGAGGGGTTTTTTCAGTCCGCCACAGATAGCACTTGCCTCAGTAACTATGCCAATGGAAGAAAATCCATCATGTACTAACCATACTCCAACCTCCAACAGGAATATTCCCCATTTTGCGAAGTAAAGTGAGATGTGGGAGTCCTTGACCTTCTGAGTAATTAAGGGAAACAGAGACATTCTTGTTTTTATTAGCAACACACTAAACTATTTGAAAATAATTTGAATAGCTGGAGAATTAGTGTATTTGCCTGCTCATGAGTAGTGCAGATAGTTTAGAGTTCTCTTGGGGGCAACACATCGTAATGAATATCTGCTATTCATATTTAATGCAATCTGCCAAAGAGTGCTTTTGGGAGGACTTTCTGTGTCAATATAATGATTAACAACAGGACTGGAAAAGTAAATGAATTCCTGCAACGGGTGGGGCTGGCAAAAATATCTTGCAGTACTATACCAGTAACACTGGATTTGACTGTACTTTTTTAATGTTACCAGTGGAAAATCTGTTTCCCAGGGAGGGGAAAAAAAAAAGAAAGCAATCTTTAAGATGAAGTTCAAGCAGTAAATAATTGCATTAATAGAAGGAAAAACAATTCCAGCAGAAAACGATGCCCAAAACGACACTGTCCTGAGCATGTCTGAAAAGCCTGATATGTAATACTGACTAATAAATAAAATAATTAGTATTTACATAGCACAACCAGAAATAATGTTGTAGGTGCTTCCTTGTCTACCTCTTTGAGTTCCTCAGATGATCTTACTTTCCATACATTTTCTCATATTTCCCAGACTTACATAAAACAGAATATAAAGTCTTTTATTCTTTACTACACACTTTTAAAATACCCCAGACAGAAAAGAATGGAAAAGCTTGGCTAAAATACAATGAGTGACCTTAATATGGAATTTTCTCCATGGCATCCCAACAGTCCTCTAAATAACACATTTAGATTACTTTTTTCCAAGTTATGTGGATGAAGCAACCTTACTGAGTTTATATAAATTCCAGGACATTCTTGTATCAAACTGACTGCTCTTCCCTGCCCCTTATCAAGCTACTCCTATTCCTCCCTTGCAATAAATGGAAGGGGCGATATCAAGGATTTGAAGGCTCATGTTGGCAGCCTGAGGACCAAAATATGGGGCAGGGGTCAGAGGTAGAATATGGGGGTGCTCCCACCAAATGCCATGGGCTACACAGTTCACCTTGTTCAAGCAAATGTTCAATCCAAGCAGAAAGGGAATAACTGCCAAACAAAGTGTTTTATTATTTAGTGGCTCCCACTGTGGTTATTGTCCAGACCCTTTTTTAATTTGGTCTAGGGACACTCAGGGATTCCTTTCATCACAGCATTAGCTCAGGTTAAGCATTTTCCTCCAGCTTACACCAACTGGCTTTGTTGTGTAGTGGTATTTAGCCATGTTAAACTAATTCTGTAAAACTCATTCTGGTGAAGTTATGTCACAGGAACCAGTCTTGCAAAGATACTCTACAAACAACCAGCAGGCCTTCATCTTCCCCACACTGATATTTGCTTGTGAGACTGCAACATCGCTGTGTGCCTTGCAGTTCCATCAGCCATGACATAAAGGCAGCACTTTCCTCACCAGTTTTCAGCTCCATGGATATACTACAATGATCTGTGGTTTTTACATACCATCCTTCTCAAATTTCAGGTGGTCATTCTCTTATTTAGGGTGTTTTCTTGGAGTTTTGGAGGTTTTGTAGCACTGATTTTTATAACTAATCTTTTTCCAGAAATTAAAATGTGTCGCTACAGCCACACAACAAATGTTCTATAAAGAAGGTAAACCCTTCTAAAGCTGGTATCCTCACGTTGTGACATTTGCCTTACTGACCCCTGGCAGCAGCATTAGGTCTCACGATGGCCAGATGGGCCCTGACCCTTCTTCCAGGGCTGATGGAGAGCAATGCCACTCAGAAACAGGAATTGCCTGTGTGACTGCTACTCACCTGAACCTCAGGTGGTTTTACTTTAATAAAATGTCAAGTAACAATATTTGCCCATATTTATTAGTTTATTAATAAATAAATTATTTCACAAGTCTTCTATGATTTCATTATTGCAAACACATCAGGCTCTGCAGGACTTTTGGCCGTTTCTTGTAGCTGCTCTGAACCTGGCAAAGAACCAAAACCTCTTTGTCTATGAGAGACTGGCACATGACCCAAAAAGCTCAGGAATGTCTCCAGTTCTGCCTTCTCTCACCATTTCTAAATGAGCTAAGCAGCAACCTCCTGAAACCATCTCTGCTGTGTAGAAGAAACTCCTCATTCATTGATGCAGCCAGGGAGGCCTGTGTGGCCCCTGATGTCCCGAGTGAGGATGTGTGCTGCATGCTGCACGGAGTAACACGGGGCAGGTAAATCATTGGGACTCACAGAGTAACGACCTGCCTGGCCCTGCTCTCGTTCAGTGTAATGCAGCGCTCACGTGCCCATAAAAGTGGGTTTGCTCATCCTCTGACCCCTCCAGCACTGCGACCAGACCTCCAATTATTAAGTATTTTGCACTATGTATCTCAGGATAAAAGCAGAAGCCGAGTCACAGGTCACAGAGGCAACAGCATTATTAACATCAATGAAACTAAATCACTCCATTCCTGAGCGTTTATGGCAAGGCCCTCGTGCTCACACAATTCATGTGTCTAAGATGTACTGTTGTCTGTTCCGTGGGACTGGAGATACCTGCCCCAACCGTAGGTTAAGATAACTTAATGAAACTTGATATAAAGTTATTCTGCCATCATTAAAAGTGTATAACCAAGACAGAACAAAATAAAACAAGGCACTAACACAGAAGCTCAAATGGCACTAACTTTGAACAAAAGCTGTTGAACAGCATTGTTTTATAAAGATTAAAGAGATCTTTATAACATTCCTGTTATGTAAAGTAATTTCTATTGGATTTTACATGAATGAAAAGAATCTGGAAGATAAATAGTACAATAGCTTCAAGCATACAAAGAGCACTGGTTTGCCAGCCTTTAATTTCTTCCGGTCTTTTCAAGAGAGTTCCATATTATTCCACACAGTATAAATTCTAACTTTAATGGAGACCATCAATCATACTGACTTTGGCCTATGGGTGGCTTCATTGGGAAAACAAACAAATAAACAAACAAAATCTACAATGGAGAGCAGAACCCTGAAATACAACCCAAAGCTCAACCTGCATGCTTCCAAGAACTTGTCTCTATAATTCCAGTGATATAAACCTCAAGTTCCAGAATCAGAAGTCCACAGAGTGCTGACAGTACAGGTATGAAAACAGAGTAGTTCAAACCAGAAGAGTCATCCTGCAGTGGACTATGTCTCAAAAGCAAATCTTATTCAAGGCATCCTCCTTCCTATCTTGCCAATTTCAGCTGGTATTTGCAAACATTTTTGCCTTGAGCTATGCACCACAGCTGCCAGGCTTTTCTGCTCGGCCACAGAGAGCCAGGGCTGTAAAGCACCTCCACAAAAATACTGAAAATGATGGGACCAGGGCATAAAGACACAAACCCCAAGATTTAGAGGTAGCCACTTATTTTGCATACTGACATAAATTCATACTAAGCAGTACTTTTCTGAAAGGCTGAGCACTGACTGGTTTAATAATCATTAATAATGCATCAGCAACACAATCTTAATTCCACAGGAATAATTCATAGAAAAGAAAAACTCTACATTGGTGATCATATAACTTTGGTATTTACCAATCTATGCCTCAGAAAATATTCCCATTTACTAATAAAACTACTTCTTCAACAGGTGAGTATTCCTGAAGTAGTGTGGGATAAATTCAGGACGGTAAACTGATAATCAACCAGGATATTTTCTGATAGGATTGGAAAATTGAAGTTACTTGTAGACCTTCTGACTGTTTTGCTTTTCATCTCCAAGAAAGACAAACACCCTGCAATAGAACAGGGCAAATAAAAACCTGATCTAATTATACTTCTTCACTTATGTGACTGGATGAAACCTGTCCACACAAATGGGAAGAAAAACAAAACAGAAACCAAAAAAAAAAAAAAAAAAAAAAAAAAAAAAAAAAAAAAAAAAAAGAAAAAACCCACCAAACCCACTAATTTACTTCAAGACTGCCCAGCATTCCAGTATGTGTGTATGAGATGTGAAGCCAGAATTAGTATCAAGCAGCACAAAACCTGCAACTTTTACTCTTCAGAAGTACTGTCTTCACTGTGATTTTCCATTTGAATTTGGAGCTGAAACTTGGTGAGATTTCTGTCGAAAGAGGCATCAGGGAAACTGCTATAACAAATCTCCTTTTCCTTTAGCAGAAAGTGCATTGTTCCACACATGTGCTGTTTAGTCAAGACTTCTCATATCCAACAGTCACAGTAATGCATTTAGACAAGCATCTTCAACAACAAACTGATCTTCAAAGCTGTATATATCTGGGTTTCCTGGATGATAAATACATCAGTCACCCACTGCAAAGACCTCCAGAGATGTATCTTTTCTAAGTGATCCTACTTAGAAAGTTTATACCTGGAACAGCTATGTTTGGAGCCGCTTAAACACATATAAAACTAAGACAAAGCAGAAAGCATGCTTATCATAAGGCAAAGAAAAAACATTCCTCAGCTAATACACACAGCAGTGCTGCATGTAGAACTGTCCTAGTTTTGGCTGGGAGAGTCATTTTCTTCCTAGAAGCAGGTAGAGTGCTGTGGTTTTGGGATTGAGTATGAGAATAATGTTGACAGCAACAACTAAAGCACCACTGTGTTAAGTAGTGTTTACTTTAAGTCAAGGGCTCCTCAGTTTTCCATGCTCTACCAGTGAGGATGTGCACAAGGAGCTGGGAGGGAGCACAGCTAGGACAGCTGACCCAAACAGGCCCAAGGGATATTCCAAGAGGTAAAATGCCATCCCCAGTACATAAAGAGGCGGGGGGGGAGTTGGCCATTGGTTTCTCATGGACTGGCAGGGCATCTGTCAGCAGTGGTGAGCATCTGTAGTGAGCATCTCTGGTCTCTCCTGGGTTTTACTTCTCTCCCTCTTTTTGTTGCCTCCCTTTTGATGACAACTATTCTTATATTATGTCCCATTTCAATATTAAATTGTTCTTATCTCAAACTATGGGTTTTACCTTTTTTCCCCCCTCAATACTCTTCCTCATCCCACTATGGGGGAAAGGAGATGTGAGACAGCAGCTGTGCAATAGTTGGTTGCTGTCTGGGGTTAAACCACAACAGAAACTCAACCACAGACTCAAGGGTTCATTCTGCAGCCCCTGGCAGCTCACAGACACCAGCTGTCCACTGGGCTGCTCTTCAGAAGCTGCACATGAAGAAAAGAGATACTTATGGAAGAAAACTAAAGCAGTATTAATAACTGTGCAACTTCAGAGGATTCTATACTGAGGAATCATCACCATTCATTCATTATTACAAAAAGGTCAGTTTTTTTTAAAAGCAACACTGGATTCTGCAGCTAGTATACTAATGCAGGATATACCAAAATGCATAGCAGATTTTGTCACTCTTGGCTTCCATAGCTTTGGCATGCCATACAGGTGCCTGTTTATTTTTATAAAAAAAATAAGAGAAAATGGTATTTCAAAACAAATGCATGCTCTTTGCCCAAGTAACATACATCATGGATGAACAACTGCAACCATCTGTGATAAAATTTCAGAATGAGCACCATCAGTATTAGAGGAGAGCTGGTCAATATTAGTACCAAGCACTTACTTGCAGGTGATGGGGTGCTGCATCCACTGGTTGGTGGGTGACTCTGAAGTCCATGGAGGGAAGGAAGTGACAGTCCACCAATGACTGGAGGAAAAAGTAAGGGGTATGGTGCTGCTGGATAGTGAGTCATATGTCCATTCACGGCCGGTACGGGACATGTGCGGCTGCTGGTTGTCATGTTCACACCTCACAGCGGACAGGTATCACGTTGCATCACTCCAGGCCAGCAAACTGGATGCCTCAAATTATGAATGATGAGGGCTGTCAAGCCTGAAGGTACAGCTTAAGCTGGATTGCGTGATGATGAAAAGGCAATTCACTATATCAGGTCCATCCTATATTTCATCACTGCTTCCTACTCTTCTCTCTTCTAGGACATCCTTGCTCTGCAGACTGTGGATAGAAAGTCTTACTCTGGTATCAGGGAGCAGTTCAGTTGCTTCTACAAATATTTCTCTGGGAGAAGAGCTGGTCTCTACAGATGCATACTGACACAGTCTGGGGAAAGAAAACAATATATTGATTAAAATATACATATTTTTAAAATGTGCACATAGAAGACTATTTTTCTCATTGTTATTTTTCTTATGTTACAATTTATTTATCAGTATCCCATAAGGTCAGATCATGTAAAACTCTCACCCTATTACTGAAGCTAGCAGCAGAACACCCATTGAGTTGTTCTCCCTGCACAATGTGCAACACCAAAAGCTATTTCTGGTGTGACGCAGTCGTGTTGTGAAAACTGCCAGATTTAAAACCAATGCATCAATAATTACCTGAAATACTAATGCTGGGGGAGAAAAATAATCAACTTCTGAAAAATTTCCCTGTGTATGAAAGCTTTCAGTCTTCCCTAAAAGCTACAGAAGGATTGGCACTGAGGAGGCTCTCAACTCCTTTCAGTGCCATGGCACAGGCAGGACAGTGAGAATGTGTCTGAGGGCAATTTTGGGTAGGACTGTTAAAGCAGCAATTGCTTTAATAATGACTGTTATTCACAAAGAATACTTAGTTTATTACCCTTAGGAGACACCTCACTAATGGTTTTCTATTTTTTTTTTTTTCTGAGGGGTGGGGGAAACTGCCCAAACAAACAAAGCAGATCATTTCATAATCTGGGTGAGTGAGTGATGTCAGTCGATACACTGCAATACACTGCTCCTGTGCTCTGCTAGGGAGCTTGCTTGCTCTCATGACACCATCTTCAAAGTCAGCCAGAGCTCCACACACCTTCCTCAGTGTTTCACCCAAACAGCTGCCACCTTTCAAGGAGTCCTCATTTTTTCAGGCTCTGTACCAAAATCTTAGGCTGAGAACAGGAATATCACTTGTTGTGATATTCCCATAAAATTTGCTCCTGCCATAGCAGTTCAAATCTACGTAGAGCAAACGGCTGGTGGTTTCTGAATCAACCTGCTGGTGCAACACCAGAAAGTGCTGCTTACTGGTGTCTTGAGAGACACAGTACTGGGAAGGCTGCAACCACTTCCATATTGCAAACACTGCTCCTGCAGCTACTCATGCAGTGCTCCAGGCAAAAGCCAGTGAGTCTGCAGCCAGCTCCTGAGCTCACCCTGCACAAGGAATTTACTCATCTCCTCCAACACATATTGTAGTAGGAGGTAGAAGCCACAGAGCCAACTCAGCCACCCAAAAGTAAGGCAGTCCACAGCTGAATAAAGCTTTGTTTCCTGAGACAATGTACTACACTCTTGCATCTGCCACAGTCAGTGATCAGTAACCACATCCACTGCTATATAGCACTTTTATCTGTAATTCTTTGAAATTATAGCCTGAAACCAAAAGCAAGAGGATTTTGGGGTGGGAAAACAAAGGAGCGCTGAAATGATGTGTCAAGGTCACAAAGCAAAACTGCCGCCAGAGGAGGAAAACTGTGACAGCGCAGTACTGACTATCACTGCTGCTGCTCAGCGCGCCAGTTGTCGGTAAGAATTCAAATGAGCAAGGAGAAAAAAGAAAAAAAACCCAACTCAGATGCATATGTTTGCCTGTCAGAGAGCAGCGGAGTGTTTCTCCTCTGTGTGGAATACCAGCAAAGGTTACCAGCTGCGCATGTTGTCAGACAGCAGCTTCTGCTGAGTGCAGCCTGCTTGGGGATAACTGAAATGTAGCTTGTAAGTATTTGATAACTGTGTAAATTATGCACAAAATGCCTTTAATGCTAATGGATGCAAACGTATGCAGAGATGAGGCTGCAAGAAGGGGATGCAGCAAGTGGAGGCACATTTGCTGCCCAAGCTGAGCTCGAGGACCACATGCCTGGAGACCAGTGAAACCAGGCAGACCTTTTGAGGGAGCCCCAGCAGATAAAATACATTGACTCACTAACAACACAAAATGAGATGAACCATCACTGGTGCCTGCTTTACCTAGCTAAGGCTTTACAAAGCTTAAGAGACAAGGAAAGTCAAGTATCAAAGGAACATGCAAAGTTTTATAAAGCAATTCCACAAAAGCCGGCAAAAATACCACACTTCTAAGTGTTTGCAAAAAAAAAAAGAACAAGAGAGGGATGCTGATGAATACCAGCCCTAAAAATGTGTGCATTAAATTAAACACAGAAGAAGGTCATCTATTTTTAAATGATGTAGGGCTCTGGAAACAAAATTCATCTTATAAAACTATCTAACACCTTCAATTATATTTCTATTAGCCAGAAAAATGCAGAGCTCATCATAAGTTAAAAACGTTCCCAGAACCACATCAGATATATTTTCATATTCAAGTGAAAAGTATTGAGGAAAAAGCAACTCCTTCAGGACAGAGGGGGAAAAAGGCACTCAGGAAAACTCTTTGGTCAGTTCTTCATTACTGGAAGGAATACGATCTGTGATGGAGCTGGTGATGACAGAACGCAGCAGTGTTATAGCTCCAGTATACAAATACATATATTTAACAGTGCCGAAACTAGGTTATAATCATATAGTTTTGTGTCCTTATAATTTTACATGAGGTGTAATTATAAACTGGAAATACTACATGAAAGTAAGTTTTTTTTGTCTCATTCAAAAATCACCTTCCTCTCACCACTCACAGCTAAAAATTTCCTGCAGATAGCTGTGCTGGAGATAAGCCTTCAGAAGTTGCTCCTCTTCAGAGTTCTTCAGAAATTTACTTTCCACAGGCAGAGAGAGAAGACAGCATAAAAGTCATGATACTCTAAGTAGTGTATCATTTGACTCCAAGCTGTGTCCCTTGGGAGCACCAGGTTGTTCACATGGTTGAACATCTATGCCATGGTCAAGGAGAAAATTGTAGGCAGATAGCTACCTATCAGCAGCTCCAGCTTCTTGTAAAGAAGCAAACGCCACTCGTGTTCTATGGTTTCCAAGGAATTTCAAGTTCCTTGAAATGCTAACAGAGATTACAGACTCATCACCTTCATACTGCCCAGCAGAGGACATCCCAAAGTAGAAACTGCTGCAGAACAGGAAACCCAACAATCAGCTTCCCCATTCACGCCGGTTCCATGGCACAACTCCCATGACACATTTCACTAATGCATCACCAGATGGACACATTCAGGTCCCTGAACCTAGCACTGGACATCAGCCACAGATGTCTAGGCTGCATGCGATTCCAAGGTGAAAACATCTCTTTTGCCTGACTAAACCTATGCCATAGCTCAAAACACACTAATGGTGTCAGCTTTGTGAAGGAGATTTTCCTTTGTTGTCTTTTGCTATGGTAAATACCCATAGCAACAGCACGGATTTCTGCCCTGGAGGCAGAAGGCAACATTTTCAGAAAATGGCTGTGACCAAGGGACTTCAGAGGATCTCCTCAGAATATGATGAAAATCCTCCTCCATAGACTTCTCCTTAGTGACTGTTCGTGAGTACAAGGCCCCTAGAACAAGCAGTATGGAAAGGGATCATACAGAAAAGTTCCTTTGAATGTTCACCAAGAGATGATCACACTGTGCACCACTTTGCATTGAACAGCGGCCAGTGACTTTTCTTTGAGAGAACATATGCCTCCTCCTTTTTGGTTTTTACAGGTCTTTTATTGACTTCAGTGATAAAGCAGATGGCCACAGGGGAAGGAGGCTACAGTAGCTCTAGAACAGAGCAGAATATTTATCAGCTGCAGTTAATGCAGCAGGTGTATCTGTCTCTTCCACATTTCTTCTCTGTGTTTGTGCAGCTGAGCAGAAATTTAAAACTACAAATTTTCACATATAAGATTCAAATTTTACTGGATAAACAGTAACCTAACTTTTCTTATTGTCTCTTAATTTCCCATGCATTTTGCACAGGCTTGACTACAGAAAGCAGCTTTGCTCTTCAGACATCTGTCAGTTCTCCTAAAATATATTAAATATATTGAGCCTCATTCATTATATTGCTATTTAACTTCCATTTGGTAACAATATTTGGTATTACTGTACCATAACTCATCCTTCTGAATTTTTCACTTGTATTAAGATTTATTTGCATTCCTAAAATCCCTTTGCTGTTACAGGTGACTTTGATGCACATCAACAGCTGGACAGGCAAGAAGCCAAGGCAGGAGGCTTGGCCAATTGTTCTGTGTCAGTAGGAAGGTTATGCTCTGTCCTCCCTTTTGCCAACAACATCCCAATTCCACATTCCTCTTCCTCCCCTCTCACTAGCCATAGCAGGGAATTAAGTTGTCAGCATTGCAAGTAAAGCAGGATTTTTGTCTTTTTTTTCTCTTCCCTCACTTCTGAAAAGGTCAGTGGGGTATCTGTGGTAATGTTTGAAATCCAGCAATCACTTTAAGGTTTCCATGATGTAGCATCCAGAAAACTTCTAAGCTAAATCTGCCATCCCTACACTTCTCTGCCACAGTAAACTTACAAGTGAAGGACAAAACCAGGAATGCAGAAGAGGCACCCCAACACGAGGACCTGTTCTGCACAGAGCTGGGCACTTGGGAATTTGCTGCTCCAAGCTCTCAGTCTGCAGCACTGCTGTCCCCGAAGTTTCCAGGGTCACAGAGGAAGTCTCTTCTAAGTTCATTTCCCATTTTCCTGCCAATGCCAAACCCCCCGCCCCTCCCTTAAATCTTAGGCTAAAACAGGAATCACTGGACTGGGAGGGTAGCCTGGACTGTAAGACAGGAGAGGCAAGTTGCTCTTCTCAGGGCAACAAAAACAATTTCAGATAAATTTTGCATATAAAACCTTTCAACAATATATTTATTAACTGTTTTCCCCAAGGGACAGAGTTGGTGGGGTTCTTATTTATTAGCTGGCTTCAAGACATATTCTAATGCTGTTTTCAAAACAAGTCAAGTTTTGAGAATGCTTACTGTCTTTAATGTATAGTTTGTATTGAAGTCCCTGATTATGCATATGCTTTCTATTATGCTGGCTGATGGTGTTGCATTCAGCAGTGCTGAATAATTCAGCAGATTTAGCACGACTCAAGTGTAAATCAGTCAGATCCAGTAACACGATAACCACACTGCCTTTAAACTCTTAAAAATGCATGGAAACTTTTATTTCATAAAGAGGCTGTACTACATTCTGCACCAGTTCTCACTAACTGTGAGATGTTGCATTTTTGTTTTCATGGCTATCCAACGAGATTTAATTAAACAATAAACTAGTTACTGTGGCAGAAGTAAAAAAAAAAAAAAAAAAAAAAAAGCCTTCGGAGTGTTATGTTTCCTTTATTAGCATAGTGATGTGAAACTAAACAGAAAAAGCAATCTAATAACAAACATTCCTTTGAGAAGGGCTCTGGGAGCAAAAGGACATCCACTTATTGTTCAGCCCATCCCATTGGTCCATATACGGCAATAAAGGTACAATAGAAGGAAACAGGAAACAGACTGGCACATCTGCATTATCTTATTAGAGGCTAATGGATATCTGAGAGGAACATGCATCTGATGCTGAATAGTCTGTACCAATCTCCGAAGCAATTACTCTTAATTAGTGGATTCTGTTTATAGATGGAACTTAGTGTACCCTTTTGTATCAAAGAGATGCAGGCATCTGGAGAGAGATATGGTTTTCTTAAAGGGAAAGCATTGTAGCACAATGTAACGCTTGGGCTGGTTTTTGGTTGGGGTTTTTTTTGAGGCTTTTTTTTCTTTGCAAATAAAAGCTCTCTGAAGCATAACATTTTTTACTGTATTATTAATCAAAAGAGCATGCTGGTTTAAAAAAAGTAAAGGGGGAAAATAAGACCATACTCTTAAACTCTGAAAGTAAACACAGAAAGCCAATACTCATACATGAATTATATGACAAAAACCACTTTGATGATAAGCAAATAAACAACTGAACCTAAAATTTCCAACCACTGGCCAAAAAAGCTTAAAATAGCAGCTTAAGTCAGAAGAACAACATCTGCATTTTGTATCTGCCAAGTCTGCAGCCAAAAAAAGTAAACTACTCTATATGACCAGATGCATGAATAAAAAAGAAAATGCATGAAACAGAACTTCAAAGTCAGTTTATTGAAAAGCAGATCTCTAGCTCTTACATCCCATAACCACAATTGTCACATATTTTCAAATATAGGTACAAGACTTAAGGAAAGAGGGAAGATAAATTGTTGTAATAGAATTAAGACACTCTTTCTACGACACTTTTCCTGCATCTTGGTATGCAAGATAGCTGTCTGCTGGGGGACTGTGAATTCCTTTTTGTCATAAAGCTGACACTTGCAAAACAGGTTTCTGTTTTATTTGGGGTCTTTTCCCCCTGACATTGTTAGAGATAATTAATATAATTAATGCAATTGCTGATTATTTTAAAATCCTATTGGGAAGTATAAAAAGGAAGGGGGGGAAAGCTTCTTTCTCCCTTAGCAGCTATGCTTCGAATTGCCTGCATTGCAAACACACATTGATGTATGCCTGAAAAAGAGCAAATCTAAATCTAAAAGGGGAAAAGGGAAAAAAAAAGTGAGACACAATGACACCCATTTATTTACACACCATACAACAGTACCCTGCTGTGCCAGCTATTGATTTTAGTGGAACTGAGAGTCCATGTTGGAGAGCAGCAGCTGTGAGTACATAGCTTGAATCCTCATATGGGAACAATACTCCATAAGCAGAATAACCTATTTCAGGCAACCTTTATGTATAACAACTAACATTAAAAGCACACAGAGCTTACATTTCAAAACCTGAAAGGCACTACGGTTATTTGTTCTGCAAAGGTTCAGGGGAGTTATTAATTTATTTGTGCTAACACAACCAAGAAGTGTGAAGGATTGAAAATCCATGCTTCACATGTCCGTTATTCTACAGAGATGTTAATTCTGTTCTATACTAACCATATTTAAGATCCTGCCACTGTGTCAGGAAATTTCTCATCTTCTCCTGTTGTTTGCTGCTTTAAAGGGCTGTTTGAATCTGAGGTGTGGGGTGGTTAGGTTTCTGGGTTGGGGATTTTTTTTTGGTGGAGGGGGTCAGGGGGTTGATTGTTGCCTTTTTTTTTCCCTACAGCTATCTGCATTCCATGTTTTTTCTTTCATTACTCAGCAGTTGCCAAAACTATACTGAGAAGCAAAGATAAATGGTTAGGTCAGGTGATGGGGTTAACAATTTACTGTGTGTACTGCTCCAAGAGCCAGATATAGGAGAATTGGCTCATGTTTATGTACAGGATGAGAAGTTGATTTCCTGTGTAGTGGCTTTCAATCACCTCTGTAAGGGACTCTCTTGCAGTTTTCTGCAGAGAATTCAAAGGGCTCTGAATACATTTTGTGCTGGTATATAGGACACTCTGCTTTGTAACTAAATGCAATCCTTACTTATTCTGTCAGGATTCAAAAAATCCTGAAGGACAGTCAAGGAAAAAAGTTCTCTTTCATCTATGGAGACCAAAGGAAAGGTAACTGGGCTTCCTCCTTCCTGAGTTTAAGTGAACTTGTACACTCATTATGCTCCCCAAATTTAAAAGCTATTTCTTAATGCTTAAAATTGCTCTTTCAACAGAATCAACACTTCTGTTCTTGCATAGTCATCTCTGTTATTCCGTATTAACATTTGCAAGGATGTGAAACAGTAACTCCATACTGAGAATATCTTTCATGAGAGACTATCCCATATGCTACAGAAGTTTAGGAAATCAGAGATTTGCCAGACCAAAGCTGCAGGGCTTTTCTGCAGACCGAACCTGTTTCCTTGTATCTGCTCATCCACAAAACCGAAGAGGAAAAACAAATCTCTTCTCTCAAACACAATTCAGATGATCCACAATTTAAACAGCACAGCATACTTGGCTCTTACAAAGCCCGTTGGTCCCTCAGGTTACACAGAACCAGAAACTCCAGTAGGAAGCTTTCCACACTCAAGGTACTTTGCCTATTGCTTTAGTTCTCTGACCACATTTTTCCAGCAGGTGTCCTGTGTTCCTGAATAGTTTCTCCCTACAGTTCAGAAAAACAAGACTTGATTTAGCAATCCAGATTATCCTTTACTGTCTTATGTGTCCAGTCGGATTGTTTTGTTCGTATCTGATTCTATGTGAGATGGCAACCACAAAGATAAGATATGATCACTGACATGAATAAGGAACCTATTCTTAGGGGTCCCTCCTCATCAAGTCAAAGAAGGGAAAAAGAAGCACAGGTAACAAAGGTAAGCTCCAACCAGCACCAACATGCTTTTAGGATTTGGGAAGATTTACACAGGCCAAGAGGTAGTACCTTAAACTGGCAGCATACTCAACTATCCATGATCCTTATCCATGAAGGAAAAGTAGCATCTCTGATTAAGTTCAGAATGGAATATGCTCCCTGTCCAGCAAAAACAAACTTCCACAGAAGTCTTCTCCTTAACTGGTAATTAATTGGTTTTTGCCCTTGCCTACAAGGCACCACAAGATACCATCACACAGATTCCCAGCCAAAGCAAGATTCTGGGAGAAGAGCTCTTGGAAAGAGACGGGAGGCCAAGGGAAGGGAGACTGAGCAAGCAAGAAAAACCACATCCTGCTGCCTATGTTCAGTAATGTCATCCAATATTATGGGACGTGCAGACATTTACAAGTATGCCAATCGCTTCCAAGTGGCATTACAGCCAGGAGGAGTAAGGAACCTATCCCCAGCATGCTCTCAGAACGCTCATCTTTAACCTTCTAGCTGATGAGAAACATGTCATGGTGACCAACAGCAAATACAGCACTTACCATCACTGCAGCTACTAAAAAGGTCTTACACTGGCTGTTTTATAACTTTTAAGAGGCCTCCGAGATCAGTAAGAGGGGGTCAAGTGATGTTATTGTTTTGGTGACAGACGGAAGATCCCTAGTAAATGATCCCAGTGGCCTGGGAGTTATTGAAAGAATGGAGTACTTCATCAGCTCAGAAGCTGAAGAGGAAAGCAGCTCTGGAGGGCGGTTCCTTGACAGAAAAGTACATTTCTTTGGGAGGCCAACTCTCTACTGTCACAACATGCACTGCAGAAACAGGATGACAAGAGATACTTCCTTAAAGGAGAGCACAAAGAGATGTAACACCAGTGACAATTTTTACTGGTACTGGTCTCAAAACCCCAATCAATGAAGCCAGGGGTCAAGGAAATGATTCATCAAATGCTCTATAAGTGGTGGGTGCAGAAAACATTAGTTTTGATGGCTATGAACATCCTGTCTGAACATCCACATAGGTGACATTAATTACCCACAGGGTTATGTTAGGAAAGATCAGAGCAATTTAGACCTGAAGCCTTTGCTGTCAGTTTTTTGAATTTCTAGAGATGACTGTCCCAGCATAGAAGGAACACTCATCTCTCTGCTCAGCCTTAGAGGCATATTCCTGAGAAGTCCTTGTCCTAGCAGAACCACCACAATAAAACAAAGAACCACATCCTCTCCATGCCTGAGGTCATTTGGGTATTATTCCTCTGCATGGGCAGGATATCTTTAGGGCCACTAGGGATGGAACCAAGTTGTCAGATTAATCCAGCCTGGATGTCTAGCCACAACTGCAAATATTGTTATTAAACTTGCTTTCACCACCAAATTAAGGTAGAAAGTGCTCTACGTCTTTAATTTCTACTTTGTTCAGTAACTGGACAACCAGTAAATACACGTGCTTTTGTGCCCCACTATGGCACAAATGTGCTGCCTGGAAATGCACTGATGGGTGAGTGCAGTATGAGATCCTTACACACTGTGCAAAGAAACAAACAGACTTCAACAGTCACTGAGATAAAAAAAAATAAAAAATATGAGAATAAAATTCTGTTTAATTTGGAAAACATGCACTACAGCAGAAGGTTCCGCCTCAGCTCAGCACACTTCACTTTATAAGCCACACAAAGAAGGATCCTGCAAGAATACACTTAGTTGCAAAGAAAAATTCTGCTATCTGTAGTAATCTAACCTCATTGTTAGGATAAGCATGTGGATTCACTCAAAAATTGAATAATGTTTATTCGGGAGGTTGTCTGAGAAACCTGAAAGAGGATTTGTAGAGGTTGTGCATGAATTGTGAAATAACATAGATTTCCCAATCCCCCGAGAGCTGGGAGGCACAACTATGCTCAGGAGGTAGGTTCAATCTGTTAGCAGTCCAGCTTTTTGCACTACGAGGCTGGAAGTTCTACTTCCTCTGAGCTAGAGGAGTTTGCATCCCTGCTGCACCCATTTATCAAGTGAGGACAGTGATCCAAGTGGAACAGGGGGAAAAAGAGGGTTCAAGCACTGGCTGTGAACTTTGTTTCTGAAGACCAGTCTGTTGGACTAGAGGTGCATCTATCATCTTAATATCATGGAGGTGTGGACGCTGTGCTAACAGAAAATAACTTAACACACATAATTTATCGCCTTTTGTTATATAGGTCAAGTCTGGCAGTGTGTCTGCTGAAAGGTTCTGCAATTCCTCTGAGTTATTAGAGTCTTCTGTCCTACTTTACCCAGAAGACGACATTTCTGCTGTCTACGTCAGGCTCCTGAACCTTCACTTATTAGATATCACAAGTTCCAATATATTCCCAGTAAGACTCCCTGAGGGTCAGCAGAATATGCCAGAGGGCTGGTGGAGATTATGAACATCTATTTTAAAACCTCTGTTCTCTGTAGCTCCCTGTCACAGGAACAATAGGGTAGCAAAATTAGGAACGAGCACAGCCATTAACTAGGAGGGGACAAAGCCGTAGCACGGATCACAGAACAAAAATAGCATTTTTATTGTCAATATTTTGCTTAACAGGGAGCCAATAAAGCAATTGTAAAATGCTAATAATACGCTGAGATAACACTGCACATGTAAGCACCCTCAGAGCCATCCTCTGAATCATCTGAAAATGTTGCAAAAACCTTATCAGTCAGGTCATAAGGACAGAGGTGCAATAATCAATCACATTATCCACAAAACCAGCACATCTTTTCCACATTCTAACATTCAGAAGATCTATATCCCAGAATTGTCTGCTAGAGGCACTGGGCAGATGGATTACATTGTCAGAAAGACCAACATGAACTATGACCTTACATTTCACATCCAAAAGCATCTAAGAGGAACCTAAACACTGACAAAATTCAAGGAGACTCGTGTCATGCCCGCCAGTCTGCAAGGCAGGACTTCTGATACAGCACAAAGGTATTCTTGCAGAGTAAGCAAGTGTGTGAGTTAACTGCACAGCAATCACTCCCAACAAAGCCTTTCCTGAAAGGACCTTTCCACTGGTAAATGTAAGACAACTTTCCCATTTCTGTGGGCAGAGACACCAGCCTGAATTAGTTCATGTTCACAGTGCAGACAGAAGTTGCATGCAGACTCTCAGGGATGGAGACAGGTCATCACCACCATGCAGCACTTAGACCTGCCCAAACCTGCCATCATATTTAAACATTTCAACCACAAGCCAGATCAAACACCTGTCAGGGCAGCATTTATCTTCTGAATCCGTTGGGTCACTAATTTTTCAGCTTCATTGGCAAAGTAATGTATTAAAATCATGAATTTTGAAAATATTTAAGAAAGTAACAGTGAGCATTTTCATAATTAAATCATGAGACATGGGTCAAGAGCAAAGCTCTCAAAAACTTTTGAAATCCCCCAGGAGATGACAAACTTGGGTAACAGTGCCAAAGATGAGTCCTCTTGTGGAAAGACAGCATGGTTCAATCAGGGCTTCTTCCAACAAGCCTCCAACCAATTCTGAACCACACAAGCAGAACAACAGCAAGGATACTCAGCCTTGGCAACAAGATGCTCATCTCTGCACCCTCCAACCCACAGACATCAATAAATGTAAGCCAGTAAGAGAAGCAATGCTCTCAAAGCTCCCAGCAGCACCTTTATCCCCATGACAGCAGTCAAGCCCAGTGTGCTGCTGAGTACAAACCAGCACAGACCCATCTCCTGGTACCAACGGCACCATCTCTACTGCATCCTTCATGTGTGCTCACCAGGCTGTGCTGTCTGAGTCACTTTGCCAGGTACTCTGCATTTACTGTCTAAAAAAATACCCAGAGCCAGATAGCTGGGCAGGTGTGCATTCCATACCACTTGTTATGTGTCTGGTAAAGGCCCTTCCCCACTGCAGCAGAACGATCTTACTAAGGCTCTTCCTGCATGATTTTCAGGACAGCAGCACTTCACAAGTCAGGATGCAGCAGACCAATGCATTACAAAGAACACAGAGGAGTGAGAAGCCTGAAAGCCCAGCTGGGTGCCCAAGGCTGATAAGACAATCTGATTTAACCATGCAAATACCAGCAACCAAGTAGAGCATATCTTGGAGCTGGGAACGTCAAGGCAGACACGTCACAACAGAGAGAGATTTTCTAACAGTACCTGAAGTTCCTTCAACAGATGCACATTAGGTGAGCAAATGAATTAATCCCCAAGTTAAAAAAAAAAAAAAATCCCAAGACAAAAGAATGGTCTCAGTTACTAAGATAAAGCCATTCAAAATCCCCTCCTGTCTTTTGTGATTATAATCAGGCCAAAAAAAATCCCTAAGTGGAGTAGTCCACTCAGAGATGGCTGAAAGATACATCCTGATTCAAGCACAGTATCCCTCAGTATTATCCCAACTGCATCCCCTTTCCAGCTAATGGTGTCCATACCAACTGAGGGTCAAACACTTGCCCATTATATGGGGTCTCACAGAGCACCATATGCTAAAGCAAATCCAAAGTAAGCAGAAAAAAACAATTTGTTTCCTCAAAATGATGCATAAGCAAGAGAATGCAATAAAGATGTCAGCTAATGGAAATAACTTTTCAAAATAAGTGACATCTCTAAAGGCTGTCACTTCCTTTACGTAAGCCACAGTTCCTGAAGATATTCCACCCATACATCTCTCCAGTTCCCAATGTGGAATGCATCGCTGTGAGAAGAAGAGAATGGTGTTGCTCTACACTGCATATTCAAGTTTATGAAGGAGAGGGGAAGGAGCCAGAAGTGAGAAGAAAAATGACCATGTTGGGTACAGTCACTGCTGCTTAATTTGATGACAGATGTGAAGATCCCCCCTTCAAGAATGCCAAGCCTGTGTGCAGTGTCAGAGTTCCACAGTAACAATAGACTGAAAAAAACCCCTCAGCCTATAAAAATAATAAAGTGAAAACTGACTAAATTGTGTGGAACCCTTAGATATTCAAGGACATACTACAATCAACATACCTGACTGAACATGACATCAAAGAATACTCCAAGAAAAATAATGCAGAATTCTAATATAGCAAGAGATGGAAGAGATACTGAAGATCATCAAAAAAAAAGCACCCTGTGGAATATAATTTTGTATAAACAGCTGCATGTACAACATGGACCATATTCACACAACCACTCTGCCCCTGTTTTTGCCAGACACAAACATGTGGTGATTTTTTAATAATATACATCAGAAATCAGGATATATTCCCCACAGTAATAATGGCAGTCCAGGTGTTAAAGAAAACCATAAGATCTCCTCCCTTCTAACACACTTTGTAATCACAGTAATACACCTAGACTACAGTTTTACCATGTGTGAGCTATGACAACTTTTTCCTGCATGTGTTTGAACAGTAATGACGGGCCTTAATAATAATAAAAAAA
This sequence comes from Ammospiza caudacuta, assembly GCF_027887145.1. Lineage (NCBI taxonomy): Eukaryota > Metazoa > Chordata > Aves > Passeriformes > Passerellidae > Ammospiza > Ammospiza caudacuta. The sequence goes on along the minus strand of NC_080593.1, from coordinate 39,512,957 downwards.
GAATCAGGTGTATTGTCTTTATTGTGAGAGTATAAGGGGTTTGAAACAGAAAGAAATAACTATTCTCTTGTACAAAGAGGAATGTAAAAATGTAGCCTCTGCATGTCAGAGCTAAGCATCAAAGACTAAATGCTTAAAAGTAGAATAATATGAACATTTGAGAAATGCTGTAGTGAGAACATAAATTCCACCCTAGCATTTGATTTAGTGATAATCCTCCAAAACCAGTTCTGCATCTGATAAATACAGGTTTAAGATCCAGTTGTTGACACATGGTAAGGAAATGAAACACATTCTCCCTATATGAAGTTCACATTTTTCTGGGTGAAACAAAGCACAGTTGTACCTCATGTCTCTAAGGCACCTTTTAAAGCAATAAGGAGAACTGGAAGGCATCTACATGAAGCAGTTTTATCTGACGTGCTAAAAGGATCCCAGTTAAATAGCCTGACTGTCACATCCACTGCTAAGCCTTTGAAAAATAAGGAAATCCAATTTAAGATTTACGCAACAAACCCAAGGCACACGGTTCCTTGGCATTGCAGCTCTGCCTCACATACCTCACTGCAGAGGTAGGCTGGTTGCTCACTGAACCTCTCCAGCTCAAGCAAAATAAAAAGACCTTTAGCAAAAATGAGTGAAAGTAGAAAGTTTGGCTCACTAGAACGTCACCGACTCTGATTGATAACAACCATAATAATAATACACACTCTTTTAAGAAATTCTCCACTTTTAACGAAGAAACAGAAACATTAACAAGTCTGGCCAGTGGCAATGAAGGCACCCAGCTAATAGTCTTCTGAATAGAACCCATCATTTAAGCATGTACCAGCCAACCAAGACTTTGTCCCTCAATTTTTAAAAGCACATAATTCTAAATAATTATGTTGGTCAATGGTCCTGAGTACTACGGAACAGAAAATGCATCAAATGGGAAGCTAAATTTTATAATTTAAAACATTCATACACATAAAAGGGGAGAGGGAAAAAAAAAAGACACAGTTTTTCAAAACAACTACAAAATTACATAGCAACAGTGTAAAAGCTTCTGAACCATTTCCTTTCCCTTGCCTCCAATGGAGGGTTTATTCCAGAGAGACAACCCTCAGCAGACAAAGCCTGCTTTTAAACATAGAAACACAGGAATTCTTATACTAGGTCAGATTAATAGTACATTTAGTTCAGTAACCTCTTATTTGACAGCAGCCAGACTCAGATGCTTTAGGGAAGGGATGAAGAAATCTCTAGGAGAGCAATTACAGAAAAAAACTTTCCCATAAAATTTCTTTCCAACTCACATCATCTACTGGATGGCTTATGCCCTGTAACAGGAGATTTTCTTCTTGTCTTTTTGTTTGTTTTTGCTAGCCTGAATAATACAAATAGCACTAAATAATACCCCAAGCACTGTGGATATCTTCTCTATCTATGGCCCATATGTTTTTAATCCTCAAAATTGTTGGCCCTAGCAGAATTGAGAGTCACAGAGTTTCAACATCACCAGCTTGCTGTTTAAAATAATATTCTGCTCTGCTTTTAAACAACTCTCACATTTTCCCTGGATGATCCTGTGTAGTTATAGTACCTAGCACACCACAGTAAAAGAAAAGTTAAGTGGATCTAACTCACCTTCAAGAGTTCTTTCTGGTCTGCTTTCCTCAACACAGTTTACTGCAGTGCTTTTAAGAATGCAGCCTGGAAAAGGCAGAAATGCCTCCAAAATTCCTTTCCCCTTCCCCTTCCCCTTTCCCCTGAAGGTTTCCTTCAGGACAAATATTAGCTCCTTTGTCAAATTTACTTGTTCATCTTAATTGCTAGTATACACTTCTTCAAATGTCACCCTTCCCAGTTAACAACTTCCTTAGATTTCAGGGCAAACACTTTTCAGGGCAGGAAAAAAAATCAATTCTCGAATAAGTCAAGAATAGCAAGTCGTTTTTCTAATTAAGGCATTGACTTTCTACTAAGATTGCACTAGAATTATCTGTATAGTCATTTCCACATTAAAACCCTAGGTAAATATTAGTAAAGAAACAATTACATCAATTAATAACAGCAGCTGACAGATAAACACTACGAAGAGGACTCCATCCTCTCCTGAGGCAAACACAATGCCAGATTCCAAACGAAAGCAGAAGGGGAATAATATGGACCCAAGCTGTCCAAAACCTGTATCTGCATCTGCAAGTAAACACTTCAGCTCTGTAAACACATTACCAGTCTGCTTGTCATGCTCTCAACTGGGCCCCAGCAAGCAGCTAATGGGGAAGCTCCAGATGAGCAGGGACACTCTGGCTCTCTGCCCCCTCCATTGACCCCTGCTTGGCTTAGGGTCACCTGGGATTCATCCACGCTGGCTGGTGTCTGCTGGCTGTCTTCAGGATTGCTAGAGAAGGCTGAACATTTGCAATTCTTCCTAATATATTCACATTGTCCATGTCCATATGTCTGCATTTGCAAGTGAGCTCAAGCATGGAAACGACTAGAGCATGAGCAAGTATTAGACTAAATTATTTCAGCAATCACATTACTTTTGGTAGGCTGCCTTTTGCCAAACCAAAGCATCTGCAGCTCAGAAATGTAACTTCTAAATTAAAGAACTTCGCAAAGAAGTGCATCAGTTCACACAGATCTGGACAGTGATAATCCTCCAAAAGTTATTGCTGTGAATAACACTAGCATAAGCAAATCAGCCCTATGAAATCAGTTCTGACAGAATACCTGAACAAGGAAAGGCTACATAAGGTTATTTTTCTTAATTTCCATTTTTGAACAAGTTTTCCAGCATCCATTTCAATAAAAATGAGCACAAATCTTCATAAGCAAAAATTCACACTCAGTGTGAATATACTTCAAGGCTGCTCAGCCTCATTTAAAATTACATTCTCCCATTCAGTTCCACCTATCTCTAGTGAAAGGACACAGCAGACACACTAAGAGTCTGGTCACTGCTTGGGATTTGGGCTGAAAGAAGAATTGAATGCACAGAAACAGCCACAGATGGAGAGCTGGGAAGTCTCTCAGTGGTATCCCCCTCATCTCTAAATGCAGGAGTATTCCAAACAAGTTCAGTGAAACAAAGCCATCACATGGGCAGATAAAAAATAGAACCAGGTTTGCATCCATGGACCAGCTCATACTCTCATGTCACCTGTCCCTCACAATTCCTCATGGGTATAAAAAGCAAATAACATCACCTATCAGACAGAACAGGGGGAAAACCAGTCCTGATCTCAACACAGCTGCTCAAAGTGTCTTAAATACAAAGCAGGATGGAATAAAATGGATGCATTCAGGATTTTATGACTGTCACGGTAATGTTTTTGTTTATTATTCACAGGGCTTAGGAGATGCTTACCCCACCATCAAGGAGAGTCAGGGGCTCAAAATAAAGTCTTGCACTATCATCAAAGTACAAAAAAGAAACTATATATCAATGAGCTTAACTGGTATGCCTCTAAAAGGGACAACACATAAGAAGTGAGTTCAAAAATATTAGAAACCACTTCTGAGCACTGTCAAGCTGACTGAAATCTTAAGAGTTTAGAAAAAAAAAAAAAAGGAAAGTGTTGTGACAAGTAATCTAAACAAATGTTAAAAGTGAAGTTTGACAAAGATGAAATATCTGCCAAACACCCAAAACATAAATGAAACTGCCATTCAGTCAGGGCCAAATAAAACAAGATGTAGCCAGGCAGTTTCTGACAGAACAGTAAGGGCATTGTTAGGTCTTCTTATAGACCTCCTTTCTTTATGCAAAAAAAAAAAAAAAAAAAAAATCCAGGAGGGTAAAAAAAAAGCACAGCACTGTGTGGCAAATTGTGCCTCCACTCAGCGCACACCTCAGGCTCTCTGTTTATCTGGGAAAGAAAGGGGATGGGGAGGTTATCCATGGCTTCTGCTGAGCACCGCTGTGCTGCACAGGCTGGAGGTTTCCAAGGACCAGAGCAGGAGGAGATGCTGAAAGGCAACAGGGAAAATCCAGCAGGAGGAAGGAGAGAGTTTGGGGGAGTGGTAAATTCATCTGAAACATTTAGCAAGATTTTACGCTTATTTGGTTTCAAAGGCTAATTAGCATTTTGAATGAAGGGTCTCTTCACTAAACATGTAAGCACCTCATCCTTCCAGCGGCTGCCAAAAATCAAAGGTTACCAAATGAACATATATAAGGCCTTTAAACTTCTAATGAACAATAAAACTATTTTCCCCATAAATTTCCAAATAAAGAAGCATAATACAGCACAGAGAGCACAATGCCAAAAAAAACCCAACCCAGAAAAACTCAGCTCATAAACTCGGCAGGTTTTTTGAACAATATTTTGATCTTTCCAGAAAGGAACAGTAAAAGCAGCATATTCTCCACTACAAGTTTCATTTTAGGATCAAAAGCATAGCAAAGCACATACATTTAATTAGCAGGGAGAATACAAAAGCCCATTAATGGAAAACAAAACACATTCTGGAAACAAAAATACGCTATAAATGTTAGAGACAGACACTGGTGTGTGTTCCTCTGTGCATGGCAACAGTTCAGGAGGAGTAACTTCTGAAAGCAGCATACTGACTTCCAGCTCACAGCTTTTCAGGATATTCACCCTTCTGTGACTGCTTAACATGATCTCCTCTATTTATAGTGACTTTTTTTGCAACTGTTATCTCATGGTTATTAAAATGAACAGGCAGAGTCACAGCAACACGGCAGCAAACAACGCCAGCGACAAAAAGACACTACTTCAGCACACGCTTTTGCTTCTAACTCAGGCAGCTTTGAGATTTCTGTTGGCAGCACGCTCTGTGCAGGTCAGGAGAGCCCAGGAGCCATGGTGGAAGCGTGGGCTGTGGCTGACCCAGGTCTGTAAACCACAGTATGACCCTGGCTTAAAGCAGCAGAGGTGTTAGTGCAGAGCACACACTTCCACATCTGCACAAACCAGGGCAGCCACAGGGTGGTGAGGGCTCACACCGACCAGGGCTGCTCCTGGGAACAATGGCAATTGTGTCCTGGTCCAGCTGCAGCCCCCAAGCAGCAGGGTCCCTGGGATACACTGGAGCTGCCCTCCCCTAAAGCACCCACCCACAGGAGCTCTGCTGGGAAGCAGATCTGTCGCGGCCACGTCCTGTGCGAGCAGCCCTGCAAACCCATTCCTTCCGGCCACACTAACTATGGCAAATACTCAGCACCCAGGCTTCCAAAATCATCCCTGAATGCACATATATACACTGCCATGATGGTTTGGGAGAGGGTTTATGTCCCACCCAGAGGAGCTCTGCTGAGAAGCAGATCTCTCGTGGCCACCTCCTGTGCGAGCAGCCCTGCAAACCCACTCTGACCAGCCACACTAACTGTGGCCAAGATACAGCACCCAGGCTTCCAAAATCATCCCTGGCTGCACATATATACACAGCCATGCTGTTTTGGGAAAGAGTTTATGTCCTCAGACACAAAGAATTCATCACTTTAGCCTCAGCCTGCACCATAGCTATTCCCTCGCAAGTGTCCCATCTGTTTCTATGTAGGCTGGTTGTAGTTGCAATATACTTTAATTAATTGTACGCATTAAAACTGGATTTTATACAAATTCATTTTTGCAGTTGCCAGCTCAGAACAGCCTTTAGTCAGATTTTAGAAGTTCAGATCTCTGCTATTACCAATACAGGTCACAATAAATTTAGGAAAACCAAAGTGTTTTCTGCTTTGTTAGCAGGATGGAAATCCTTTTTATATTTCATTATTATAAAGATGATTATGGGCAAAAAACCAGTATTTATTTATTTGTTGATTTAAGCTTTATTTTAAACCTGCTAGTGAAAAAAAAAAAAACAGAAAAACCAACTTTATTTGACTTCATTAATTACAAACTTAACCTTTAAAACCATCATATATCATCTACCACTAGTTTTACTACTTCTAAAACATGAGTACATTGGGACTGCCAGGGTCTGGAGTCTCAGACAGGAGGGGATGGTCACTGGGGTAAGCATATGCTCCTGCTGCTGCCAACCCATTCTGGTCCCAAGCAGCTGGTATGAGCCAAGGTTGTAAGCATCAAGTGAAGTAATCCCTGCAATGGCGGCTTCTAAAAGCTCAAGAAAGGAATCTCAGGAGAAACTTAAATTAAAAAATTGTATATATACTTCCCAACCTTAAGTTTTCCACACTCTTGGACCAGTTCTCCTCAGAGGGCTACCTATATTCCACTTGCATTTATCAGCATCCAAGATTCAAGGGACAGAAATCCCAGCTGCAAAGACCATGTAATTCTTCATGCAGCTCCTTGCTTACCCATGTAGCCAGAAAATGCCAACTAAGAGAGGTTCACACAGGGCTGGAAGGAAGCCCCCCGGGCACTGAGGCACCATCCAGAGTGAGAGACCTGGGTGCAATGAGACCACCACAGCTCATGGGGTCAGTCAGATGGAAACTCACAGAGCCAGAAATGGGAGGGTCACAAACCATAAGTCCTTCAGAAAGGAACATCTCAGAAGCACCAGGAAACAGCTCTATGTTGTTTTTTAATATCAGGTGTTAGTGAGGAAGGAGATGAGTATACCACACAAGGGGTCCCCAAGGCTGCATCTCACCTCAATGAGACTTGAAAAGAAACACTGGTAAACCAGCAGACCTCAAGGCTTACTATTCCCATTAGGATTTAAGGGCTTCCTGAGGGAGGAATTCCCACCTAGGGTTAGGCAAACATATGCCTCTCAATCTCTTAAAACTGGGACTGGATTACATCCATCTCAGAGAAGAAGCAGCTCAAAGGTCCAGATAAAAAGGTGCAAGCATACCTTTTTTGCTGTGCAATCTCAGCTTATTGCTTCTAGTCTACATGGGAAAAATAAATCCAGGGACCATATTGCCTGTTTTGTATTTTAATTAAGTAAGTGCCTGGAAATAAGTTATAGGTTTTTTCCACTGCTTTCTCTTGCTAGCTGCCCAAACACAGGCTTTTCCATAACCTTGTCATGGATCAAGTTATTAATAAAATACAAACAAAAACTGTACTGGCACATAAGCTAATTAAAATATCTCTACCAATTTCACCTTTGCTTCTCTTCTCAGAAATGAATACATCCTCCTTTGACACAACCCCCTCTATTCTGTAATCCCAAAGTCTCTCCAGCTATCCATGGTTATTTTGCTGTTACAGTATATGGTGTTTCAGAGAGGCTTTGACAGTGCCATTTCCTTACCCCACTCCCAAAGATGCACAGACTGAGTTCCATTCATTGTGGGAAATTTGTTCATGTCCAATTCACCCAATACTCTCTGCAACAATTTTGTGTTATGAATGGCTATTGTTAGCCTGCTGCTGTTCACTCCTCAGAAAATGGGCTTTGGGGGGTTTGGTTTTTTCATTGGTTGGTTTTTGTGGCTTTTTTTTTTCTGCCAAAGTAAAATATTTTTTCAACCCTTCAGTACTGGAAATCCATGTTTAGTTGCTGTATTGGTCTTGCTGGTATAGCAGTCCTTCCAGTGCCCTATTTTGAATCTTTGGCTGGAATTGAGTTGATAACCCACTGATGCTTTTGTTATTGCTGAGCAGGGTTTGCACAGCAGTAAGACCTCCTCTTGTGCCCACTCTGCCCTGCACCATCTCATTCCAGTGTATGGGCTGCAAGAGGGCATGGGGCTGGGAGGGGACACAGCTGGGACAGCCAACCTGCCCTGACCAAAGGGATACTACAGTCCACATCATGTTGTGCTTGGCAGTGGATGCTCAAGGAAAAGAGGAATGTTCAGAGGGAAAGAGGAATGTTCATGGTTGTGGTGTTTGTCTTCCCAAGCCTCTGCCATGTGTGCTGAGGCCATGCTTCCCAGGAAGCAGCTGGATGTCCGCCTGCTGATTTGAAGTAGTGAATGAATTACTCTTTTTGCTTTGCTTCCATGTACAGCTCTTGCTGTCATGATTAAAATGCCATTATCTTGAGCCACAAATCTTCTCACCTTCCTTCTACTTCCTCTCCATCTCATGAGAGAATGCAGGAGTGAGCAGCCATGTGGGTAACTGGCTGTTAGCCAAGGCTAACCCAGCACAAGGCTACAACTGCCAATAATTTTCTTCTTGACCTCCTTCTTCATCTCTAGTTATCTTCTGTTTAATTAATCTAATTAAACCATATTAATTTAGCAGATCAAAGAAATTCTTGACATAACAGCTGACTCAGTTAGCATCACTGCATGCTTGGAATCACAACAGATTCACACAAAGTCACTGGCTAAAGTTGGATGTCCTCTTTAGGCCAGCCTCACCCTCTCTAATCTACAAAATAAAAGTAATGTTTTAATTTCTAAAAATTATTTCAGGCAATCCTTAGGACATGACAACAGAAAGAGTATCAGAACTGCAAGATCCCGATTGATCCAGGTGGTAGTAAATCAATCAAGTCGTGCTGGATATGTGTGCTGGACAGGGAGGGCACTGGCAGATGAAAGACCCTTGAAAAGCTGTAAAGTTGCTCATATCTATGTCAAATGAGCATAAAGGCATTAATGAACCAAAATTATTCACTCAGGCACTTCAGAGTTCTACATAACCACATAGGGCACAGGGGAGAGGGTGGCTGGATTGCATCTTCAGATCTGACAGTGATTTGCTAGTGACTTCAGGAAAGTCATTTGAACTCCATCTGACTCAATTTTTCCATTTGTGAAATGGAAATCAACATGCACTTTCATTTTAAGATAAGTGAAATACTCAAGGCTGGCAACATCATTAGCTCTAAGTAACTAATAGCTATTAGTACCTGGAGCACACGATTGCCCCCCGAAGCGGCTTTCCTGGGGGTAAGGGGGAACATGACTTACAGCTCAGCACAGATAACAACTTCATTGCTATAGCCCCCCTGAAAAGGGCAATGTGCATGCTCCTAAATGAATTCTACACACCAAATCAATTCAGTGCCTAAGAAGAAAGAAAGTATCCGCTGGAAAATAAGACAACATATTCAAAGACGGCTGTTTTATCTATCTGATATGTTTCCTGCATCTTGTGGTGATTTACCGTAATAGGTAATAACTAGTGTACATTATATCTAGTTTTTAATAACCACACTTCCATTATATTTCATTTCCCAAAGGGACTATTTGTGTTTTTTCATGTCTTTTAACTGTAAAACTGTAAACTGCTGTAATCAAGTACTGCTTTCTCCTGTGTTCTGGACATCCTCAGTTGATTATAATCACTGCCTGCTGAACTTACCTTCAAAATGTTAATCAGAAATTGAAATAAAAATTGATATTATTACATTATGTACTGCCCCATTTATTCACTCTTAACACGGGAGACTCAGAATAAAAAGAAATATAAAACAGAAAAGGAAAAAACCCAGAAAAGTAAAACAATAAAAACAAAACAAACAAAAAGTATGGAAACGACAAGGTGGGGGGGGGGGGGGAGGAAAAAAAAACAACCAAAAACTGGCTTTACAGAAGATGAGAAATAGAGAAGACCATTAAAAAAAGTGAAAACCCATGCTGTTGAACCTGGTGTCTGTAAAAGAGGTGTAGGCTCTGAAACTATGTTTTGAGATACTTGTACAACATCTCCTGTAACTCCAGATAAAATACATAAAAAACTCATTTTAAAGTATATTTTAAAATAGCACATGTGTACATGGTACACTACTCTTTTGGGAACTAGTGACTCTGTCCCACAACCACCTACCAGCAAGGCTATGAGAGAGAAAATGCATTTTAGAAGGTGTCAACATAACCGAGCATGTAAGTGTGTAAATCAAGCTGTAAAGTAAGCTGGGTTTTCCAAAATTAATCCACATTTAGGGGAACTGATAGGTTCAGAAGGACGCCATGCCTGAAAGGGTCACTGGATACTACCTGAGAACACCCACAGTGACATTTTCAGAGATTTACAGGTTTCCAGCACCAAAACAATGCTGGGCTGGGAAGATCTAAGATCCTTGGTTTAACTTACACCCAGCACAAAGGATGCATGCATCCACACCCACACCCAGAGTGTTTGAGTTTTGTCAGCCCTGACACACAGAGCTAATACTACAAACTAACAAAACAAACTCCAGTGTGGTCCATTACTTCATCTTGATCAGTACTACCTAAAGGCTGGTTGTAACTGCATCCAGAAGAGCAAGATACAGCCATGGCCTTCTTGAAAGTAAAGGTCCCCTAAGGAAAGAGTTTTAGTGGAACAAACAGAACATAACCCTCTCAAAAACTTCTCTTTCCTTTAAGTGGACACTATCAACAGAAGTAACTTACATTTCTTAGCTTCCTTCAGAAGAAGAAAGGGATGAGCATTTGCAAGGAAGATTTGGGAAAACTGAACAAATGCAAAGTTGGAAAGATAAATCCAGCCAGCTGGAAAATAAAATCAATAACAAATGCATTATTAATTGAGACAAGTGAATATGGGCAGAGTCAAAGCTACTGACAGAGCAGAGGAGATAAGGCAGACAAACCATTATCACCAAAAGTAAATAACATTGAATCAACCAGATATGATCAAAGGAGCATGTTCAGAAGTACTGGTGATATTACTTCTGAATTTGATTTATTTTATCTCCAGTCACAGTGTATATCACTTAAGCAAGCCAGTTCCTTCCAGGTATCTTGCTAATATCCCTTAACAGAAACAAGACTGGATGCCCAGACAGTAACAGATTAAATGAAAAGGCAAAACCCCCCTAACTAGTTAGATAGGTATTATTAACTCAGTACAGCTAAGAAATCCCCTTTATATAGGAAAGGAAGAAGCCGCTATCATCATATAGTCTGGCCAATCACAAACCCAGGGCATGTATTTACCCCCCAGAACATGGAAGAGCATCAGTCCCTACTGAAATAAAAGAAAAGACTTCAAATGGTGGCACATTCCTCCCTTTCCCATTAAACTCTCTTCCCTTGTCCACTGCCATTTATGGTCACAGCTGTAGAACTGATGCCCATGGAGCAGGGATCAGCCCCCAGGAAGTGCTGCCTGTGTAGCAGAATTGACTGTCTCCTGGTCTGATGTGTCCAGCACACCTGGTTTAAATGCCTGCTTCTAAAAGAGAGGTCTGTATGAAAATTTTACCTAATGGAAACTACAATGTGGTAGGTAGTGTTCTTCACTTTAAGTAAATATCAATCCAGACACCTGTTAGAGAGGACCACGGATATGATTTCAGGATGAGTTCCCAACAGCTGTTGAGGATTTATACTCAATACTATTTATCATCTGCAAATGGGTTATCACGCCCAACATTCCCAAACTGCACACTTGCATAATACTCTTGGGTTACCACTATATTATAAAGTCAGTTACAACACTTTTACCAAAGCTGACCAAAACTGACTGAAAGAAGCTCATTCACTGTCATCTTAATAGTTCTGCATAATCTACAGGACCAGTGGCAGTGTGTTCTCCACCTGGGAGGCAGATGTACTCTACTGTAATACAATAATTCATCTTTTATTTCTATGATTTTAGATCCTAAAACCCTAAATACAAAAAAAAAAAATATTTAGAACTCTCCATAAAGTACCCTACAGAAGCACTGATAATAAGGTATTTATTGGATATGGTTAATTATCTCATTTTATTTTTACTACACAATAATGTTTTCATGGAAATTAGAAAGGATACGGATTCTCGTCAGACCTGAAATGATGTGTAAGAATGTACAATATTCCACTAACATTTCTGAAAGTCCAAGACTACAACTGGCAAACAATCTGTCCTGGCTTTGTGGCTTTCCTAACCAAAAAAAGACCATTAAAAAATGAGTGCTGTGAACTTCATAACTATGCTGTGTTTCTTGTCATGCTGGGATTAGTAATAGCAGTGCTATCAAATATTACTGTGCAATAAAACCTGTGGTTTGCATTTAGATTACATTTGATTTCTTCATGTGGAAAATGCATGCTCTAATTTTCCTCTTACAGTAAAATTGATAATACATAGAATACAACATCACAGCAGATGACACAGTCTACAAGGTAGGCATGACTTGTTTTATAGTCATATAGCTTGTACTTCTGGCTGTGATTTTATGAGCCAGGCATACAAAAAAAAGGACAAAAAAGATATTTATAAATAAAGGCATACAACAGTAAATAGGAAAGGAGGCTAAGTTACGGAACAGATTGAACTGGATATAATCAGAACCAAACAGCTCTCAGAAAAACTGCTAACTTAGCACTTGGATACCTCACCAGTCAATAGCATAGGTACAGCAGCCTCCTATAACAAAAGAAAGCAATTCTAGGCTGGAAGAAAAGGAATATAAATACAACAGGCAGCATCCTCACCAGGCCAAAAAAAATTTCTTTGAATATATTCTTTTAAAGCTCCCAATACCATAAATTAGCCCCTCACCTCCTCCCAATTCCCACAAAGTTGATATCATCTATCACAATTTTCTTTGCAATAAGTAATCTTTCAAAGTATTAATTTCAGTAGTATCTTTCACAGTATATTTCAGAGAAGCTTCTATAAGCATCTAGGAACTTATTAGATAAAAAAAGGGAGGTGTACGCCGCACACGGTCTCCATGGGGACATTGCACATGGCAGAAGCTGTGAACAGAGCACTTCCATCACAGGAAGGCAATGGGGAAGAATTATACAATAAGGAACAGAGAGCTCATTAGCATGTAAAAGCCATAGCCCCATATATACTGCCATATTTCTGTACGTCACCGCATTAACAAATTGCTGTTTATTAGCTGTGATTTACTGAGTCGAGCACAACAGGACTGGGCACTAGCTGAGGCAAAGCAGCTGGATGCAAAACTAATGCAAACAGCTAAGAGGAGAGTGATGTCTTAACTGCTTCTCTGCATAGCTTGATCCACCAGCCAACAGATGAACTGATTACACACTGTTGCAAAAATTTCACCTTTTGCTACACTGCAATAATTCCTGAATAAATACAAAACATGGTCAGCCTCGACATACTGAAATATGAAGAGCTGCAAATGATTCCTCACCTCCACCGAAGATGGTGCTGTCAGTATTTAGAAAAATTATCTTTTTACAATGCACTAATGTTCTTGTATTCAGGCCAACCATGAAAAATCACGAACTGCAAACATATTCCTTTTTAAATGTTTACATCCACTTCAAAGTACACATTTTTCTTAGTACTACCACCATGCTCTCACTGCATTACCTTACTCTTCTGAAGTCACAGCTCTTTCCACTGCAGTCTCACCTTGGATGCACACCACAATACAAAGAAACAAAATCCAGACTGCACAAAGCCAATGATAATTCCATGCTCAAAGCTCAGGAATTCAGTAGAAGCATAAATTCCCAACAGGGACCACCACCAGTTAGTCTCCCCACGATGCTCAAGCCCAGACTTGCATCCCCTTGCTTGCTCAGGCTCTTTGCATCTGGCTTCAGAAGTGCCAGTACCAGGAGAAACACACTTTAGCTACATGTTATAGACAACATGCATTAATGGCTTATGGAGTGTTGCACTTCTTTGCTTCTTCCTTTTAGCACTTAAAGGGATTTTGCTCAGGGAGAAAAGAAAAGGAGGAATCAAAGCTTTGGACTTGTTTTTTTTTTCTTGAAAGAATCAAAATCCCCACAAACCTAGAGAAGAAACATGCAAAATGCAGCAGTTCCTAGAGACAGCATCAGATCAAGCTTCTTTACTGTTTTAGCATAGTTCTGAGCCCCTAAATTTCAAGTTCACATCAACCAAAATTAAAACTCACTGAGGATTATCAAGTTTCATGTATTTTTTCACTACCCTTATGCAAAATTTACTTTGGCACAGTACAGCAGCGCATTATTAATCAGCATAGATTTGTTTGAAAAAGCAGACTCTATTTATTCAGAGGTAGGACTGATTCCAAATCCAGGCTTTCTTTTCCGCATGGAATGCAAGCATATCAGATTTGGTATTTGATTTTTCAGCTCAGCTGTGAGGGACGAGCTGAACTTTGTCTACGTGGTAACAGAAAAAGAAACCACAGTATTTTACTTGGTTTTTTTTTCCTTTGGTGGTTTCAGGTATCAAAGTGAAAATGTCAAATGTCTCTCACCACACCCATTACAGCAAAATCTCAGACCAGTTGAAGACAATAACGCTTTGCTATTGGCATTAAATGAATCCAGTCTCTCCCACCCATGACCAAAAAAGATACAGCATCATTTCAAAATCACAGTCACTTTCCTATCAACTTTTTGCAGCATTTTCAGATTTATACATCCTCTTTTTATTCTCATATTGCAGTCAATTAGCAGCTATAACTAAGCAGATCTGTGCAGTTTTAGCATGAATTCTTTAAAATCACTGATCTTTACCAGCAACTTTGATGAAAAGAGAGAATATTTACCAGCAACTATTAAGCATGAAGTTTGAGGAAACAGAAGTAGCTTGTAGGAGGATTTGCTAATGTAGTTTATTGCTGTTACTTTTCATATCTGAAAAGATACTGCCTCTGAAGTCTCTGACGAAAACGCAAAGAGATATTCTTGGGAGACAGTACAAGCCAAATGCAAGTTACAAAATCAGATAACTCTGTCTTAAGGATTTCATCACATAAATCCACTGATACCCCAACAGTGTCACACCAATACACACGTAAAATCAGAATCTGTGTCTGGTGCTGCTGAAAAAATACATGGTGGAGACACACAAAGATTTTGACAACAGAAGTCTTCCCCATAAATGTGTGCAGGAAACCTAGAGATGAAATCCCCCACAAGAAGACACAATACTACCTACCAGGCAGTGATAATCTCTCAGTGGTCACAACAGGCATGTTGTTGAAACAACTAGATGGAAAAAAAAGGCATCCATGCTTGAGTGATTCTGCAGAGCAATGTGCCTACACCTAATACAATGGAAAACCTATTCAAGAATAGCTAATCTTGTGAAACTACAACTGCAGAATGCTGTTAGAAGCAGTGAAAACTGAAAATCCTCTGAATTAAGTGCTCACTGAGCAAGTTAAAGCATTAGGTAGGCATCTCTCAACCCATCCACCCACATATCTGAGGGTGGCATCCATGTGACAAATTGCATTTAACATGCACCTGCACTCTACCCAGTAATCCATCCTCACCTTGGCTACTTCTAGCATTACAAATCTCCAAGGTACTTTGAACAACTGACTTCTGCAAGGAAGAATTGCTCCTCAAAAGTGTATTGTCAAGAAGCCAGGAAAGATTTAGGTGCAAATATACTGCTGTCCAATGTGGATATAAATAGGATCTTTAAATTCTTAGGAAACAAGGTTTCTATGGGTTTTCAGGACCATTACTATTTCTAGGAGACATAAATACAGATTTCTAAAAGAAAAACTCATAGTTCAGTCACTAAGCAGTAAGCAGCTTGGAGATGCAGATCCACAGTTGAGGATGGGGTCAGGTGAAGCCCTCTAGATACTGACAGGGAGGTAACGTGCACAGCTACTCTTGCATCACCTACAGCAAAATCATCACTCCTGAAGCCAGACAGACCCAGACACGCCTGCTCCCTGAGAGCTGTCCATACAACAACAAACAGAGTTCTCCACAAGGGAAACAGACTCTTCCACTGTTGAACTTCAAGAAAATCTACAGTGTTTTGAAGGTGCAAATTAAAGGTGCAATAAATCCATCGGGGAAATGCTCAACTTCTCCCCAAAATACTGCAGCCACTCTCATGGCATGGCAACTTAGGGAGAAGCAAATACTCACTTCTTGTCCCCAAACTCTGTGCTCTGTAGCAGCTTGAAGATGTGCCTGGCGTAGTACCAGAGGTCCACAGAAACCCCTGTCCATGCCCACAGTACTAAGAGTGTTTCTCCTTTAGCAGATAGGAAAAATCTCTGCCTCAAGATGAGAGAAAGAAAGATGGAAGTGCAAAGGCTAGTTTATTATTATTTCAGCTTTGGCTGGGCACCAGGACTGGACCCTAAATAAATTATGCCAGGATATATGCTCAGAGTTAGCTTCCCTTGCAATTCTGCACAAACAGAAATCAGCAGGAGTCCAGCATGTAGAACGGCTTCTGAATCGGGTCATTAATCTGTACAAGCAGAAAAACTTACCCAAAAAACACATTAGCAGCCACTGCACTCCAGGTTACAAGGCTGAACTATCATGCAAATTGATACACATCTCTTGCCTCCTCTGCCACAGAGGAGGGCACAAGCAACCTACAGGGGAGAGAGCACAGAAACCTATGGATGCGCTCTCCTGGTGAGGAGCAATGGAACAGGACAGATTTATTCAGTAATGATAACATGGTATTATTTTTTCCTGCAACAGCAATGCAAATTATTCAAAGATGGTCACATCCTGAAATGGCTTGGCTCTAGAAATATGTTCATTGCCATGAAAATCTTGCCAACTTAAGCGAGCACACAAAACCACAAGGGCAGAAGACAATTAAAGGTTTTAAGTAGACAGAGACACAAAGATTAGTCACTAACATTTTTTTTCCATCTACTTGTTTGATGATTTATCAATAAACTAAGTAATCTCCACCTGCTGTTCAGTCAATAGCTGATTAGTTAGATGATTCCCTCCAAGTCCTTCAGGAGGACAGAGTCTTGAGGTCTTGCTTTCAAGGACAGACCAGTAGTTTTTTTCATAGTTTTACAGCATGTTATTCCTTAATAGCAATGTAAATAAAACAGAGTGAAGAGGCCTCTCCATTTCAAAGCTATTGTAAAATGTAGAAGGAATATTACTTTGGGCTCAAACTAGAAATCTTTCTTTTCTTCTGTTTTTTAAATACCGATAATATTGCAGGCATGAAAAGATTTCACTCTTCTAGTCCCTAGACAAAACCTAAGCCTTACTCTTTAATATAACTACAAGCAGGACAGACCTAAGTGGGACAGAAAGGCATATCTCCCAAACATTGTTTCTATCATAACAACACCCATTATTTACATCAGCCCGGGAAATAACCACATATGAGGCAAGTCATGAAACAAGAACACCCCTATGTTAATCATCCAAATTCACAACTATATAATCCACAAACAAGACCTGAGTTAACACTAGCTGGCAGCTCTTCAGGAAGCTGCACGAAACAACAGGGACTAAGGAGAGTAAGAGGAAAAAGGGCTGGCTGAGTGATGCACCTGCTCCCTTGCTTCCCCTTTCCATTTTGCACAGAAAAAATTGCACAGTTACAACTCTTAAGTGCACATTAAACTTATGCCCTTTTACATTGACATGACTGCGAAGACATTATGGTGGGTATAAAATACTATACTACTATTTAGAAGCATTTCTGCACTACCAGTTGGTGTAAAAGAGCCCTTGTGCAGTTGGGAATTTTTGTTTTCCTATGTGTGATAAAAACACAATGACAAGTTCTGTTCAGAAAGCATGTTTAAGTAAAAAAAAACATTTACTAATTTATATGTATATATATCTAAAAATACAAATTACATAAAATTATAAATACAAATACTTATCAATATATATAGATATACATATGATTGGTACACATAGAGATATAAATCATACAGATGTGTATATATAGATATATTTTAAAAAACTCTCTTGAGAAAACAAATTGCCAAGAGAGTGTAATATGACAACTCCTCTCCTACTCTCACCAGAAGCTCAGAATCAACTCTTGAAGTAATAGTAGTATAAGTTCTATTTCACACCAGAGAAGAGTCAGTGAACAGAAGTTTGAACTGTTTCAACTGAGCCTGAAAGTCGTTTATTCACCAGAGTTTGAATCTGTTGCAAATGGCTCATTTAATTCAACCTCAGAGGCATTTGCTCTCCACTTTTCAACCTCAGAAAGCAGTAACCTAGCTAAGGAGGTTAGATGCAGTATCACCAGTTCAGATCAAAAAGATGCCAGTGAACAGCTGAGACTTAAATTTATACCCAGCATGGTTACATGGACAAGAAAAAGGAACAGTAGATGTAATCAGTTTCAGCTATATCATGTATTTTTGCCTCTTCTTAAAGAATTTCAGGATGAAAAAATACTAAACAGAACCCTGAAATTAAAATCAACCAGGGAAAAACTAATCTAGCTGCCAAGAAGAACTGACTAAGGCTCCCTGACAAGCAGAGATACATATTCAGAATTAACTTTAAAAAAGCTTCTAAATTCAACTAATGTGCTATAAAATGACAAACGCACATATTATACGAACCAATTATAAAACATTGCAGCAAGCATTAACTACATGCACAGATCTTATGAGCACCCTGGGAGCCGGACAGTGGACTAAATAAAGTCAAGCAATCTTGAAATCCACAGGCATTACATTTTCCCTGTATCTAAAGGGTGAGAGAGGTGTTCAGAAGGTTCTGACTTTTAGCTCTGAAGGAGAGGAGAAAATACAGCAGATACTTGGAGTATCTGGAGGTTTAGTTAAAATGCAGAATATTTACCAGAAAATTAAAACTACTGAAATCCTGAAATATCTGTTTTTATCAGAGACTCACCTATTTCCAGAGAGATGAGAACCATTTATGAATCCGTTTCCACAAGAAAACTATAAAAATCCTTTGGAGATGCAATGTTCGGTGTTCAATATTTGCCACCAGCAGACACTTCTGTTAAACAAAATGGGAAGCAGTCCTCAAAGCATCCAGATAGAAAAGAGAATCGTAGCCTCCCTGTAAATCCTGCAAAAATACATCTCATTCACTTGTGTGGATCTCTTTATTGCAGTTGACATGGGCTTGCCCAGGGGACTAACTTGTTGTTCCATAAAGATCCTTAAATAGGCACTACTGATGAAACATTTAATCCAAGCCCTGGTATCAAATGGCTGCTATTGCCTGAGACAGTGATAGAAAAATCTATTTGCCAATTAAATAACTGCATGCAAAGCTATGACTGTTTATTATACCTTTTAACATAGTTCAGCTGGTTTGGATCATATCCAGTGAGCTTCATATTTTACAAAAACTGCATTCCATATAACTAGTAAGTAACGTGCTTTAAGCCTTCGTTTTTTAAATACACCCTTTCACTCATGTTGTTATGAAGTGTTTACTTGGGCAAGGGAATACATTTTACACAGAAATGCCACTTATATCATTCAACTATACATATATATTGCGTTGGACCTCTCTCTGTTGATAATGAAATTATGATTTATGCTTAGAACAGATGACCATATTTTAGTTATTGGGGAAAAAAAAGAGCACTTTAAAAACTCGCTGTGTTTACTTTAAATGGTAAGAATGTACAAAAGCTATTCATTTTTTTGTAAAACTAAGGGAATACATTTTGATCCCATGAGTCTAATAAAAACTCTGCATAAACATAACAATAGGGAAAGCTACGATGAATAGTTGAGATGAACACTTAAGCCTGGACTTCATTCCGGTTGGACTTCCACCATACCAGGAAACAAGAAAACAAGTGAAGGGGCAGTAATTAAAAGGGATTTAAGATTAGTGGCAGTGTTACACCCACTTGTGGAACATCCTAAAATAGGACACAGCACTCACTTTGACAGGCTGCAATTTAATAAAGTACATAAGGGCACAAGTTGCAGCTCAGAGAAGTCACCTTTGCTGAGAGCAGCTCAAGCATTTCGTTAATTTGAAATAACCAGAGCTTAACATATGCTTTGATTCAAGCATGAATATACATCTTTGGGACATAGACTGCATTTTCCTTTCAACTTTGTATGAGAAAAAAGAAATTAAGTCATGCTAATGTATAAAGCAGTATTGAATAAAAATGGGTACTGGAAATGGCAAAACACGTATCTGAAATGAATCCCTTTCCATAAATTGGAAAAAAAAGACAGACTAAGGTGAGTTTTTATTTCTCTTAATCACAGAAAAGTTAGGTTTTTTCCCTTTGATCTTTAAAAAATTACCAGATGTAAGTTTATATCTTATTCCTATTCCCCAATGCCATAAATTTAGTATAAACTAAGAAAAAAAATACTTAGTGCTTCAGAATGAACATTGATTCTTCCACATATTGTATTAAGATTTAATTTACTGCTTGCTATGCCATTTTTAACTTTGTAATTATTTTGTCAGGATAAGTTGTAGCTTTTACTGTACCAGTGTCTGGAGAAAATGTTTCCATCTTGCTTTATCAGATTATTGAAACAATGTATTATAATTTCTGGAAAGCACTATTTCCATTTTTATATTTAAGCCTTATTCAAGGAAATTGTTTATGAATTTCAGTAACTCTTTTAAAGTACATAGGCTGGAATCGTTAGGAATCGGTAGGAAGGTTCATTGAAGACTTTTGTGAGGTAAATGAACTGATAAGTTTATTAACTTAACTGATAAGTGTGCAGCTCTACCACAGCTTCATGAGAACACAAATTGTAGCATTATCTTTGTATCAAATTTATCCTCTAAAGTAAAAACCCACAACTGCTTGCCTAGTAAGTAAAGCTAATGTTGTTATCCAAGTTACAATACCTCTCTTCCTATAGTTTATGGCTATTTTTACGGGAAAAAGTCCAGACTGTCAGTGCTTAAAAATGTTGCATTTGAGCCTCTTTACTTCCTTTATTCCTCCCGGCTGGGCAGAAATTTTTAATCACAAAAACACCTCCTGTAACTCCATCTCATATCCAACTTGGATATGCTCAAATTTGAGCACAATCATGTTGTTGTACCAATACCTTTGGAGCAGTCACAACTGGAACCCATTAGGTTTGCACTGAGCAGAACATTTTGGTGAAGGACAGGAGAAGACAGCAGGACCTGCAGAAGCACTGAGACCCCAGTCCTGATAACGTGGGGGTTTGGGCTTCACAGCATGCAGGTGAATGCCACCTCTGAGAGCTTGCAGGTGCTCTCAGGTGCTTCCTCACCCACACTGGACCACAGCCAAAATGCATGAGTTAGAGGAAAAAAAAACTATATCTAAAAAAATGGTAAAATTTAATTTTTAAATTGTTTTGGTAGTTCTGAACGAGACATTTTTGTGACAAATATTCATTGAAATCTCACCTAACAATTTAGACTTTTTAGCACATTCCTTTTACCAGTTCAGCTCTAACATACATTCAGCAAATGCTTTGGGCATTTCTCATCTGGTGCTTTCAAAGTTTCTCTGAGATCCACAGTAGCAATCATCAAAACTTTTCTTTAATTTTCCTAGGATTCTGATCTCTAACATCTACAACATCTACAATTACAGTTATTTGCTAGTGTATAAAATATCTTTAGATGTGCCAAATATATCTGATTAAATATACTTCAATGCATAAACTATTCTTTTTTTTTTTTTTGATGTATCACAATGAATACATTGGCTTTAACGTCTATTCTCTTGATCAGTCATTTTGAGGTGGTCCACTTTTGTTTTCCTGACTTTCACAAACATGCTTGCAGCCAGTAAGGGACTCTTCACTATGATTAATGGCCTCCCATTGGGTATACAGAGAATTTCCCAGCCTGGTTCCCTTGAGAATGCTCCACTACATGGATTTCTACGCAAAGCTAGATTAAAAGAGGAGGAGCAATAGCTATAGTCCACCTACCCCACAGCCATCAATTATATACAGTTATAAATCAAAGTTTTCAGCCAGAACAAAGCCCAGTGTGGCAAACAAACAAGGGCGTTCACAGCAAATTGTTTTGAAGCAGAATAAAACTCTTGATAGAAACAATGGGGCAAGCAAAGCCACTGTCAATATCACCATAAAGTTCCGTTGATTTATTAAGAATTAGACACAGTGTATCCAATTACTGCTGAATTAACTTAAACAGAAAGCAGCAAGTGGAAAAATAAGCAAGGAGATGGATTTCTCTTTTGAAAGGAAAAAATCACGCAATTCTATATCGTAGTTAATTGAAGACAGTAACGTGAATCATAAAGTATCTGTACTTTAACTCCCAGTATTTGTGTTTCTTGGCTTTGGGTTTTAAGCTCTCTCTTTCATGAAACACTGGTATGTCTATCTCATCCATATTTCATCTCCGCTCTGTTTGTTTTCCCAGCTATTTCTGCCTCCATGCCATAGATGATTTTGATCAGTTTGGATATTTTTAAATACCCTTCACGCACAATCTGCTTTCAAACAAGACAGTAGAAAAAAACACTAGGGGACGTGGAGACAAAAAGGCTGTTAGCACCGCTCCTCACATGTCTCTTCCCTTCTGGACAATGTGAATTATCTGCAGGGGGTTGGGCCCCTTTTTTCAGACATTTAAAATTCCATTTTTTGATACACAGCAGCTTTTGGAAAGCCAAGGAATATAGTCAAAACCAGTCAAAATGAATGTAAGCTCCAGCCAAAAAATTAGTGGATATTTGCTATTGCACCCAGTCCTCACTGCAGAACATTTTTCACATAGACTCTGTCTCTCTTTGAAGAAACAGATGCTTATGAAGAGCGCTCAGTGATTTTCAGCAAGTGAAAAATTAATTTTTTACAACTCTGACTAAAGCTCTGCAGCCAAAGGAAGAACCTTTAGGATGACTTCATGTTCGTGAGAGACAAACCTTATCTGTCCCACACCACATTTTCCCCAGTCTTCCTTGCCGTACAGTCCTCCAGCTTGCAGCAGGCATCAGCACCCCAATTTTGGAGTAAGATGGAGTTTATGCACCTCTGACAGGGTAGAGTCACACATGAAATATGGAATCATAGAATGGAATCATGTAGCTTGGAAAAGACCTTTAACATCATTGGGTCCATCACTGCCCAGCACTGCCAAGCCTGCCACTAAATCATGTCCCCAAGTGCCATTAATGCAAAAGTTGTTCAGACCTAAATTAATGCACACATAAGCACCTGTCTTCCCTGCAAAGATTTCTTCAAAGAGGCCCCGTGCATCCAGAGTGCAGAGGCACCATCCCCTTCCTGCCTGAGTAAATCTGTAGTGAGAAACATGGACCATCATCTCAAGGGCTGGTGAGAAATTCCCAGTAAAAATCCAAGACAGTCTAATGTGCTTAGCGTCCTGCAGGTTTGTAACATACATATCAACAGTATTGATCATTGACTAATTTTATCTTCTTTTGTCTTGTTTTTTTTCTTCATGGAAATAAATGACTGGCAAATAGAGAGCAGAATTGACATGATGTCTGGAGCTCTAACCCCAGATCTCTTGCTAGCTGTATACCACCTAATTCAAAACACCAAATAATGAAAGTCCACATCCTTCAGCAACCAAATAAAACTGCAGAAGATCAGTTTCTACAAAAACAGCACCAATTAGTGCATACTTTAATTTCTTTTTCTGTCTCCTAAGGGTGTTGATTCTGGATAGACCTTCTCAATTTTCTTATCTGAGCATAACTTTTCCATCAGATTCCATCACATGCTTGTAGGTATGCACTGCTTAACATTTGTGAACCTGAAAAAAAAAATCACCCTTCATCCTTAGATTTTCTTCCAGATTTCTGAATCTGGAGAAGAGGCAAAAGATGGTCATACGAGAATTTTTTTAAAGATCCTCTTCTAGTGTTAACACAAATTTTCCTTCTGGAAGCCTACATTATTTTCCTGGCAAGACTATCTTCAAGTAAGAATAACAAAATTTGCTATCCACAGCTTCATGATCCACACATTCACATTAGTGGACCTCTCTTCCTATGTATTTCCACTCTAATAAAAGAGACATTTGACAAAATACATAAAAGTACACAAGAATTCCATTAAGGAATTCCACAATCAAGAGTCATAGCCCCTCACAAAAGACATCTACAGTGCCAACTAAAGAGGTGCAAAGGTACATATTCCATTTAGGTTAAAACTCTCTAGTAAGTAGTTCTCAAATTTTCAAAGGAATCAATTTTCAAATTTTCAAGGAATCATGAGATAGAAAGTGAAAAACGCTAGCAGAAATGCTAATGTATCAACTTTTAAGATGATATGCTATGCATACACAACTCCCTTTAAATCAATTTTCTTAACTACAATTTTGTAATTCAAATGCCTGAATTACACAAAGCTGTTGGCAAAGGTAAAATTATGCTGTTTTGAAGAAGACATCAGTAAAAGGTATGATTTAACATACTTAAAAGTAGCTTAACATCTACATGTACTACTGCTGAATTTCTCCCTTTCTTACAAATTTCTCCATCCCTGTATCGCCTGACACACACCCCCCCTATTATATCCTATACTTTGGAAAATGCATTCCTTAAGGGAAAGTATGGAATTTTGCACATAGAGAATCCAGTCCAACCCAAACGAGGTCCAGGCTGGCAGAAGCTTGTAGCAGCTTCTGATACATGCTAAATACTAAGAATAGAAACCAGCAGTGCTTTCACAGCTCCGTGACAGTGTTTGTGTGGCTAAAATTAAACGCGAGGTCTATTGATCCACAGCTAGTTTTCAGTGTCAGGCAAATTCAAAAGTGAAAGAAAAGAATGATGACCTTGACACAAATGTGATTGGAAAAATGGACTGGCTGGGAGGAAAATTTGTGTTTTCCCAAAAATTGAATGTGTAATCCTCCAAACAGACTTGTGGCTAGGCGCAAGAACATCAATTGAAGTGTGACATCAGCCAATTACCTTGGTTCTTTAACACTCATCCTGCAGCCCCTCCAACAGGAGGGACACCCTTCATCATCCTGGCTAGATGTTCAGTGCAGGAGCTCCAGGAAGAAGCCTGACACAGCAGATACAGAAAGTTTAAGTTTACTCCTTTCATTGAGTAGATACACCAAGGGGATTTGACTTGTAAGGACAGAAAGTGGATGGACACACATAATGAGTTACTAAAAATTGAAGTCATATTTTGATTACTTTTATTTGCAAATTTTTCTGGAAAAGAAACCAAAGTACATACCTAGTTCGAGTACCAACAGGCTCAAGGTCATGCAGAAGAATATAATTATCTTCATAAAAAATGGAGGCAATATTAAAGACACAGTTCTCTGTATGAACTTTGTGAATGGATGAGTACATCTTAAAAGAGCCGATGGCGAGAGACCTTCCTTTTGCTCAGTCTATGAAGTTATGCCTGAACCATATAATATTAAGGTAAGCACTGTTTGTAGATGCAAAATTACTTTTTGAAGGGGTCACAAATTCAAACACAGCACCTCAGCCTAGCCCAAAAGCATTCTTTTTTTTATTACTCCTTTTTAAATGTTTATTTCATACACATTTACCACAGCTCATTTCAGCTGAACAGAACCCCCATGTTTGTGATTTTTGCCTACAAGAATATTAAATTTCTGCACATCTGTCTTCTCTCTAGGGGTTTCTCTAGGGAATATAATAGTCTATTTGTTTTTCTATTGATCTTGTATCTAAATACTGTTTTCTCCTTTCAGAAAAAAAGAGAGCTGCCAAAGAATCAGTAGTGTCACTGTGAAAATGTTTTTCTTAGCTGGATGAAATGATGGCAGAGCAAGATTGGGAAAAAATATTTTTCAAATCTGTTTTAATAAGCGTACTTCCAGATAGGGATATGCTAGATATTGGTCTAGGCATGCCCCAGGCCTATGATCCATCTTTCATCCTTTTTACCAATTTCAGACTGACAGCTAAATTAGCTCCTGGAAAAGGCTCCCGTAGGCAGTAACCAATAACCTGCCATCCAAGGTAAGTTGCAACAGTGAGAGGCATAGGAAAAAAAAATGAAGATAGAAAGAAAGCTGAATTTACATTAGTCAATAAGAAAAAAAAAAAAAGAGAATACAGAAAGGATCAAATTCTAAAAAAATAAAAAATTAAATAAGTCATGCTGGAAAGAGAAATAGAAATTGTGATTTAATGTTATGTTAAGCAATAGGCATAGACTGACCTCTTAAAATATGACTAGCCAGTCTTTGAGTTTCTGTAGTTAGTAAAACCAGTGAGTTTACAAATACACAACTGCAAATGGAAGGGCTTTCTCTTCCTATAATATTTAGGCTTACTACCACATAGTTACTGAGATGTGTTCATCAGGAGAAAATAGTTGGTCATAAAAGGCAAGATATCAACAATCTTTTGAAAGACAAAGCTCATTTTCTTCTCAGGCAAAATAAAATCCTCAGCATGGGAGAGTTCACATTACAGTGCTAATAGTGCACATGTGCTGAATTATTTAAAAAATAATAAAGATAGGAGGAATGACACATCCGCTGGTTCACTGACAAAGCAGGCAGTTTAATATTTGCACAGTATCTGACCAAGTAACTTGAGCTTATTGAAGCTGACGCTTAACATAGATTTCTGCATGAAAAATAACTGCTGCAAACACTCTGAATAAAGTCTTTCTGAAATGGGCTTAGTGAAATCTGAACTTGCATTTTAT